>NC_056508.1:47716005-47718753 GCF_014905685.2 Nematolebias whitei | reverse complement strand
TGATTTGTTCAGCTGTGAGAGGCCGAACCACTGCAGAAAGGCTGCAACACAAAAACACTGTGTGTGTGTGTGTGTGTGTGTGTGTGTGTGTCTGCATGTGTGTGTGTGTGTGCGTGTGTGTGCGTGCGTGCGTGCGTGCGTGCGTGTGTGTGATGAATGAGCGTGCTGCCCACCCTGCAGAGAGCTTCATTCCTCAGCCCGTGAGGATAAAATTGGATTCAAACGAGCTGCTCTGAGATCCACTAGAGTCCACCCACTGGTTCCAGAGATATTTTGCTAACAGAAAATGACCACAGACGGTGCAATAACACAACTGCCCGCCGGTCACGGCAGCAGACCGTAGAGATTCGGACAACGTTGGAAAATCTGGCCTGGAATCAAACTGGAGGAGAAACAGGACGAGTTCGGATCATTATTGTTTATCCTGGTGGCACGGTGGCACAGTGGTTAGACCTGTCGCCTCTCAGCAAGGATGCAGGTTTGCTTCCCGGCCAGTCTGGGTGAAGTTTACATGTTCTCCCTTCGCACACAAACGTGTCCTCCCACAGACCAGTAACCTCCATGTTGGGTCACTGGTAACTAAATTATCTCTGGCTGTGTGTCCCCAGGTGTCCCTGTGATGGACTGGACCGTCCAGGTGTCTCCCAGTGACACCTGGGGACACACACCATCTCCCCGCGACCCACAGAGCAGAAGTGTGTAAAGAAACACTCATTAACATGAACTGGACTTCATCTTTGAGGGGTTTGTATGATCGCCCGCCACAAGAAGGGCGACACAGTTTGTTCTTGTCGCTGGACGAGCGTCGACAACAACTTGTGCAGTCTCCTGATTCAAGATGGCCGCCGCGCCTAACTTGCACCAAAAAAAAAAGAAAAATGGCTAAAACTCTTAGAGAAACTGAGCTAAAGTTTGGCGTGGTAGTAGCCGAGCATCATTTAACGTCTTTATAACACCGGATTAACCACAGAAGTCAACCCTGTTTCTCTGTTAGCAAAATATCTCAGCAACCACTGGACTGAGTTTAAATGACACTCAGTATCAATCAGCCGACGTGCACCTTGGACTCAACCCAATTCAAGATGGCCACTGCAGCTAGTTGGCTTTAGCAGACAACTGTCAGGTGTGGTAGTAGCTGAGAGTCATCCAGAACAGATGTGGTGGTGACATGAGCAGAAGTTAACGCTAGCTGCTAAGGCTACTGTCAGTCTGCGTCCCACGTCTCCGTCCCCGTCCAGCTGAAGACAGGTGGGACGGACCGAACTTGTCCACGTTACTTTGATTCTATTGGTTTGATGTGAAGGAGGGTGGGGTCACCTGTGGTAATTCGGCCAATCCAGAGCTAAATGGTCCGCTAACAGTTTCCAAAGTCAGTGAACTCTAATCCGCTGAATGAAGAGTTAGCTTCGCTATCAGCTGTTAGCGGATTATCAAGACTGTGCCCACTGAAGGTTTGACTGAACGACGACGATTCAACACGACACGATGCTGCGCTGGATCCACACGCATGAGTTTAGTTTAGTTTTGTTGAAGTAGATGAAGAGTTTTCATCTGTTTCAGTGGGAGGAGCTCCTGCCAGCAGGAGGCGACTCCGTCCATGACAAGAAACTCACCTCCGTTCAGCTGCTGCAAATTACACTGACCTGACCTTTGACCCCGCCGCCATCTGAGCTCGCTCTGCGGTCCGTCTCACTGACACACACACGCACACACACACACACACACACACGCACACACACACACACACACACACACACAGACATGGGAAATGATGGGGAGAAGTCATTAATGCAAGAGGAGGAAGAATGAGCTTCTTTAAGCAGCAGCTGATGGATGGAGGGATGGACAGATGGGACAGGGACAGATGGGACAGGGACAGATGGGACAGGGACAGATGGGACAGGGACAGATGGGACAGGGACAGAGGGACGTTCCATTGGATCGGTGGACGACAGATGGAATGGAGTTTAAACAGATGAAGGAATAACAAGTCATTTAAATAAAAATGAATTAGATTCTTCAGCTTTGTGGGTAAAAATATTTAGATTTTTATTTGGACGCCATGACGGATCCGTCCTGTCCAGAACCGTCCTGTCCAGAACCATCCTGTCCAGAACCGTCCTGTCCAGAACCATCCTGTCCAGAACCGTCCTGTCCAGAACCGTCCTGTCCAGAACCGTCCTGTCCAGAACCGTGAACCTGAAGTCTTTAAGCTGCTCGTGCTTCCTCTGAGTTTGTTACATTTCAACGTACAGATTTTGAGATGTGAACCTTGAAACTGACCTCAGTGAGTTCGTTTTAAAGAAAACAGGCCGATATATTTTCAAACATGAAACACGAGTCATAAAATAAATACGTCGGGCCACTAACTCCTACTGAGGAGGAGGAGTGGCCCAAAACGCCTCTGGATCAAATGGACTCGTTCAGCGTCGGTTGTTTCCAGGATGTTCCGTGTTTGTGCCAACAGATTTAAATCATTCAAACTTTACCCAACGACCCAAAGCCTGAACGTAAGGTTTGCTTTATTTAACCTTTTTAAATATGTTTGCTTTATTTAAGCTTTTTAAATATGTTTGCTTTATTTAACCGTTTTAAATATGTTTGCTTTATTTAAGCTTTTTAAATATGTTTGCTTTATTTAACCTTTTTAAATATGTTTGCTTTATTTAACCGTTTTAAATATGTTTGCTTTATTTAACCGTTTTAAATATGTTTGCTTTATTTAACCTTTTTAAATATGTTTGCTTT
>NC_056508.1:47715898-47715995 GCF_014905685.2 Nematolebias whitei | reverse complement strand
ATATGTTTGCTTTATTTAACCTTTTTAAATATGTTTGCTTTATTTAAGCTTTTTAAATATGTTTGCTTTATTTAACCGTTTTAAATATGTTTGCTTT
>NC_056508.1:47715821-47715888 GCF_014905685.2 Nematolebias whitei | reverse complement strand
ATGTTTGCTTTATTTAACCGTTTTAAATATGTTTGCTTTATTTAACCTTTTTAAATATGTTTGCTTT
>NC_056508.1:47709512-47715721 GCF_014905685.2 Nematolebias whitei | reverse complement strand
AAAAACATTAAAAAATATAAAAACATTTAAAAAGTATAAAAACATTAAAAAGTATAAAAACATTTAAAAAGTATAAAAACATTAAAAAATATATAAAAACATTTAAAAAGTATAAAAACATTTAAAAAGTATAAAAACATTTAAAAATATATAAAAATATTTAAAAAGTATAAAAACATTAAAAAGTATAAAAACTTTTAAAAATATATAAAAACATTTAAAAAGTATAAAAACATTTGAAAAGTATAAAAACATAAAAAAAGTATAAAAACATTAAAAAGTATAAAAACATAAAAAAAGTATAAAAACATTAAAAATGATTCCAATGATGAGGCAGAGTGAAACTTCAGGAAGGTTTTAGTGTTTGTTTTGTTCCCGTCCTCTGAATGTTTCTGTGTCCTCCTCTTCCTCCTCCGCTTGTCTCATTCTGTCTCCTCTCCAGGTTGGGGAGAGGGACATCAGAGCCTCCCGATTGGCCATCAGACAGGGCAGTCCCGCCTCCTGCTCCTCCTCAGGAGCAGGAGGAGGAGGAGAGTGAAAGTGGAGAGGCAGGCTGGTGGACGTGTTGCAACAGATGGCCTGAGCAGCGGCGGCGGCAGCTGCACCGCTGAACTCTGGGACGTCGTCATCGGACTGAGAGGAAGAGGAGGGAGGAAGGAGCGCCGGAGGGTCCCACCCGGGGAGAACATCAACGCCTCCTCCTCCTCTGCTGATGGACGTCATGTCAGAAGTTTGGTGGAAATGGGAGCAACAGTTGAATGGAGGTCTGATCTGAGCCTTCCTCCTCCTCCTCTCGTCGGGGAGGAGAGCACCTGCTGACGGACAGGAGCAGCAGCAGGAGGTGAGGTTCTGTTTCTGCTCCACTTCCTGTGTGCGACTTTGCGCTGCTCCACTTTGGGCTGCAGTTTCCAGGCCGTGCTGTACTTTCAGATGTTTCTGTTTGTTTCCTCCTGCGGAGCACGTGAGGAGGTGCAGGAGCCGCAAACACCCGGCTCCGTCAGGACCGGGAGGAGGGAACAAGTTCCCTTCAGCTCCCGTACAGGAAGCGGTCCGGTCAGACGGACAGAAACAGTCGGGGACAGAGACAGTCCACCTGTTTCAGTTCCAGGGTTCTCCAGGAACAAAAAAAACAGATCTGGTTTTTAATTTAATTCATTTTATTTATAAAACTCTACAAACAACAAACAGAAACATTCACAGACACAAACAACCTGCACTTTTCTGTCTAAAGAAGCAGCAGGGTGCGTTTAGTCCTCACTTCGCTCACAACTCCCATTGATCTCCAGCAGAACCAGAACCAGAACCAGAACCAGGCTCCGGATGCACAGCAATCTGCTTCAACTGGCTGGAGTCAGAGAGGACAGGAAGTACATGTAGACAAACAGGAAGTGGTCCAGGTGTGGTTCCTATGGTCCAGGTGTGGTTTCTTTGGTCCAGGTGTGGTTCCTATGGTCCAGGTGTAGTTTCTTTTGTCCAGGTGTAGTTCCTATGGTCCAGGTGTGGTTTCTTTGGTCCATGTGTGGTTTCTATGGTCCAGGATTCTATAAATATGTAAAAATACAAACATGAACAGCAGAGTGAGATGTGGTCAGTTTGTCCTCCAGCAGTCTAAGCCTATAGACGCACAACTAAGGGACAACTCAGGAAACCCAAGCCGACCCTAACTATAGGATTTATCAAAAAGGAAAGTCTTAAAACTGGACAATGTGTCAGCCTCATGGACAGAAACTGGAAGTTGGTTCCACAAGAGAGGAGCCTGAGAACTGAAAGATCTGCCTCCCATTCTGCTTTTGGAAACTCTAGGAACCACAAGTAAACCTGCAGTCTGAGAGTGAAGTGTTCTGTTGGGAAAATTAATTCAACCTTTATTTCTACAGGTTAATCCCATTGAGGCTCGGGGACTCGTTTACAAGAGAGACCTGGTTTAACAAAGAAAGATGAAACAATAGACCATCATAAAAGGAAGCATACAAACTGAGAAGAACAAGCAAAAGAACATTGTATTAAAAACCAAAATAAAAACAGCTACATTATGAACAGATGTAAAAAACTAAAAACAGGAACATCTGCAGGAACTTACCAGATGTTTGAAGCCACTTAGAGAGGTCAACGGTCGAGAGCTTCAGATGTTTTTACAAGATATTCCAGGAAACAGGAGCGGAGTAGGAGAAGGTCCTTTTGTCTAGTTCAGTCCTCACTGAGGGAACACTGCAGGTAATGATGTCCTGAGAGCGCACGCTGTAGCTGCACTCACACAGAGACATGTAGGAGGAGATGTATGAAGGCAGCAGACCAGGAAGTGATTTAAAGATGAAGATGTACCAGTGGGAGAGTCTGTGTGAAGTTAATGGTGACCAGTTAACCAGTGAATACTGGGTGCAGTGGTGGGTACGATAGTTACAGCCAGTTATGAATCTTAGTGCACCATGATAGACAGCATCCAACATCTGCAGCATCCAACATCTGCAGCATCCAACATCTGCAGCATCCAACATCTGCAGGGTTCTTGTAGGAGCGTTCATGTGAACTATGGGACCAAATAATACCAGGTGAAGAAAAACAAGAAAAGGGTCATTGAGTCATTATTTAGACAGAAACTGGTTCCAGACCTGATCCAGCAGCTTCTAGAACAGGGCTATTCAACTGGAGGCCCGCGGGCCATTTACGGCCCACAGGTGACTTCAATCTGGCCCACTTCATAAAAAAAAAAAAATATATATATATATATATATATATATATATTTATTTTTTAATTTTTAATTTTTTTTGTTCTGGGTTTGGGTTCTGTTTCTTGCATTTACGAGTCAATGTAATAAAATAAATAAATTTAAAAGGTAACAGTTTATTGTAACTTTTGGTTCATTTACATCATGACTTTAATTGCTGGATGTCTGGACCCTGAGCTCTTGGACTCCAGAGGAGTTCTGGTCCAGTCAGTGACTGAAGGAGCAGGACCATCAGCCTCCTCCACCGTGCTGACAGCTGAGCTGTTTGCTGCAGTGCATTCTGGGTAAACATCTGCTCTGGTTCTGGTCCAGAAGTCTTGTGGTTTCTTCAGGTGAAAGTCATGCTGCCATGTTATCTTTAGAGAGGTCATGACCTTTGACCTGCTGACCTGGCCTGTAGAGTCGCTGCATGGTCTGACCTTCAGGGTGTTATTTTCATTTTTTGGACTCCAGATGACCTTTGACCCTTCACAGATTGACGGCGGCAGCAGCTGCCTCTCTGTGGTCATTGCTGATGTCTTTCCACCCTGGCATTGTGTCTGTTTGGGTCAGCTGGTGTGTGACGTTGTGTTTGTGACCCACACGAGGTGCAGATGTTGTGATGCTCTGTGTAAAGACGGTTTCCTGCTGATCTCGAGTCTTGGCTCGCTGCAGAACTCTCCGTGCGTTCGCTCTTTGTTGGAAGAGCAGCCGCAGGACAAAGATGGCTGCTGTCACATGACGCCGCGCAGCGTTACTGTGATGAGGAGTCAGTTCCCTGCAGCTGCTCTTCATCCTTGACCTGCTGACCTCGTCGTGTTCGTCATGTGACCGCTCTGACGCTGTCCACTCGTCTTCGGTTCCGTCACTCCTCCCCCGGTTGAGACAACAGCCGTTAAAAACATGAAAGCTTCTCGATGAGTCGACGGGTTCTAACCGAGCGTCTCCCGTCCACTCGTTCTGTCTCTGCTGCAGGACGGACGAATGTTTCAGACCTCCAGAGGTCAGAGGTCAGAGGTCACACGCCTAGCCTCTCATTGACTCACATGTTTCTCTTCCAGGGACATTTGACCTCAGTGCTTCCCAGACTTTGGGCCAGAACCTCGTTTCAGCTGAGGATCATCAGATGCTCTCCAGAAAACACGACATGTAAAAACTGGTAATAACAATTCGTCATGAATTAAATTGTCAAGTCAAATAAAAATGAAATGGCGTCACAGTTGAGCTCAACCTTAAAGTTTGGAAACTTTTTTTGTTTGTCATATCTATAAAACCCTGTAGAACCATCAAACAGAACCGGTGGTACCATCAGAACCTCCTGCTGCTCACGGGTCTGGTTTGTCTGAGGCTCATTATTTAGTCCTAAAGAGCAGCTGCTGTTCTGCTCAGGGAAAGGCGGGAGTTGCCATGGCAACCGCTGACTCAGCAGATTCTGGATGAGCCAGCAGGCTCGTCTTTAGACATGTTTACTTTATTCCAGATCGTTTCTTTCTGAGAACAAACTTTAAACGTTTCAGGCAGAATCACTTTTCATTTCAGAAATTATTTTAGAAACTAATCAAGTGAGTGAGCTCTGAACTTCTACAAGGATTTTATTTAACGGCACAAAATGAAACTTTTGAACATTTTAACAGCAGATCAACGTGGAGCAGACTGTTTGTTTGTTTGTTTGTTTTGAACCTGTCTCAGGGGAGGGATGTAACGAGAAGCTGCTCTTATTCATAAATTACGTTTGACTCTTTCAGAAGGAACTGCAGTTTTTATATTCCAGGCTCAGACGGAGCCCCAGAGTTCTGTTGGGAGCAGCTGAAGGTTCTGAGGCTTTTAGTTCGGCTTGTTGAGATGAAATGTTTTCGTTTCGTCCTCAGACTGTCAGAGACGTCTCCTTGGATCTGAGACACAACAAGTCCGACCGACTCTGAGGAACTCCAAGAAAACACCTTTTAATCTTCTGCTGCACGTTTCAGGGTCCAGACGGTCCCGGATCTGAAGAGTCCAGACGATCCAGACTCCAGGCGGTCCCAGATCTGACCTTTCAGAGTCCAGACAGTCCCGGATCAGACTTCCTCAGAATTCAGTTGCTAAACTCAGGACTCGATGGACGGCTGAGAGTCCAGACCAGTTCTGAAGAAGTCCGACTGACTCCTGCAGCGTTTAAACGTTTTGTTTAAACCAGTTTCTTCTGTTGCCGTGACGACGAAACAAACCCGTGAAGAAGAAGTTCTTGTGGTTCACACACAGGAAGACTTTTGGCCTAACGCTGAGGAGAAACTTGGCAGAAGATCATTAAATTTAGCTGTTTATCTTTAAATCCTGCCTCTGCTGCATCGGCAGAACGTTCAGGAACTTGAACGTCTCGCGTGTCGCTCGATAAAACTCACAGATTTTTATTGGAGGCCTCAAACGCAACAAAATAAACAGAACTTCTCCTTTTTGACTGAAGCATTTCTGAGGAATTATTAACCAACCAAGCACTTTCTTCTCTAAAACCACAAAGAAATGTGAACTTATTTTTGTTATCTAAACTAGAACAAGACCACACTTTTATTTTGAAATGCATCTAAGGGATTTATTTTGAAACTCCAAGCTCTTTGTATTTTTTTTTTTTTTAGGACTTTATATCCAGAAGAGAGGTTTTTATTAGTGTCCTCAAAGAAAAAAGTTTTGTTTAGAATAAACCACTAAATATGAAATACTGTATTGTAACAAAGGAGAATCTGCTGAGTCACTGGTTACCATGGTGATTCCCACCATTTCTGTGAGACAGAAAGGGGCGGGGCAGCACACAGTTTGGATGGTTCTACGGGGTTTTATGGACGAGGTATGACAAGTTTAACAGAGAAAACCGAGCTCGGATATGATAGAAGTCAATGGGAGTTTGGGTGTGTGACTTTTGACCTTTGACCTCTGAGAGTAAGTCCTGTAACAGAGGCTCTCTGGGGGGAAGAAGGCTGAAATGTGTGCGACTGGATGGAGAGCCTGAAGAAGTGGAGGGAAGAAGAGATTTCCAATGTTTTGTAGAGTTTCGACTCAAACGTTGGAGGGTGACGTTTAACGGCAGGCATTCCCAAACTGTTCAGAATTTCAAAATAAAAGCCTCAGAGATTCATGATCTGAACACGGCTGGTCGAATTGACAAACATCGTTATTAATTAACCTCATTAAACATTATATTTAAACTCAACACCACTTAAAGAAACCAAAGATCAAACTTATACCCCTGAAACCCACAAACAACAACAAACAACAACAGCCTGGCCCTGCGAGGACCATCTTCATAACGAGCATCTCCAGAAGGTGCCAGCCGACTCCTCCCTCCTGTTTCCTGTGACTCCTTCACCAGAGACCTGTGGGTCAGCTCATGAATCTCTCACAGCCTGATGGTCCTTCTCACTTGGTTTCATTTGGACCGGAGGTCAGCCGGACCGACGTTTGGATCCTCCTCAGACCGACCTGACTGGAGCTCCCAGAGCTGGCCCTAATGAAGCCGGGCCTAATGAAGCC
>NC_056508.1:47705850-47709412 GCF_014905685.2 Nematolebias whitei | reverse complement strand
CAATGGGGCCCTTCACACAATGGGGCCCTTGATACTAAAGGACCCTTAACAAAACTGGACCCTTCATACAACAGGGCCCTTCACACAATGGGGCTCTTTACACAATGGGGCCCTTCATACAATAGGACCTTTTATACAACAGGGCCCTTCATACTAAAAGACCCTTCACACAATGGGGCCCTTCATACAACGGGGCCCTTCACACAATGGGGCTCTTTAATCAATGGGGCCCTTGATACTAAAGGACCCTTCACAAAACTGGACCCTTCATACAACGGGGCCCTTCATACAACGGGGCCCTTCACACAATGGGGCCCTTGATACTAAAGGACCCTTCACAAAACTGGGCCCTTCATACTAAAAGGCCCTTCACACAACGGGGCCCTCAGTGTTTCCAGGCAGGATTTGATCTACATCAGTTTTTCATTGGTTACCAAAGCTTTGACGAGTCTAAATGCTTCATTCTGATTGGCTGAAGTGCTCAGCAGGTGAATTTTTGACTCAGGCCACTTTTTTAAAGTAATAAACTTAAAAAATAGTTTTTGTCAAATTGTTTAAATTAAATTTTGGCCATGAAGTGTTTATTAACAGATTGGGAACTAGCATCAGCAGCTACAGGGGACTCTGTGCACGTGATGCTGAAGTTGGCTCTTATAACAGTGCACGTGTGTCCAACCACAGCTGAAACTCCTGAAACTAAATTGAGATGAGCCGAAGGTCTGTACACGATGGAAGGGCTAACGCCACCGTCGTGGCCGACCTTCGTGTTTCACACCAAGATGATTCTGAACGAGCACCTACTGCGAGAAGACAAACACAGAAACGCCTCAGAGCTTTGCAGCCATGGTGGTTTATTTTGAAAGGGTTCTGAAGTGGACTCTACGGTCCAGGGTGAGCTGAGCTGTCAGAACACAGTCCCGCTCCACGTTGGTCCCGTGGACTGTGAAGAATTACCGGATGAATTTAAGGCGTGTTTTTAAAACGTCCATCTTTGATTGAGACTCCTCGTCAACGTCTGTTTGCCTCACGTGAACAGGCTGAGAAGTCCGGCAGACACTTTCGGATGTCTCTGCTGTGAGCGCCGTCCACCAGCAGCCGAAGCTCGGAGCGACACGGGCTTTGGTCAGATCCTCTTTTGATCGCAGATTAAATCTTTTTTACCGGTAAATTACTTCTTACAACTCCGAACCTTTTTACTGCTCAGCAGATTTAAAGATTGATTTTTCTCTGGCTGCTGTTTGAATGTGAAGGACGAGCAGAGTCCGTCCACAGACCAGGTCCAGGTGAAGACCTTCGCCCTGTGGTCTTATTCTCCAGCCCCGCTGAAAGGACCACCATCACAGCTAATTGGACGTGTTGTCGTCTCCCTCGTGTCTCTTTGCTTGTTCACTTTCTTTCACAGAAACCCAGTGGGAACTGGCAGCTCGAGGCGAATCGAGCACAGAGGCAGAAAGTCATTACCTCACACTCTGAGTGTGTGTGTGTGTGTGTGCGTGCGTGCATGCGTGTGTGTGTGTGTGTGTGAGCCCTCCATCAGTATGCTGCTCAGGCTTTGCAACAGGAGGGTGGAAATTGAAGCGAGGGGGAGGCGACGGTCCGACGTGGAGTTCTTTTGATTACCGATGGTAAATGTGCTGTCGTCGTCTCCTCGCTGCTCCTCGCTGCTCCTCGCTGCTCCTCGCTGCTCCACGCTGCTCCTCGCTGCTCCTCGCTGCTCCTCGCTCGGGGGATTTGAGGTGGACGTGAGAGGAATGGCTGGCTGGGTTCTGTGTGCTGCACTGTATCCAGTTTTATTAGAAACAAAGCCCGGGTCACACGGGTCGACTGGAGGCGCTGCCTGCCGCCTCAAACGGTTCTGTCGCCTGAACCCGGGTCGTCGCTGCCGCGGAGCCTCGTTATTTTCTGTAATTTATATAAAGTTTATTTGTCACGACTGCAACTGACAGCACAGAAGAAATAAAGTTGTAACAAAATGAAGGGCACCACATGAGCTAACGCTAAAGCAATAACATTCATTGATTAGAGGAGTGACCGATAAGTGAAGTGCTGTGTGTCTCATCACTGGATGTTTCCGTACGGTGAAATTAGTTCTACATTTAACCCATCACACCTGAGGTACACCCAGGTGGAGCAGTGGGCAGCTATGTAGGTGCCTGGGGAGCAGTTGGGGATTGGGTGTCTTGCTCAGAGACACCACAACATGTGGGAATGGCGGGGAGTTGAACCTGCAACTTTCTGATCCCAAGTCAGCTGCCCTGCCTCCACCCCATCTCAGCCACAAACAGATACATTTGTAAATAAATAAAATATTTAATGTACTCTGTGATAAAGTACGTCCGTTACACGTTGAAGGCTGCACAGAAGATGTTGGAGTCAGTCTCCCCACCATCACAGACATCTACACCTCCAGATGCAGGAAGAGGACCACCTGCATCATGAAGGACCACACTCACCCAGCACACACACTTTTTGCCCCACTCCCCTCAGGAAGGAGGTTGAGGAGCATTAAGTGTAGAACCACTAGACTGAGGAACAGCTTCTACCCTGAGGCTGTTAGACTCATGAATCTCTAACCAGAATAATCACTGTGATGCAACTTGATTATTGATATGTGACTTATCTGTGCTGCTGATCTCATGCTGCTGATCTCATGCTGCTGATCTCATTCAAACCCATCTGTAGAGTGTAGAGCCTGTAGAGTCACTGCACGGTCTGACCTTCAGGGTGACTAAATGTTTTCCACTTGTAGCTAATCTTTGAGCAGAACGATGGACTCTAAATGACCTTTGACCCGTGGCTGGTTGACGGGCAGCAGCAGCTGCTTTGCTGAGATCATCTCTGCTGATGTCTTTCCACCCTGGCGTCGTGTTGACACACCTGGAGACTCTTTCTGTTTAATCAACATTTGTTCAAGTTTGATTTGAGCAGCCTTAGATTCTGGTAAATACTGGATCAGTTTTATTTTGGACCTGAAAGAGGCTCAAAGTTCTTGTGGTTCTGGTTCTGGCTGAAACATCCACAGGTGGGTTTCCCTCCATGTTTGTCTCTTTGGGACAGAGAGCTTGAAGCACCTCCTCTGTTTGTCTCTGCAGGCCTGAAGACAGCAGACGACGCCCACCTTTCAACTTCGGCTGCGGCTTCGGCTGCGGCTTCGGCTCCAGGTAGATCCTCCTGTTTGTCTGTCAGGAACATCTGAGATGCTCAACCAGCCCTGTTCAGGTCTGACTCCAGGCTTCAGGCTGGATCCAGAGCCTCTAGAGACCTGCTCTGTGTGTGTGTGTGTGTGTGTGTGTGGGGGGGGGGGGGTGTCGTGTTCTGGTGGGACGTTCTTTGAACAAAGTTCATCTCTGGGAGTGTAAACACGTGAAATCATCACTGATGATGTTCTGTTGGATGAAGTCATGCTTCACTACGACACTGTGGAGGGGAGAGAGAAGTAACGAATATCTTACCTGACACAGATAATTCTGAATGAGCTCAGTTTGGAGAGCCTGTCGTCTGAAAAGTGTTTGTCACTTTGTTTTATTGTTGTTTACTGTTTTAGGCTGTTTGTTGTTTTTAT
>NC_056508.1:47702970-47705840 GCF_014905685.2 Nematolebias whitei | reverse complement strand
CTGTTTTAGGCTGTTTGTTGTTTTATTGTTGTTTACTGTTTTAGGCTATTTGTTGTTTTATCGTTGTTTACCATTTAGGCAGTTTGTTGTTTTTATTATTTACAGTTTAGGCTGTTTGTTGTTTTTAATTTAATCTCGGCTACTGAATCTCAGCACGTCTCAGTTTTCTTGTTGCTGCTGTAGCTCTGCTGGAGATCAGACTCTCCTTTGGTCGTTACTGGATGTTTCATAAAAATGTAAATGTGAACAGGCCGAACTCTGTCAGTAAAATATTGTTCTCTTGAATCGTCTTTTGAGACTGGACGTGTTTTAGGACGGCGGTGACCCGTCGTGGTTCTGTTCGGACTGGTCCGGTCAGAAATAGATGTTTTTACTCCAAACTGAACCAGAGTTATCTACAGCAGGTAAGATATTAACCTTTACCTCCAACCTGTCTGAACGTTATAAAATAAAACCTCGAGCAGAAGAAACGTTAAAACAACCTTCTCAGAAAATGCCGGGTGATTTTTATTAAATAAAGTGACTCAGAAGGACAAACAGGAAACAGTTTGTTTTCAGACGTCGCTTCATTTCTGCCAAACGTTCGGGGAACAATTCGTCTTTAGCGTCAGTTTGGTTCTGCTGTCGAGGCCTTTTTCATCCTCGTTTCATTAACGTCCAGCACCAGAGCTCACCTAACAGCCGCCATCTTTCCTGCAGCCTCAGAACCTCAAAAGGACTTGGGTGTTGTGCAAGTCGGTCCGTTAAAGGACGAAGTGCAATGAATCTAGTGTTCACGAAGGTTGGAGCCGCTCCTGGACCGAAGCTTTCCATTCAGTTTATTTATATTTATTTATGGAGGCTTCAGCTGCAAACAAACAGAAAACGGAGCAAAGCCATCGATCAGAGCTGCTGTCGGCTGTGAGTCACGAGCCGAAGTGCAGCACTTTATGTGCAGCAGCTATAGGAGGATGGAGCGCTGCGTTCGGCTGAATAAATAGAAATGTAGGGAGTGTGAGTGTCCAGAGGTGAGCTCCCTGCAGAGCTCTATTTGTGTCTGAGAGTGGGCCGGATGGATGGAGCGCCTGCAGGCGAGGGAGCACCGACACGTTCAGGCTTCGACTCCGTTTCTTTCAGCTCCTGAGGACTTTGTCTTCTCATATCCCAGCATCCTCCTCTGTCCCCCCCCCCCCCCCCCACACCACCACCACCACAGCCTCCTGTCCACACACAGGAAGTCTTTAGTCAGGGTGTTACAATCTGCAGGTTTCCTTCTGGTGTTGGTCCACCATCTTGTTTTTATCAGCCTGGTCTGAACCTGAAAGAGTTTATTAACGGCAGCCTCTGAGTGAGAGAACCGGAGTGTCCGGTAGTTTTTGACCCTTTGCTACAAACGTAGAAACACTTTGAATCCTTCACGCGTTGCATTTTGGTTATTATTTGCAGAGTGTAATCAATGGGGGCTCGTCCGGGATGAGCTCACTCTTTCATTTTGTTTCTGTGACCGATTGTAGTCCTGGATGTCACTACACACCGCCATCTCTCCAGGCTCTCTTCCACCTGCAGGGAGCAGGTCAGCTCAGGATCTGGTTCAAGACCAGGTTTTGGATCAACAACAATCAAACCAACAAACTGACGAGACAACAAATACACGCACACGCACACACAGGTCAGCAGGTCCATAGGTGCAGGTGGAGGACAGGTGATTTTGTCCACTGCATTCAGCAACTTTCAGCTGTTTGTAGTTCGAAGACAAATAAATAATGAAGACAAATGTCCTGTCTTCTGTGGAGGACAAACTAAAGAAGACAAATGTCCCGTCTTCTTTGGAGGACAAAGTAAATCTTCCCTGCGGCTGTCCTCTGCTGCCATTGAGAGACTCTGAAGCAGCGAGGACATAAATCCTGTGGAGCTCAGCCGAGAGGAGACGGCTAAATACCTTCAGTTTTCACAGAGACAGGAGTTCTGCTGTCCTCCGGTTCCTCCGGTTCTGACCCAAACATTCATCATCACGGTCACCGACGCGTGTCGTTCTGGACATGAAGAAACCTGCGAGCTGTACGTTGTGTTGTTTCAGAAACTGAACCGAGGAAGGTCGAAGTCCTGAAGGACGTCGTACGCCTGAATGTCCCCGCTCGTGTCCTCTGTGGACGTACAGCCGTCCGTCCGTGCGATGAGCCGCCTCGGGGCTTCTTTAGATGTGAAGTCAGATTTTTCTTCATCTGTTTGATTTTGAACAAACTCGTTTTTCTGCTGCGATCTTTGAGATCAAAGAGAAAATCTGTTCATCGTCTGATTTAAGATCACCTGCAGTTGATCCCACGTTTACCTGTTTACTTGTTTACCTGTTTACATGTTTACAGGTTTACTTGTTTACATGTTTACCTGTTTACCTGTTGTCTCGTTTACCTGTTTACCCATTTACCTGTGTTCCTGAATGAAGCACAGCCTGGTTTTGGGCCAAATATCCACTCATGAGACTGGTATGGACAGAAGACCAGGCCTACCTGTGGTTGACCTTTGACCCACCCTGGAGCCAGGCCTGGGGGAGGAGCTTGACGGCAAGTACCTGGTGCCCAGTCCTCTTCCCATGGGGCCCGGTCGGGTCATGGTGCCGCTCACAGTGACTGTCTTGTCGCTCTGACCCGAGCTTACTGAATCTGGCTGTTGTGACATGTGATGTCACGTCTCTGCAGGGGGAGGAGCCTGAGGACTAAAGGTGTCGGCCCATGCTCTGATTGGTCGGGTTGGGGGTTCTAATGCTGTATGCTGACCAATGGACAGAATCAGAGGAGAGGAGGGACAGATGGAGAGGAGGGCGCGATGGACAGAACCAGAGGAGAGGAGGGACAGATGGACAGAACCAGAGGAGGAGAGGGACAGATGGACAG
>NC_056508.1:47699790-47702870 GCF_014905685.2 Nematolebias whitei | reverse complement strand
TGTACCATGTTGCTAACAGTACCACGCTGCTAACTGGACCATGCTGCTAACTATTCCATGCTGTTAACTGGACCATGCTGCTAACAGTACCATGCTGCTAACTGGACCATGTTGCTAAATGGACCATGCTGCTAACTGGTCCATGCTGCTAACTGGACCATGCTGCTAACTAGACCATGCTGTTAACTGGACCATGCTACTAACAGTACCATGCTACTAACTGGACCATGCTGCTAAATGGACCATGCTGCTAACTGGTCCATGCTGCTAACTGGACCATGTTGCTAACTGGACCATGTTGCTAAGATAACCTCACAGTCATCAGAACCACTCAGCCAATAGGAACATGCTGCTGTAGATATATTTCTTTTTCACTTTTGGCACCTTGTTTCTGTATTTTGTTACATGCTTTGAATAAAGTCTAGTTTATGTTAGTTTAGTTTATGCTAGTGCTCGCATTAAGTGTGTAAATTAAAGCCAAACAGAACCTGAGAATCGTGCTGCTGTGGTTCGGTGTATTGTTTTGCACTGTTAGTGACAGGGGTATACAGTATCTTGGATCTTTTTGTGTACCGTTGGGTGTTCGTTTAGCATATATCTTAGTTTATATCTTAGATCCTTATTTACTGTTTCTTTTTATACTTTATATTTTTGCTATTGTTAGGCGTAACTGGGACCCTGTGTACACAATTTTGTTCCACCTCATGTACCACATGTGATGTGAATGACAATAAAAGAGCTTGAATCCTTGAATGTGTTCAACACAATGGTATTTCCTCCAGCTACTGTTAACAATGGTGTACCACAAGGCTCAATCTTAGGTCCCACCCTCTTTACAATCTGTAAAGGTAATGTAACGTAGGTCAGAGCATCCCTGATGCATCCTTACATTTCTCTGTTGACGATACAGTTGTTTACTGTCAAGCTAAAACAGTTGATAAGGTTTTCCAGCTTTTACAGTCTGCATTCGACATCATCCAGACAGATTTGCTTCATCTCAAACTGGTGCTAAATGCTGACAAAACCAAAGGGATGTTGTTGTCAAACAGGAAGTCGGTCCCAGCAGTTCTTGCTTTGATTTTATCTTTGAATGACATCCCTACTGAGTTTGTCGATTCTTACAAATACTTGGGTATCTTGGTCGACTCTCATCTCTCTTTTAAGCTCCATGTGGAAAACTTGGTAAAGAAACTGAAAGTTAAACTGGGTTTGTTTTTCAGAAACAGATCCTGTCGAACTCTGAACCCTGAGGAACACCTTGTATCTGTGACTTTCCTTCCCTCCATTGATTACGGTGACATTATTTACATGAACGCTCCTACAAGAACCTGCAGATGTTGGATGCTGCAGATGTTGGATGCTGTCTATCATGGTGCACTAAGATTCATAACTGGCTGTGATTATCGTACCCACCACTGCACCCAGTATCCACTGGTTAACTGGTCACCATTAACTTCACACAGACTCTCTCACTGGTACATTTTCATCTTTAAATCACTTCCTGGTCTGCTGCCTTCATACATCTCCTCCTACATGTCTCTGTGTGAGTGCAGCTACAGCGTGCGCTCTCAGGACATCATTACCTGCAGTGTTCCCTCAGTGAGGACTGAACTAGACAAAAGGACCTTCTCCTACTCCGCTCCTGTTTCCTGGAATATCTTGTAAAAACATCTGAAGCTCTTGACCTTTGACCTCTCTAATTTGTGGCTTCAAACATCTGTTAAGTTCTGGCAGACATGTTCCTGTTTTTAGTATTTTACATCGCTTATTATGTAGCTGTTTATTTGTTGCATTTGTTTACATCATTTCTTCTATTTACTTTTCATTTTATATGTTTTTTTAACGATTGTCTATTGTTGTCTGTACCTTGTCGGTGTTCTTGGTTAAATCAGGTCTCTCTTGCAAGAGTCCTCGTGGCTCAATGAAACTAACCTGTAGAAATAAAAAGGTTGAATGAAAAATAAAACTGATGACTCATGGTTCTTTAAAACCACTGGTTTGAAGCCAAGGAGTTCGTCCTGCTTCAGATCATTCACAGCATTTCTGCTTCACGCAAAAAGAGAAACTGAAAGCAGGAAGTCAGCCATGCAAAGACAAATACTAACTTTTTATTTTGCTCAAATAAACTTTTTTCTTTGGATCATTTACCGCCAAAATGGAAAAAGGCGGGAAATACTGACTTTACCTCTTTCTGTGTACCTGTATGTGTATTTGTATGTATGCTGTGTGTGTGGTCTTGTATTTCTGACTTTGTGGGACTTTGCATTGACTCAATTCATTTTCTATAGCCTCACCCTGACCCTTACCCTAAATCTAACCATTACCAGTACATACCTAACACTAATCCATCTGCAATTCACACCTTATTCCTAAAGCTAACCCCTGAACCCCCAACCATACTTATCCTTATGGGGACCTGGCTTTGGTCCCCCCAAGGAGTAGTTGGTCCTCACAATGTAGGATTTTTTGCAAAATTGGTCCCCACAATATGACCTGAAACAAAACCGTTTGTGTGTGTGTGTGTGTGTGTGTGTGTGTGTCAGATTATCTCCTGAACCAGTGGCAGGTTTTATCAAAGCCATTTCAGTAAGAGGTTGGACTCTGTGACCCAGCTGGACCTCGGACACATTAACGTTACATCACTCCATCTGATTATGAAACTGACCTAAAAAGTGATCAAAACGCAGACCGACCCCGACCCGACCTGCAGGATTATTCCTCTGGTCTCCGGTTGGGTCACAGTCGGCTCCGATAGTGCATGTCAGGGGTAAAAAGTCAACGCATTCACAGAAATAACTCGTCGACACACGCTGATCCAGCAGAACCGGGTGTTACGTTCAAAGCTTGTGTTTTCAGATTTATTCTGACTATTTATCCCAAAGAAAACTACAGAAACATTTAATTCAATTAATTCAGTTTGGTTTATTTATATAGCGCCGAGTCACAACAGAAGCCATCTCAGGGCCCTGAACATTTTTATTTATCCGCCCAAACCCAAACTCTTATGACCGTAGAAGGTAAACATCTAGTTTTTACTTGTTTTATAAAAATTAATTTTAGCTAAAAACTGAAAAACAAAA
>NC_056508.1:47693898-47699690 GCF_014905685.2 Nematolebias whitei | reverse complement strand
TGTTAGCTAACTGCTGGTCCTAAGGTGGAATAAAGAACAGAAAACAGAAAGTGAGGCTGGAGATATAAAAGAAGGACTTGTGCCCAGGAGAGGGTCTGTTTCTGCAGTATGGATGTTTTTTCATTTTAAAAATCCGACGCAGACCAAAAGTTTGTATAATGCAAAGTTTGTTGCTGCCGGTGGTGGCAACACTATCAACTTATTCCATCACCTCAGCAGAAAACATGCATGCTATTACCGTCTGCGGGTTCGGCGCCGTCAACCAGTAGCACCAGTGAAACAAAGCCAAAGGGTCAGACATGGCTTGAACAGGCATTTTCTCAAGGGACGGCATACGACCGGAGAAGCAAGCGATGGAGCGACATTACGAACGCAGTAACAATCCAGCTATGCAAGGACATGGTCCCGCTACAGTCGAGAGAGAGGGTCCAGACATGATTGAGATGGATTTGAGGTATGTCTTACAGGGCGAAAATATTTGATGCAAAATGAGTATTACTGACTCATTCATATATTGTACAATTTTTGGGACAAAGTAATTGATACTTTGATTACAGCCTTGATTTAAAGCCGTGTACTCCTGACAGTAAAATAAACCACAAACATATATAAAGCCATCATGGGGAAAAATAAAAAGTTAATTAAACAAAAAATACAGTGAAACTGCCAGAATCTTAAAAACAGCTGTGATATAAATTTTTAGTCATACCGCCCAGCACTAGTACAACACAAGTTAAATCAAACTCACAGCAAGTAAAAGTACATTGCTTTAAATACACTTCTTGGTGAATCAGGTCAAAGAAACTGATGAATGAGAAGTTTAATTCCTAATAATTATCCTTGTGTGTGCAGGGGACGGTGGAAAAGATGTGCAGGGTTTTAGAGGACCAGCTGACTGAGAGCAACAACCGAGCAGACGAGCTTCAGAGGCAACTGACGGAAGTTTCTGCTCAAAAAGCACGAGCCGTAACAGAAGCTGGTAAAGCACAAACAAAAGCACAAAACGATCAAAACCGAACATCTGACCTCAACTGACGCTTCTCCCGTTTATAGTGTCCTCTGTATGTTTTTAGTCTAACTGCTTCAGCAGACTGTCATCTATTCAGTTCAGCGAACATTCAGTTTGTTCACAACGTTACAGCTATGACTTTTAGTTATTGTAATAATTATGCTTTTTCAATAGTCTTAGTCAAAGACCACGAGAACGGAAACATGTCAGGAGACAGAGGAGAAGAGGAAAGTGAAGAATGTAGGACTGAGGGTTGCAACTCTAAATGTGGGGACAATGACAGGCAAAGGTATAGAGCTGGCTGACATGATGCTGAGAAGGAAGGTAGATGTGTCCAAGAGACCAAGTGGAAGGGCAGCAAGGCTCGCAGCATTGGAGCAGGGTTCAAACTGTTTTACCCTGGTGTGAACTGACTTTCAAAACTTTACGTTCCTTTATTCTCATACATATCTTGGAGAGACGAGCTGATGTTTGTGCTGAGACTGTTAGGTCTTCTGAAGACCATGACAGGTACAGCAGCGTGTCGTCTGCATAGAAGTAAACAATGAAATCAGAAACACTAACAGCTCCAGCACAGCTATAGAGCAGTGAAAGCTAAAGATGACTCAGCTCTGAGCACTAGGGGTACCTCTTTGGTGAAGAGTTGGAATCTCATAATGAAGCAGCACGACGGCTCAGTGGTTGGCACCGTTGCTTCACAGCAAGAAGGTCCTGGGTTCAATCCCAGGTTGGACCTGGGGTCTTTCTGTGTGGAGTTTACATGTTCTTCTCGTGTTTGCATGGGTTTTCTCCAGGTACTCCGGTTTCCTCCCTCAGATCAAAAACATACACGTTAGTCTGCCTTCAGGCCCAGGCCTCCCTTGCAGAAGAGCTCTGTGATCTCACTGGGGTTTGCCTGGTTAACTGAAGGTTAAATAAAATGACACGTTAGTCTTAACCTGTCTAAAATCTCTGACTGGAGCAGAAAGTATCAAACTGCTTTGCTTCTACTTTTGTGCCGTGTTCTCAGATGAGTACCGTCGTCGTCTGGAGGACAGGGACGCTACAATTGGTCAGCTGCAGCGCTCCAAACTTAGCTTTTGCCAGGACACTGAGAATTTGAAGAGGCAACTTGAAGAAGGAAGCAATGTAAGATTTTGTTTTCAAAGCATGCTAACTGGAATAAGTTGAACTAAGAGCTGTTTGCCAACAAATCCAGGCGTCATGACGTGTTCCGACATCTTGAATTGGTGCCGCAGGCTCGGGTGGCGCTGGCTCACGCTGTGCAGGCGTCCCGTCATGACTGCAGTTTACTGAGGGAGCAGCTGGAAGAGGAACAGGAGGCTAAAGCTGAGCTGCAGAGGGCGCTGTCCAAAGCCAACAGCGAGGTGGTTCAGTGGCGAGCCAAGTACGAGACTGAAGCTGTGCTGAGAATAGAGGAGCTGGAAGATGCAAAGTAAGACTATACTGCCACCGTAACCATGGCGTCCCACCTTAACGCAATTCAAAACTATAAAATACAAAAAAGTGCTGTACAAGCTGGGAATGACTCTCAGCTACTACCAAACCAAACTTGACCTTTATGTCTATTGAGTTATAGCCATTTTTGTGTTTGCTACGGGTGCTTAGCTGAGACGACCATCTTGGATATGGTTGACTCATCTTAATCAGTTATAGATGTTCTAATCTGTCTGAGTCTAAATCTCCCCTCCAGCCAGGCCTTGTCGGATATTGAACTCTTCCATTGCTGCTCTCTTCTCCTCTGCTTTTGCCACTAACTCTGTTACAGATTCTGGACCCTCAGTGTGTCTTACTACACATGAGTTGCCCTCTCAGTATCAGGAGACGTGTGTTAAGATTTTGGACCTAGTGGCCCCGTTAAAAACCAGACAACCAAAATATACACCTCACCCTTGGTTAAATGAGACCACCCGAGCAGCCACACGTCAGTGCAGGAGAGCTGAGCACAAATGGAAGAAGGACAAACTTCAAAATAAATCAAAACTATAAAAGCCCGGGAGAATAAAAGTGTTTTCAGTTGCTTTTTAAAAACCTCCACAGAGTGAGCAGAACGAAGCTGCAGGGGCAAGGCTAGCTTAAGCTTAACGCAGCACAACAGTAGCTAAATCTAAAACCAGCACAAAGAAAAAAGAAGCTGAAGCAGAATTCACAGAGAACATTTTCAAAGGAAATGATCTTAATGTGGATCTGTAGGGAAATTATTAGTAAATTATGGTAAATATCCTTGAAAAAAATAAAAAGTTATAAAACCCAGAAGCTACGGCACTCGTCTCCTGAATGAGCCGAACCTTTTGGTATATTTTGATATATTTACAACTAAAATAGAAACATCTAAATAAATTGTTTTTTCTTTTAGTAAAATATGTTCTTTTGGTCAAACTGTTGTCAGATTTGTTGTGATGTTTGCAGGAAGAAGCTGGTGGTGAAACTGCAGACGGCTGAAGAAGCTGTGGGGGGAACTCAAGCTAAATGTGCCACGCTGGAGAAAACCAAACATCGTCTGCAAACGGAGATCGACGACCTGGTGGCAGCAGTGGAGCGCTCCAACGCTGCCGCCCTGGCTCTGGACAAGAAGCAGCGGAACTTCGACAAGGTTGGTCCACACTGAGAAGAGACGTGAGCCAGGTGACGGTGGAACAGAACCCTGAACTCAGGATGGTTTGTTTGTGTTGTTTGTTGTGTTGTTTACGATGCAGCTGCTGGGCGACTGGAAGCTGAAGTTCGAGGAGAGTCAGTCGGAGCTGGAGGCGTCGCAGAAAGAGTCTCGCAGTCTGAGCACGGAGCTCTTCAAACTGAAGAACAGCTACGAAGAAGCTCTGGACCATCTGGAGACCGTGAAACGAGAAAACAGAAACCTGCAAGGTATCTGCACAGATGGACCGGGCCTTACTGGATCTCTCAGGACTTTGAGTCAAGAAGAAATCTCAGAGTTTGAGTTCAAATGATTAACATCTAATTATTATTTCTCCATTAAATATTTGTCCCTTTCACTGCAGAGGAGATCCTGGACCTGACGGAGCAGATCGGTCAGGGAGGAAAGACCATCCATGAGCTGGAGAGGATGAAGAAGATACTGGACGTGGAGAAGAGCGACATCAGAGCTGCTCTGGAGGAAGCAGAGGTAACACTTCCTGTTCCAGTCAGCCGTTAGCTAGCCTGAACCGGAGCGTTAAACTTCCAACTGTCCACCAACCAGGGGACGCTGGAGCACGAGGAGAGCAAGACTTTGAGATTTCAACTGGAGCTGCAGCAGATCCGGACTGAGATCGACAGAAAGATCGCAGAGAAAGATGAAGAGATGGAAAACCTCAGGTACCGAACGAGTCAGAGGACAGAGCAGCCAATGATCGAGTAGAAACTGGCTGAAGGTGCCGATTCACACGTTTGTATCTGTGAGAATCCAGGATGAGATCCTGACGTGAGCAAATATAAACATGATCAGGATTTCTTCTGCTCTTTGTAAATACCCGTCTGAGCAGCCAACGTTAGCTCAGCTGTTTTATTTTCTGCACAAAAGCCGAAATTAGCAGAAAAACTTTAAACAGAGTCAGAAAAGTTCAAACAGAAGAACAGAGGGGGCAGAACAGTAGCAGTGGTAGCTAAAAGACAAAAGATGTTAAAGCTAAAAGTAGGTAAACGGTAGCTAAAATTTGGAAAGCCTGATGCTAATGCTACAGTTAGCTAAAGAGTTTTGAAAAATAGTAAAACAAATGCTAAAGCTAACTTTGGCTTAAAATAGCAAAATAGATGCTACAGTTGTTGAAATCAGGTCTCTCTTGTAAAGGAGTCCTCGAGGCTCAATGAGATTTACCTGTAGAAATAAAGGTTGAATGAATAAAGCTTAAGTTAGCTAAAGAGAAGCTAAAAGAAGCAAAAGCAGTGACTCCACGCGTCTCCACCAGGCGGGGCCACCAGCGCTCCCTGGAGAACATGCAGACCAGTCTGGAGGCGGAGGTCCGCAGTCGCAGCGAGGCGGTTCGTCTGAAAAAGAAGATGGAGTCGGACCTGAACGAGATGGAGGTCCAGCTGGGACACGCCAACAGACAGGCAGCCGAGAGTCAGAGGATCATCAGACACCTGCAGACTCAGGTACGCTCACCTGGACACATCTGGGTCAGGAAAACAGCTGCTGGGTGGCCCAGCTTTTCATCAATGAAGCTAATTTCACTAGAACTTCCTGAAAAGTTCAAACAGGAACTACAGCTCTGTGGTAAAGTCCCTGCGTTCTGCTGAAGGTCAAGGAGCAGCAGGTGGAGCTGGAGGACAGAGTCCAGCTGACCAATCAGCTCCAGGAGCAGCTCGTCCTGTTGGAGCGTAGATGTTCTCTGATGGCCGCCGAGGAGCAGGAGCTGAGAGGGATCCTCGAGCAGACCGACCGCGCTCGAAAGATGGCCGAAAACGAGCTGACGGAGGTGTCCGAGAGAGCCACCCTGCTCACCACACAGGTACACAAACCAGCCGTGACAAGAAACCGTCTGCAGGAACGCTGAGCGTCCTGAAGGCGAGAAGTTCCCGTAAAACTAACGCAGCATCCAAACCACGTTCAGACACGGACCCAGACCTCTTTATTTATAAAGCACTTAAAAACCGACCGACGTGCCGAGTCAGACAATAAGAACTAGAAACCTGCAGCCACGCTGGACCTGAGTCTAATTGGCTCGTGACAAATTCCTCCATTTCTCACCATTTCAGTCATGGCATCAACGGAGGAGGAAGAGATCTCTGCCTCTTGGAAAAAACTAAAGAAAAGGCCAGATCAGGGATGAAGAAGAGGAATTTAATA
>NC_056508.1:47693667-47693798 GCF_014905685.2 Nematolebias whitei | reverse complement strand
TAAGAACCGGTAGGCCGGTCTATAAGAACCGGTAGGCCGGTCTATAATAACCCGTAGGCCGGTCTATAATAACCCGTCGGCCGATCTATAAGAACCCGTCGGCCGGTCTATAAGAACCCGTCGGCCGGTCT
>NC_056508.1:47690578-47693657 GCF_014905685.2 Nematolebias whitei | reverse complement strand
GGCCGGTCTATAAGAACCCGTCGGCCGGTCTATAAGAACCCGTCGGCTGGACTATAAGAACCCGTCGGCCGGTCTATAAGAACCCGTCGGCTGGTCTATAAGAACCCGTCGGCCGGTCTATAAGAACCCGTCGGCCGGTCTTGAAGATGTTGGTACAGTTTTTGTTTTAAACTGTTCTTTTGGGGCTACAGTTAGTTTTCAGTTATATAAAAATCTGACCCCTGATTCTAAATTGATTTGAAATTGATTCAGATTTTATTTAGATGAGTTCTATAAATGAAAATTGGTTATCTAAAAAAGTTAAATCTGGTCCTCTGGACATTCAAAAAACAAAACAAAGCAAAACAAAAAAAATGTAGAAACGTTTCGTCTCTCATCCTGAGGACTTCCTCAGTCTGAGGTGCTGTATTCAGCTCAGTCTCTTAAATAGCACCTTCTCAGAGTGGATCAACCAGTTTTGCTGCTGACAACCAGAACCAGCTGATCACATGCTCAAGAAGGACCATCAGCCTAACAATGGATCATTAGCACCTGATGGCTGTTTACTGTTCACAGAGGGCTGAGTGATACTAGCAATCACAGCATTGTAAGAGGGGGACAGTTGAACCTGGAGGCTCCACCCCTGTTTAATGATGGACGGTTTCTTTTCACAAAGATGGCCTCCTTTACTCCTCTCTCAAACCATCGTTCCTCTCTGTCCAGGATGTGAACATCTTCATCCCTGAAAGAGTGACCGCTGGCCTGGAGATGAGTGTAGACCTCAGAGTCCTGGCCTGATGATGTTGATCTTCTGTGCTGGGCCATCCTTTTGGTCAGTGGCTGTTTAGTTTCCTCGATGTAAGACTGATCACCTCCTGACACTGAACAGCATACACAATATTACTCTGTTTGTGCCGGGGGACTGGATCTGTTTTTTGAATGTCCAGAGGACCAGACTTAACTTTTTTAGATTTTTCTACCTGGATTATTGAGCAGCATCAGGAAAACTTGGTTTTGTTTGTTTCAGAATGTTTGTTTTCTTCGAGGAAGGAAGAGAACTCTGACAGGAAGTGAGACGGTTCACCACAACTAAAGTCTTTATTGACAACAAACCTAAAAGGGATAAAGACTTCCAAAATAAAAGCAAAGTGCAAAACAAGGCAGAGTCAAAGAAAATTACCAGAATAAAGTAACACGGGGACTCTAAATACTGAGGTCAGTAAGGTCAAACTCACTGCCCCTCTCGTCTAAATCAAACAGGAAGTGAAGAAGGTGAAACCAGTCTAAGAGATCACAGCAGACAAAACTGAACGAATCATCAGAACGTGGCAGCAGGAGCTGCTTCCTGGTGACTCGGCGCACAGCAAACGTCACACGAACTCTGGCGGCGCTCAGCGCGGGCGCTTCATTCAGTGACCTGCAGGAACACACACCGTCTCAAACACAACGCTCACACGGGACGTTTGTTTGTCCGTCACTCACCACCGTGATCTTGCTGCGGGTCTGTTCGCGGGTTCGAATCCGCAGCTTGTTGACGGTCGTCTCGGCGATGTCGGCTCTCTCCTCTGCGTCGTCGAGCTCATGTTGGATCTTCCTGAAATGCACGGTGGTGTTGCTCGCCTGCTCTTCCTGTTGAACAGGAAGGAGGAGGAGAAGTTTGGCGTTTCACTTCCTTAAGAGCAAAAAAACAGCTGATTAAGCTTTGGAGTCAACCCAATTCAAGATGGCCGCCACAGCTAATGTACCCTACAAACACAAACGGAGGCTACAAGGCCTGTCGTTCCAGGTGGAGCAGGAGTAAAATGTGTTTCCTGCTTCTGACTCTCAGCTACTACCACACTGACGTTAGCTCAAAACTCCCTGAAACTGTCATCTCACTGTTGGCTAGCTGTGGCGGCCATCTTGAGTCAGGTTGACTCCTGAAGTTACTGTTGTGGATGTTTAGCCAGAGATTACGGTCTGTCCGATGGTTCAAGAGATATTTTACTAACAGGACGAGAACAAAGACACAGATGATTCGTTCAGCAGAAGCGATGAAGCGGTTGTGAAGCAGCTGTATTTAAGATCGGTTCATTCATTCGAAGCGTCATTTAGTGACGAAGAGAGACGGCTAAACCATAAAACATCCCACTGACCCAGCTCTCATTTTAAAATGGATCAACTTGTTTTGAGCATTTTTGTGTAAAAACCCAGAAAAGTGTTGATTGTGAAAGTTACCGTCCCTGTTTGATGATGTCATCGGTGACAGCTGTGATGGGCCGCTGTAGGACACAGGGCGAGGTTACGGTCACGGTATCAGTGAAAATGGAAGCTCAACACTTTGTGGAGTATGAAGAAATGCCGTCATGGGTCTGATGGATGTTGAACCAGAACCAACAGCTGGATCTCAGGAACCGAGTGTTGGAGTTTCGGCTCGGTTTTCCACCAGCAGACTGTTGGTCTTCACATGCTGGGATTCTGTTTGGCACTGATGACATCACACCTCAGATGACATCACACCTCAGATGACATCGCACCTCAGATGACATCGCACCTCAGATGACATCACACCTCAGATGACATCACACCTTAGAATGATCGTGGAAAATGCTGAAGACCCAAAAAACGATTTTAATTAACTAAAAATAAGTGTGTTTTTTTTTTAAAGAGGTGAAACTTTTATTTTGATTTATGTTAGCTTGGAAACACCGTCTGACCTTTAATAACCCTGTGATGCGTCTGTAAACTACTTCCTGTAAGGACTGATGGGTCGGTGGTTTGATTCTGTAAATGTGGCGTGGGCTTGGATCTGGAGCATCGTGAACCTCTCGGGTCCATCACACCAAAACCAGCTCCGAAGCAGAGACTCGAGGAAACTGCAGCGTTTGGTTTAACACATCACCTCATAAGTAAGAATTAATGATTAACTAATAACTATCAATAATTAATTATTAACTGATTAATAACCCTCAGTGCTGACGAACATTCAGGAGGTTTGACTTCATAACGTTCCTGACGTGTGAAGAGTTCTTGTTCCTCGTACAGTTTTTAATCACTGCTGGTGTAAACGGTTCTGCTGGAGAAGACTGGACCGGATTCTGGTCCAGAACTAGAGTCAGAC
>NC_056508.1:47684751-47690478 GCF_014905685.2 Nematolebias whitei | reverse complement strand
AGTCACGGTGTCAAGTTGCGTGTCAACAAGTCACGTGCCAACAAGTCACGGTGTCAACAAGTCACGTGTCAACAAGTCACGTGTCAACAAGTCACAGTGTCAACAAGTCACAGTGTCAACAAGTCACATGTCAACAAGTCACGTGTCAACAAGTCACGGTGTCAACAAGTCACGGTGTCAACAAGTCACATGTCAACAAGTCATGGTGTCAAGTCACGTGTCAACAAGTCATGGTGTCAAGTCACGTGTCAACAAGTCACGTGTCAACACATTTTTCTGTCATACTTTTCCTACGGTTCAATTAATTTTAGTCTGCCCTTCAGAGGCAGGACGTATTATGGTATAGTTTGAGTCCATAAACTTTCTCTGGTCCTGCCCATACCTTCTGGTCCACTCAAGATAATTTAACAAGACACATCTGTACACATCTGCATCATCACTAGATGGATTGTTGCTCAGAGTCTACAGTAGCCGAGGTGGATTTCACCTGAACGTCTGTGCTCGTTAAAGAAAGATACGACCGATTCGTTGAGCATTTATCCAGAGGATAAGTCAGTCAGTCATAGATTGTCTACCAGAGGAGCTACAACTGTCTTGAGTTTTCAAGGTTACACTATTTTAAAACAAATGTTTGCAGCAAGCTATAAGAGTTATCATGATAGCAGGTGCAATATTTAAATTAAATTCAGTTTATTTATAAAGCACCAAGTCACAACAGACGTCGTCTCAGGGACTGAACAAACTATTTACAGCATACTGCTGGCTTGAGCTAATTAATAACCTGCTAATTAATTTTTAACGTTTCTTTACACAAACAGAAAGCAGCTAAGACTTTACAGGTATCATTACTTTAGAGTTATAAATAAATATAAATAGAAGAACTTGAGACTACAGTTAAATAAGTTTAACTTTATTCTCAAATGTTATGAAATTGAAAGTTCAGCCTCGATCCTGAATATCAAAAATAATAATGTTGTAAACAAAACCGCTGATCACAAATTGGTTTAAAATCTGCCCTGACTTGTTTACATATACGATTTAAAGTTAAAATGATTATTAAAGAAAAATTATATATATATAATTCTTTTGTTATTCTTCTAAATATTAATAGACAATTTTCAATATTATTTAGGCAGAAAAAGCAGTGCTGGTTACATTTGTGTTTTTTAATAAAAGCGACTCTTATGATGTATTAAATTTGTCGTACTTTCAGTGCCGTCGGCCTCGGCCTGCTCTTCTCGTTGTTTCTTCTTGAACTTCATGTTGCCGAAGTGCATGATGGCTCCAACCAGTTTATAGCAGCCATACTTCTCCTCAGGAGTGAAGCCCAGTGTGTCCATGGCGCGCTGCACACAGAGTGGGAGGAGTTTGTGTCTTAAAGTGCCAAGGGGAGGAGTTTATTCAAGTACAGAGGGAGGAGTTTGTTAGAGTGCAGATGGGAGGAGTTTGATGATCCTTAAACTTTATGACAATCACTTCCTGTGGGTAAAAATAAGTCTAAAAATAAGCCATACCTGCTGAAAAATACTATTATTCTTGTCTGACATAAACTAGATAATAATAATAATAATAAAAAAAAAAATAATAATAATGTCATCACAATGTCAGCACTGTATGTTTCCATACAATGGCGAAATTAGTCTCTGCATTTAACCCATCCACCACCAGGTGGTGCAGTGGGCAGCTACTGAAGGCGCCCGGGCCATTTTGGGGATGAGGTGTGCTGCCCAGAGACACCACCAGGTGTGCAGTGACCGGGGATCGAACCTGGGACTTTTGGGTCCTGGGCCGGCTGCACCGCCTTTACACCATCTAGTTGAAATGTGTCTCGATCTTTAAATATGAAAAATAATAAAACATTTAAATGACTAAAAATAAATAATAATTTAGCATTTTAACAGCGTACAGTTTTACAGAACTCTGCAATTCAGTTTTAAAACATTAACTTTTTTATTGCATTTTGGGGCATATGGACTTTTTGACTTAAAAAAAACTGATGTTTTAAGAAGTCCCTCTAAGGTTCAAGGTGACTTTCTTTTCATTCACATCACATGTGGTACATGAGGTGGAACAAAACAGAAAATTAAAGCCCCCTGGCAACCCTGAGATATGAAAATAGAGCAACACGTAGTGAGCGAATATAAAAATCTAAAGTATTGGGATTGACGTACAAAAAATAAACTGAGCGTTCTGAGTATGATTTAAAGGATTAAATACATTTAGAATGGGTTTTAATGGGTCCATTTTTCCTTTAAGGATTAATAGTGACAGAGTTCATGATATCGTTTTAACACAAAGTTAAAGAAGTTTAAAAAGAGTTTTAGAACTGGTCAGGTGTTTGAAAAAACAACAACATTTTCAATAAAAATATGAACAAAAATGCATAGTTGATTTTTTTCCCCTCTTAAGACTTTCTGAAGGTTAAAGTTCAGAGTTGTTTTAAGAGTCAGTGGGAGGAGCTTGTCTTACGTCGGTGAGGTTTAGCTCCTCCCCGTCGTTGATGCCCTCCACGGTGGTCACGCCCTGAGAGCAGAAGTGGTAGTCGTAGGGGTTGGTGGTGACCAGCAGCATGTCTGCAACACAAATGATAAAATCACGCTAAAAACAAATCTGTGGATGTTTTAGTGACTCGGATCTAAACCGACAGCACCACAGAGGAACTTCGTTTTTTAAAATAACACAACTTTTTATCCACAATGCCACGCAACTGTGAGACGAAGATGATCCACCTTGGTTTTAGCATTGCACAGACTAGCCAGAAGCTCATCAGTCCTGTCAAAACTAGTCTTATTTCATCCCTCATGTTAATTTAATGAGCTTTCTTCTGTTTCTTGGCACAGGAAGTGGAAGATTGTTCAGTTTTGAACAGTTTGTGGTCAACAAACCAACAGGAAGCAGCATCTGATCCGTGTTTGTGACTTAATCGTTGGGCTGTTGGATTATAAACGGAGAATTTTGTGATTATATTTTGACCCCAGGCTGGATTATCTTGTGTGGTTGTGTATTCATAATCAGATTATGGTGTCGGTGCAGTTACCTTGTAGTTCTGGTTTGTGATTGGACAAAATCTGGTAATAGATGTGGTAACTTCTCTCTCCCGGCTGCTGGAACACAACTCTGGACTTTTCCAGAAGATCTGATGAAAACAAACACAAGAACCTTCTTTTGTGAGCAGCAACCCTCTGAGGCGACTGCAGAACCTCCTGATGTTCTCAACGTTAACACGTGAGCAAACGCTCAACCAGCTGACAAGTCCTGGACAAAGACATCTTGGACGAAGCTGGGCTTTCTCTCCAGAGCCCAAGTGTTCAGTTTCTACCACCACGGTTCTGATGATACTTTAAAGTAATAGAATAAAACTTGATTTGTCCCTCAGCAGGGACGTTCACATCAATGCCAGGCCAAAGGTACTGATCAAAAGATGAAGGAAATAAAGTAATTTAAAAACTCACAGATGTCGACGTCGGCAGACGCCAGCTTCCCCGTCGGCCCAAAATGAATTCTGATGAATTTTCCCTGAGATCAATCAACACAAACCTCCATCTTTATAGAACTTCTCCTCGGCTCCAGCGTCAAATATTAGCTGAACTTCAGTGAACTCACGAAGCGAGAGGAGTTGTCGTTTCGAATGGTTTTGGCGTTGCCAAACGCCTCCATGGCTGGATTGGCTTCGATGATCTGATCCTCCAAAGATCCCTGAGAACACAGGCAGAACACAACAAACAGACTTCCTGTCAGGGCCGGACGTTTTCTTATTCTGAAAACAACTCGTTAAAGACTAAACAACTTACTGCTTTTTTCACATTGTCCCCCAAAGCAGCAATGATGGCAAAGTACTGGATCACCCGCTTGGTGTTGACGGTTTTACCCGCCCCCGACTCCCCCCTGATCACACCACAAGAAAACATTCAGAGTTAAACAACTCGCGTGCATCGACTCAAATACTACAGTAAAATCAAAAGGCCACATGCTTTAACTTGGTCAAATACATTTTATTCCAGTGTAGCCTGCTGTAATTGTACATTTTATTTTATTCTTCAAAATAAAGTCCGTGCTCCTGCCAACATTTTCAGTTTGTCCGTTTGTGAAATGAATTTGCTTTAAAAGACAAACGCACGTTTTGGAGCCACCTTGATTCAACAGCTCCCCTTTAATTCTGTATTTTGTAGTAAAGTCACTGTGATTTATTGAAAGTTGTTCATTTCACATCTCTGCAGTGGGATGGGAGCTGCAGTTGGGTTTGTTACCTACTTGATATCAGACTCGGTTTTCAATAAGAAAGAATAAACTCTGACATTTAAGGACGCTTTAATAAGATTTTCATCTTTTTTGCTGCATAAAACGTTTCAGGCCAAAAAGTTTGGAACATTTCAAATATTCAGACGACCACGAGCTCCTTCAACAAAAACTGTCGGTTAAAGAGAAAAGACGCAACAGTTTGATTTAAAACAACAACTTGTTTTTCCATCAAACTCTTTGTATCTGTTTGGGTCTTAGTTTTGCATTTGACAGAAATGAGTAAAGAAAAAACCGAAATGTTTTTGTTGAAAACTAGAACGCTGTGGGACATTTAAAAACCTGATTTATTGTAAACGTCTGTTTAGCTGCTGCGATTGCCAGAAGTTTGCAACTTGTCTTTAATTTCCAATGAAAAGGGTTTGTTTCCTGATCAAACTCCTTTTCCTTTTTACAATAAGTTAATCTAAATTATTTGGATTTAATGTTAATATAACTGAGACTGACTTACGTGATCAGCATTGACTGGTTCTCACGATCTGTGAAAGAAAGAATAAATGTCATAAAACCAGTCCTCTGGGCGTGCACGTCTCATGTTTACATACATTTTCAAAATGTTTACGCCTTGATCAAAATATAACACTCCTAAACTTATTTTTGCTTTGATTAATGCACTTTGTTTTGCAAAATGGAATGTTTGCAAACAGAATGTCCTCGTACAGAACTCTGTGGTACGCCAATATTGATTAAATAAAGCTACAGTGAGGAGAGCACAACCAGAGCAGGTATTCTCAAACTGGAAACCTTCCAAGCAGCCAGACAACTGGTTTTATTATACGCCCATCGAAGGGCTTCTGAATAACCTCTAGCTTGCTCAAGATAATTTAACAAAACTTCAGACACATCTGCATCATCATTAGATGGTGTTGCTGCGTGAACTTTTCATCACCTCACCTCTAAGGTCAAGGCCATAAATCAAGGTAAAAGGTTTTTACTTGTCTGGGCCATTGCTATAGATTACTGTGTTGTTGTTGTTCAGTACTTTGCTGATGGGTGTACAATGTGCCACATGAGGTACTCTTGTTTTTAATGTGGTCCTGGTCAGCAGCTCACCAGACTTTTTGAAAGTCTTTTTCATTTCCTGTTCTTGAACATTTTCAGGGAACAGTTTTTATCTCTGATCTTTAAATGATTCAATTCAATTCAACCTTTATTTATATAGGTTAGTCTCACTGAGCCTGGAGGACTCATTTACAAGAGACATGTTTTAAACAAAGAACACAGATGACAACTGTAAACAATCATAAAGAAAAAGCATTTGAAATGAAAAATAAATGGAAGAAATTGTATAAAATACAGTTGACACAGTTGATCATAATATTCTATTACAGAAACTTGAATATGATATTGGCATTACAGGAATGTCTCTAAATTGGTTTAAATCATATTTTTCTGATATATTCCACTTTGTAAATTTTAATAATGAATCTT
>NC_056508.1:47681940-47684651 GCF_014905685.2 Nematolebias whitei | reverse complement strand
GTGACTCATCTGACCACAGAACAGTCTTCCATTTTGCCACACTCCATTTTAAATGACCCCTGGCCCAGTGCAAACGTCTGAGCTTGTGGAGCTTGCTTAGAAATTTCTTCCTCTTTGCACTGTAGAGTTTCAGCTGGCAACGGCGGATGGCACGGTGGATTGTGTTCACTGACGATGCTTTCTGGAAGTATTCCTGAGCCCATTCTGTTATTTCCTTGACAGTGGCATTCCTGTTTGAGGTGCAGTGACGTTTAAGGGCCCGGAGATCACGAGCATCCAGTAGAGTTTTACGGCCTTGACCCTTACGCACAGCGATTGTTCCAGATTCTCTGAATCTTTTGATGATGTTATGCACGGTTGATGATGATAACTTAAAAGTCTTTGCTATTTTACGCTGGGTAACACCATTCTGGTATTGCTGCACTATCTTTCTGCGCAACAATGGTGGAATTGGTGATCCTCTTACCATCTTGGCTTCTGAGAGACACTGACACTCTGAGAAGCTCTTTTTATACCCAATCATGTTGTCAATTGACCTAATTAGTGTTAATTGGTCTTCCAGCTGTTCGTTATATGCTCAATTTCCTTTTTCCAGCCACTTATTGCTACTTGTCCCAACTTTTTTGGGATTTGTTGACACTGTGAAATTTTGAATCAACATATTTTTCCTTTAAAATGTTACATTTACTCAGATTAAACTTTTGATCTGTCATCTATGTTATATTACGAATAAAATATTGACATTTGCCATCTCCACATCATTGCATTCAGTTTTTATTCACAATTTGTTTAGTGTCCCAACTTTTTTGGAATCCGGTTTGTATTTATCTGATAGATTCCAGTTTGTAAATGTAAATAGTGAATCTTCATCATTCAATTCAAATTCAAAACTACTTTATTAATCCTAGAAGGAAATTAAATGTTGTAACTCATCAGGGCAGCACCGTGGCACAACTGGTAGAGCTGCTGCCTCTCAGCTAACAGGTCCTTGGTTCAAACCCCGGTCCAGGGGCCTTTCTGGGTGGAGTTTGCATGTTCTCTCCGTGCATGCGTGGGTTTTCTCCGGGCGCTCCGGTTTCCTCCCACAGACCAAAAACATGCATGTTAGACTGATTGGTAACTCTAAATTGTCCCTAGGTATGAGTGAGAGAGTGAATGGTTGTTTGTCTCGTTTGTCTCTATGTGTCCCTGTGATGGACTTGCGACCTGTCCAGGGTGTCCCCTGCCCCTTGCACAGTGATTGCTGGACATGGGCACCAGTGACCCCTGTGACCCAAAATGGAATAAGCGGGTAAAGAAAATGGATGGATGTAACTCATCATCCTGGTTTCATTAAAGAGTTGTTCTAGATGCTGATGCTGTGGCAGGAAGGATCTCTTGTAGTGTCTGTCCTGCAGCAGATCTGAAGAAGCCTCTGACTGAAGACACTTTGTTGTTGTATGACAGTCTGATGAAGAGGATGCTGAGGGTTGTCTATAATGTTCTTTATTTGATGAAGAATCCTTCTTTGAACAATCATCTCCAGAGGTTCTAGAGGAGTCCCCAGAACTGAGCCAGCCTTCTTTATGAGCTTGTTGATCTTTAAGTCACTTGCTCTGGTGCTGCTCCCCCAGCAGATGATGCAGAAGAGACAGTGCTCTCTACAACAGACTTATAGAAGATATGCAGCATCTTGCTCCAAACATTGAAGGACTTCAGCTTCCTCAAGAAGTACAGTCTGCTCTGTCCCTTCTTGTAGACACTTCACTGTTGCATTTCCAGTCCACTCTGTTGTCCAGGTGAACCCCAAGGTATTTATACTTCTCCACCACCTCCACTTCTTCTCCCATGATGGAAATAGGGTTGGACCTGTTCCTGTTTCTCCTGAAATCTACAATCATCTCCTTTGTTCACATTCAAGATGAGATGATTGTTTCCACACCATGCCACAAAGCGGTCCACCAGTTCCCTGTACTCAGCTTCTTGTCCATCTCTGATCCACCCGACCACTGCAGAGTCATCTGAATATTTCTGCAGATGACAGGAGTCTGTTTTGTACTGGAAATCTGAGGTGTACAGAGTGAAAAGGAGTGGTGAGGGTACAGTCCCCTGTGGTGCTCCTGAGCTACTGACCACCTGGTCAGACACACAACTCTTCAGTCTCACAAACTGTGGTCTGTTTGTCAGGTAGTCTTTGATCCAGGTGATTGTTGAGGCCTTCCATCCTTCTGATCCTCCTTCTGCTTGAAGCCTGTGATCTGTTTCATCCCTGACCACACCTCTCTCATATTGTTCTGCTGGAGCTTGCTCTCCAGCTTCTTCTTGTACACCTCCTTGCTGTTTCTGATCTTGACTTTTAGTTGCTTCTGTGTGCTCTTCAATAATTCCCTGTCTCCCTCCCTGAAGGCTTTTTTTTCTGGTTTAGCAGTTCCTTCAGGTCAGTGGTGATCCAGGGTTTGTTAGTGGGGAAGCATCTCACTGTTCTGGTGGGGATGATGTTGTTTACACAGAAGTTAATATAGTCGGTCACACACTCAGTCAATGATGTCCTCTCCATGTGGCTGGCACAGTGCATCCCAGTCTGTAGCCTCAAAACAACCCCGCGGGGCTTCTTCAGCTTCCGTTGACCATTTTCTCACTGTTCTCTTTATTGCAGGTTGCCTCTGAACAAGGGGTTTATATTTTGAGCAGAGAAACACAAGATTGTGATCTGATTTGCCAAGAGGGGGTCT
>NC_056508.1:47679986-47681840 GCF_014905685.2 Nematolebias whitei | reverse complement strand
AGGGATGCTCTGACCTACATTACTTATGTAGATTGTGAAGAGGGTGGTTCCCAAGACTCAACCTTGTGGAACACCGTTGTTAACATTTAGATAGCTGGAAGAAGTACCGTTATGTTTTAACACATTGCCTCCGATCTGAGAGATAGTTAGAGAACCAACCAATGGTGTGTTCTGAGAAACCGATTGCTGAGAGTTTATGACACAAGATGTTCTGATCCACAGTGTCAGAATCTTTAGACAGGTCTAAGAAAAGTGCAGCACAATAATCTTTAGCATCCAGTGCTTCAACAACGTCATTAAGAACCTTCAGTGAAGCAGTGGTTGTGCTGTGTTGTTTCCTGAAACCAGATTGATGTGGAGGTAAGATGTTAAATGAGTCCCCCCCAAAAAATAAAAAATAAATAAATGAGTCCAAATACATCTAGACTTGATAATTTATCATTTTTCTAAAATCTTAGCAAAAATACAGAGTTTAGAGATTGTTTCATAGTTGTTCAGTATATTCAGACTTATGAATGCTCCTAAACGGCTTAATTTGAACCGGATCTTGCCAGAATAAAGATCTGGGAACTCTCTTGTGTTGTCAGGTTGCATTCTGGCAGCTGTTTGCTTGGGTAACTCTCAGGCTGACTAATAATAAAGTTCTGAACAAATAAGACTGCCCTGTCGTTTTGGGAGCCATGCTTGAAACATGTCACTCCCCTCTGCTGCTGAGACGATAAATAAATAAGTCCGACACCTCTGCTGCTGTTTTCATGAAGCTCTGGATGCTTGTCACCCACAGCACGCATGCAACAAAGATTAAACGCAAAGCGAGATGATACCAGCCTCCTCTCTTCCTCTTTGTCTCTTTCGCATTGACAAAATGTTTTAGTTTTATTGATGAGTTTGTCAAGGCACAATTTTGATGTTTTTTGTTGTTAATACAGAATAATGTTTAATAAATGTTAGGACTCTATTCTTTGCTAACAAAATATATTTTATGCCGTTAAACAATTTGTCAGGTTCTTGTCTTGTGAGCATGCACGTTCCACAAGACCCCCACCACCCACCCCAGCCGGTCCATCTGCTATTTGCATTCTGGCATCACTCAGTTGACAGGAAGTGCTCCTAAACTGAAAGGATAAGCACGAGTTGTGTCGACACATAAAAACATAAAGAACCGATTTAACGCTTTTAGCAGCAGCCTGTTGCAAAGACACGATTTGTTCCCATTTCATTAGATGAATCAGTGAAAAATCACCAACAGCAGTTTCATAGGCAGAGAGTAGAAAATCCCAAAGAGCTGTTGACTGAAAACCTGTAGAGGTCCAAAACGGGATGCAAGAAGCCACTGACAGAGATGATGGGTCACTCACTCTGTAGCAGGTCGGTGTAGGCGTTGTCTGCGATGGTGTAGATGTGCGGCGGCATGTCTGCACGGCGCCTCCCTTTGTAGCCTGTTATCACAGCAGTGGAGTAGACTGGAAGCTGTTTGTAGGGGTTGACGGCCACACAGAACAGGCCAGAATACGTCTGTCACACAAACGCAAAGGAATTTAAAGAAAGGTACATGAGTGTTAATTTTTCGTCTTTTCATATTCTTTGCATGAGATTGGGTCTTTGGTTTCTGTAGTGTGAGATACTAACATAGATCATCCACATGCTGTATCGTCTCCTGAGGTTAAAGAGGACAGAAGCTTCATTGAGGTGGGTCAACATGGCCATGTCCTCAATCATATCAAACTTAGGAGGGTTCATTGGCTGCAGGTCATCTTCTTTGACTATTAGAAACTAAAGCACATCAGAGAGAGCTGGAGTTTAAATTACAGTTACTATAAACCTGCAAACAGTAAGATCCAGTAGATCGGTTAC
>NC_056508.1:47676488-47679886 GCF_014905685.2 Nematolebias whitei | reverse complement strand
CAGCATCCAACCAGCATCAGGCAGCATTCAACCAGCATCCAGCCAGCATCCAACCAGCATCTAGCCAGCATTCAACCAGAATCAACCAGCATCCAAGCAGCATCCAGTAACGTCAACCAGCATCCAATCGGAATCAACAATCATCCAACCAGCATCAACCAGCATCCAGCCATCATGAATTAGCATCCAGCCAGCATCCTATCAGCATTAACAAGTATACAACAATATCAACCATCATCTGACCAGCATCCAGCCATCATCCAACCAAACTGGGCTGCAGACTTTGTTCCTGTCTACATTTACGATAGTTATTTTGTATCTTGAATGTTTCTGATCATTAATGTGTTGTGACAACAGACAGCCAGTCCCCGACTCAGCAGTTTGTTTATAATGTTTCTGGATCAAACAGCAAAATGTTTTAATTTAAAGCAGAAATTAGAAAAAGATTAATGTTTTACTGCAATTATAGCAATTTGAAGCTGCAACTGTTGCATCTCCAGCAGAGAGCTCATGAGGTTCTGATTCCTTTATCCATCTGGACCACAGCTGACTTCTATGAGTCGGTCCGGTCCACCCAGTGAGCTGCAGCTCAGGAGGTCACATGTTCTGGAAACAACTCGGGGAGCTTTTTAAAGTGAGGTGATGTTCAGCATCCTCACAAAGAGCGACGACACCAGAACCTCCAGCAGCTGCAGACCCGGTCGGCACGGTGAGTTCCTGCTGCAGATTCACTACATTTCCCATCAGCCTCTGCAACCGCAACATTTAAATCAATTATCAAACTGAATTTAAGATGATGTTTCAGTTCACCGACGCTGGTTTCTACTTTTAAAGAAACTACTTTCAGTATAGATCAGAAGGAAATTTATTCACAAATTAATTACTTTCTAAAAATAATGGGTTATTTTTAAATGTCTCACTTCATTTCTTGTGGTTTAGATTAAAAAGTAAAAAAAAAAAAAAACTGGGAATGCCACATTAGAATGAGATGTGAAAATGTAAAAATTAAACTGAACCAAAAAGAAACTAAGATGAAGAGTTTTATTTGGTCCAAACTGAACGACTGCTGAGGTTCCGTCCAGATTAACGACCACATCTCAACGCTCTGCAGCTGCTCTGATCAGAGCGTGCACAAACTCTGTGACTTCACTGCATGAGAGCTCAGACTCAAACCAGGAAGTGCAGATTCATTTTAATCCATCTCTGCATGAAAAACTACAATTAATCTGACACGGTTGAGTCAGGTCCTCTGGATGGATTAAAAAAAAAAGTTGAAATGTTTCGTCTTTGATCCAAAGGACTTCTTCAGTCTGAGGTGCTGTTTTCAGCTCAGTCTCTTAAATAGCACCTTCTCAGAGTGGATCAACCAGTTTGCTGCTGACAACCAGAACCAGCTGATCACATGCTCAAGAAGGACCATCAGCCTAACAATGGATCATTAGCACCTGATGGCTGTTTACTGTTCACAGAGGGCTGAGTGATACCAGCAATCACAGCATTGTAAGAGGGGGACAGTTGAACCTGGAGGCTCCACCCCTGTTTAATGATGGACGGTTTCTTTTCACAAAGATGGCCTCCTTTACTCCTCTCTCAAACCATCGTTCCTCTCTGTCCAGGATGTGCACATCTTCAAATGACCTCTGACCTGCAGATGAGTGTAGACCTGAGTCCTGGCAGTCGACACCCCCCACCTGAAACGTGTCCTGTAGCATTAACTCCTCTGTAACCGACAGGTCAGGAGATTTTAGAGATGTCTCACAGCAGCTGTTTGAGGCTTACTTTCAGCTCTGCATTTCTGTCTTGTTTGCGTTGGGTCTTTTTTATTAGTGATGTCAGTTTGATGTGTCCAGCAGATGTTTAAACTCCTGGACATCTTTCAAATTTTTAACCCCGACTGCTCGTAAAGTTCATCCTTTGTCCCGAGAAAAGTTCACCCCGCTCGCTGCTGGGTCCATTTACAACCAGGATTTGGTTCTGGCAGTTCGAGGTCAGGCTGGGAGGGACAGTAATGGGGGGGGGGGGGGGGGGGGGGGTATTACAGGGATCCCCCTGAGCTGATGTGGCAGCTGCTGGCTCTCTGCAAGTCGTGCTGATTGTCTGACGTCCGCCGGCCTTACATGACTCACATTCCAGTTCACCAGCATCACGGCTCAGCCCAGGTCCACCCCGGACCAAATAAAGATCTGCAGACCAGAGTTTTCATGCACGTCTATTTTAATCCAAGAGTCCAACATGAAGCATCACTTTAGATATGACAGAAAAACACTTAACACTCATCCTGATCCAGGAACAACAGACTCTTTAGATCAACCTGATGGGAACTGTCTCCAAATGGCAGGGGTCCACATCCAGTCTTTGGACCTAGATCGGCTGCTGACTTTTCATATTTGTGATATCCCATGAAGATCTTTACTCAGTGATAACAGTAATCTCAACTCATCCACTGTGCTTTGGTCCTCAGCAGATGTATGTTGCAGTCAGGAAACCCATTAGTGTTGTTGGCTCTTTATTATAAATCAAAGGAAATGTTCCAAGTCTTCAACAAGAGTCGTTTGAAGCGTGTGGTTGAGATGATGCGACGGATTAAAACGAGGGAGTGAATCTGTTTTGTTCTCAGATGTCTCGATTTCTGGACATTCGAGAGCTTGGAGAAGCTGCTCGCTACCTTCGTCTCACCAACCTGGAGCAGCTGGCGGCCAAAGCCCAGGCCTTTGACGGTAAACACCTACCTGTACTAATCAGCCATAATATTATGACTACCTGTCTAATGTGGAAAGTCCCCATTTTGACATGCCCTGTCTGACATCCTCTGTGGACCTTCGGAGGTCTGCTGTGGACCTTAAAATCTTTCTAAAGGACTCCAAAGTTCATGCTCAATAATCCTGGTAAAAACCCAACAAAGTTCAGTCAGCTCATCTGGACAGCTTCTTTCTTTGCTGAGACAGTCATCAAGAAACCGTCCAGATGAGCTGACTGAACATTGTTGGGTTTCTAAAGAACTCTCTGATGGACCTCTGGAAGACTTCTGTGGTATCAGTCTTCAAGCCATCAGTACCAGATCCATTTAGTCCTGAAAGGTATGAGACGTGGCCACTATGGAGCTGACGTATTGGTCCAGAACATCTCACAGCATCCCACAGAGCTGCAGCTCAAAGAAGCTTGAATCCTCACGGTGTCTAGTTGTTTTCCATGTCCAACATATACCTGCAAGGGCAGAATGGTCAAATTTGATCTAATGGATCTCAACAGCTGCCAGGTACCATGACAACTAGACAGTCAATGTTTACATACAATGGTGCTTGAAAGTTTGTGAAGCCTTAATAATTTTCTATATTTCTTTATCAGTGTGACCTAAAACATCTTCAGATTTTCACACAGGTCCTAAAAGTAGATAAAGA
>NC_056508.1:47673674-47676388 GCF_014905685.2 Nematolebias whitei | reverse complement strand
ATACCAATCATGTTGTCAATTGACCTAATTAGTGTTAATTGGTCTTCCAGCTGTTCGTTATATGCTCAATTTCCTTTTTCCAGCCACTTATTGCTACTTGTCCCAACTTTTTTGGGATTTGTTGACACTGTGAAATTTTGAATCAACATATTTTTCCTTTAAAATGTTACATTTACTCAGATTAAACTTTTGATCTGTCATTATGTTATATTATGAATAAAAGATTGACATTTGCCATCTCCACATCATTGCATTCAGTTTTTATTCACAATTTGTTTAGTGTCCCAACTTTTTTGGAATACGGTTTGTATTTATCTGATAGATTCCAGTTTGTAAATATAAATAGTGAATCTTCATCATTCAATTCAAATTCAAAACTACTTTATTAATCCTAGAAGGAAATTAAATGTTGTTGTAACTCATCATCCTGGTTTCATTAAAGAGTTCTTCTAGATGCTGATGCTGTGGCAGGAAGGACCTCTTGTAGCGTCTGTCCTACAGCAGATCTGAAGAATCCTCTGACTGAAGACAGTCTGTTGTTGTATGACAGTCTGATGTTGTATGACACTCTGTTGTTGTATGACAGTGTGATGAAGAGGATGCTGAGGGTTGTCTATAATGTTCTTCATTTGATGAAGAATCCTTCTTTGAACAATCATCTCCAGAGGTTCTAGAGGAGTCCCCAGAACTAAACCAGCCTTCTTTATGAGCTTGTTGATCTTTAAGTCACTTGCTCTGGTGCTGCTCCCCCAGCAGATGATGCAGAAGAGACAGCGCTCTCTACAACAGACTTATAGAAGATATGCAGCATCTTGCTGCAAACGTTGAAGGACTTCAGCTTCCTCAAGAAGTACAGTCTGCTCTGTCCCTTCTTGTAGATGCTTCACTGTTGCATTTCCAGTCCAGTCTATTGTCCAGGTGAACTCCAAGGTATTTATACTTCTCCACCACCTCCACTTCTTCTCCCATGATGAAAATAGGGTTGGACCTGTTCCTGTTTCTCCTGAAATCTACAATCATCTCCTTTGTTCACATTCAAGATGAGATGATTGTTTCCACACCATGCCACAAAGCGGTCCACCAGTTCCCTGTACTCAGCTTCTTGTCCATCTCTGATACACCCGACCACTGCAGAGTCATCAGAATATTTCTGCAGATGACAGGAGTCTGTTTTGTACTGGAAATCTGAGGTGTACAGAGTGAAAAGGAATGGTGCGAGTACAGTCCCCTGTGGTGCTCCTGAGCTACTGACCACCTGGTCAGACACACAACCCTTCAGTCTCACAAACTGTGGTCTGTTTGTCAGGTAGTCTTTGATCCAGGTGATTGTTGAGGCCTTCCATCCTTCTGATCCTCCTTCTGCTTGAAGCCTGTGATCTGTTTCATCCCTGACCACACCTCTCTCATATTGTTCTGCTGGAGCTGTCTCTCCAGCTTCTTCTTGTACACCTCCTTGCTGTTTCTTATCTTGACTTTTAGTTGCTTCTGTGTACTCCTCAATAATTCCCTGTCTCCCTCCCTGAAGGCTCTTTTTTCTGGTTTAGCAGTTCCTTCAGGTCAGTGGTGATCCAGAGTTTGTTAGTGGGGAAGCATCTCACTGTTCTGGTGGGGATGATGTTGTTTACACAGAAGTTTATATAGTCGGTCACACACTCAGTCATTGATGTCCTCTCCATGTGGCTGGCACAGTGCATCCCAGTCTGTAGCCTCAAAACAACCCCAAAGGGCTTCTTCAGCTTCCGTTGACCATTTTCTCACTGTTCTCTTTATTGCAGGTTGCCTCTGAACAAGGGGTTTATATTTTGAGCAGAGAAACACAAGATTGTGATCTGATTTGCCAAGAGGGGGTCTGACTTTAGCGATGTATGAATCCTTGACATTTGCATAAAACAAGTCCAGCATTTTGTTTTCTCTGGTAGAGCAGATGACAAACTGTTGGAATGTCGGAAGTGTAGCAGAGAGTTAGACATGATTAAAATCCCCAGATATTGCAACAAACGCACTAGGGTGTTGTGTCTGTAGCATAACAACCTCGGAGCTGATGACATCACACGCAATCTTGGCAACAGTGTTGGGTTGAATGTAAACAGTTGCCAAAATAACACTGGTGAACTGTTATGGCAAATAATATGGATGACAACTTAGTGCTAACAGTTCAACATCTGGACTGCAGAGACGACACTTCACAGTAACATGTCCAGGATTACACCATCTGTTGTTCACAAGCACTGCCAACCCACCTCCTTTCATTTTGCCACTCCTTTAAATCTCTATCTGCTCGTATGGTCAGAAATGCTGGCAGAGAAATGCTGGAGTTGAGAATATGACCCTGCAGCCATGTCTCAGTGAAACACAACACTGCATTCCCTGCAGACCTGAATGGACCCGTTTCCTTCACCAACATGTCCATTCAGGTCTGCTCCGATCACCACTCTCTCCTCCCTGTGAATTCTCTCATCACTTCATCCAGATCCTTCCAAAATGTATCTTTCTCCTCCACATCACATCCAACCTGTGGAGCATAACCATTGACAACATTTAGCATCAGACCTTCTACTTCTACCTTCTGACACATCACCCTATCTGACACTCTTTTCAACTCTACTACATTCTTTGCCAACTCCTCCTTCAGGACCACCCCTACTCCTTCTCTCTTTTTATCCACAACATGGTAAAACAGTTTGAACCCTGCTCCAATGCTGCAAGCCTTGCTG
>NC_056508.1:47671589-47673574 GCF_014905685.2 Nematolebias whitei | reverse complement strand
CATGGTAAAACAGTTTGAACCCTGCTCCAATGCTGCAAGCCTTGCTGCCCTTCCACTTGGTCTCTTGGACACATAAAACATCTACCTTCCTTCTCAGCATCATGTCAGCCAGCTCTCTGCCTTTGCCTGTCATTGTCCCCACATTTAGAGTTGCAACCCTCAGTCCTACATTCTTCACTTTCCTCTTCTCCTCTGTCTCCTGACATGTTTCCCTCCTCGTGGTCTTCAACTAACAGTAGAACAATTTCCGCCGGCACCCTGTTTGTCAACAGCACCAATGGTGGTCGTTGTTAACCCGGACCTCGACCGATCCGGTATGGATTTGCTTTGTTGAACTCACATTGTAGTTTTGGCAAACATTTTTTATGTTGGATGCCCTTCCTGACACAACCCTCACCATTTATCCGGGCTTGGGACAAGAACCAGAGAGACACTGGCTGGTGCTCCCTAGTGGCTGGTTTAAAGGACTTAACAATTTTTAAAGTGACTCACCAGAATGATGCTTCTCTGCTGTGGTCAGTTGTAGGAAAAATGACTGTTTTCTCAGCTTTACGGAAGAAAGTCAGTGTCGTAGTTTTTATTAATAGTCTGAAAATGCTGCTGCACTGGCAGATGAGGCAAACACACTGTGAATATGACATTGTGAAAAAAAACCCAAAGTTCTCCTCTCGTTCTGTATGAAATTGTAGTTTTTTTGCTTCTGACGTGGTCCAGCTCCACAACTCGTTAACAGTTTAGATTAGAAGAAATAAACTGGAAAATATTTGGGCAACGTGTTTGTTTTTAGCGCAGTTGTCTGCACATGCCAGGTAATGTGTCAGAACAGGTCCAGTCTCACATTTATCTAAAAAATAAAAATTAAGACATTATTTTTAAAAGTCTGACGTTTGTTTTGTCATGTGATCTCCTCAAATTGCCTTCGACCGGTAGATCATGATCTACGTATTGGGCACCCCTGGTTTACTGTATATCTCAGATCCTTGTTTACTGTTTTGTTTTTATACTTTATATTTTTGATATTTTTGGTGTAACTGGGACCCTGAGTACATAATTTCATTCCACCTCATGCACCACATGTGATGCGGCAATAAAGAACCTTGAACCTTTTAGTTCTCGGTTCCTCCGCTGGTTCTGACTCTCCATGTCTGCTCCCAGATCGTCCGGGAAGACCGCAGCATGGAGCAGATCGTGTTCCCGGTCCATCCCATCTGCGAGTTCCTGACCGAGGAGTCCAAGTTCAGGGTGTTCAACACCACGGAGCAGGACGAGCAGGGGTCAAAGGTCACGCACTTCTTCGATCAGACCTCCTTCCTGCACGGAGAGATGGAGTGGCAGAAGAAGCTGAGGAGTGAGGAGAACTTTAATGTTTCTGTTGTCCCCTGAGCCACTGCTGGTTCTGGAACCCGTCTCTTTGTGAGTCCAGGTATGCCGGTTCTGTACTGGTTCTCTGGACGGATGACCCTGTGGGGAACCATCTCCTTCAAGCTCGCCCTCTTCATCAACCTCATCATCGCCTTCTTCTACCCCTACGACTCGGGTCAAGGTACTGAAGCCTGACTGGTTCTGGTCCAGTGTGTTCCCTCGGACCTGTTCAGAACCTCTCAGTGTTCTGGATCGTGTTTTAATAAATGAGTTCAGGACTTTTTTAGAACCGGTCCAAATGGTTCTGCTGTAACTGTTGGTGTTTCTTCAGTGTGGTGGGAAGGAGCGACTCTTCTCCTCCTGAACCCCACCTCCTCCTCTCCTGTCCTCCTGCAGGAGCCATTGATGACTCCATGCTGTTGATGTTGTTCTGGATCCTGACCGGACTCTCGGTTCTGGGTCTGTTCTCTCAGCAGTACGGCCTGCAGCCGCTCACCCTGGCGCTGATCATCAGGTCCATCTACCACCTGGGCATCGGCAACACGCTGGTCCTGCTCGGCTCGCTCAACGTAAGAGGTTCTGGACCGGACCCGGTCTTTGGTACCGTCTTAGAGGTTCTGGAC
>NC_056508.1:47670385-47671579 GCF_014905685.2 Nematolebias whitei | reverse complement strand
GTTCTGGACCGGACCCGGTCTTTGGTACCGTCTTAGAGGTTCTGGACCGGATCCAGTCTTTGGTACCTGTCTCAGAGGTTCTGGTTCTGGTTTTGTCCAGCTCATCAACAAGGTGGTGTTTGTGGTGAGCTTCGTGGGGAACAACGGGACGTTCATCATGGGCTACCGGGCCATGGTGATGGACGTGGAGTTCCTCTACCACCTGGCCTACGTCCTCACGTCCACGCTGGGACTGTTCGTCCACGAGCTCTTCTACAGCATCCTGGTAAGACCGGCAGAGGACCTGCAGGTCCGCAGGAGGAGTCTGATGTGTCTCGTTGTCTCTGCAGCTCTTCGACCTGATCTACAGAGAGGAGACGCTGTTCAACGTGATCAAGAGCGTGACCCGGAACGGGCGCTCCATCCTGCTGACGGCGCTGCTTGCCCTCATCCTCGTCTACCTCTTCTCCATCGTGGGCTTCCTGTTCCTGAAGGAGGACTTCATCATGGAGGTGGACCCTCTGGTGCCGCTCTCTGCAGGTGTGTTCTTCAGCTTCGAGCAGAACCTGGACTTGTGTTCCGGAGGATCTGATAATGGTGTGTATCTGCAGCTCCGGAGCAGAGCGAGGCCTCCCAGGACTTCCTGAAGTCCTGCTCCTCAGACGGAGTCAACTGCACCGCAGAGATCGGCATCAGAACCTCCTCTGAGGACGAAGGTAAGACCTGTAGGCTCTGATCATGGGTTGACCTGGTACTGTCAGCAGATACACAACGAGGACTTCACAGCAGCCGGGGGTTTGATATCAAACAGGCCCGAAACACCAGCAGATTAAAGGAGTCCCCAGCTTGCACACCTTCCAGCACCTCCATCAAGTACTCCAAGAAGGCCGGATACTCTGAATTAGCATTTGGTGCATAGGCACAAACGACATCAGAGCCTGTCCCCCCACCTAAAGGTGCAGGGAAGCTACCCTCTCATCTACCGGGGAAACTCCAACACACAGACACCAAGTCGGGGGGCTACAAGTAGACCCACACCAGCTCGGCGCCTCTCACTATGGGTAACTCCAGAGTGAAATAAAGTCCAGCCCCCCCTCAAGGAGATCGGTTCCAGAGCCCATGCTGTGAGTCGAGGTGAGCCCAACTATATTTAGTTGGTTTCTCTCAACCTCACGCACAAGCTCAGGCTCCTTCCCCACCAGAGAGATTATGTTG
>NC_056508.1:47664788-47670285 GCF_014905685.2 Nematolebias whitei | reverse complement strand
GGTCAGAGCGCCAAGGTCAGAGGGCCAAGGTCAGAGCGCCAGGGTCAGAGCGCCAAGGTCAGAGCGCCAAGGTCAGAGCGCCAGGGTCAGAGCGCCAAGGCCCCCGCCTTCGGCCACTGCCCATGGCTTCATGCACCCGACTCATATAGCCCCTCCTGCAGTTGGTGGGTCCACAGGAAGGTGTTTATGTATTAAAACATTATTTGAACTCTGACAGAGACTGGGTAATCTTAAAAATACAGATTATTTACTGTTGATGTTGTAGCAACCCTCTGCTCACATGCAGATGTTCCCCTTTGAATCACTTCCTGTTACTGCTCATGAGAATATCTCAACTGTTTATCTCAGCGACGTATTGTTCTTTTATTTTTTTGCAATATATTTTCTACGTTATCTCGTCAAAACTGCATTTGTATTTATTCATTTAATGTCTCTGGCACTTTAAATGTCAGCGATGTCTCATGTTCGAACTGTTCAGAAGGTTCGGCTCAGGAAACATGACCTCGACAGAGGCTGGAGGGCGGAACGTTGGAACATCTCAAAACGTTCGGCTCACGTCTCAAAAAGTTCGGCTCATTCAGGACATTCCTCCTGGGACTTTTGGTGTTTGTGCAATTTTTACATTTTGAAATAATGATCTTTTTCTGCCATTTTTATTTAAAATGAACGGAGTGCTGTTTACAACTTTTTACTGCTTCTGGTTTTCACAGGAAATTACGTTTCTCTAGTTCTGGTTAATTTAATTAACATCCGGGTGATCAAACTGCTCGCCGGAGCATCTCAGCTAGCTGAACCTTGACCACAGTGTGTTGTTTTAACGTACATGCCGGTCACCCGACTCCGTGTCATGGTGGTGACACGGAGCGTGCGGGCATGGTGCGAGTCCTCTGCTGTAACTAAATGCATCGTCAGGTTAACCCTTTGTTCTGACGTGTTTCTTGTGATCACCTCTGGATGGAGCCTTGAATGCTCCAGATGTTGTAAAGTTGTGTTGATTTCAGAGGAGGTTAGCGCGGAGCGGGCGTGCGACACTCTGCTCATGTGCATCGTTACCGTCATGAACCATGGACTGAGGAACGGGGGAGGAGTTGGAGACGTTCTCCGAAAACCCTCCAAGAACGTGAGAAACAGACGTTGAGCTCCATTTGAGTTTTTGTGTGTAAATATTTCAGTCGGTGAAACAGAACCTGTGTGCAGGAGCCGCTGTTCCCCGCCCGGGTCGTCTACGACCTGCTCTTCTACTTCGTCGTCATCATCATCGTCCTCAACTTGATCTTCGGCGTCATCATTGACACGTTTGCTGACCTGAGGAGCGAGAAACAGAAGAAGGAGGAGGTCCTAAAGACCACGTGCTTCATCTGCTGTGAGTGCACCGTTCTCCACGATGGCCGGGGTCACTTACCGGTTCCTGAACCTGTCGGGTCGTGGGTTCTCCGCAGGTCTGGAGAGAGACAAGTTCGACAACAAGACGGTGTCGTTTGAGGAGCACATCAAACTGGAGCACAACATCTGGAACTACCTGTACTTCATCGTTCTGGTCCGAGAGAAGAACAAAACGGACTATACGGGCCCGGAGAGCTATGTGGCCCATATGATCAAGGTAGGAACCGGTCCAGACTTTCAGGGTGACACGGCTGTGGTTCTGGTTCAACGTTCCCGATTCTGTTGCAGAACAACAATCTAGACTGGTTCCCGAGGATGCAGGCCATGTCTCTGGTGGTAACCGACGGCGACGGGGAGCAGAACGAGATGAGGATGCTGCAGGACAAACTGGCCAACACCATGAACGTGGTGATGACTCTGACGGCACAGCTCAACGAGCTCAAAGAGCAGGTAAACCCATCAGAACCGGGTGCTGGATCGAGCTCTGATCTGAGGGGGTGACACAGGTTACCATGGTAACACAACTTCTGGACAGATCGATGAGTCCAGAACAAGTTCTGCTCACCTGGTTTCACCTCCAACATTAAGTCAAACCAGGTTCTCAGGCCCAAAGTTGACCCGGTTCAAGATGGCCACCACAGCTAACAGAAAACTCAGTCACATTTGGAGGCGTTGAGCTACTGTTGGGTGTGGTAGTAGCTGAGAGTCATCCTCAACACACACTCCAAGCTCTGACAGGAAGTTGCTCGTAACTAGAGCCCGACCAATATGGAAATTTTGTCTATCACTGATACCGATGCTGGGAGGGGTAGGCGACTGCCAATAACCGATATGACTGAAAATGTTGCACTTTGTCCACCCCCAAGAATCTGAGTAAACAGCGAGTGGAGCTCGTTTATTTAGCACAGCTGTTCTTGTAACTACTAATCAGATCCACCGCGCTGCCTTTTGTTCAAAGACAGCAATAAGTTCATCACGTGAGTAAGTTACATGAATCAGGTGATAAATAAGTTCATAGTTAATAATTAGTTTAAGTAAATTCATGCTAAAAACTGTTGAAATGTTTTGGGTTTGAATTCCAGTCAGAGTGAGACATCTGATCTTTGTCATACTGTACACGCAGCACGTGAGGTAGTGAGCGCTCTCACCACAGAACAATCTTTGATGTATTTTCTCGGTAAATCAAGCGCTTCTGAAAATAAGAGAAAACGGCTCAAACTTGCACTCAATGTGCCTTGGGAAACTTTTGTCTTTTTACAAATTCATAAACAAAAGTTCTTCAGTAAAATCAAGAGAGCAAGTCTTCTCTGAGAACTTATTTTATTTTGTTCGCAGCGTTTATTTTTCTTTGTAGAGAAGTAAAGATATCAGACAAACGATGCATTTCATAGAGGACGACAAAGATAACGTTACTAACACTGGATGTCCTCACAAACTGGAAGCTCAATCTGACGCGACTGTTGCTGTAACAACTGACAACAGGGCTAATATCATGAAGGTGGTGCACCTGAGCGCTAATGTTAGCTTGCTAACTTAAGAGGCACATAGTTAATGACGAGTGGGTTAGAGGATTGAAGAGAATTTATTATTGTGGAATTGTTTTACAGATCAGTTAAAATAAACTTGTGCTTTGTTCAGCAAAATACACTACACAGTATTGCTTCCTGCTTCTATTGTGCTGAATGTGAAAGTGAAACTTAAGTGAATGGCCATGACATGAAAGTAGTCTTCCTGCTCCCTCTGCTGGATACTTTGTACAATTACAGCTGGTTCCAGCATTTTAGGGGTGAAAATTAGACGTGTCACATCAGCGCATAATGGGACAATTACCACGGCTCTATGTCCCCAAAAGTCTCATCGGCCTAAAATATCAGCCCTGCCCAGATATCAGTCGGGCACTACTCATAACGTAGTTTACACGATTGGACCCGAACCAGCTGTGCGAGTCGCTTCAGGACTGTGGACTGCTCACCCTAGAGTCTGACGGGGGTCAGATGGGATCTGAATGAGCTGCAGAGGGAACGCAGCGCATGTTAGAGTCCCTGCTGTATGCATTCCTTCAACTTCTTTTACTGACAAACAGCAGCAGCTAGCTGTGGAACTTCCTGCTGTGGCTCCACTTCCACAGCACTTCATCTCTTTATCTGCAGGAAGTGCTACAGCTACCTGCTGCTGCTGTGTGCACTGGTGAATAACCACATACAATGTGGTTACAACTGTTCTCTAAGCTTTTTTATTGTTTTCTATTGTATGGGTGTACATATGGTTATGTTATGGTTTTAATTTTACTTTATTTGTGGGTGTACACAGGCTTATGTCTTATGTAAATGTTCTCATTTTTACTTAATTTTTACTTTATTTTTACTTTATTTTACTTTATTACTATTCACACCTTATGTCGAAGCAAATTCCTAGTTTGTGAACCTCGTTCATTGACATGGCGATAATAAACTGATTCTGATTCTGAATGGTGAAGGCTAATACATTTAAAAAGTTGGTTATCTAGAACAGGTAAGATATTTACTGTTCCACTGACTCCCTCATCAGGATGGTTCTGTTTGTGTTCAGATGACGGAGCAGAGGAAGAGGAGGCAGAGGATGGGCTTCGTGGACGTCCAGGCGGGGGCGAGTGGGGCGGGGCCTCCCACCGCCGCCGGAGGGAACCTTCAGGTCTACAAAACCTAAAGAACATGTGGAGCTCGGTTCTTTATGAGTCCAGAACCGGATCAGCAGCTCTGCATCACAAAAAGCTGATTTTAGTGATTTCCAGAACGTGTAAATATCTTACCTGTGTACAAGTGCAGTTTTATGTGATTTAACTTATTAGAAACGGGTGACGTCAGACTGTAACTCCAGAGTTCTTGTTGTGCAAAATAAAAATGTTCCTGCAGCTGCTTTCACGTCAGACTTTCATTAAACAAAGTAAAAAATTATGCTTTTAGAAGTTTTGTGTGAATTAAATTAAGAAAACTCAACTTTGGCTGTTGAGGAGGAATCAGGTAAAAATGGGTTGTTTGTAAAGTTAAACAGATAAATTTAACTTCTTCTGATAAAAGTGACACTTCACAAACGTTCAAACAGCTCCATGTGAATGCCAGGAGAAAGAAAATGGCCGCTCAGCTAAATGATATATCTGACGGGGTTCGGTTTGGTTCAGACACTTTGGACTCACTGTGCTCAGCTGATGAAGTAGACGGGCTTCGTCAACGTCTGGGGGGTGGGGCCGGAGGAAACCTTCAGATCTACAAAACAGAGAAACAGTGAGGCTAACGAAGCAAACAGCTGAACCAGCACAGAACTGGTGCATAATGAGCAGAGCACACTGGTCACATGACTCTGCAGCTACAGTGACCATTAAAGTAAAATAAAGTGCTAAGTGTTGTCATCGTTGTATGTTTCCATACAAATGGCAAAATTTGTTCTCTGCATTTAACCCATTACACCTGAGATACACCCAGGTGGAGCAGTTGGGCACTAGGTGTCTTGCTCAGAGACACCACGACATGTGGGAATGGCTGGGAGTCGAACCTGGGACTTTTGGATCCCAAGTGTGTGTGTGTGTGTGTGTGTCCTTGTTTATGCTACTTTGTGAGGCCCATTTTTCCAACTTATACTGCATTGTGAGGACCAACTGCTCCTTATGGGGCCCAAATCCCGGGCCCCATAAGAAGAAGTCCCGTTGGTGGGTTAGGGGCTAGGTTTAGGACTAAGGTGTGAATTGAGGATGTGTTAGGTTTAGGGTTAGGTAATGGTTAGGTTAAGGATAAAGGTCATGGTTAGGCTATAGAAATGAATGAAAAATGAATGGAAGTCAATGCAAAGGCCCCCTAAAGATAGCAAAACAAACCTGCGTGTGTGTGTGTGTGTAAACAGAAACACCGTAAACCGCCAGAAACATTGTAAACCGCCAAAAACATCGTAAACCATCAGAAACACCGTAAAACGTCAGAAACACCGTAAACCGCCAGATACACCGTAAACCGCCAGAAACATTGTAAACCGCCAAAAACATTGTAAACCGTCAGAAACATCGTAAACCGCCAAAAACATCGTAAACCATCAGAAACATCGTAAACCGTCAGAAACACCGTAAACCGTCAGAAACACCGTAAAC
>NC_056508.1:47662048-47664688 GCF_014905685.2 Nematolebias whitei | reverse complement strand
GTCAGAAACATCGTAAACCGTCAGAAACATCATACACACAAATGCAGCCCTCAAGGCTACCCAGCATGCTTTGCAGCTCACACGGTCTCTCTGGGACTCTGTCACAGAGAACTTTTAGAGTTTGGGGCAAAATGAAATAAAGTTAAGACACATCTTTGCTTTAATCTGGGGTCTATAAATATCTGTGTTTTGGTGTTAGTCATGTTTAATTATAAGAATTAAATTAGCAGAAACACGAGTCAAACGGGGTTCACTCTCTCTCCCGCTGAGCGGCGAGTTCTGTTAACGGATTGGCGGCGAGCGGGACTAAACAACAAACAGATTTATTACCGGGAGCATCTTGTTGATGACACACAGCAGCTTTGTAGTTAGTTTAAAAATAGTTTACCACAAATTGGATTGATTACATCAGTTAAGTTTCGTAAATAACACGAAGAAGACATTCGACACGCATCGCGCTCTCTTTCAGCCCAGATGAGTTCTGCTCCGCCTCTTTTGCTCAAAGCTCCCACCTGAGAGGGGCATGGACGCTTCACCTGTGATTTATGAACCATTAGATCAGGAGTGTCAAACTCACTTACAAAAGGGGGCCAAAATTAAGACCTTTTTTAAACTAAGGGCCTATTTCAGAATCTGCATTAACTCAAGTCAAGGTACCGGACATATTTTCTTGGTTACAGGTTCCTCAACAAGAGTTTGATTGGTCTCATTTGATGTTCTCTGTTGCACATTTGACATCATAATCAAAGTTTACTGAATAAAATTCAAGTGAAAAAAGTATTTTATGTTTCACAAATCATCTTGGGGGCCAGATAAGATATCAACGAGGGCCACATTTGGCCCCCGGGCCTTGAGTTTGACACATGTGCATTAGATGAAGAACTGGTCTGAGCAGAACTGGTTCTGAATGGACCCACGTGGAGCAGCAACATGTCGCTCATTCAGGGAACAAGAAAAACAGTCAACGTTTGTTTTATTTTGAAAAGCATAAAGATTTATCAAGTCAGGATGTCGCGATAACATTTGTACACAAGAGGAGGCATAATGTGTCCTTTTGTTTTTAATATTGTTTCTCTACTTTTATTGTACGGAAATAAATGTTGAAATGTAATTTCTCTGAATGCAACGTGGGCTCTGTTTGTTTGTTGGTTCAAAGCATCAAAACAAACAGATTTAAAGCGAACGGATGATTTAATTCTTGCTTTATTGACAGAATGACTGGACGCCCGGGAACGTGCCTGTCGATTGGGTTTTTCACCAGCAGTTGTGAGGTCAAATCAAGGACGTCCGGGGTCTCAAGTCTTGGCTCTTGTTATGTTTTGGGGTCAGAAGCTGAAATGTTCGGGGAGCACAGTTCCAGGGTCAAAGGTAAGGACATCAGCTTGCGCCGGACTGGGTTTGCTGCCTTCAAGGACCGCATGTTTTACCAGGACGACGTAAAACCACATTCTGCTGAGGAAGAAGAGGGGACGGGTTCTGGAGCGCCTGCAGTGTCACGAGGACGACCCCGTACTGTTAAGACAGCAGAACCTCCTCCTGACTTGGTCTCCTCCTCGTCAGGTTTTAGTCCGGGTCTTTCCTGACCTAAGGTTAAGGTAATCCACGCCCTGCATCTGCTGGCCTTTTATTTTGAAATGATTCTGTGAACACTTCAGATCCTGCTGCCGTTCAGTTTTCGTCCAAGTGTTGAAGAGGTTAAGAGTGGTGGGCGCCGGCAGCCCCTCTGAGCGGCGGCGGGGGATTTAGGGGACTATGTGTGGGTTTCAGTGGCGTCTCCGTTCAGCTGCAGTGAGACGATCATTTATTCTGGGACGCTCTGGTCCCGCTGCGCTGCTGTCGGCCGACAGGTGTCCAGCCTGGCTCGCACGTGGAGGCTTTACTCTGCAGGGCTCGGGCTTTACGGCTGAGAGCGCTCATTGTTCCAGGCCTCTGCAGAGAACAGCCCGTTATTTTGATCCGAACGCATCGTTGCAGAGACTCGCACCAAACAAGGCTCAGCAGTTCGAGGGCTCCGCTGCAGCTTCACTCAACGTTTAAAGACAAACGTCCGAGTTTTGTAAGAAAAGTGGAACACGTGAAGTAAAACGTGAGCGGAGACGCTGAAGGACAACCACAGCCTGACGTCTGCTCTGGAGCCCGACAGGAAGTCGAGTCTCGTCAGAAGTCAACTGCTGGATGTTTAAACTGGGTTTACAGAGCCGCAGAGTAAAAAGTAAGGCTCAGTCTCTGTGAAAACTGGAAGAACCTCTTGACCTGTGAGCAGCAGGAGGTTCTGATGGTACCACAGGTTCTGCTTGATGGAGAAGTCAGATAAGATGGAAGTCAGCGGGAGTTTGGGGTTGACCTCTGACCTCTGAGAGGAACCATCAGTCCTGCAGCAGAAACACTCTGGGCTGAAGATTGTGAAGAAGTTATGGAGTGACATCATCACACAAAGTGTATTAATCCATCCATCCATCCATCATCTTCCTCTTGTTCTGGACTCAGGTCTTGGGGGCAGCATCCTGAGCAGGGGGGTCCACAAGTCTCTTTCCACATCCTCTTCCAGCTCTTCTGGGAGGACTCCAAGGTGTTCCCAGGCCACCTGAGAGACGTAGTCTCTCCAGCGTGTCCTGGGTCCTCCCCGGGGTCTCCTCCCAG
>NC_056508.1:47661234-47661948 GCF_014905685.2 Nematolebias whitei | reverse complement strand
GCCGTTGCCAGCTGAAACTCTACAGTGCAAAGAGGAAGCCATTTCTAAGCAAGCTCCACAAGCTCAGACGTTTGCACTGGGCCAGGGGTCATTTAAAATGGAGTGTGGCAAAATGGAAGACTGTTCTGTGGTCAGATGAGTCACGATTTGAAGTTCTTTATGGAACACTGGGACGCCATGTCATCCGGACCAGAGAGGACAAGGATAGCCCAAGTTGTTATCAACGCTCCGTTCAGAAGCCTGCATCACTGATGGTATGGGGTTGCATGAGCGCTTGTGGCATGGGCAGCTTGCATGTCTGGAAAGGCACCATTAATGCAGAGAACTATGTTCAGGTTCTAGAACAACATATGCTCCCATCTAGACGTCATCTCTTTCAGGGAAGACCCTGCATTTTTCAACACGATAATGCCAGACCACATTCTGCAGCAATCACAACATCATGGCTACGTAGGAGAAGGATCCGGGTACTGAAATGGCCAGCCTGCAGTCCAGATCTTTCACCTATAGAGAACATTTGGTGCATCATAAAGAGGAAGGTGCCACAAAGAAGGCCCAAGACGATTGAACAGTTAGAGGCCTGTATTAGACATGAATGGGAGAGCATTCCTATTTCTAAACTGGAGAAACTGGTCTCCTCTGTCCCCAGACGTCTGTTGAGTGTTGGAAGAAGAAGGGGGGATGCCACACAGTGGGAAAAATGGACTTGTCCCA
>NC_056508.1:47660318-47661134 GCF_014905685.2 Nematolebias whitei | reverse complement strand
CACAATTTGTTTAGTGTCCCAACTTTTTTGGAATCCAGTTTGTATGATTTAAACCAATTTAGAGTCATTCCTGTAATTCCAACATCAGAATCAAGCCTCTGTAGTAAAATATTGTGATCAACTGTATCAAATGCAGCACTGAGGTCTAACAGGACCAGTAGAGACACAAGTCCATTGTCTGAGGCCATGAGAATATTATTAGTGACTTTTACTAGTGCTGTTTCTGTGCTATGATGAGCTCTAAACCCTGACTGAAACTCTTCAAACAGATTATTTCTTTGCAGATGATCATATAACTGACCTGCAACTATTTTCTCTAGAATTTTTAGATGAAAGTTAGATTAGATATAGGTCTATAGTTGGCTAGGACTCCGAGTCAAGGTTATGTTTCTTAAGTAAAGGTTTAATTACAGCAACCTTAAAGCTCTGTGGTACATAACCGTTTATTAGAAACAAATTAAGCAGATCCAAGATGTGGTTATTAATTAAGGGAAATACCTCTTTAAACAGTCTGGTTGGGATGGGATCTAGCAGGCATGTGGATGGTTTGGATGAAGATATTATTTTTGACAATTCAGAGCTCAGCAGGACAAAAACTGTCAAAACATAAATCAGGTTCTAGTGACATTTCTAAAGTTGTCTCATCTGACACAGAACCAGAGGCGATAGTAGGATTTTTGGATAATCCTAGAACAATTTTTTCTCTAATTGAAACAATTTTATTTATAAAGAATCTCATGAAGTCATCAATGTTTGTAGTTGTAGGGACACATGGTTCAACAGAGATGGGATTTTTCATTTGACTAGTTATGGTAC
>NC_056508.1:47658776-47660218 GCF_014905685.2 Nematolebias whitei | reverse complement strand
AATGTTTCTGTTCAATTATTATTTTTATATTTGAATGTTTCTGTTCAGGCCCTGAGACGACTTCTGATCTGACTTGGAGCTTTAGAAATAAACTGAACTGAAATGAATCTTCTCCCCGCGGCCTATTATCACCGCAGCAGCCTCGGCCTGCTGTGATGGAGGAGCAGGGGGACCTGCAGGTGCGTCTGCCCCACCTGCGCCGCTCTGGAGGGACAGACGAGTCAGCACTGAGGTCAGACATTCTGGCCTCAAGTAAAACCGAAGTCATGGCGATGATTAGGATGAACATAAGAGCAGCAGTGGCGGATGATTTTAATTTTATCAGGAGTGAGTTGCAGGTGGTCCAAGCCGAGTTGGCCAACACCAGTGCAGAGTTTGATCAAGTTAAACTTGGTGTTTCAGAGGATGAGGACTGTGGCTTTGTTCTCAGATGAGATGGAGAAGCTGTGTGGGACGGTGATGGAGTTAAGGAGTGAGGTTGATGGGCTTAAAAACAGTTCGAAACTGTGGAGGGGCATATGAGACGTGACAATATTAGAATTATTGGACTTCCTGCGATGGTGGGCGATTGTTCATCTATGGTGATAGCTAAAATGCTAATGGAAGTCCTAAAACTGGACAATTTGTTGCTGATTGATTACATGACCTGGACACTGGGCAGAAGAGGCTCAGATGGAGGATCAGAGTTATAGTGGCCACGCTTCATTACCATCAAGAACCTGTGGAAATACTATCGGTACTTAACTAACCTGCAGGTCCTGGTGGTTTACCGGGTACCTAACTAACCTGCAGGTCCTGGTGGTTTACCAGGTATCTAACTATCCTGCAGGTCCTGGTGGTTTACCAGGTACCTAACTAACCTGCAGGTCCTGGTGGTTTACCAGGTATCTAATTATCCTGCAGGTCCTGGTGGTTTACCAGGTATCTAACTATCCTGCAGGTCCTGGTGGTTTACCAGGTACCTAACTAACCTGCAGGTCCTGGTGGTTTACCAGGTATCTAACTAACCTGCAGGTCCCGGTGGTTTACCAGGTATCTAACTAACCTGCAGGTCCTGGTGGTTTACCAGTACCTAACTATCCTGCAGGTCCTGGTGGTTTACCAGGTATCTAACTAACCTGCAGGTCCTGGTGGTTTACCAGGTATCTAACTATCCTGCAGGTCCTGGTGGTTTACAGGTACCTAACTATCCTGCAGGTCCTGGTGGTTTACCAGGTACCTAACTAACCTGCAGGTCCTGGTGGTTTATCGGGTACCTAACTAACCTGCAGGTCCTGGTGGTTTACCAGTACCTAACTATCCTGCAGGTCCTGGTGGTTTACAGGTACCTAACTATCCTGCAGGTCCTGGTGGTTTACCAGGTACCTAACTAACCTGCAGGTCCTGGTGGTTTACCGGGTACCTAACTAACCTGCAGGTCCTGGTTGTGGTTCTCACACAGC
>NC_056508.1:47655433-47658676 GCF_014905685.2 Nematolebias whitei | reverse complement strand
ACATGGTTCAACAGAGATGGGATTTTTCATTTGACTAGTTATGGTACTGAAAAGGAACCTGGGGTTATTTTTCATCAATTAAAGATGAATAATATAAAGTTCTAGCTTTTTGGAGTGTTTTTTGTATGTTATCAGGCTATCTCTCCAGGATAAGTAAGATTCCTCAACATTAGTGGAGCGCCATTTTCTTTCCATCTTTCTAGATGTCTGTTTTAAAGTACGTAACTCAGAACTGAACCAAGGAGCTCATCTCCTCCGATTGATTACTTTCTTTTTCAGTGGAGCAGCGTCATCAAGTGAAGTTTGTAAAGAAGTTGTAAAATTATCAACTAGATGATCTAAGTCACTGATACTGAATGTGTAAAGGTGTACATGATGGTTCTGAAGCGAGCCGGGCCGGCGGTGCTACGTAACCTCTATCTGTGCGGTGAGCTGGCTGTAGTGCTCCAGAGGGTCCTGCTCCACCACGTCAGCCGGAACAGAGGACTTCAGCATCTGGGACAGAGGCCGGTTGTTCAGGTTCAGCTGCAGAGACGAACAGAAAGGTGTTGGTGTGACTGGACCGCAACAAAACCAGAACCAGAACCTGGACCCTCAGGTGGAGGTTACCATGGAGGAGATGCCCTCCTCTCCTTCCTGGTTCTTCTTCAGAGGCTTCAGGAGGTTCTGGAGGACTTTGTTGTGTCTCGCCAGCTGCAAAACAAACATATTCAGTTCCTGCAGATCGGAACCGACCTCTGATCTGACCACAGAGCATCAGAACCGTCCAGCTGAGTCACCTGCTGAGCCAGGATGTAGATGTTGTGTCCCACCTCCCGAGGAGACACCTCCACCTCCACGTCCTCACACTCGCTCTCCTGATGGTAGGCCTTCTTTATCACCTCCACCTGCACACACACAGCGTTACACAGAACCGACCCGGCTCTTTGGACAGCTGCTTTCTGCTTCTGGTTCTGACCAGCTCCCGCGGCCGCAGGTTGAAGAGGATCCGCTCGGCGTTCTCGCTGTCGTGGCGACTCTCCATCAGAGCCAGCAGCAGCTTGGAGGCGTTGTCCTGGCAACCAGGCAGGAAACAGGAAGTTAACAATCCCACATCTTACTGGTCCAAAAACAAACATTTACTAAAACAGCAGCTGGGAATTCTGGGAATAATTGTGCAAACAAATCTCTGAATCTCTACAGACGCTGCCCCTGCAGGCCCAGACCAGAAACATCAAAGTTGATGAATTTTGTTTATATTAAAGATAAATCTACAATAATGTTGTTAAAAAGTTGGTTTTCTGACCAGGATTCATAAGGTTGAACAGATTTATTATTATTTATTTTAAAGTAAACAGTTATAAAGAGTCGTGGATGACCCATCGGACCTTCAGCTGCAGAACCATCTCCATGCGGTAGTGACACAGAGGGCTGATGTCGTTCAGGATCAGAGCCGTGATGATGTCGATGCCGTTGGACTCGTGGGTCACGATGCACGTCTGGAAAATACAACAAACAATTCGGAGTCCAAGTCGACTGATATCTTTCATTAAAGTTTCTGTTGTAGCAAAATGGAGGTGCTTCCTGTTCAGAGGAGTGACAGGAGGAGGTGCTTCCTGTTCAGAGGAGTGACAGGAGGAGGTGCTTCCTGTTCAGAGGAGTGACAGGAGGAGGTGCTTCCTGTTCAGAGGAGTGACAGGAGGAGGTGTATCCTGCTGGACCTGAAACAGTCCTGCTGTGGTACCTGGTTCTCCTGGCACGGCCCCTGGCAGTACTCTGTGAGGGTCTCCAGGGTCTGGATGATGAGGTGGACGTTGGACTCGTTGATGTAGAGGCCCAGCAGGCCCAGTCCGCCCGTGGTGCTGCCACACATGATGTCCAGGAACTGCAGAGTCTCACACACCAGGTTGTAGTTGGCCTTATTGTTCTGGACACGCAGAAAGTTCTGGAAACAGAAATGAAACTGGACTGGAGCCAGACTGCACCTCTGCTGATGACCACCAGGAGGAGACAGAACATCAACTCCTGTTTTTATTTCAACTAAACTAAAAGTTTATTTAAGAGAACTCACAATAAATTAGAAACGATTAGATAAATAAGTACATTATCAAGACGTTGTGATAAAACCTTGTTTCAGTAATTATTTCAAACTTAACCTGTAACTCCTGCTGACTGGTCGTTAAAACTGACTAACCTGCAGCTCCTGGTGGTCTGTCAGGTACCTACTCAGGGTTTCCCCAAACATTATACAAGCAGCGCACCCTGCCTACCGAACCGAACTCCCCCTGTCGGCACTGATGTAGCGCTAAGCTAACGGCGTGCAATGCACTAGCTAAAATATAAAAATATAATATGAATTCAAAATCCTACTTCTAACCTACAAAGCCCTCAACAACCTAGCTCCATCTTATATTACTGATCTTATTGTTCCATATTTTACTAACAGAGCACTTTGCTCTCAGACTGCAGGTTTACTTGTGGTTCCTAGAGTTTCCAGCAGCAGAATGTGAGGAAGATCTTTCAGTTCTCAGGCTCCTCTCTTGTGGAACCAACTTCCAGTTTCTGTCCATGAGGCTGACACATTGTCCAGTTTAAGACTTTCCTGTTTGATAAATCCTATAGTTAGGGTTGTCTTGTTATGCTGCTATAGACTTAGACTACTAGAGGACAAACTGACCTCATTTCCTTAAATGAATTGTTAAAATTGAATAGTTTTCATTTGATACTATTTCTATCTTAACATGTGATTCTTGACCTGCCATTGTGTATCTATTCCTACCAAACCCAGCTGGTCGAAGCAGATGGTCCTCTTGTCCTGATCCTGGTTCTGCTAAAGGTTTCTTCCTCATGAGGGAGTTTTTCTTTCCACTGTCGCCTTCATGCTTGTTCAAGATGAGAGTTCAGTGATGGAGTTAAACTCAAAGCTGCTCCTCAGATAAATAATGTTAATTATTATTTTATAGATGAATGTTTCTGTTCAATTATTATTTTATACATGAATGTTTCTGTTCAGTCCCTGAGACGACTTCTGATCTGACTTGGAGCTTTAGAAATAAACTGAACTGAATTGAATCTTCTCCCCGCAGCCTATTATCACCGCAGCAGCCTCGGTTTACCGGTACCTAACTAACCTGCAGGTCCTGGTGGTTTATCGGGTACCTAACTAACCTGCAGGTCCTGGTGGTTTACCGGGTACCTAACTAACCTGCAGGTCCTGGTGGTTTACCGGGTACCTAACTAACCTGCAGGTCCTGGTGGTTTACC
>NC_056508.1:47652103-47655423 GCF_014905685.2 Nematolebias whitei | reverse complement strand
GTGGTTTACCGGGTACCTAACTAACCTGCAGGTCCTGGTGGTTTACCGGGTACCTAACTAACCTGCAGGTCCTGGTGGTTTATCGGGTACCTAACTAACCTGCAGGTCCTGGTTGTGGTTCTCACACAGCAGCTGCAGGAACCTCAGGATCGGCTTCATGATGGTGACGGCTGGGCCCATCTCCGTCTCCACCTCCTGCTGCTCGGCGTCTGGCTGAACCGGCAGGGCAGAGGCGCCGGTTACCGTGGCGATGGACTGACCCTGGACCAACAGAGGGTGACCTCCTGAACCAGGAAGTACCAGTGTTGTGGAACCACCTTTACAAACACACAGTTATGGAAATAAACAAGTCGTGTTCTTGTTTTTCTGCTCGTGTCTCTGTAACGGAATCGTCGGTGAGTATTGTGCATGCCGACACGTCACCAGATCAGACCAAACCCCAAGGACTCGCTTCAACAAGGTTCTGCTGGAGCTCACCGTGCTCCAGCTCCTTCTCGTTGGCTTTGTGGGTCATCTCGTTGACGTTCACAGAAACCGTTGCCTTGATGTCCATCTGAGCCTCCTTCATCCTGTCGTCAAGAACTTTGAAGAACTTCTCCGACTTGTTGTCGCCCATCATCAGCTTGTAGAAGGAGTTCTGCAGACAGACACAAGGTCGTTACCAGTCTGACACAAGTCAGGGTCCCAGTCCCCGAACACCTCGGCTCGGTTCTGCTCTGACCACCTGGCTTAAGTCACCTGGATCTCGGTGTTCCCTCCCTCCAGCAGACAGATGGCCAGCTGGATGCTCTCCTGGAAGATCTTGTCGTTCTTGGTGCTCATCACCAGATCTGTGAACAGCTTTGTTCCTCCTTCTCGGTCCAGACGGCACTGAATGGCGGCCACCGCAGCCCAGTCCCGCTCCTGCTCGCCGCCTGACACAGGACACGATGAAACGTCTTTAAAGATGAATTGTTCTCAGCAGACTTGGGCCGGACAGCTGGTTTAAATCAGAAGCTGTGAAGCTCTCTGAAGCTTCAGCACCACGTATTCAGTCCTGATGGAGCTTTTAGTTTTATAATAATCATCGTGTTGGAGCTGAACTCTGTCAGACATCTCGTGTGGAAGTGTTGGATCCACTCAGGTGGGCGGAGTCAGAAAGAAGCTGCTTACCTGCAGCTCCGAGTTCAGCCAGGTCGTTCTTCTGGTTGTTCTTCTTGTTCGGGAACAAATAGTTCTGCAGCAAAACTTTACGAAGAGAAATCCCCTGAAACAAAACGAGAAGATTCATTCTGACCCGATAATCTTTTATTTTAAAAAATAAATCATAATTATTTATAAACTGTAAAAAATACAATTATCTGCTGCCATGAAGGGCTGCTGATCAAGGAACGTCCATGTGTGTGTTAGCAAAATATCACATGAACCTGTGGACAGTTCTTCATTCAGCCGTTGATTAAATGTAATCTCTGACAAACGTCTGCAGCCCGCTTCAAGATGGCCGCCTCAGCTGACACGTCACACACACGGGTGTGGTGGCAGCTGAGAGTCGTCCCCGACACGGACTCTGTCGCTTTGTTTAAACGTGGCCGTGATATTCATGCAAGAAATGTTCGGGGCTGGTCTGATACCAGTGACTCATTATTGACCTTTGACCTCGCCTGTGACCTCACTGACCTTTTCATCAAAGTCCAGCGTCCTGATGAGCATCTCCTGCAGCGTCCTCAGGACTTTGATGCACAGCTTCTCCTCCGAGGACATCAGAGCCTTCGTGTGCTGGATCAACCTGCACACACACACACACTTCATTTCTCAGCATGCCTCTGTCGGCGGCTCATGGGCGCGTCACGGATTCAGAGGACCCACTTGGAGATGAAACCTCCGGACTCGCAGCGCTGCCGGGCGTCTGTTCCCTCCAGGAAGAGCAGCTCGGGCTGATGGAGGACGTCGACCAACACGGACAGCTCGGCGTTCACCAGCGGCTTCAGACGCTCCTCCAGAGTGTTGATGATGTCCTGAAGGAAGCGCACCGTCACAAGCTGGACTTCAGCTGCTTCAGCTGCTTCAGCTGTTTTAAAGCTGCAACTTTTATCCTTTTTCAAATATTTACTTTAACTGTTTTATTTCTACAAATGCATGAAGATCTTCTCACTTCCTTCAAAATACTTTGTTCATTGTTATTTATTGTTTTGCTCATTTTAGCTAATGTCCTGGCAACTTTAGCTCTCAGCGGTCACCGAGTTTTCAAAGAAGAAGATATTTTATTTTGTTTTAATCTTCTTGTGATGGAGAACAAATATTTGGGGTCTGAAGTCAAAATTACCAAAATAAAAATATAGTAATTTCGTTTGAAAACATTTGATGCTGTGAGCCGTTTGACGTCTCGCTTCTTCACACATTCCTTTTGTCTTCAGAACAAACCTCTACCTCTCCAGACTCTCTTCCACCTATGCCTTACTCAAAACAGAAGTGGCTCCAACTCGGTCAGATTTACAGATAATGAGCTGAAGTTCGGTGTGGTAGTAGCTGAGCATCGTCTCCAACACATGCTCCGAGCAGGAGATCTAAATACCTGCAGCTTCTCGATGATGTTCTTGTAGTCCCAGGGGTTGCTAGGTGCCATGGGTCTGGTGGAGCGGGACAGGGACTTGGCGTTGGGGTTGGAGCGGCTCTGAGAATTCAGAGCGGAGCTGGACAGAACGTTGTTGATCTGAGCCTCCAGCTCCAGAGGGAGCGAGATGGACCGGGCCTTGGCTGGACACAAACACAACAAGAGCTTCACTCAGCAACCAGTGGAGCAACTTGAGGGTTCACGTCAATAAAACGAGAGGCTGATGATGTCATCTTCTGCTGTAAAACCAAGTCATGTGTTAAAGGTGGCTGTTGACCAGAATCTCTTTAAAACTGAGACCATCTGCTCCGAATCCTTTAAAACAAGTCTTTGTTCTAAAGACCGTCTGTCCAGAGCGCCTGATTGAACCTCGTTACAGAAGACTTCAGATTTTCTTCTACACCTTTTAAACAAAATGTTGAATAAAAACTTATGGTGATACCGCTCTGCTCCTTTCAGCTGCCGCTCTGCTCCTTTCAGCTGCCGCTCTGCTCCTTTCAGCTGCCGCTCTGCTCCTTTCAGCTGCCGCTCTGCTCCTTTCAGCTACCACTCTGCTCCTTTCAGCCGCCACTCTGCTCCGTTCAGCTACCGCTCTGCTCCTTTCAGCTGCCGCTCTGCTCCTTTCGTCTACCGCTCTGCTCCTTTCGTCTACCGCTCTGCTCCTTTCAGCTACTGCTCTGCTCCTTTCAGCTGCCGCTCTGCTCCTTTCGTCTACCGCTCTGCTCCTTTC
>NC_056508.1:47643099-47652003 GCF_014905685.2 Nematolebias whitei | reverse complement strand
TTCAGCTACCTCCTTTCAGCTACCGCTCTGCTCCTTTCAGCTACCTCTCTGCTCCTTTCAGCTACCTCCTTTCAGCTACCTCTCTGCTCCTTTCAGCTACCTCCTTTCAGCTACCGCTCTGCTCCTTTCAGCTACTGCTCTGCTCCTTTCAGCTACCTCCCTGCTAAATAAAATGCACAAAATAATCCAACTGTTTCTGTTTCCGTCAAACATCCATCAGGATTGAGGTCAACAGATCTGAGGGTCGTGCTGTGACGAGGTAGCAGGTGGGCGGAGCCAGTGTTGTCCTACCTGTCATAGCGAGCGTCTTGATGCAGACCTCCACCTGTCCTCTGTGCTGCGTCTGCAGCCAGGGACAGTCCAAGAGTCTGACGGAAGACTGGAGGAGCTGCGTCACGATGGTGTGATGGGTCTGACACCAGGAGAAACAGACACGTAAACAAAAAGAACAACCCGGGCCTGGCGATCAAACGTGGGCGTGTCCTCACCTGCAGAGACGTGCTGTTCTCAGAGAAAGGAGAGCTGAAGAAGGCGTTGACGGTGTCAAACACCACGTTGATGATGTACTTCTCCAGGGTCGGATCGGTGAGTCGCTTCTCTCGTTTATTACAAACCTGCAGAAGAAGAAAGGTGTCAGAGGAGGCCGGACACGAACCACGGGTCAGAATCACCGAGACAGCTCTGTTCGGACCCGAGCCATGTCCACGGTGAAGTCCTCGAACAGCTTCCAGATGTGGTTGGACGTGTAGATTTCCTTCATCTCCACCTCTGTGTCCACGTAGCAGTGGTTCACGAAGTTCACGTAGGCGACCTTCACCTGCCGACACAAACAGGCGTGTTAGTTCTCGTCGCCGGAGCTTCGGCCCGAGCGCGGCTGCTCCGAGACGCAGGAACCTCTGTGATGCAGTCCTCGTGCGTCACCACTCGGACCACGTCCTCCAGCGGCAGCAGAGACGTGCATTTGATCTCCGTGTAGACGTTCTTCCCCTCGGCGCAGGCAGCCAGCAGCTCCACCAGAGAGATGTGGTACCTGCAGAGAGAAGACGTCGCTTTGGGTCGAGACAAAGTTCTGGTTGGTGAGCTGCCACTGCACAGCTCCACAGCTAGCCGACATTTTGCTCGTTTTAGCTTTTAGCTGGGTTTGCTAAAGTTAGCTTTGAATACGGTTTTATTTTTAGCTTTTGTTTTATCTTTGACAATGTAACGTTTTCCACAAGAAAAGGTAAACTTTTGCTAATTTATTGGTTCGTGTTTCTGCTCTGATTGACTCATACGGTTGCCATGGTTACCTGAGCGGGCTGTTCTCTCCAACTCCCTCCCTGCTCTCGGCCATCAGCTCCAACATGACGTTGAAAGAAGTTTTATCGTTGTAAAAGACAACTACGTCCTCACCGGCGTTCGTCAACTGCGAGGAAACACAGAACAGAGTGATGACATCATCAAACGGAGACTCATGTGGACGTGGAGCACCTGGCCTCGTCCTCACCTCCGTCATGATCATGTCCTGGCACTTCTTCACGTACTTGCCCTCGGCCTTGATGATGGTGTGCAGGAAGTTGAGGTACTGGACGTGGCGCCCGTGCGTGGCCAGGCAGTGGATGAAGTGCTGCAGGACGCTCTCGGAGATCTCGCTGCACAGCTGGTAGTTGTTGCAGAAGATGTGCTGCACCGTCTCCGCCTCCAGCAGCTGCAGGACGAGAACAAAGGTCAAAACAAGGTCAAAACCTGCCCCTCTCTGACCCGAAGGTCCCGTCTAATGACCAACCAGCAGCGTACCCCAGGGTTCAGGAACAGGGCCAGGTTCTTGTGCAGCAGAGCCTGGTTCTCCTGGTTCCCCGTGCAGAACTTCTGCAGGAACAGGTGAGCGTGCCTGATGATCTCCTGCATCTTCACGTCGTTCTGAACACAAAGGCACCGAAGAAAGGTACAGATCAGAAGACTATCAGGTGCAGGGCCCCGGAAGGCCCCGAAGGGTCCTTAAGAGCTCCAAAAGGTGTCTAAGGGTTCGTTTTGAAGAGTCCCAAATGTTTCCAAAGCATCTCCAAGAGTTTCAAAGGTCCCAAAGGGCCCTAACAGTGCAAAAGAATGTCAAAGGGGTCCAAATGATTCCAAAGGGTCAGGGGTCGCTAATGAGAATCTTTGTTTAAAATAAAATGTTAATGTTTGTTAATAAAATGTTTAAAACTGAGTGACTGCTTCATAAATTAGTTTTTTTCTGAACTGTACACTGAAATGTTTAACACAAGATCAGAAAATCAACAGCCAAACACGATTTTATCTCTGAAACTGAATCTTTTTGGGTTGGACTGTTTTTGTTCCATAAAGACGATTAAACCAAGATTCACGTGAAGATGATCCAGCCATGAGATACAAACAGGTTCTGTTGGTTTGAACCGTTTCTGTCTTTGAAGTGTGAAATGTTTAAATTACGCTGCTCGACGTATCGAGTGGATTTAAGAGTTTTCCCTCGTGAATTCAAAGATGACGTCATCGTGATTGTTGTGTAAATGTCTGTACGAGGCCGCTCAAACACAAACCACTCCCTCGTTTATCACGGGGATCCGTACCCTCAAGTCCTGCAACAAGTGAAAAACCGCGACGTAGGAATAATAGTACAAGTATTAAGTAGTATATATATATATATATATGGCGTTTTAAACCCTCCCCACACTCTTGCAAAAAACAATGTTTCTAAACCCTAAACGCTCTAAGAGCACAGCACGTCATGCAGCTCCCCGCCTCCTCTGCTCTTTGACACCTGCAGGCACCCTTGGCCACGCCCACTTCTCCGTGCTGCACAGCCGATCAGCTGTTTAACTGCAGCAGGAAGGGCTGCACAAAGCTGCAGCAGGTGCTAATAAAATAATTTATTTTAAATAAAAATTGCATGCTGATCGTGCGACTCATCCATCAGTTGTGTGTCATGTCCACTCTTATTTTGAAAAACCGCAGTGAGCGAATGCACGATAAACGAACTGTGAAGTAGCGAGGGACCTCTGTTGTTGTGTGTACTGATAAAGCTCCAAAATATCACACTTCCTGTTTGATCTTTTGCCCAGCTCTGATTCAAATAAAAATGTGCAGTCAACGTGCTTTTATTTTGACGGTCTCACCTTGTCGTAGGAGACTTGAAGCAGGTCCAGCATGACTTTATGAGCCCCCATGTTCTTCAGCAGCCTCTGCTGCTTCCTGTAAGCTCCACTGCTGCACATTTTATTCAGCCGCTCCAGGATCTACAGACGAGAACAAGCTGGTCAAGAATGAAACTCGCTAAACGTTTCTCAGTCCTGAACTTTCCTGCAGCTCGCTGGATGAAAGCTTCTGTGTTGCTGCAGTTACATTAAATGTTTTGGTTTTAATGCTGCTGATGAACTGGTTAAACCTGGTTACATGTTCCTGGTTTCAGTGTTTTACACCGTTTCATAATGTAGCTTGTTTTTATTTATTACTTTCATTTTATAGATTTTATATAGTTGTCTGCTGTAAATGAGTCCTGGAGGCTCAATGGGATTAACCTGCATAAATAAAGGTTGAATGAACGTGGGGGGGTCTTCACTTGAATCTTGTCAAAGAGCCTTGAATTGCATGACTTGGACTAACATACTGATTTTGAGGGATCTGACCGTAAATATCTGTTACAGAATCAATAAATGGATTACACTGAAATGATGAGAAGTTGGTCGGGGCTTGAAGATTTAAACAGCAGAGAAAATGTTTGAAACAAAAACTTGTTCCGCTCAGTGACCAACATGTTTTATTGTTATTCATCTTTTTTATGTCTTCATGTTATCAAAAGAACAACAATTACAGCTCTATTTTATCACCAAAACTGTAAATGTGGCAACAAAATGTAAATTTGAACCACAAATGTTAAAAATAAATTATGTTAAATATATATTTGTTAGATAATTTCTACATTTCATACAGAGATCAGGGGAATCAGTAAGTAATGAAATAAAAGTAACAGGTGTATTCACATACACCTTTTACTTTTATTAGAGATTTCCTTGAGCATTAGTTTCAGTGTTCCTCAAGGCTCTGTGCTTGGCCCTCAACATTTTGATTTTACACAGTATGCAGGATAAAATGTGTGCTCATAAAATGTTAAAATACCATTTATTTGAACCTAAACTTGTTTTATTTGTAAAAACCAAATGTGTTGATTTATTGAAATAAATCTATAATAACTGTTGAAAACCTTTTTTTTTTATTAATCACACCATTTTAACAAATAGTGTTTAACAAATAAATAAAAAATACAAAAACTGAATAATTATGAAGACCAAGGTTGATGCAAAATATTAGACAAACATCTCTTTAATTTTGTGGCGTGATGTTCAAAACTAACATTCTAAATTGAGAGAACTGTAACAGAGTGATGATTTTCTTTACAGAATGAAGTTTCTTTGATCCGTTGACAACAGATCCTGTTCTTCTGAACATATTCAGAAAAACATGTTACTAAAAGGATTTGAATAAAAAAAAGTTTGTGCAAATTTTATTGAGTTCAAACAAAACAAGTACATTATTTTTGGGTCAACACAGCAAAAATTTTAGTTTTTTTTTTTTTTACACGGATGCTGGAAATGAAAGAAGTAATCATAAGAAATCATCTGAGCAGTGAAAGCCATCAACAGGAAGTGACATCACAGCCCCGCCCACACAGACTGATTGACAGGTTAATTGTTTTGCAGAAACATGGCAACATAAAAAGACAAAACCGATGAAAGTGACAGACGGAGAAGAGCTCTCACCTCCTTGACGTTCTGGTAGCTCTCGTTACCTTTTTCCAGCTTCTCCTTTGGCGACGTACTCTCTGCCCCCCCCTGCAGGACGCAGACGGTGAGACAACGTGTGCACGTCTCATTCTGCACATGATGAGTCAATATTTCTAATAACTTGAAAAAGAACGACTAGTTGTAAAATAGTACAGAACTAACAGATGGATGGTTTGGAACGTGCGCATTATTTTTTGTTTAAATTTTTAAAAAAGTTTAATTGGTTCTTTTCTGGATCAGAGAACAGGTCTGCTGCAATCAGAGGCTGAGGCCATGTTCTAACACAAAACAGCTAAAATATCCACGTTGTGCTTTAACTTCACATAAAAACAGGAAATAAAGAAATAGCAACAACACCAAAGGCGGATCCCCCAGCCGAGACACCAGAACCCCCGACACCAACGTTAAAGGAGTTCAGGAAGCAGAAAGAAAGTTCAAGAAATACATTTGCTCATGAATTTGCTTTCAGCAGCTTTAGTGGCTACAGTTTGTTTTCGGCTGTGTAAAGCTGTACGCCGATGATTCGATGCTTTACGTCTCCGGTTTGTCTGAATCAGCGTTGGTCCTGTCATTTTCCGTTTTAAAGTCTGTGCGTTTTTTTTACAATCTAAGTAGTTCTGTGAACTTTGTGCCGATCACAGATCAGAAAGTTCAGCTCATTCACTACATGGATGCTAAGACTTTTAGCTTTTGTTACTTTAAGGTTTTTCAAAAATTTACTTTTATTTACCAATATCTAAGCACAGAAATACATCGAGTTCTACAAAACTTCTTCTGCTACCTTTAGCTAACGTTCAGCTTCTTTCAGCTCCTAACGATCAGCTACTTTTAGCTTTAGCTTTTTGACATTCTGCTACCTTTGGCTCTTAGGTTAGCATTACAGAGCTAAGTGAAGCTGTGTGTGTGTTTAAAATTACGACAAGAAGTTTTTTCTGCAACATTTGAGAAAAAACTCTATTCTGAACTTTTTTATTCTTGTTTTGTTTGTTTATCTGAGTCAACCAAATAAATCATGTTCAGAGGTTTGCTAACTTCCTGTGAATTTTCAAAATAAAAGCATTAACCGTAACGTTGCTCCTTACCTCCTTCTTGTCCTTCTTTCCATCTCCTCCACCTGAGTTCTTCTTCTCCACCCACAGTTCAGACTTCTCCACCAGGGTCCGGAGCCGGTCCAGGTCCGCCTTGATCAGCTTGTAGTTGTCCACGTCCTGACCCGTGATCAGCAGCTGGACCTGCGGACACAGGACCAGACGAGGACTGACGTGAACGTGAAACTAATTACAGGTTTTTAATACAGGTGATCTGATACCAGTTTTCATCAAACCAAGTACGAGTACTTCGGTTTGTGTACTCGCCGATACCGGGTACCGATACAGAGTACTTCCTGAGTCAGAACATAAACTTACACGACTTAAAACACTTTTATTTAGAACAAGGTGTCTCCTTACTTAGAGCCCAACAGTCCAGGAGTAAGCTAAGGTGGAGTTTTTCAAATGTCCATTTTACGTCTGACAGAAACCACTTCAGCTGCTCGGAACTAAAAGCCCCTCGTTAACAGCCTCACGTTAACAGCCTCACGTTAACAGCCCCTCGTTAACAGCCCCTTGTTAACAGCCCCCGTTAACAGCCCCACGTTAACAGCCCCTCGTTAACAGCCTCACGTTAACAGCCCCACGTTAACAGCCCCTCGTTAACAGCCTCACGTTAACAGCCCCACGTTAACAGCCCCACGTTAACAGCCCCTCGTTAACAGCCTCACGTTAACAGCCTCTCGTTAAAAGCCTCACGTTAACAGCCCCTCGTTAACAGACCCTCGTTAACAGACCCTCATTAACAGCCTCACGTTAACAGACCCTCGTTAACAGCCCCTCGTTAACAGCCCCTCGTTAACAGCCCCTCGTTAACAGCCTCACGTTAACAGACCCTTGTTAACAGCCAGCTGGAGAGGCCAGTATCACTCAGCACCTTTATCCAAGTTTTGAACTTGGTCTCTGAGACGATGTGAACAGAACTTCTGGGAATATTCCACGTCTGAAGAACTTCATCAAACGCACCTGCTGGAGCTGCTCGTGTGTGAACCCGGAGCTGCTCTACGTGCACCACGGAGCTCTGGAGCCCAACCTTCAGCTGCGCAGTTAAACTGATGATATTGAAGTTACACGGCTCGTCCAAACATCCAGAGTCAGACACGTCCTGCTGGCTGTTCAGGAGATTTTTTACATCTTCTGAAAAGTTTTTTCAACAGTGTGGTGGCGGCTGGGATGTTGCACCGAGGCTCAAATACGTTGAGAAAACGACAAATTGAAGAATCATCCACCGCTGAAAACAGCTGGTCGTCCAGAGCCATGATTGTGTAAGAGCCTCAGTTATCTTCACTGCACCGGACTGGAGCCACTTCTTCATGCTTCTGGAGAAGTTGCTGCAGCGTTGGTGGAGATGAGCTGCTAGCAGCTGCTAACTCTTTGAGCTCCGCCTCCTGTTTCATCTTCAGGTGTTTAATCAAATGAGTTGTGTTGAAGCTGCTGCTGTTCGCTCCTCTGGACACTTTGAGCACAGCACAAACTTTTTAATGTCATCTGTGTTTATCTGAAAACATCTCCAAGCTGCAGACATTTGAACCTTCGGTCACTTGTGCAGTGGAAGCTGAAATGGCACCACCCAGTACAGAAGTGGTACTGGTCCCACGTCACCCAGTATAGAAGTGGTACTGGTCCCAGGTCACCCAGTATAGAAGTGGTACTGGTCCCAGGTCACCCAGTATAGAAGTGGTATTGGTCCCAGGTCACCCAGTATAGAAGTGGTACTGGTCCCAGGTCAGCCAGCATAGAAGTGGTACTGGTCCCAGGTCACCCAGTATATAAGTGGTATTGGTCCCAGGTATCGGGGCAGTTTTGACAAGTACTTGTAAAAATGCTGGTATAAGGCCTGATACCGATACAGTATCGGTATATCATATACAGTATATTGTATACAGTATATCGTATACAGTATATCGTATACAGTATCAGTATATCGTATACAGTATATCGTATACAGTATATCGTATACAGTATCAGTATATTGTATACAGTATATCGTATACAGTATATCGTATACAGTATCAGTATATTGTATACAGTATATCGTATACAGTATACAGTATATCGTATACAGTATCAGTATATCGTATCGGGCCAACACTAGTTTTTAATAAATAATATTTGTTATTAAATGGATGATCCAGAGGAAGTCACTTCCTGACTTTGGGTCAGACCTGTTTGTGCTCAGGCTGTATTTGAGTTGCTGGTCTGTTTCCTGTGTGGGACGCACCTGTTTGAAGGTGTGCAGCACTTCCTGTCTCTGGCTGAAGTGTCTGAAGAGCAGCTGCAGCGCTCCGGACACCAGGGGGGCGTAGTCATGCATCGTCAGGTGGATCAGAACCCGCAGGAACATTCGACCCCCTTCATCGTCCACCTCCAGGATGCTGTTCCCCTTCCTGCGTACACACGCGCGCGCACACACACACACACACACACACACCTAATTAAGGTAAGGAGCCCCAGGTATGAGCAGGTAAATGCAGAGCTGTGTGCCTACCCGACTCCAAACATGGCCTCCGCCTGCTCTCCAATGTGCTGCAGGTTGATGGTGGCTGAGGAGGGACAAAAAGGTGTCAGACTTTAAGAATGTAGTGATGTTTTCATCACATCGTGCACCTGTAATGTTCAAGTATCTTAAATTGTGATTTGTTTTTAAACTTGCATTGTATTTGATGTCTTATTATCAGATGTTTTGTTGTAAACAATTTAATGCAACCGTTATGTTTGTTGGCACCTCGCCCAGGACGAGCTGCATAAGAGACAAATAATTTCAATGGATTGATTTCCTGGTACAATAAAGGTTAAAAAAAATAATTATAACTTTAAGACATTTTTGTTGTTAAATAAGTAACTTTAGTCACTAAATATTTCCTCTTCAGAAATGAATTACATTTGTTCAAAAACAACAAATTTGTTATTTTTATCTGTTTTATAATAATTTTTATTAAAACAGCTCCAGTTTGAACAAATAAATCACAAAACAGACCGAACCGACACCTGACAGGAAGTCAAGAGACAGACCGGACCGACACCTGACAGGAAGTCAA
>NC_056508.1:47642210-47642999 GCF_014905685.2 Nematolebias whitei | reverse complement strand
TGACAGGAAGTCAAGAGACGGACCGGACCGACACCTGACAGGAAGTCGAGAGACGGACCGGACCGACACCTGACAGGAAGTCAAGAGACGGACCGGACCGACACCTGACAGGAAGTCAAGAGACGGACCGGACCGGCACCTGACAGGAAGTCAAAAGACGGACCAGATCGACACCTGACAGGAAGTCGAGAGACGGACCGGACCGACTCCTGACAGGAAGTCAAGAGACGGACCGGACCGACACCTGACAGGAAGTCAAAAGACGGACCAGACCAACACCTGACAGGAAGTCAAGAGACGGACCGGACCAACACCTGACAGGAAGTCAAAAGACGGACCGGACCGACACCTGACAGGAAGTCGAGAGACGGACTGGACCGACACCTGACAGGAAGTCGAGACGAACCGGACCGACACCTGACAGGAAGTCAAAAGACAGACCGGACCGACACCTGACAGGACGTCAAGAGACGGACCGGACCGACACCTGACAGGTCATCAAGAGACGGACCGGACCGACAACTGACAGGAAGTCAAGAGACGGACCGGACCAACACCTGACAGGACATCAAGAGACGGACCGGACCGACACCTGACAGGAAGTCAAGAGACGGACCGGACCGACACCTGACAGGATGTCAAGAGACGAACCGGACCGACACCTGACAGGACGTCAAGAGATGGACCGGACCAACACCTGACAGGATGTCAAGAGACGGACCGGACCGACACCTGACAGGAAGTCAAGAGACGGACCGGACCGACACCTGACAGGACGTCAAGAGACGG
>NC_056508.1:47639005-47642200 GCF_014905685.2 Nematolebias whitei | reverse complement strand
GACGGACCGGACCGACACCTGACAGGACGTCAAGAGACGGACCGGACAGAAATCTGACAGGAAGTCAAGAGACGGACCAGAGCGACACCTGACAGGAAGTCAAGAGACGGACCGGACCGACACCTAACAGGATATCAAGAGACGGACTGGACCGACACCTGACAGGAAGTCAAGAGACGGACCAGAGCGACACCTGACAGGAAGAAGTCAAGAGACGGACCGGACCGACACCTGACAGGACGTCAAGAGACGGACCAGACCGACAACAGACAGGAAGTCAAGAGACGGACCGGACCGACACCTGACAGGAAGTCAAGAGACGGACCAGACAGACACCTGACAGGAAGTCAAGAGACGGACCGGACCGACAACAGACAGGAAGTCAAGAGACGGACCGGACCGACACCTGACAGGAAGTCAAGAGACGGACCGGACCGACACGTGACAGGAAGTTAAGAGACGGACCGGACCGACACCTGACAGGACGTCAAGAGATGGACCGGACCGATGATCAGGGTGAATTACAGTCTGGTCAAAGTTGGAGTTTATTTGTCCAACACTGTCACTAAACTGTTAAAGACATCATCTTTGACCGTTTATGTCTTTTGCGATCCTGAAATCTTTAGAAGCTGCTGCGCAGATGGAAAGAAACATGAGGTTTGAATATAAAAAGTACAGTTTCTGTCGGGTGAATGTGGTTCTGACGTTTACCGGCCTGCTCCGTGTTAGTCGTGGCGTCGGCTTCAGCCATAGGATAAACGTCCACAAACTCCTTCTTAAAGACGGACAGCAGGAAGGAGAGGCGGTAATCCAGACGGACGTTCAGGATGAACTGAGGAAGAGGAGGGCAAGTTTCTCATCCATGATAAATTAGTTTTAAATGTTTTTTTTTTCAGGCATCAAGTTGTTTATAAAAATAAACAGTTTCACATTTATCTAAATATTGTAAAGATGGACTTTGATTTGAGTTAAAAGCAATCTTTGTTCTTAAGCTACCGGTCAAGTTTACCAGTGTTAGTAAAACTTGAAGTATTTGTTGTGTTAAATTGTGTTGCATCGTTCAGCTTTTAAATATTTAACATTTCTGACCTGTAAAATTTCTAGGATCTTCAGTTTGGTGTCCATCACTGTCAGGTCCATCTTGTCAAGACTGTCTTTACTGCCTCTCTGTCCTTCAAGCGCAAATCCCGCCCCAAGCCCCGCCCCTCTGGCTCCTCCGCCTCCAAATATGGACTGCTTCCTGTTGAGGACCATAGTGGACATGATCTGGCCCATCCCGTGTATGGAGCGCTTCACATTCTTCCCTTCAGAGTCAGAAGACAGCAGTCATGTTATCGATCCGAACTGTTCGATAATAATTTCGTTCAGAGAATCAAAGGATCGTGTTTGTGAAGCTGAGATAACAGGAAGCACCTGATCCCTCCTCGTGGAACACAAGGCTGCCATGCGCAGGGTTGGGCCGACAGTCGATAATCCCCAGCAGAGTCCTGGTGAGCCTGAGAAGCTCAAAGAAACTGTAGAACCCAAAATAGATCAGATGTCTGGCCAAACTCACCACCTGCAGGAGGAGCGGAGGGGGAGGAGGTGAAGAGGAGAAAGGAGGACCAAAGGATGAAGAGTGTCGTGAGAGAAAGACCTCGTATGTGAGTTTGTTTTTCTCCTCGTTGTGGAACGGCAGCTCGTCGTTGAGAACGTTGTTCAGATACTCCTCCATGAACACCATGGTGTTGGCGAAACGGTTCTTCTTGTTGTCTCTGCTGTCGTTCAAGTTGGAATCATAACTGAGAACGAGACGAAAGGACTTTAGAGGAAACCACCTGAACTTCTAGTCTAAACTCAGCCTGAACTCACACTGCATGCTGATGATGCTTGTTCAAATCTACATGGTACGGTTCTGTTTCACTTTTCTTATATTGATGGAAAAACTTCTCAGTTCATCTACAAATCAGCAACAAACTTTGTGACACTTTCTTCTGAAGATGCCAGAGTCTACTGAGATTTCCTTGGCCCTTCAGATTAAAGGTCTGACGTTGTTCTGACTTAGCTCTCCATCGTCTGACTCGTTTGAATGACGCCCAAAGTACGGCTGCTGAACTCGTCTTGGAGGAGGATGTTGGGGTTTGGCTGTTTATAGCAGAACTTCAGGCACGCTGCTGTCAGGGACGTCCTCCTCAACAGTAGAGAAAATAACGCAAGACTGCCGCTCAAACTAATATCAAGAGAACAAAACAAAGGAGTCCTCCCACGACCGTTACTTATTTACTACTTCATAAAAATGGCCGCTCTCAAACAAGTGAACAGATTTAATACTTTCTCAGTAACTCAGCTGTGAGCAGCAAAATGACCTTTCCTGAATAAAAAAATAAACAGAAATCATAATTAACCTTTTCTTTCCAGATCATTTGTTTTTTCACATGCTCAGGATGAAGCACACCTTCAGAGTGTTTGTTGCTGCTTACAGCGGTGCTGCTGCAGTTCTCCTGAACTGTAGGTGTCACTACAGTAACACTCTCGTCGTTTCTGCACTCGCTCAAGGCAAACACTTTTTTCTTTACCTCCCCCGTTCTCCTCTTCCTCCTGCTTTTGTTGCTCTCTGTCTGTGTCTCGGAGCTCCTGGTACACATCTTTCCAAAGAAAAATACTATTATGGATCTGATGAGCTGGACTTTAAACTGAGACTCACGCTGCAGGATACGTCATGAACCTGTGGGAAGTGTGGCAGCTGATGTGTCTTTCTGCTCTGTCTCAGGAGGACGTGAAGATGTTTATATATTTGGATTCATGATAGCAGGGATTGTATGTTATCGGCTTTTGAGGAAGACCGACAGCAGTTTTGGCCATGACAAAAATGCAGAGTCTGTGTGAAGGTTTGGTTCGTGCTTTGAGTACTCAAAATCAGCTGATTAACAAGCTAAACCGTAAGGTGGAGGCGATTTGTGAGAATCGCAGACCACCTGCGACTTTAGGACTCGCCAGCATGTTGGAGACAACCTTGGAGAAGGCTCATAGCATGGATCAGTGGAATGCCCACAAATTTGGCCATTTTGGACCAGAAAGTACCAGCAGGACTCAAGGCTGACGAGCCAAAACAGTCTGCCTGAAGAAAAATCAACAATCGTGGCCTATCTGACTCTGACTCCCCCGTCTGGCCTCTGATGTGCGACGACGATCAAATTTCTCCTGGGACATGGGTCA
>NC_056508.1:47636486-47638905 GCF_014905685.2 Nematolebias whitei | reverse complement strand
CCCTCTCGAGAACTTCTGTGAAGGCTTACCAGAGCTGCCGGCTGAACAACATCTTATCATGACTATGGGCTATCTGGAAGTCCTTCATGGACAAATCTCACCGTCTTGACATCAAATGCATGTAATGTGTCTATAAATGTGCTGCTGGTTGAGTTTGTTGATGTCTTAAATCGTGTCCTGATATAGGACAAGATGTGAAGAGATCTTTGTTGTAATACCACTATCCATCCTCATGGTCTTTTCCCTTTTTCTATCTAAAAAGTATTCTGATAAAGGATAAGGGGCTGCGCTCCTGTAGCAGCAACGTGCACTCCACCCATCTTTCGGATGACTGTACAAAGATAATCTCACTGTATCTCAGTACAATGATAATAAAGTTATTCTGAGTAAATAAACTAAACAGCAGGAAAGACTGTGAGAGGAAGTCGCTCTTCGTTAAACATCAACGCTACAAAGACTTTAAACTTCCTGCCTAATCTGTACAATCTGAAGCCTGAGTCAGAGAATTTCTGCTGGATTAAAATCCACCAACTCTTTGATGGTGATGGAAGTGGGGATCTCGGTCCACAGGCGAGCGAACTTGACAGGGGTCACCAGCTCCTGGGGGTCGCGGTCCACGTGGGCATGCAGCATGAGGCGACAGAAAGATGCCCGCAGGTCAAAGGGCAGCGTCTCGTCCATCATGCAGAGGAAGATGAGCTCCACGTCCAGCTGCTTGGAGATCTCATCGATGGCCAGGTACTGACGGTCCAGACACATGCGGGCGAAGAGCTTCAGCTGGTACCTGAGGAGTCCGCAGAGACGCAACGCGTCGGTTTATAAAACTCTGACGGGGTCTGGACGGTGTCTGAGGTCGGACGTACCTGTAGTAGGTGAGGACGTTCTCATCGTGAGCGTTTCCTTGTCTTGCCTCCTGGGCCAGCTGCCTGATGCTCTTCTCCTGTTTCTCGTTGGTCTTATCAGTCCAGACCAGCCACACCTGAAACCAGGAGACCAGCAAAGCTCAAAGAGAGCAATAAACTCTGTTCATCCAAGAAACACCCACTCAACACTGCAGGGAAGAGAACACATTCCTTTACAGAGCTTTCTGAGAACGTCTGTGCATATTGTCCCAGTTGGACGTCCCAGTCCTGCTGTTCTTTGGAGTCTTTCTGTGTCCACTGGAGACATTTTGGACAGACTGGTTTAGTGGGATTATCTCTTTAATCACAATACGATGTGCCCTTTGAGACAACTTATCACTCTACTCTTTGTGTGACGACTTCACACACAACAAATCCTTCAGAAAGGTTGGACAGAAAATCCAGTTCAAGGTTTGTTGTGGTGTGTTCACATCCCAGCATGTCCCTGAATGTTTCACAGAGACGAGAAGGACGGGTCTACCTCGTCTTCGTCTCCATAGTCGTCCATCCCAATGTAGTCTCCCTGATCGCCACCAGAGTGAGCATCTTTGGACACGCGGCGCCTGGAAAAAATAAATAACGTCATTAAAAAACATAATCCAGTCAAAATGTGCTACAGTGTCGAGCTGCTGCTAATCTACACGGGATTATCGTGGGTTTAAAAAGCCTTTGGTGTCAGCTCTGTCGCCCCCTGTTGGTTGAGTTGATCATGTAACGTTGAGGGGAAATGGAAATAATTCTCTTCTGGTTTTGTAAATGTGGACGTTGCGACATACAAAGTGCTCGTCAAATAAGAGTCACAAATAAAATGTCTCTTTTTGCTCCAAATTAAAACAAACAGGTGAAAACGGATGACGTCATTAAAACAAACAGGTGAAAACCATCCATCCATCCTTCCATTTTCTTTACCCGTTTATTCCATTTTGGGTCACAGGGGTCGCCGGTGCCCATGTCCAGCAATCACTGTGCGAGGGGCGGGGTACACCCTGGACGGGTCGCAAGTCCATCACAGGGCCACATAGAGACAAACGAGACAAACAACCATTCACTCTCTCACTCACACCTAGGGACAATTTAGAGTTACCAATTGGCCTAACATGCATGTTTTTGGTCTGTGGGAGGAAACCAGAGTACCCGGAGAAAACCCACGCATGCACGGAGAGAACATGCAAACTCCACCCAGAAGGCCCCTGGACCGGGGTTTGAACCAGGGACCTGCTCGCTGAGAGGCAGCAGCTCTACCAGTTGCGCCACCGTGCGGCCCTACAGGTGAAAACGGATTACGTAATTAAAACAAACAGCTGAAAACGGATTACGTAATTAAAACAAACAGGTGAAACAGATGACGTAATTAAAACAAACAGGTGAAAATGGATGACGTAATTAAAACAAACAGGTGAAACAGATGATGTAATTAAAACAAACAGGTGAAACAGATGACGTAATTAAAACAAACAGGTGAAAACGGATGACGTAATTAAAACAAACAGGTGAAAACGGATGACGTAATTAAAACA
>NC_056508.1:47632580-47636386 GCF_014905685.2 Nematolebias whitei | reverse complement strand
GTAATACCACTATCCATCCTCATGGTCTTTTCCCTTTTTCTATCTAAAAAGTATTCTGATAAAGGATAAGGGGCTGCGCTCCTGTAGCAGCAACGTGCACTCCACCCATCTTTCGGATGACTGTACAAAGATAATCTCACTGTATCTCAGTACAATGATAATAAAGTTATTCTGAGTAAATAAACTAAACAGCAGGAAGGACTGTGAGAGGAAGTCGCTCTTCGTTAAACATCAACGCTACAAAGACTTTAAACTTCCTGCCTAATCTGTACAATTTGAAGCCTGAGTCAGAGAATTTCTGCTGGATTAAAATCCACCAACTCTTTGATGGTGATGGAAGTGGGGATCTCGGTCCACAGGCGAGCGAACTTGACAGGGGTCACCAGCTCCTGGGGGTCGCGGTCCACGTGGGCATGCAGCATGAGGCGACAGAAAGATGCCCGCAGGTCAAAGGGCAGCGTCTCGTCCATCATGCAGAGGAAGATGAGCTCCACGTCCAGCTGCTTGGAGATCTCATCGATGGCCAGGTACTGACGGTCCAGACACATGCGGGCGAAGAGCTTCAGCTGGTACCTGAGGAGTCCGCAGAGACGCAACGCGTCGGTTTATAAAACTCTGGCGGGGTCTGGACGGTGTCTGAGGTCGGACGTACCTGTAGTAGGTGAGGACGTTCTCATCGTGAGCGTTTCCTTGTCTTGCCTCCTGGGCCAGCTGCCTGATGCTCTTCTCCTGTTTCTCGTTGGTCTTATCAGTCCAGACCAGCCACACCTGAAACCAGGAGACCAGCAAAGCTCAAAGAGAGCAAGAAACTCTGTTCATCCAAGAAACACCCACTCATCACTGCAGGGAAGAGAACACATTCCTTTACAGAGCTTTCTGAGAACGTCTGTGCATATTGTCCCAGTTGGACGTCCCTGTCCTGCTGTTCTTTGGAGTCTTTCTGTGTCCACTGGAGACATTTTGGACAGTCTGGTTTAGTGGGATTATCTCTTTAATCACAATACGATGTGCCCTTTGAGACAACTTATCACTCTACTCTTTGTGTGACGACTTCACACACAACAAATCCTTCAGAAAGGTTGGACAGAAAATCCAGTTCAAGGTTTGTTGTGGTGTGTTCACATCCCAGCATGTCCCTGAATGTTTCACAGAGACGAGAAGGACGGGTCTACCTCGTCTTCGTCTCCATAGTCGTCCATCCCAATGTAGTCACCCTGATCGCCACCAGAGTGAGCATCTTTTGACACGCGGCGCCTGGAAAAAATAAATAGCGTCATTAAAAAACATAATCCAGTCAAAATGTGCTACAGTGTCGAGCTGCTGCTAATCTACATGGGATTATCGTGGGTTTAAAAAGCCTTTGGTGTCAGCTCTGTCGCCCCCTGTTGGTTGAGTTGATCATGTAACGTTGAGGGGAAATGGAAATAATTCTCTTCTGGTTTTGTAAATGTGGACGTTGCGACATACAAAGTGCTCGTCAAATAAGAGTCACAAATAAAATGTCTCTTTTTGCTCCAAATTAAAACAAACAGGTGAAAACGGATGACGTCATTAAAACAAACAGGTGAAAACAGATGACGTAATTAAAACAAACAGGTGAAACAGATGATGTAATTAAAACAAACAGGTGAAACAGATGATGTAATTAAAACAAACAGGTGAAAACAGATGACATAATTAAAACAAACAGGTGAAAACGGATGACGTAATTAAAACAAACAGGTGAAACAGATGACGTAATTAAAACAAACAGGTGAAAACAGATGACGTAATTAAAACAAACAGGTGAAAACGGATTACGTAATTAAAACAAACAGGTGAAACAGATGATGTAATTAAAACAAACAGGTGAAAACAGATGACGTAATTAAAACAAACAGGTGAAAACAGATGACGTAATTAAAACAAACAGGTGAAAACAGATGACGTAATCAAAACAAACAGATGAAAACAGATGACGTAATTAAAACAAACAGGTGAAAACAGATGACGTAATTAAAACAAACAGGTGAAAACGGATGACGTAATAAAGTTTAATATCAGCTTGTAGAGAAATCAAACTGGACTGATACTGACGAAGGCCCCCCTCCTCCTCGTCGCTCCGACTCACTCGGTTTTGATGAGGATGTCCTGGTTTTTGGGTTCCAGCACACATTTACAGATGAGCTCCTGCGTGACGGGGATGGCCACGTTGTTGGACACGCACAGGTCTGACAGGTAGTCCAGAAACCTGCACAGGAATCAAAGTGAATCAGCAGCCGAGTATAAAATGACAGATCATAACCAAGTCCAGAATTATTACCGTAAAGCCTCAAAGTGCTGAACAAAATGTTGTCAACAAAATAAAAACATAAAATAAGAACAGAAATCTAAATCCATAGAAAAACAAGACAACGAAATAAAAAGAGAATAAGAGCAGATGATAGACGTCTGGAGGCGGCCATGATGGAATCAAACAGAAACTGCTGCAAACTGGAAAATCCAGGGACCCAGAATCTGCTGAGTCACTGGTTACCGTGGTGATTCCCGCCTAATTTAGAGGCAAATGAAAAGGGGAGGGGCAACACTTCAGGCAGAAACGGAGTAAAAAATAAGGCTCAAAACACAAAAAACTAAAAGAACTTCTTGACTCGTGAGCAGCAGAAGGTTCTGATGGTATCACAGGTTCTGTTTGGTTCTACTGGGTTTGATGGGGTAGATATGACAAGTTAAAGAGTGCTTTCACTTCCTGTTTAGAAGACCAAGCTGAGGTCAGATACAATAGTGTGTGTGACCTCTGACCTCTGAGAGGAACCATCGGACCTCCAGCAGGAGAGAAACTGAAGTTCTGATGGAAGTAAAAGAAGTTCTGTAAAGTTTAGACAGATGTTCTGTGTTCAGCTGTGACCGTGTAGAAAGTGTTCAGTCCGACTCTCTGACCCTGCATGATGGTTCTGCTGTGAAGTCCAGGTCCAAACAGGACTGGGTTTTAACCCCCCCATGTCTCTGGAGGATGTTTGCAGATTTTGGTTGTCACACTTCCTGTCGTGGATTCTGATGATTTGTTTGTTCTTTCTAAAGTTTTAGAAGATGTAAACCAGCTGAGTTTAGGTTTTGTTAAACCAAGAACGGGTCGATCCGGTAAACGTTTGCCCTCTGACTGAACCCTCCCTCCCTCATGGGTACCTGGGCTCCCGGTTCTTTCGGACCAGGCTGACGAAGGTCTCCACCTCGGTCTTGGTGATGTGCTTCTCCAGCAGTTTGCGGTTGTTGTGCAGCAGAGCGGTGATCGTGTCTTCGGCCAGGATGTCGTAACCGATCTGACTCTGCATCACGCCGAACTGCTTGGCGATGTGCTCCTGGAGGACCGGCGGAGGTTTTACAAACAGCAAGACCCTCAGGACGGAATAAAACCTTTGACATGTTCGCCTGCTTTCCTTCACTCGTGCTTTGTGATAAAAATATTTATTTGACGCAGGTTCTGTGTCTCGGCTTCAGCTCGGACGTTTCGTCCTCACCTGGTTCTTGCGGTAGTCGTCCTGCGAGTGTCTCAGGACTCTGTAGCAGAGTCTCAGCATGTACTGGAACGGAGCGTTCTTCTGGTCCGCCAGCTCCTCCAGACACAGCAGAGGTCCCTCGCCGCCTCCTCGGTCCTTAAAGGGGGCCTTCAGGATGCCAAAGATCTGAACAAACAAACACGCAAAGGGTCATCTGCACTGCATTGTGGGTAATCTGTAGCAGAGATTAGGCTGGATTATGAGTTGTTTCAAATGGTGTCAAGTTAGATGAGCTGTTAGCTCAGCTCTGATTAGCTGTTAGCTCAACTC
>NC_056508.1:47632344-47632570 GCF_014905685.2 Nematolebias whitei | reverse complement strand
TTAGCTCAGCTCTGATTAGCTGTTAGCTCAACTCCGATTAGCTTTTAAAACTTTAGCTGTTAGCTCAACTCTGATTAGCTGTTTTCACTTTAGCAGTTAGCTCAACTCTGATTAGCTTTTAGTACTTTAGCTGTTAGCTCAACTCTGATTAGCTTTTATCACTTTAGCAGTTAGCCCAACTCTGATTAGCTTTTAGCACTTTAGCTCAACTATGATTAGCTTTTAT
>NC_056508.1:47626544-47632334 GCF_014905685.2 Nematolebias whitei | reverse complement strand
GTTAGCTCAACTCTGATTAGCTTTTATCACTAGCTGTTAGCTCAACTCTGATTAGCTTTTAGCACTTTAGCTGTTAGCTCAACTTTGATTAGCTTTCAACACTTTAGCTGTTAGCTCAACTCTGATTAGCTTTTAGCACTTTAGATGTTAGGTCAACTTTGATTAGCTTTCAGCACTTTAGCTGTTAGCTCAACTCTGATTAGCTTTCAGCACTTTAGCTGTTAGCTCAACTCTGATTAGCTTTTATCACTTTAGCAGTTAGCTTAACTTTGATTAGCTGTTAGCTTGAGTTCAACTATGTTAGCTCAAATTGGATTAAATTTTAGTTCATCCTCGATTAGCAGTAAACACAAGTCTGACTAACTGTTAGCTTAAGTTGAACTAGAGGTTAGCTGTTAGTTAAACTATGATTAGCTTTTAACACACCTTTAGCTGTTAGCGCTGTTAGCACTGTTAGCGCTGTTCTGATAATCTGTTAGCTCAAATCTGATTGCATGTTTTCGCAACTCTGATTAGCTGTTAGCTTAAATCTTTTTCACTGTTAGCTAGATGTAATTAGCTGTGAGCTTGAGTCTTGATTGACAATTATAAGTTAGCTGGACTCTGATTAGCTGTTAGCTCTACTTAATTAATTATGAGCTTGCATCTTGATTAGCGGTTAGCTGTCTGACTGACTCTGATTAGCTTGAGTCCAACGGTAGCTGACCTCCCTGATTTTCCAAACACATCACTCTGACTATCTGCTGCAGGTAAAATACTGACGTAGTTTTTGGTAAAATCATGCAACAGCTCGTCTGTTAAAGCTCAGAGTGCGTTGGAGACGACTCTCAGCTACCACCACTCTAAGTTTTAACTAAATATCTTTAGCTGTGTCGGCCACCTTGACTCACGTTGGCACCAAAAGTTTCATCGGTTGTAAACATCCAGTGATCACATCTGTCCACTGGTTCATGAGATATTTTACTGACACACAGGCACATGCACACAGCCTCAGGTTCAGACCTGTTTGAGGATGTTCTGTTCTCTCATCAGTTTCTGACGCTCTCGGTTGGGTTTGGTCATGATGATGTCCAGAACCGGCTGGCCGCTGTTAATGACGTCGGCCACGAAGAAAACCACGTCCTCCAGCAGCTTGATGGCGAACCTGAAACAGGGACGCCTCTGAGTGTCCAACGCTCTTTAGCTTCAACGCTTCTACTAAGAACCGTTAAAAACGGACGTACTTTCGGTCGTTCTGGCTGATGAAGCCCGAGCTGAACTGGTCCACCATGGTGCTCAGCATGGCGCTGGCATCGTTGGCGAAGTCCAGATCCCGGATCTCCATGACCGGAACCGAGACGATGGCGAACGCCTCCTTGTCTTCTTTTGTGGCACACGTCCCCAACTACAGCACGGAACACAACAAGTCCAGAACAAAGGTTTGTTTTGTTTTCACGTGAGGAAAGAAACATTTTCACTTTTATTGACGTTAAACCTTAACCTTTGACCTTACGTCCCTGCATGTTCTTCTCTAAATGACTTTTTAGAATTAAACATTTAATTTTTAGTCGTCTTCTCAACAAACCAAGACGTAGTGATCTTAAAACGTCACCATGAGTCTGATGGGTCGTTCTTCGTCGATATCGATGGGAACGTTCGTGCTCTGGATCCACGTGTTCGTGCACAGGTGTCTCAGTCGAACAAACGAGTTTCTGAAACAAACGTTTTTATTTTAACTCATTCAGTACAAGAATCAGGAAAAACAAACTGGTCCAGACTAAACGGAAAGCTAAAATTAGCCGAATGCTAACGCCACTATCCGGTGTGCAGAACCAGACGAGACCGAACAGTACGGAACTCAAATGACTGGCTTCTAGACTTCCTGACCAGCAAGCCCCACCCAGTCAGGACCGGTACCAGGACCTCAGTCAGGATCATCACAAACGCTGGAACTCCACAGGGATGTGTTCTCAGTCCCATCGTCTACTCCCTGTTCACCCACGACTGTTCTGCCTCCCATGAGGACACCATCATCCTGAAGTTTGCAGATGATACTGCAGTGACAGAGGACGCATCGCTGGCCGGGACGAAGCAGCCGACAGGAGGGAGGTGGCCGCCCAGCAGAACAAAGGAGCTGGTAGTGGACATGAGGAATGAGGAGACCTCATCAGCCACTGGTTATCTGAGAGCTTGACGTAGAGAAGGTGAGCAGCTGTAAATACCTGGGTGTCCACATCACAGAGGACCTCACCTGGACAGTGAACATCACACAGCTGGAGAACATTTGGTCTGTGGACCAAGGCCCTCAGAAACTGCATGTGACAATACTTGAATCTCTCCTGAGACCTGAACAGTTCTTCAACAACCCATGACCTCCAGCTGTGACCTTTGGACTCTGAGGTGTGCACCATGGGAACCCTGACATGTTTGAGCTGTAGACGTGCGGAGATGTTTCCACTAAATTTGTTTGGTCTGCAGAAACATTTTCAAATCAATGAGAAATCCTGATGTTTTCATCTTGTGGTCTCGTTTCACGCCTAATCATCGATTCTTAACGGACGTGTTACCGGCTGCTTCCAATCAGCTGATTAAAGACGGTCCTTCATCTGATCTGAACTGGACAGTCCGTGCTTTGCTTTGGTCCAGAGCTTTAGACGGGATCTTCTGCTCATGTTCTGTCGTCACGGTCAGCAAAGAGCAGTTTACTCCTCGTATGACCGTCAGCCAACCCCCCGACGTCAGGACCATCTGGACCTGACGGTTCTGTGCAGGTTCCTGTACCGTCGGCCTCTTGATGACATCATCACATCAAAGACAAGCCTGAACAGTCTGAGGCTCAGCAGCAGGATTTTAGAACTCTGCTGACATCTTCCACGAACAGGAAGCACAATGTGACCCGGCCAGCGCACTTCCTGTCATTCAGTTTGGACTTTAATGTCAGACAGGAAGTCCCTACCGCGGCACGAAGGAGTCGTTCTTCTGCAGCGTGGTGGAGTCGAGCTCGAACAGCGAGGCGATGTCGTTCCCGTGAGGCACCACCACCAGCTTGTACTTGATCCGTTCACCCTGAGAGCGCTTGTTGCTGCGGCCCCCGTCCGTCTGCAGAGAGGTCAGAGGTCAGGATGAGAGATCATCAGCCGACGCCCCCTCCTGACTGGAACGCAGGACTCACCGAGGCCGACAGCTCCAGGTTGTCTCCTTTGTACCCCGGGTTCTCCTGCGAACAGAACAAACCTCTCAGAGCCCAGAACTGCTTCGGTTCAGCTCCGAGGATCCAGGGGGCGGATCTCTGTCAGATTATAATCTGAGCTGGATCAGACTCTGCAGCCTCCACAGGAACCACACAAACCATGACACGCCCCCACCGTGCTCCGGCCCCGCCCTACATGATGTTTTCATGAATGTTAACATGTTCATGTTCAGCTTACCTCTGCAGCCAGGTAGTTCCCCGTGGCCAGGTGTTTGAACCGGTACAGACTGTTCCAGTGCCCCGCCCCCCCACGACACGGGTCATGATGGACAACCTGACGGACAAATCAGCACGCAGAGATCAGAGGAAACTCTTTAATCAGCAGTAATCAGCAGTTTGTGTAAAGACCAGCTTCTGTGAGACAGCTGGTGTGTGTGTGTGTGTGTGTGTGTGCGTGTGTGTGTGCGTGTGTGTGTACCTCGACCTCCCACAGAGCGTTGGAGCTGGTCGCAGACGTCGCCGACTGCCTCAGTGTCGTTCGCAGGAAAACGTGTAGTTTACTTTTGTACTCGTCACAGGTCAGAAACTTCTCCTGCTCAGCGTGGAACAAACGCACAACATCGCCCTGACACACACACACACACACACACACACCAGGAAATAAAGTACAGGTTATCCGTCATGTCCAAACTGTTGAGTTATTGTGTTACTGAGTTGTGCTAGTGGTGTTGTTATTCATTGTTGTGTTGTTACCGTTATGTTGTTATTATTGTTTTTGTGTTGTGTTATAATTGTGTTGTTGTTGTGTTATCATTATGTTGTCATCATTAAATTATGTTGTTATATTTGTGTTGTATCATGTTGTTGTTGTGTTATCATTGTGTTGTTGTTGTGTTATCATTGTTGTTGTCATTGTGTAGTTGTGCCTCACTCCTTTGAGGACCTCCTCCCGGTGGTCACTGAACATCATGAACAGGTTGATCTTCCAGCTGGTGTTGCAGTTCACAGAGTTCACCTGCAGGGGGCGACAACAGTCTCACCGTCACTTCATCATCAGCTGTTGGCTCTGCTCTTTGTTCGGTGTGTGTGTCTGTCTGTGTGTCTGTCTGTGTGTGTGTCTGTCTGTGTGTCTGTCTGTGTGTGTGTCTGTCGGTGTGTGTGTCTAATTGTCTCTTTGCTTCATGTCAGTTTTTTATCGGGACTCAAACCACCGGACCCGGCGGCGCCGTCTCTCACCTCTTTACACCCCGGATGGTCGCTCAGCTCGTAGTTGGAGGCGTGCAGCGGCTGACCGGCGTTTACCGGATTCAGGATGACTTTATCTCCGACCACCACCTGCAGCCGACAAACAAACAAACAAACAAACAAACAAACAAACCAAAACATATTTCATGACATTTTATGTTTATTTAAAATCTACAAAATTAATAAAACTGACAGGGGAACATAGTCCAAATAAAATAAACTTAACTATGTTTAAAAATATATATTTAATTAATTAAAACGTGTAAATTACAAACAGATGACTTCTGGGCATTATTATCCTTTTATTTTTAAGTTTTAATATTTTCTAAAACCTGTTTTAGTATTTTTTACATTATTCATTTATTTTTATTTAATCTGAGTAAATGTAATAAATAAACGCAATTTTCAAACTTTATGTAAAAAAAATAATTGATTTAAAGTTATTGTTTTACATTATTAATTTGGTTATTTAAAAATTTATATATAATAAAAACATTATACATTTTTTAAATTTTAGTTTTATTGTGCGAGTGCAATTTTTAAAATGTTAATTTTTTAATATTTTATATGCCAAGTTTACACTTTAAATGTTTCAGCTTTACATAAAAAATTTACTTTTAAATTTTTACATTCATAGAAATTTTTTTTTTGCACTTTGAACACTCAGTTAAAATATTTAAATATATTTTTATATTTATTTTTCACATTTTTGTTATTTTCTCATCTAACCGACTTCCTTGTGGTGTTATATATATTTGTCTATGCGCTTTTATTCTTTGTTTTATAAATTTTAATTAAATTCAAACTGTAATTTAAGAGGAATTCCTCTCCAACATCGACTTCAGACATGTTCACGTGTCGACGGGTTCCTTCAGTTTCTCCTGAACATTTTAACGTTTACATGATTTTAACGTGTGAACAGATTTAATTTGTACTGAAGTCGTTTTGATCATGTTCACGTTGGATCTGGAGCAGGTTTGACGGCAGAAGCTCGGGGTGGACTCGGTGAAGGTGCGCTCGTGTCCTCACGTTGTCTCCGTTGGCGCGGAGCTTCCAGAAGGGCTGGATGAAGAGCCAGGAGCCTTCGTTCCCCGTGGCGTCCAGCGTGACGCGCATGGCGTTCTTCTCCAGCAGCGCCGGCAGACGTTTGTTCACCGTCAGGTATTTGTTACTCTTCATGTGGAGCAGCTGGACACAGAACACACCGGAGGACCAGTCAACCATTTCATCCAGAGGTCAGTGAGAACAGAACCACACCGGTCCTCTGGGCCGGGTCCGACTGAGACGTTCAGGTTCACCACGTGTGCAGGAAAAAACATTTTACACTCAAACGTTTCATCAAAAACTGAAAACAGTCCTTGAAGTTCTGCTCCTTG
>NC_056508.1:47625170-47626444 GCF_014905685.2 Nematolebias whitei | reverse complement strand
ATACATACATACATACATATATATATGTATATATGTATATGTATAGTAACTTCTACAACCTGAACATCTGTCACCACAAACATTTAGGTTGACTTCGAAGTGTGTTCTCTTCCAGTCGTCGCACCGTTCTGCCGCTGACTCAAGTCTCGTACCACGGCTCGGTCAGCGCGTTATTTGATGTCAGAGCAGGAACTGTCCAGACACGTCCAGCTTCACTCAGTGACACCAGCAGACAAAACAAGGAAGCTCATGTGAAATGTAAAGAGCACATGTGAAAACTGTCCGTCTGCGTGTTGCTGCAGGTGTTCCATGTGTTTTTTCTTCCAGACTGCCTGTTCAAGGTCTGTCCCATGAGCCGCTACTCGGCTCAGAAACAGTACTGGAAAGCCAAACAGGCCAAACACGAGAAGGACAAGATCTCTGACGTGGTTCTGCTCCAGAAGCTGCAGGTGCACACACTCTTCAGGAACCCTTTTAGTTCCTTCACTCCTCGTCTTGTCCTGAGCTGCACTTCCCTCAGCGTCTTCAACACATAATGAAGATCTTCCAGATGTTTCCAGACCGTTGGGTTCATCGGCAGATGTTAAAACTAACCACATTTACTTTTTTCCAGCATGCGTCCAACCTGGAGCAGAAGCAGAACGAGACAGAAAACAAGAAAGTCCATGGGGACGTTGTCAAATATGGGACTGTCCTACAGGTAACTGAAGAGTGTCCAGCTTCTCTAAAACGACCTGCAGGTTTCTTCTTGTTTGTGTCGTGGACGTCTCTTGAACGTCTCCTAAATGTGTCCTGGGTGCTTCGTAAATGTCTTCAGAACGTCTCCCATCTCCAGAATGTCTTCCTAACATCTCCTGGCTGTCTCTACCTGAACATCACCTTGATGATGTGACTGCAGTGTTTGCAGATGACACTGAGATCTGTGGTGAGAACAGGGAACAGGTGGAAGAGAACCTGGAGAGGTGGAGGTATGACCTTTAAAGAAGAGAAATGAAAGTCAGCTGTAGTAAGACAGAGTATATGTGTGTGAATGAGAGGGAGACAGGTGGACAACAGGGAGACAGGTGGACGAGAGGGAGACTGGTGGATGAGAGGGAGACAGGTGGATGAGTTGGAGACAGGTGGACAACAAGGAGACAGGTGGACAAGAGGGAGACAGGTGGATGAGAGGGAGACAGGTGGACAACAGGAAGACGGGTGGATGAGAGGGAGACAGGTGAACAACAGGGAGACAGGTGGATGAGAGGGAGACAGGTGGACAAGAGGGAAACAGG
>NC_056508.1:47623805-47625070 GCF_014905685.2 Nematolebias whitei | reverse complement strand
TGAGCGGACTGCAACATGACTTTTATTTTTTAAACCCTATTTGAAGTCCATTATGATTTTTGCCACATCAGTCCAACCACAAGAGTCTCCACAGAGAGGAAGAGCAGTAATGATTGAAGAACACGGAGACATCTGCCAATCTTTACAGGAGTGGCAACTGATTCACCCTGAAGGTCAGACCATGCAATGACTCTACAGGCCTCAGTCAGCAGGTCAAAGGTCATGACTTCATATCTAAAAACAACATGGCAGCACATCTTAGGTTTGGAAAGATTAATCTGGAGAAACCACGAGACTTTTGGTCCAAACCCGACCAGAGGACAGATGTTTACCCAGAATGCAATGCAGAAAAGCAGCTCCTCCAGCTGTCAGCCCGGTGCTGAAGGCTGATGGTTTGGGCTCCTGTCAGTCACTGACTGGACCAGAACCAGAGCAGAGGACAGATGTTTACCCAGAATGCACCTCATGCCAACTAGGAATGGTCATTTTGAGTAAATTCTAATTTGATTTTGAATATTGATTAAATCATAGGCTTCAGGTGCAGAGAAGTGTGCTGCAGCTGGGAGGCTAACAGGATTAGCATGTACTCTGACAGAAAAGCTGAGCTAACCCATGACCATAAAGTCCGCTTCGTGTTCCTTTCAAAGTAAAGTACAAAGGCAGAAAACAAACTCTCTGATTCTTAAAGTTTTTTACTTAAAGTGAGCAAAAAAAAAATCTCTAGAAAATTCCCGTAACGAACCAACTCTGCGTCAGTACCAGGTGCTGGAGACTGGTGGTTCTGCTCCTGTCAGTCACTGAGTGGACCAGAACTCCTCTTGAAGGGTTCTGGAGTCCAACAGCTGAAGCCTGGACTAAACTGGGTCCAGCAGAACCATGATCCCAAACACAGCAGCTGATCTACAACAGAACGGGTCAGAAAGAGCAGAACCAGCGGTCCAGTCAAAGACCAGAACCTGAACCTGACTGACTGTGGTGGACCTTCAGAGAGCTGAGAAGGACCCTCCATGATGGAAAGAAGAGTGGACCAGAACTCCTCCAGAACCAGGAGGGAGACTGATGAAGTCCTACAGAGGACCACAGAGGGTTCTGGTTCTGGAGGAGGTTCTGCTGGAGTTTTTCATAATGATTCAACCCAAACCACCGTCTGTAAACAAATCAGGCGTCTGCAAATGTTTATGCAAATGTGTCTGAGCCGAGGTTCTGAGGCCCGGCTGTCCGACCCGCACGAGCTCGAACTTTAAAGAACAAAAACCAGAAGGTGC
>NC_056508.1:47622674-47623705 GCF_014905685.2 Nematolebias whitei | reverse complement strand
GAGCTTCTTGTGTATCCCACTTTAGACAAACTGATCTTAATTCTGACTGTCTTGATGAGCACATGGCTGGTCTGAGCAGGGCCAAGCCCAGAGTGGGTCGCTGGCGTCTTCAAACCACTAATTCAAACTTTGCCCAGCGGTTCATGCACACGATGTTTATGAACCTTTGTACTGCCGTCGCTTCACATATTTGCATTTACCCGTTTATTGCTTCGAACGCACGGAGCATCCAGGGCTCACACGGAGCGAGATTTATGACTTGGTTTCATCACTTATTTGTAAATTGTTTAACTGCTTTTAAAGTTTTGAAATTTGCCTCGTGTATCTCACGTTATGAACCGTGATTTATTATTAAATCATCATTTCTGTTACAACACATTAACGTCTTCTTTAAACTCGGACAAAACCTGTAACAACGTGGAGTCAGGTCCTCTGGATGAGTCTTCTTGTTGAAATGTTTCATCTTTAATCCAAAGGACTTCTTCAGTCTGAGGAGCTGCAACAAACTCAGTCTTATAAACAGCACCTTCTCGTAGTGGATCAACCAGTTTGTTGTTGACATCCAGAACCAGCTGCTCACATGATGGAGGACCATCAGCCTAACGACTGATCGTTAGTGCCCTGATGGCTGCTCGTTATTCACAGAGGACTGAGTGATGCAGCAATAACATTGTAAGACGAGGACAGTTGAATATGGACCACCGAGCTACCACAGCCCTCTGTGTGGAGCAGAGAGCTGCCAGCTAGAGCGCCCAGGGGAGCAGACGGTGGGGGTTAAGAGCCTTGCTCAAGTGCCCAGGGTGGGGGAAATGAGGGTGGAGGCAGGTGTGAGTGAAGCACCTGCGGTCTCCAGCTACAAGAACTTGGGTGTGCACCTGAACAACAACCTCAGCTGGAGCAACAACACCACCAGCCTGATCAAGAAAGATCATCAGAGACTCTACTTCCTCAGACGGCTGAGACGAGCTGGTCTGGAAGCTCAGTCCTCACCTCCTTCTACAGGTGTGCAGTGGAGATCATCCTGTGCTCCA
>NC_056508.1:47620287-47622574 GCF_014905685.2 Nematolebias whitei | reverse complement strand
GCCATGGGAGCATCCTTACCAGATGTCACCTCAAATGGCTCCTCTGGAACAAACAGTCAGAGCCTGTCCCCCGACCCAAAGGCACAATTGAGCTACCCTCTCATTTACCGGAGAAAGCTCCAACACACAGGCACCAAGTCGGGGGGCTAAGAGCAGACCCACACCAGCTCTCTCATCATGGACAACTCCAGAGTGGAGTAAGGTCCAGTCCCTCTCAAGGAGATCAGTTCCAGAGTCCATGCTGCGTGTCGAGGTGAGCCCAACTAGATGTAGTCGGCACCTCTCAACCTCGCGCACAAGCTCAGGCTCCTTCCAGGGTCAGAGCGCCAAGGCCCCCACCTTCAACAACAGCCCATGGAGTCACACACCCGACGTTTGTGGCCCCTCCTGCAGGTGGTGGGTCCACAGGAAGGCAAACTCATGCAGCTCCTTCGGGCTGAGCCCGACTGGGCCCCATGGGTACAGGCTCGGTCCCTGGGTGCTCGTCCTCCAGTCCTGGCTCCAGGTGGGGCACCGGTAACCCACGTCCGGACAAGGGACACCGAGTTCCTTGATTTGTGTTGTCCTTCAAGTCTTCTGAATCGCTCTGTCTGGCCTGTCACTCACAAACAATCTGCCTTGGGCGACTCGAGCGAATGTTCCTGCTTCAGTCAGCGCTTCTTGTATATTACATTTTACTTGTTTGTTTCTCTGCACCTTCGTTTCTTGAAACCAGCGCTCGGTTCTGACCCACCTAACGGTGCTGACACCGTCAGGATGCTTAGTCAACAAAACACCAGAAAATAAACAAATAAACAAACAATCAACTCGGAGTCCCCGGAGTATTTCTGTCTGAATGAACCTACGTGTTAATGTCTGAGAACAATTAAACGATTACTGAACAGACTCACGTGCTTCTGTTTAAAAAGCTCATCATACGTCAAACTCTGTTTCAGTGTTGGAGACTTTTATTGTGAAGGACTGAAACGAGTTCTGTGAGTTTTACACAAACAAACCGCACCTCAGACTGCTACACGTGCAGCAATAAACTCTGATAGTAAAGTAAAACAGATTTATTTGGGTTCAGGAGTCCAGCGGGGTCACCTGCTCGGGATTTGTCTTTAAAAGACGTTTTCTATGTTTCATATTTCCACTTGTTTCTCACAGTCTGGTGCTGGTGCTCCAAGGTGATGACGTGTTTAAATGAAATGTGTAAAAGTTTTCAGAAGTTTGGTTTGAAGCAGGAGGTTTCCCTCTGAGCAGCTAATGGGTGGTGTTCTTGTGCCTCCAGGTGTTTCCAGGTGTGTTCCTGTCGGACTGCTTCATTCACTCCCCTCAGGCGTGTTGACTCGAGTCTTTGGAGGCTTCGCCCGAGCAGAAATCATTTTGTTTCACGTCAGAGCTGAAGCAGGAAAACAAAACGGGCCGTCAGAACTACCGGAGCTCAAACCTTTCGTTCAGAGTAAAACGTCCGTTGAGTTCCGTTCCGGTTGTTTCGTCGTTTTGTTTTCTGCCGCGGCAGAATTTGACTGTATGAAAATCACGTTTCCCTCGCTCGCCCGGCAGGTGGATTCTGTTCAGACGTCCCTGAAAACAAATCGGCAGCAGAAGCCGAAGGTTCTGCAGGAAACGTGAGAAACAGCCGAAATATTTCCAACCAACCAGGACGGGAGGACGAGACCTGAAGAGAAGACGCAGATAAACTGTGGACGTGTTTTCAGAGACACGAGAAGAACCAGAGGTTAAACTGAACGTTTATTTTTCCTGCAGGACTTCAAGACGTTACGTTCTGTTGAGTTAAAGGGCGGAGCAGGAATACTCACTTTGCTCCGGCTGAACAAAGAGAGCGATGAAGGAACGAGAAGAAAATCCAAAGAAAACAAGAACAAATGCTCATCGAGACGAAAGGACGTTAAACCAAAGCAGGAATCAATTTCTAAATGTCCAGCTTCTGTCCAGCTCATTCTGACCAGGCCTCCAGTCCATCTACTGGTCACAACTGAGCAATATAAAACGCCCAGTTCAGTAGAATTAAACCTCAAACTGCTCCGAACACTTCAAACACATTTATTCACAATAAACTGGTTTTTTTTAGAGATTTCTGAGCCTGAAATAAAAACATTAAATTGTAGTGACTTTGCTCCTTCAGGGCTTTAATAAAAAAAAATCCACTGTTTAGTTTTCACTTTAAATAAGACTAGATTTGTTGGTAAATTATGAAGAAATAAAATAGATTCTTTCTCTGTGAACACCCGTAAACAAAACGTGTATATATATATAATATATATATAATATATATATATATATA
>NC_056508.1:47618885-47620187 GCF_014905685.2 Nematolebias whitei | reverse complement strand
AGTGATATATGATAAATATATATTATATATATATATATATACAGTGTATCACCAAAGTGAGTACACCCCTCACTTCCTGCAGATATTTAAGTTTTATCTTTTCATGGGACAACTTTGACACAAAGACAAGTAATCTGGTCTGTGTGCAGATTATATAACTGTGTAAACTTATTATTCCCTCAAAATAACTCAATTTACAACCATTAACGTCTAAACCACCAGTAACCAAAGTGAGTGCACGTCTTAGTGAAAGGTCCTGGTGTCAGTATTGTGTGGCCACCGTTATTTACCAGAACTCTCCTGGACATGGAGTTTACCAGAGCTTCACTGGTTTCCACTGGAACGCTTTTCCACTCCTCCACGACGACATCACGGAGCAGGTGGATATTCGAGACTTTGCGTTCCTCCACCTTCCACTTGAGGACGCCCCAAAGATGTTCTACTGGGTTTGGGTCTGGAGACGTGCTTGTCCAGTGGTCGTCTTCGAGGTGTGCTGGGGTCATCATCATGCTGGACCACCGCCCTGCCACCCAGTTTCCATTGGGAGGGGATCATGCTTGAGTATTTCACAGTACATGTTGAAGTTCATGTGTCCCTCGGTGAAATGTAACTCCCCAACACCTTCTGCACTCATGCAGCCCCAGACCATGGCATTCCCACCACCATGCTTGATGTAGGCAACACACACTTCTCTTGGTACTCCTCACCTGACTCCCACCACCATGCTCGAGACCATCTGAACCAAACAAATTAATGCTGGTCTCATCAGACCACAGGACATGGTTCCAGTAATCCATGTCCTGTGTTGACACCATAGCACTTTATTTATAGAGCACTTAAAACAGCTACAAGGCCAACCAAAGTGCTGTACAGACAGAACAACAGGTAACACAAAAACGTCTTCAGCAAACAGTTTGTGGACTTTCTTGTGTCCAGACTTCAGAAGAGGCTTCATTCTGGGACGACGGCCATGCAGACCAGTTTGATGTAGTGGTGTAAGGTCTGAGCACTGACAGGCTGAACTTAAAACATCCACCATCTTTTACTCACTGCTTCCTTTTTAGGTCACTGGTGTCCATGTCCAGCAGCCACTGTGTATGAGGCGGGGGACACCCTGGACAGGTCTCAGTCCATCACAGGGACACCTGGACAGGTCTCAGTCCATCACAGGGACATCTGGACAGGTCACAGTCCATCACAGGGACACCTGGACAGGTCTCAGTCCATCACAGGGACACCCTGGACAGGTCTCAGTCCATCACAGGGACATTTGGACAGGTCTCAGTCCATCACAGGGACACC
>NC_056508.1:47617347-47618785 GCF_014905685.2 Nematolebias whitei | reverse complement strand
GAGTCCTCGAGGTTCAATGAGACTAACCTGAATAAGTGTTGCTGTGTTCATTCGTTAAGAAGAAAAACTTTATTCAGAATCACACAAAGTAAACAACAAACTGACACAAAGCACTTTTCTGTGAAAATACAGCTGAACAACAGCTGAAGTTTACCAAAGAAGCTAAAATAAGCTAAACCTTAGAAAAAGACTAAAACTAGCCGCCAGCAGATAAAGAGGAGTATGAGGTACGCTGAAGATCTTAAAGTTTTTCCAGGATTTGAAGAGGATAAAAAATGAAACAGAAGTTACAAAAACTAAAAGCCGAAGGTGTTGCTGTATGAACAGCAGAAACAGCTGAAGGTTTGCAGCAGCCGAGGTTCAGCATCAAGTGGACTCGAAGAGTCTCCAAGTTCAGAAAAGAGCAGCTGGTTCTTCAGCTTCAAGCTTCAGAGACGCAGAGCGGCTGTGCAGACGGGTCAGACGGGTCGGGTCAGGCTCTGTTCTGCTCCGAGGATCCAGGAACCGTCCTTCAGTTTCAGACAAAAACAGGACCAGGACCCAAGTCTGAAGCCGAACTCTGAGAAAGTATCGACTTTTTTTATCGCCCGCTGCCAAAATCGAAAGCGTGATCCCGTCTGTGACCGTGTCTCTGTGTGCATTTGTCATGTTAGCAAAATATCACATCACCCGGAGGTCAGATGTCGATGAAACTTTAATACGTGGGTGGAAATTTAATCGTTCAACTTTTGTCCTCAACCTTTACCAAGATGGCCGCCGCAGCTAAAGAACCAGAGCCTCACATAATGAAGTCATTTCAGCTAAAACTGGGAGTGGTAGTAGCTGAGAGTCGTAGAGCTCCGACCAACGTTTGGATTTATAAACTATACATTTATATATATACTCCATGATGTCAGGTGAGAACTGAAGCAGACTGTTTTTAGGACCAGGTCCTGGTCTGGAGACACTGAGGGTCCATTCCCGTCCACCAGGACTCTGACCGGTCCAGTTCACCTGCTGTGGACTTCTTTTCCATTAGATCTAAATATGTTGATGTTTTTATTAAAACCACTCGAGTTTTAATAAATTATATTGCAGATGTTTTCCTCTGGGGCAGCACGGTGACACAACTGGTAGAGCTGCTGCCTCTCAGCGAGAAGGTTGCTGGTTCAAACCCCGGTCCAGGGGCCTTTCTGGGTGGAGTTTGCATGTTCTCTCCGTGCTGCGTGGGTTTTCTCCTGGTGCTCCGGTTTCCTCCCACAGACTAAAAACATGCATGTTAGGCTGACTGTGACTGTAAACTGTCTCCATGTGTCCCTGTGATGGACTGGAGACCTGTCCATGTGTCCCTGTGATGGACTGGAGACCTGTCCATGTGTCCCTGTGATGGACTGGAGACCTGTCCATGTGTCCCCCGCACCTCGAACAGTGACTGCTGGACATGAGCACTGGTGACCCC
>NC_056508.1:47616154-47617247 GCF_014905685.2 Nematolebias whitei | reverse complement strand
AAGTTTCAGACAAACATCTGGAGCAGCAGAAAGTTTCAAACATCTGGAGCAGCAGAAAGTTTCAGACAAACATCTGGAGCAGCAGAAGTTGAACAGTTTGTATTTTTCAGCTCAACATGAAACTTTCAGGACAGTAAATTCAGATTTGAAGCGTTTTAGGAGCTCGGTTCTGTTGGAAGCTGCATGTTTTGGACCTGGCTGTCACCACCAGAACCGGATCAGAACTCACCCCAGGGTGCTGATGAACCCGTTCACGGAACCTTCTGCGTACAGGGACACGATATCCCCGATGTGGAGGAAACTGGACGCGGAGTCCGACATCCTGCAGCCGAACCCGGGACCAGGCTGCAGGTTCGACCCGGAGAGACGCCCCCTGCTCCACCCCGCCGAACCTGCGGGAGGTTCTGCTGCAGCAGAGGTCCAAACGGGTCACAAGTCCTCAGCTCAGGCTCACAGCCCGGTTCTGCATGGCACCGACCTGACAACAGGTCCCGAGGAAAGTTCGGGGGAACCAAGTCCTTCCAACAGAAGTGGTCCTGCAGGTTCTGGACCTCTCCGTGTGGTTCTGCAGGTTCTGTCCGGACCCCTCCCTCTCAAAGGGCAGGACTCGGCGTTAGAAGCAGGAAGTGAAGCAAGGCGGCGAGTTCAGTCAAGAAACCTCTGCAGGCGCGCGCGCGCCGCAACACGTGCTCACGCGCGAACACGTGCACAGAAAAATAGTCAGAAACGGGCACAGCAGTCCTGACTCAGCAACAGGTTCGTAGAACCGGATCCGACATTAAAGAGGTAGTTCGTGTATTTAGTGAAACAAAGGTGCACTGTCAGGGTTGCCAGATCAGAAATGACGAAAAACTGTTCCGCCGCTTTCTTCCCCCCGACATTTCACCTTTATTTATGAGACATGACCAGCCAGGCTGGCAGCACCAGCAGGTCCTGTAGGGTCAAGAGAAACAGAATAAAATACAGGAGTCGGTAACAAACAAGGAAATCAAATTATATTAACAGTTCATCAATCAATCAATCAATCAACCTTTATTTCTACAGGTAAATCCCATTGAGCCTCGAGGACTCATTTACAAGAGAGACCTGATTT
>NC_056508.1:47610630-47616054 GCF_014905685.2 Nematolebias whitei | reverse complement strand
GTTAAAAGCTAAAAGTAGCAAAAATATGGTTAAAAGCTAAAAGTAGCTGAGCCCACCTCAAAGTCAAATTAACAAAATAGTAGCTACAAGTATAAAGTAACAGCTAAAACACAAAAGTAGCCAAAGACTCACTAAAAGTAGCAAAACGCTAACTAAAGAGTAAACAGAAAACCAGCTAAAGTAGCAGAACGTGACTTAAAGTAGCTTAAAGCTAACTAAACTAGCGGTAACATAAGACGGTAGAAGCTGAACTGGATTCACACATTAGAACTTGTTTGTTGCAGATCTCAACGCAGACGACTGGAAACGGTTTTATTGTGCTGCTCGTGCACAAAACGACGTCGACTGATCGTGTCTGTGACTTCAACACGTTTATGTCACGGTGTCTGCAGCTTTAAGTCCAACCCACTACGATGCTTTGGATTAATAAGAAGCGCCAGATTAAAAAGAATTGTTTGGATTAAAGCGTCAGACACAAGCCGTGGTTCAGTGTTTGTCCAGGACATCAGTGAAAACCTGAACGAGCTTAAACCTGTTGTTTGGATCCAGGTGTTCACGTTTTCAGGAAGTTGTATTGGAGTTTGGAGATGAACGTTTGGTCCTGCTCTTTGAGACGAGTCGTGTGTGGCCTTCAGGACAAGGATAAGACAACGTGAGGTCCAACCCGCCGGCGGACATGGATTAAGTGGAGTTTCGGATGATTCCCCCTCGGTCAGTCGTCGTCGTGTTTTTCTTCAGCGCTGCTCCTCCAAAGCAAACATGATCATGGGCTCTGGAAGATTTAAACTGGACTTAAGGGAAAGGAGGAATTTCATGCTCACTTGTTTCACACCAACTTTTTCCGTTGCCTTTCCTTCCCATTTAAGGTGCGTGTCCGCTGACCCGTGCCGCCCTCACTGTGTTTCCTCCGGTGGGACCGATAACCTTATATAGAGCTGCAGGAGCAGAGAAGACTGTTCCTCACCTGACCGGACACATGGAGGCCATCAGTCAACCCAGCAGAACCTGGAGCCCATTGGTCCCTGTTCTGTTCCCTGCTGGGGCATGCACGGATCAAAACAGGGACGATGCTTCATTTGTCCCGTCTTAAAGGTCTTTAGAGACATGGTCCGTCTTTGAGAGGATTGTTTTGGTTGAAATGATCCGAGTCAGAACATCTCTGCCCAAACTTCACCCATTCAGACCAGTTTGAAGGTTCACGCTTCTTGTCAGTGCCAAAGTCAAAACTTGGTACTTTTGTGGGGTTTTGTGCTTGTGTTTATTTTGAAGGATCTGTTTTTGGTTGGTCTGTCTCGTACGTCTCTGTGTTGGTCCTGTGCTGGACCAGAGACCTGTCCAGGTGTCCACCTGCCTGCTGTCCTGCACAGAAAATGGATTCATGGGAATAAATGTCACTAGAGCTAGTCCAACAGGTTCTACCAGGAACCCGGGTGGTGGGTCCACGTGGAGGCAGCATCCTTCGAGCTTGGCTCCACCTCCAGACATTCACCTCGATCCCACCACCACCACCAGGCCTGGCTCCAGGGAGGTTCCCCAGTTTCCCTCCTCCAGTTTACTGGTTCATATGGTGATTCAGCCAGAAATGGGGGGAGAGCCACCTCCGGGTCAGGGGGTCTTGTCCTCGGGTGGGGGAGGTCAAGCATCTGTGCGTCTCGTTCCTGAGTGATGGTGGAATGGAGCTGGAGATGGATCAACAGATCTGGGCCTCATCCTCAGTAATGAGGGCGTTGCTTCAGTCAGTCGTGGTGAAAAAAGAGTTGAGTTTAAAGGCAAAGCTCTGGATTTACTGTCTGTCTACGTTCCAACTCTCAGCTGTGGTCACGAGGTTTGGACCAGGACTGAAAGAACCAGATCCTGGATCCAGAGAGAGAGAGGGTGAGGAGCTCCGTCATCGCTGCTCCTCTGGATCTAAAGGAGTCAGCTGAGGAGGTTCATCTGATCAGGACGCCTCCCCCTGGAGGTTTTCCGAGTATGTTCCACTGAGAGGAGACCTCTGACCCAGGACCTGCTGGAAGGATTATAGATCCTCTCTGGTCTGAGAACACCTCGGTGTCCCCCAGGAGGAGCTGAGAGTGTGAAGGAGGTCTGGTTTGAAGAGAAGATGGAGCTGGATGGATGTAGTTACCTGTACAGGTGCATTCAAAACATCTAGTTCTGTTTCATGTTCCAGTCCTGACATTTTACACTTCATCAAAGAGACCATTTCAAAACTTCAAGTCTTCTTAGGGACCAGATTTTAGATGTTGCTTCATACACTTGGACTTCAAACTTGGTCCTCTAGGCCCGGGACCTTCAGGGTTCTGGTCAGTATCGTAGCTCTGAACTCTGGTCTCTGAGGTGGTTCCTGGGATCAGTTGGAGCAGCCTCTGGGACTACGGCTGCCCCGACTCTCCTCAACTTCTCCATTTCCTGCTTCAGCCTCTGGTACTTCATGAGCTTCTCATGCTGAGGAGACCACAGCTCATTTTTCTGAAACCAGCATGTCTACGTGTGTGACAGTGTCTGCTGAAGTCCAACTCTTCAATCATCTGAAAACCTCTGTGGTCATCGGACCAGCTGGAGGCAGAAACAGGGACAGAGGTGACCCAGAAGGAACTGGTGTGAAGAAGAACGACTGGCAGAGTTCAGACGTTCCAACAGAAAAATATGGTTCAGGTCCAGATCCTGGCTCGACCTTCAGACCTGAACCCCACGGAAAACCTCTGGAATGTGATGAAGAGGAAGATGGAAGCCGTCAAACAGCGGAGCTGACTGAACTTTAGCTGCAGATGGAAAAAGTCAGATTACATGAAAGATGGAGGGTTCACCAAAACGCTTTAATCTGGGATTAGAAATGAGGAAATTCAGATTGTGACATGAAAACTAAAACAATGAATCCTTCTGTGCTGTCTGAACATGAGGACCACCGCAGCCTTTCTGTTGTTCTGATCATTTGTCTAAATGCTCTACATAAAACTTTTTTTATTTACAATCTGGAAAATCTGTTACCTGTAGATTAGAGAATAAAACAGCTCATTTTACTCAAATCTTTTTCTTTCAGCTGCTCCTTCTTCACAGCGAACTGTCGCACGAAGACTCTGTGACCTTCCTGACCAACCAGACACCGAGCCACCACCGCCTCTGTGTGGAGCTGACAGCTCGGGCGCCCGGGGGACCAGATGGTGGGGGTTAAGTGCCTTGCTCAAGGGCCCAGGGTAGAGCAAATACATGTTTCAATTCAATTTATTTATATTTTTCTGTTCTTTCTGGAACATGGAGTTGTCTGAAACTTCAAGCGAGCTCATGTCACTGGCAGAACTATGAACTTTTTATGTTATATATTTTACTTTTGTCAAATTTGAACCAGAAAGTGTCTGACTCATAAATCCACCAGCTGACGAGAACCAGCTTTGAAATCTGCAACAACAAAAATTTCATGGAGCAAAGTCGTACTTCTGTGATTGAAACAAGTCGTCTGATTTATTGAAAATAATTTGTTCACTAAAACAGCTGGAGAGGAAACAGCTGGTTTGTGAGACGTCATTCAGGACACGTCTTTAATAATATACTAAAAGTTCAGGAGTTTCAGGAGTTCAGGTCCCTGCAGGAGCAGCAGGGGGCAGCAGAGCTGAGCCGGTCTTTCAATGGGCACACAGTCCGGGCCAGAACCAGGCAAAGGCTGCATGCGTGGTTTTGCAGACAAATGTGAGTATTTGTGCGTGTGCCAGCCTTGTTTGTATTCCCGTGTGTTTTCCTCACAAAAGCTCCATCCAGCCGTGCAGCAGAGGGCTGCTGGTTCCCAGAGACTCCCACAACTCCAGAGCCCAGTCCCTCTGAAGCCTGCAGCCCGGACACAGCTGCCCGGACCTGGACCCTGAGCCCGCTCCTCGTGTACCAGCACTCAGCCTGGAGTCCTGACGGATGGAGAAACCCGAGGCCCAACGTGAGAAAAGTGGAGGCAACGTTTGAGGATAGAACTCAACTGGACGTCGTCTCCTCAGCTTCTCTGGATTTTGGAGAGATTGGATCATTTTCTGGTAAAACTCTAAAAACTGTAAATTCACTCAACATTTTTATTTTTGCATTTGGAAACTTGTGGATCTCTTGATTAGAACCGCTCCTCAACCAACGAACATCAGTTCGATCCGAGGTTTGGAACTTGCTGGACTTTTACTGAACTTTTTACCGTTTTTTCACTTGGTGTGAACGGGCGGAGCTGAACGGTTCTGGTGCAGGTGTGACAGGAAGGTTCTGCGTCATGGCTCGGCCGGTTGGGTTTTTGCTGTGTCTGTGCCTCTCGCTGCTGTTTGTTGGTGCAAAGAACGTTGGGCAACGAGAAGAGCAGCAGAGCGATGTCCACGAACCCCCCTCCGGTGTCAAACCGGAGCCTCTTTGGACCGAGAAGCAGCTCAGGAGGCCAGATGACCCCCATGCCCCTGAGAAGAGCCTCCCTCTTCCTGAGATGGTGGATCTGGACTTGGACCGTCACCAACGCCTGGCCCGTGGCGCAGACGAAGACGAGCAGCAGTCCACCTTCGGTCATTCCTTCGAGAACGAATGGGTGACGGTGCCTCAAGTCACCGAGTTCAGCAACACGATGAAAGTAGAAGCTGAGAACGTCAGTCACAAAAATGACCTCAATAAAAACGCCTCCAGCTCTGACAGCGGCGTTTCAAGACCCTTTAACCCGTTCTACCCGCTGGTGGAGAGCTCGTACGTGGCCTACGTGGTCCTGTTCCTGGCCTGCCTGGTGCTGGCAGTGGGCGTGGTGGGAAACATGGCGGTCATGTGCATCGTTTGGAACAACTACTACATGAGGTCCTCCTGGAACTACCTGCTGGCCAGCATGGCGTTCTGGGACTTCCTGGTTCTGGTTGTCTGCCTTCCGGTGGTGGTCCTCAACCACCTGTCCCACAGGAGGATCCTCGGTGATGTCACCTGCCGTATGGTGCCATACATGGAGGTTAGTGGGTCCAAGGAAATACTGAGCTGATGATTCTGTAAGTTTAAAAACTTTAGTTTTTTTGTTGGTTTCATTTTAATGAGAGAAAATTTCAACTAATATTCCAGAAAAACACATTCACTGAAGTTTACAGATTAATTTTCACCGTATTGAAGGAAATAATCTGAGCTCCAAACAAATCATGAGTTTTTAGTGGAGAAATGTTGGTGAGATGATTCTTGCTGTCGGTCTCCAGGGTTGAACATCTCCGGGGGACTTTGGCCCACTCCTCTTTACAGAAACTAAATACTTCAGGTTCCTCTGCTGCAAAACCCAAAGCTTCAGCTCCTCCACACGTCCTGCAGGGCAGAGGTCTGAAGACCACAGAGGTCTGGAGACCACAGAGGTCTAGAGACCAGATGTCTGTTCTACAGGACAGAGGTCTGGAGACTACAGAGGTCTGGAGACCAGAGGTCTGTTCTACAGGACAGAGGTCTGGAGAC
>NC_056508.1:47609146-47610530 GCF_014905685.2 Nematolebias whitei | reverse complement strand
AGGTCTGGAGACCAGAGGTCTGTTCTACAGGACAGAGGTCTGGAGACCGCAGAGGTCTGGAGACTGCAGAGGTCTGGGGACCGCAGAGGTCTGTTCTACAGGACAGCGGTCTGGAGACTACAGAGGTCTGTTCTACAGGACAGCGGTCTGGAGACAACAGAGGTCTGGAGACCAGAGGTCTGTCCTACAGGAAAGAGGTCTGGAGACTACAGAGGTCTGGAGACCACAGAGATCTGGAGACCACAGAGGTCTGGAGACCACAGAGGTCTGGAGACCAGAGGTCTGTCCTACAGGACAGCGGTCTGGAGACCACAGAGGTCTGGAGACCAGAGGTCTGTCCTACAGGACAGCGGTCTGGAGACCACAGAGGTCTGGAGACCAGAGGTCTGTTCTACAGGACAGAGGTCTCTGCATGATCTTTGTGATTCTTCTTTAGTATCTGTGATTTGTTTTGGGGTCACTGATCCCACCCATCAGAGTTCTGGCAGAGGGAAGAAGGTTCATGTCTAAGATTTTACGATGCAGGTCTCCAACTAAGACCTGTTCCCCCAACAAAAGTCCCAAACCATGATGTTTACATTTGTGTTCTTCAGTGTGTGGATGGTCTGCAGGTCATACTTAGTTCTTCTCTAACTCCAAAAAAGAGCTGGATTTTGGTCTCCTCTCTGAACCGTTATCTGATGAACTTCAGGAGGGTCTGTACACAGGTCTTCTTCAGCTGGAGGTGGATCTGTTCGTGGATCTCCTTCAGCTGGGGGACCTTCAGTCCATCACAGCATGGTGTGGTACCACTGGTGCTTTTGGTGACCGTAGTTCCTACTGTCTTCAGATAATGAAGTTCCTCCTGTGTGGCTGTGGCTTGACCTCTGACCTTTCTCATCCTCACCTCATGAGGCCAGGTCCTACTTGAAGCTCTGGAACAAAGGTCACTAAAGGTCAAGTTATGTTTATTTCCTCCATTTCTGATTACCGGCATCAACACTTGTAATCTTTCAAAGGTTCTGGCTGGTGGTCTGGAGTCCATTCAGATCTTGGACTATCTAGTCCCTGAAGTCCCGGCAGGTCTTTGGTCTGGCTGGGTTGTTGGGGGCCAGACGCTCGTTTCACTTAATAACATGCAAATAAATGTAGAATTTGAAGGAAGGTTTTTGTCTGTTTTTAGTTGATATTCTGTCTCGTCACAAAATTAAAGTTTATTTGTTTGTAAGTGACCCGCAGATCAGGTCAGTATTTCCTTCACTATAAGCATGTTACCTGTAACAGACAGGAAACATGCTACAACTAACTTTATAAACTGTGATATGGATCTAGTTTATTTGATTGTTTTCTGGGATGGCAGTAGTAGTAGGCTTCCAAAGATTAAATATACAGGAGTCCCTCATTT
>NC_056508.1:47606663-47609046 GCF_014905685.2 Nematolebias whitei | reverse complement strand
CCAGATTAAATCCTGTTTAACCCCTGATCCAGTCCGGTTTAACTCCTAATCCAGTCCTGTTTAACTCCAGATTAAATCCTGTTTAACCCCTAATCCAGTCCTGTTTAACTCCCGATCTATCCATCCATACATCCATTATCTTTACCCGCTTATTCCATTTTGGGTCACGGGGGTCGCTGGTGCCCTTGTCCAGCAATCACTGTGCGAGGGGCGGGGGACACCTGGACAGGTCTCCAGTCCATCACAGGGACACATAGAGACAAACGAGACAAACAACCATTCACTCTCTCATTCACACCTAGGGACAATTTAGAGTTACCAATCAGCCTAACATGCATGTTTTTGGTCTGTGGGAGGAAACCGGAGTACCCGGAGAAAACTCCCGATCTAGTCTTGTTTAACTCTTGATCCAGTCCTGTTTAACTCCAGATTAAATCCTGTTTAACCCCTGATCCAGTCCGGTTTAACTCCTGGTCCAGTCCTGTTTAACTCCCGATCTAGTCTTGTTTAAATCCTGATCCAGTCCTGTTTAACTCCCGATCTAGTCTTGTTTAACTCCTGATCCAGTCCTGTTTAACTCCTGATCAAATCCTGTTTAACTCCTGATCAAATCCTGTTTAACTCCTGAACTAGTCATGTTTAACTCCTGATTAAATCCTGTTTAACTCCTGATCAAATCATGTTTAACTCCTGAACTAGTCCTGTTTAACTCCTGATTAAATCCTGTTTAATTCCTGATCAAATCCTGTTTAACTCCTGATCCAGTCCTGTTTAACTCCTGATCCAGTCCTGTTTAACTCCTAATGCAGTCCTCATATCTTTATCTTAATTTTGACAGTGATCCAGACATTTCTGTAACCTGTTAAAGTGGTTCTGGATCTACAGTTCTCCAGACTTTCTGAAGGTCTTGAGTTTTTCTTTGAATTTTGGCAGATTTTTTGTCTGTTTTAGTCCTTGTTCCTAAGAATGTTCAGTTGAATGTTTTTAACTCTGACTTCATTCTGGCATGAAACGCTCCTAAACACAAACGAGATGGACCAGAGTTTTGTTGACAATCTAAAGTTTAGACGTGTTCCTTTGTTCCCAGCAGTCTGTCACAGAGACACAGTCTGTTCCCATTTCCTCTGATGAATCCATGAAAAATCTCAAAGATAGCTCACATTTAGTTCCAACAGCCGAAGAGTCAAAGAACTGTCAACTAAAAACTAGTCTCACAAATATATCAGTGGCTCCCAATTCTTTCAGGTTCTGGCCCACACAATGAGTGAATTATTTGTTGCATGTTGACCTTCTGACCCACCTTACACAGAAACAGCAGCAGCACCGGCGTCACGGAGCACTTCACAAACAGCAGGAAGTGATGTAAGAGCGCCATCATGGCGGCGGTGTTTTCAGACATGGAGATGTGCGTGTAGGCCAGCGTGATGTTGCAGACGTGTTCGGGGAGAGCGCACACGCCGTACACCACTGCCAATGCCAACAAGGTCCAGTTCAGCTGCCGCTCCACTGCCTGGTGCTGCTGGCGCTTCTGGCTGGCGGAGAGGTCGTCGTGGTTACGCTGCTTCTGGGCAGCGCTCGAGTCACTGTTGACGTTGCGGCTGGCCATCTGGCAGAGGATGGTGAAGAGGATGGGGAGGCAGAAGTAGCAGCCGAAGCACCACCACATACGGCCCTGCAGAAGAGACACGATTATCCTGCTGACCGCCTCACGCCTGAAAGATCGAGACAGCAGGACTGTCGCCTCACCTGGTGGTACCGGAGCAGCAGGGAGTGGAGGGAGTCGGGCAGGTAGAGGGACAGAGATGAGGTCAGCGTGATGCTGCAGGAGTCCACCACCCTGTCGGTGGACGGGAACACACTCGGGCTGAACTGCCACAGAAAGATTTCTGGGCTGGAGAGCAGCAGGGCGGAGAGCCACACCATCAACAGCTTGGTCAGCACCGAGTGGCAGCGCTCCACCTGCCGAGCCTTCGGCTGGGCGGAGGAGGTGGCAGCGTGGAAACGACCAATACCCAGAGCGCACAGAGTGAAGGAGGTGATGCCGAGAGACGTGACCTGTAGAGACGAGACGAAGGACACCAGCGTTAGAATCAAGTCGACAAGTCTGAGGGGTTCCTGGACAACCTGGGAGGGACGTGAAGGAATGGCTTTTCATGTATTCGTCCTCACTCATGTTGTGTTTTATCAAATAAAACCAAACTGGAAAGCAGCGTTTGCTGCTCTGAAGCGTCCAGGTGTGCGTCAACACAACGTCAAAGCGAAAAGACATCAGCAATGACCTCGGAGAAGCAGCTGCTGCTGCCCGTCAATCTGGAAAAAGTCAAAGGTCATTTAGAGTCCATCGTTCTACAGAAAGATTCTTCACCAGAGGAGAACCGTTCAG
>NC_056508.1:47604889-47606563 GCF_014905685.2 Nematolebias whitei | reverse complement strand
GTTTGTCCAGAGGACCTGACTTAACTTTATTAAATAAAGGCTGTTTATCCTGATGCATGCTCAATAATCCAGGTAGAAAGATCTAAAAAAGTTCAATCTGGTCCTCTGGACATTCAAAAAGCAAAAAACAAAACAAAGCAAAAAATCTAGAAACGTTTCGTCTCTCATCCGAGAGACTTCCTCAGTCTGAGGTGCTGTATTCAGCTCAGTCTTATAAATAGCACCTTCTTAGAGTGGATCAACCAGTTTGCGGTCTACACTCATCTCCAGGCCAGCAGTCACTCTTTCAGGGATGAAGATGTTCACATCCTGGACAGAGAGGAACGATGGTTTGAGAGAGGAGTAAAGGAGGCCATCTTTGTGAAAAGAAACCGTCCATCATTAAACAGGGGTGGAGCCTCCAGGTTCAACTGTCCCCCTCTTACAATGCTGTGATTGCTAGTATCACTCAGCCCTCTGTGAGTAGTAAACAGCCATCAGGTGCTAATGATCCATTGTTAGGCTGATGGTCCTTCTTGAGCATGTGATCAGCTGGTTTTGGTTGTCAGCAGCAAAACTGGTTGATCCACTCTGAGAAGGTGCTATTTAAGAGACTGAGCTGAATACAGCACCTCAGACTGAGGAAGTCTCTCGGATGAGAGACGAAACGTTTCTAGATTTTTTGCTTTGTTTTGTTTTTTGTTTTTTTGAGTGTCCAGAGGACCAGATTGAACTTTTTTAGATAAAGTCTGTTATTTTCCCTGATGTAAGACTGCTCACCCTCCTGACACTGAACAGCATACACAATATTGCTCTGTTTGTGCCGGGGTGCTGGATCTTTGGGATGAACCAGTCTTTGCGCAAGCAAGAAGGCGACAGTGGAAAGGGAAAAACTCTCTGCCACTCCAGATTTCCTCATCCAATACCACACCTCCTCCCTCTGTACCTTGTCAGATGCTTTTTCTAAATCCACAAAGACACAGTGAAGTTCTATCTGACCTTCTCTGTACTTCTCCATCAGCATCCTGAAATCAAAGATGGAATCTGTGGTGCTCTTTCTTGGCATGAAACCATACTCCCTCATGAGGAAGAAACCTTTAGCAGAACCATCTCAGGACGAGCAGCCATCAAGGGTGACTCGCCTGATTGATGATCTTAGGCTTTGTGTGAGAGCAGTTAGCACAGCACCAACGGGTCAGGTAGCTCAAAGCAAACACCTAAAATAAAGCGTAGAACCAACAAATGACCAGCACACGATACTAACAAGGAGTTAAAGAGCAGCAAAAAACAGTTTATAGTAAGTGGGAATCACGTAAAGTGTTTAAAGCTGTTAGATTTTCTCTGTGTAGAGCAGAGCGTATTTAAAAGTGACCCCTCCCAAGCAAACCAGAACCAGAAGCCAACTACTCACTCCAACTACGTCCATGTCCTCTCTAACTGCATCCATATTTCTCCTCTCTTTGTCCTGCAGCTGCATTTCTAACATCCTTCTACCAACATAACCGCTGTCCCTCCTCTGGACATGTCCAACCCACTGTCCCTCCTCTGGACATGTCCAACCCACTGTCCCTCCTCTGGACATGTCCAAACTACTGTCCCTCCTCTGGACATGTCCAAACCACTGTCCCTCCTCTGGACATGTCCAACTCACTGTCCCTCCTCTGGACATGTCCAACCCACTGTCCCTCCTCTGGA
>NC_056508.1:47603186-47604789 GCF_014905685.2 Nematolebias whitei | reverse complement strand
ACAAGTCAAACAGTTCAAAACTCGGGTGTGAACAGTCCATGATTATGTTTTCTGCTCTGTTGAGGCAGCGTGATGTGTAAATGTCCATCAGGGAGGGGAGAGGGCAGCCAGTTATCTTTTGTGCTGTCTTGACTACTCTCTGAAGCCTCTCCCTGTCAGCCAGGGTGCAGCTGCCGTACCATACTGAGATACAGTATGTCTGCAGGCTCTCCATGGACGAGTGGTAGAAGGTCAGAAGCAATTTGGTGTTCAGGCTGTGCTTCTTAAGGACTCTTAAGAAGTGTAGTCTCTGCTGAGCCTTCTTGATGACCGCTGTGGTGTTCTCTTTCCAGTTAAGGTCAGCAGAGATATGGACACCGAGAAATCGGAAAGTGTGAACCCTCTCCACGCACTCGCCATTGATGTAAAGGGGGGCTAGGTTGGTGCTGTGCTTCCTGAAATCAATAATCACCTCCTTGGTTTTTTTGATATTCAGAGCCAGATTTTTCTCTGAGCACCAGGTTGCTAGCTCCAGGACCTCCTGTCTGTAAAATGTCTCATCTCCCCTTGAGATTAGTCCGACCACTGTGGTGTCATCAGCGAACTTGACGATGAGGTTGTTGTTGTGGGCCGGGCTGCAGTCGTGGGTGTAGAGACAGTACAGCAGGGGGCTCAGCACACAGCCCTGTGTGCATAGAGAGACCAGCTGACCAGATCCATAATTTACTATTTGGAGGACATGTAGTGAGAGGCTCTGACAGGAATCACAAGACAAACAGCAAAGTGGGAGGGAGGGCAGGAGCAGGAGGGAAAAGTGTCCGTCCTCATCGAGAGCAAGCAGAAAAGTGAAATTAGAAGGATTTTCTAAAACAAATTTACATTGGACTCATTGGACCAAATTCAAGATGGCTGCCACACACCCAAGTCAACCCTACTCTACACAACTCAGTGAATTTTATAAATATTGTGGTAAATAGGGTGGTAGTGCTGATAATTATTAACAAAACATACTAAAAAAAAAACACCAAGCGACAAAATGAGATTGTGTATTATATTAATGTTAAGGATTACCAAAAATGTTAAATCGTCATTTTTCATCATGAGTTATCTTTGTCTAAAACTCTGCAATGAAAATAAGCAGGTGATATGTATTTCAGTAAGGAAAGCTACGTTTTTAATATTTCATGTGGTCTTCTTCTTTCAGCTTTTCCCTCTTTAGGTGTCTCCACAGCGAGCCCTGCTCCTCCGTCTCACTCTGTCCTCTCTGTCCTCTGTCCTCATTACGTCCATGTCCTCTCTAACTGCATCCATACATCTCCTCTTTATCTTTTTCATGGCAGATGCATTTCTAACATCCTTCTACCAATATACCCACTGTCCCTCCTCTGGACATGTCCAAACCATCTCAGTCTGTCCTCTGTATATTTATCTCCAGTTGTTCAACCTGTGCTGTACTTCTGATGATCTCATTCCTAATACTGACTACAGCCATTTCCATTCTCTTGGTAAAATCCACCACCATCTGTCCTTCCTGGTTTCTTTCCTTGACACCAAACCCACCCATCACTTCCTCATCCTCTGTTTCCTTCACCAACACGTCCATTCAGCTCTGCTCCCATCACCA
>NC_056508.1:47601815-47603086 GCF_014905685.2 Nematolebias whitei | reverse complement strand
GTGTTCAGGCTGTGCTTCTTAAGGACTCTTAAGAAGTGTAGTCTCTGCTGAGCCTTCTTGATGACCGCTGTGGTGTTCTCTTTCCAGTTAAGGTCAGCAGAGATATGGACACCGAGAAATCGGAAAGTGTGAACCCTCTCCACGCACTCGCCGTTGATGTAAAGGGGGGCTAGGTTGGTGCTGTGCTTCCTGAAATCAATAATCACCTCCTTGGTTTTTTTGATATTCAGAGCCAGATTTTTTTCTGAGCACCAGGTTGCTAGCTCCAGGACCTCCTGTCTGTAAAATGTCTCATCTCCCCTTGAGATTAGTCCGACCACTGTGGTGTCATCAGCGAACTTGACGATGAGGTTGTTGTTGTGGGCCGGGCTGCAGTCGTGGGTGTAGAGACAGTACAGCAGGGGGCTCAGCACACAGCCCTGTGTGCATAGAGAGACCAGCTGACCAGATCCATAATTTACTATTTGGAGGACATGTAGTGAGAGGCTCTGACAGGAATCACAAGACAAACAGCAAAGTGGGAGGGAGGGCAGGAGCAGGAGGGAAAAGTGTCCGTCCTCATCGAGAGCAAGCAGAAAAGTGAAATTAGAAGGATTTTCTAAAACAAATTTACATTGGACTCATTGGACCAAATTCAAGATGGCTGCCACACACCCAAGTCAACCCTACTCTACACAACTCAGTGAATTTTATAAATATTGTGGTAAATAGGGTGGTAGTGCTGATAATTATTAACAAAACATACTAAAAAAAAACACCAAGCAACAAAATGAGATTGTGTATTATATTAATGTTAAGGATTACCAAAAATGTTAAATCGTCATTTTTCATCATGAGTTATCTTTGTCTAAAACTCTGCAATGAAAATAAGCAGGTGATATGTATTTCAGTAAGGAAAGCTACGTTTTTAATGTTTCATGTGGTCTTCTTCTTTCAGCTTTTCCCTCTTTAGGTGTCTCCACAGCGAGCCCTGCTCCTCCGTCTCACTCTATCCTCTCTGTCCTCTGTCCTCATTACGTCCATGTCCTCTCTAACTGCATCCATACATCTCCTCTTTATCTTTTTCATGGCAGATGCATTTCTAACATCCTTCTACCAATATACCCACTGTCCCTCCTCTGGACATGTCCAAACCATCTCAGTCTGTCCTCTGTATATTTATCTCCAGTTGTTCAACCTGTGCTGTACTTCTGATGATCTCATTCCTAATACTGACTACAGCCATTTCCATTCTCTTGGTAAAATCCACCACCATCTGTCCTTCCTGGTTT
>NC_056508.1:47600926-47601715 GCF_014905685.2 Nematolebias whitei | reverse complement strand
ATCACTTCATCCATTCAACCTTTACTTATACAGGTTAGTGTCACTGAGTCATGAGGACTCATCTACAAGAGAGACCTGTTTCAGACAGACAACATATGAAATACAAACAACAATAAACTGCAGTAAAAATGCAATTAAAATAAAAGTAGTTTATAAAACAATAAAGCAAGGTGCCATATAAAACAAGGTACAATACTAAAAACAAGAACATATTTGCTTTGATGTTTCTATTGACATTATCAAATGTTTAAAATCCCCTTCATCCAGATCTTTACAAAATGTATCTTTCTCCTCCTCATCACATCCAACACGTGGAGCAAAACCCCTGACAACATTTAGCATCAGACCTTCTACTTCTACCTTCAGACAAATCACTCTATCTGACACTCTTTTCACCTCTACTACATTCTCTGTCAACTCCTCCTTCAGGACCACCCCTACTCCATTCCTCTTTCTATCCACACCATGGTAAAACAGTTTGAACCCTGCTCCAATGTTGTGAGCCTTGCTGCCCTTCCACTTGGTCTCTTGGACACATGAAACATCTACCTTCCTTCTCAGCATCATGTCAGCCAGCTCTCTACCTTTGCCTGTTATTGTCCCCACATTTAGAGTTGCAACCGTCAGTCCTACATTCTTCACTTTTCTCTTCTCCTCTGTCTCCTGACACAACCCTCACCTTTTATCTTGGAACCAGAACCAGAGAGACACTGGATGTGCTTCCTAGTAACTGGTTTGTTTCATTATTTCATGTGGTGCCAACAAATACACAAAAATATAAACATGTAG
>NC_056508.1:47598660-47600826 GCF_014905685.2 Nematolebias whitei | reverse complement strand
AACCTGTATAAGTAAAGGTTGAATGGATGAAGTGATGGAGAGTATTTCCAGAGAGGAGAGAGATGTGATGGGAGCAGAGCTGAATGGACGTGTTGGTGAAGGAAACAGAGGATGAGGAAGTGATGGGCAGGTTTGTGTCAAGGAAAGAAACCAGGAAGGACAGATGGTGGAGAAGTGAAGTCTGGACTGAAAACACATCTATTCTCCCTGGCCTTCACTCAGATTAGTCCCTAATTTACTCGAGTTTTTGGGAAATTGCAGCAAATATGCAATAGTTGTCTTGATTTTTATTAGTAGTATTATTTTATTGGTATTTTACTGTAAACTATATTATACTTTTATTTTTATTAAACTCAATTTTATTTCTTTTACCCTAATTTTATCTATGATGTGTGAAGCACTTTGATCAGCTGTGGTTGTTTTAAAATGTGCTAAATAAACTTTGAATTAAACTGAACTGGATTTTGCCAAGACAATGGAAATGGCTGTAGACCTCAGAGGAACAGCACTTGTTGAACAACTGGAGATAAAGTTAGAGAGGACACACTGAGATGGTTTGGACATGTCCAGAGGAGGGACAGTGGTTTGGACATGTCCAGAGGAAGGACAGTGGTTTGGACATGTCCAGTGGAGGGACATATATTGGTAGAAGGATGTTAGAAATGTAGCTGCAGGAAAAAGACAAAGAGGAGACATGGATGCAGTTAGAGAGGACATGGAGGTAGATGTGAGTAAAAAATCCCATCAACAGGTGACAGCAAGGCTTGCAAACAACGTGCATTTATTTAAACTCATAATCTGAAGGATAACACGTCAGACATGTCCAATAATGTCCCAGTGGTGACGTCATCGAGGCTTGACATCCTGCAGGAAGTGACATCATCTCGTCAGATGCGTTGGGACAAGTTATGGGAATTTAGCGCAGACCAAACCGAGCTTGGTGTCACAGTTTAAATCGTTGACGTAATCTTTGCCTGTAAAGAAATACAGAAATAAGAAGATCAGAGATGTTGACGTGTCGTTTCCTTGCAACACAAACTGATCGTGTGCGGCTCATTTCCGTTTCCTTCCTCAAAACATCGGTTTGTTTTCAGTTCTGAGCCCGACAAAAAGAGTGATGCTCCATTGTAACATTTTAGTCCGGTTAATCCAAAGGAACACACAAAGTCTAATCCAGCGCCACAGATTGTACTGAAAACTCCAGCCTGCAGGACAACGATGACTTCTGTACCGTTCAGGTTGATCATCATGCATTTCTCATTTCCACCCATGTTGTTCGGTTCGGTTTTCCCCCAGCCATTGAAGATGAACTTTTCCCCATCGCTCCAGAACCAAACCCTGTCCTGTTGCACAAACATTTTACAAAGTCAGTTCATTTCCGTGTTTACGTCATGGAAGAGTTTTTGTCTCACAGAATCCTGACCTTCCCTACAACGTAGCCTCCGACCCAGACCGCTGCATCGGATCCTGCTGCTTTGTTGATCAGTCCCCTGATGAACTCGTATTCACCTTGGGTTGAAAAGGATTCCAAGTTTGCATCAAACGAGTTGCAGAAACGCTGAGAGGGAAGAGGAGATCCCAACCACATGAATCACTGTTACATCATCGTTGTACCACATTACACCGCCTTGTTTTCCTGTTCACACTTTCTTCTCTCAACTTTAGTGAGATTATTTAAAAAACCTTCAGAAGCTTCAGTATATTCAAAACAGTGCAGCCAGGATTTTATTGAGAGCTCGTAAATTTGAACATATGACACCCATTCTCCATAACCTCCACTGGCTTCCTGTCACCTGCAGAATTCAGGACAAACTGCTCTCATCACCATCAGTGTTTATACGGAACTTCACCAGATTATCTGAAGGACCTTCTTGCTCCATATTCATCCACCCGGTCCCTACGATCACAGAACAGTCATCTCCTCCACCTTCCACGAACTAAATTAAGAACCATGGGAGATTGTGCATTCTGTGTGCCCCCCCACCCCCCCCACCCCTCCACCTCTGGAACTCCCTCCCTGAATATCTGAGAGCTCCGCAATCATTGACTGACTTTAAAAAAGGCTTAAAGACTTTTCTTTTTAAGCAAGTCTATTCTGCCTCCACATGATTGTATCATTGATTTTAGTTGATTTTATCATTGATTTTAGTTGATTTTATCATTGAT
>NC_056508.1:47594462-47598560 GCF_014905685.2 Nematolebias whitei | reverse complement strand
GGAGGAAGTGACATCACATCCCTTACTGGTCTCAGACGTGTGGGGACAACGTGGACACAGTTATGGGTCTCTGACGCAGAGGAAAGGAAATTTTTTGTTGCAATTATCATCGTTGACGTAATCACCTCCTTTAAAAAGGAAAAGGAAATTATCAGGACAAAATTTGACACATTTCCTTCATTTCTTGATGAATGTTTTCAGAAATGAATTAATGACTTTCTTTTTATTGTCACTGTCCTTGTGTACATTAAGATTAAAAGTAACTGTTCTCAAAGGCTGAATTGTTCTTACGCAAATTCAGCCTTTTCTGGAAAAAAGCACAATCCTGGATAAATTTCAATCTGGTTTTAGATCCCGACATAGCACAGAATCTGCATTATTGAAAGTTCATAACGACATAGCTCAGTCAGTTGACTCTGGGTGCCCAGTAGCTCTGGTGCTCCTCGACCTCACAGCAGCCTTTGACACTGTGGACCACTCTGTCCTTCTGTCTCGCCTCCATGATTTTGTTGGGATTCGTGGTACTGCTCTGAAGTGGTTCACGTCCTATTTATCTGATAGAACCTTTTCTATCTTGTTCAATGGCTCCTCTTCCTCTACAGCCCCTCTTCTGTGTGGGGTGCCACAGGGTTCCATTTTGGGTCCTTTGCTCTTTTCATTATACATGTTGCCACTTGGATCTATTATAAGACAACACAATGTCAACTTTCATTTTTATGCAGATGATTTGCAGATCTATTTACCATTAAGGCCAGGATCCAATAACCCAATGCTTTCTCTCTTCGACTGCATCTCTGCAATCAAACATTGGCTGAACAAGAACTTCCTGTTTTTAAATGACAGTAAAACAGAATGGATTTTATTTGGTGACAAAGATGCAACTGGCCTGGGAAATTTGGACATAAACTTCAGTGACTGTGTGAATAACCTTGGGGTGACCTTTGATAAGGCTTTACACTTTGACAAACATATTGCCTCTGTTGTCCGGTCGGGATTCTTTTATTTACGCCTTTTAAAAAAGGTCAAACCCTTTTTAAATTGTCACGACCTGGAGAAAGCTGTTCATGCTTTTATCACTTCTAGGCTCGATTATTGTAACGCTCTGTATGTCGGTGTACCACAGTCATCACTGAGTCGCCTCCAGCTTGTACAGAATGCAGCAGCGCGCCTTTTAACCAACACTCCTAGATGGGACCACATCACACCTGTTTTATTCTCACTACATTGGCTCCCTGTCCGTTTTAGAATAGATTTTAAACTTTTATTATTTGTTTTTAAAGCTCTGAATGGCCTTGCTCCTCCTTATATAACTGAGATGCTAAGTTTCCCCGCCCGCTCCAGATCTTTGAGGTCAGACAGCTCCTGCTCTCTGTTCCAAGGACTAAATATAAACGCTGGGGTGACCGTGCCTTTTCTGCGGCCGCACCTCGACTCTGGAATAAGCTCCCACTTGATCTGCGTCAGATTACTGAACTTGGCCCTTTTAAATCGAAGCTTAAGACTTTTTTATTCCAACAAGCTTTTAGTACGTAAATATGTGGTGACATTTCTGGTTTTATTTGTGCTATTATGTTGTGTTTTCTTGCTTTTGACCTATTGTCATTTTAAGTACTGTTTTTTGTTAAGCACTTTGGTCACCATCACCATGGTTGTGTAAAGTGCTATAGAAATAATTAAATAATAAAAATATGGTGCAAACATATACCCAAGTAAATAAAACCTATGGTAAAAACAGTAGTGCTCTTGTATATTCTACAGATATTACTCAATAATGGCATTGCGCAGAATTATCCATAAAATAATTAATTACATAATTAAACACCTAAACAATTCACATTAGTTGAGTAAAAGGAAGTCTGGGGTTCCAGAAGGTGAGACTGGGAAGTCATTCAGCTCACAATGGTTATGGCTTTTGAAAACAAAACATTGTTCTTGAATCTCTTAGTTTTTGTTCTGCTGTACCTGCACCACCTCCCAGAGGTCAACTGGTCAAACAGTTCAAAACCAGGATGAGAAGAACTGTTCTTGATGATGGGTTTTGTTCTGCTGAGGCAGCAGGAGATATAAATATCCATCAGGGAGGGTAGAGGGCACAAGATAAAAAAAAATAAGAAAATAAAAATTATTTTACGTTTGCTGTCGTGAACCATGGGTTTGGTTGTGTTTTAGGTTTTAATTTGTTTCATTTTATTATTTTATCTTTAAGTTTGGCAAAGCAGCCTTTTTAAAAATGAACTCTTTGGACCCGCTGCCATCAAGTAAAATATTGTTTGTCTCAGGCAAGAGAAAGAACAGTATAGTTATTTGGTTCTAGGGAACAAACCTTGCATGCAAGTTGCTTGTTATGCAAGCATGAGAAGAGAGTTTTTGGATACATATGGACAAAGAATGTTCTGCTCCATTGTTGTGTGTGTGGGAAAGTGGTTGATGATTGTGTTTTTGAGCAGATGTGCATGAGCCATTGTTCTGAGGAGGAGGTTGATTCTTAGATCACCTTGACACAAGAATATCCTTTGTATGAGTGTGTATGTGAAAGTTTGGGAAAACAAGGTTAGGGTCAGGATAGTAAGATTTGGTGACAGACAATTTAGAGATAAAAGCAGCTAATAAGTTGTACAAGGCTTGTTTGTGCCTTTGCGTCAATAAACCCTGACTTGTTGTCACTTTGGAGTCCAGAGATATACTTTGTTTAATGATCAATTGTTTAATGAAGAATAAGCCTCACACGGGGTGCCAAAATGAGGTGGCTCTCTCTTCATTTGACTCTTGAACATTTCAAACCTGCACATCTAGAAACACATTAGTTTCTATTTCTTTTGGTCATGGCTGAGCAGAAGATAATGAATTTTGCTCTATCGGTGGTTGGACGTTTTGGTGTTTGGCTACTGTCCATTGTGGCTGCAAATAAGACCTCTGAATCTTTTTATTGCTTCTTTAAAGCTTGAAAACTGGAGATTTTTCTGTTTATGTTGGAAAAGTCATTTTTTTTAGTAGTTGTTTAAATCTCTGTAGTTTCATGTCAAAGTTTTTGAATGCTTTCACTTGACTCTCATGTTCCATTTCTCCACCTACTTCCTGTTTCCAATTAGCTCACCTGCCTTAATTTAAATGCTCGCCTGTCCTACTGTATCTAGAACAGTCCCAGTAACTGTAAAGTTTGCAAATATCAGATTTAGACTCTGACTACTCTCCATCTCAAATGAGTTGGATCACAAAGAAAAGAGAAGTCTTGTTTGAAAAATACCTGACAAAATCAGGCCATTTGGTTATTCAGCTGGATTGAAAAAATTCATACTCCATTTAACCTTTCTATTCTAGAAGCAGTGTAGAAGATGATACATACCTCCGAAGCTGATGATGTCCATGCAGTCCTCAACACCGTCCCAATTGTTTGGTTCCCCTTTGGCCCAAGAATTGAAGGCAAACTTGGAACCATCACTCCACATCCACACACCCTCCTGAGGAAGTTTTAAAAGTTCATTCAGTGTTTTTACTTTCTACTAACTGTTGCCAAGATACAACACAGCTGGGATGTCTTAAGAAAGAACCTTTGAGGCTCTAACTCCTATTTGAAGTCAGTTTCCTAAAACATCAGGGCTGCAGCTGTTGGAGACCAGCATTCATGAGGACGTCTCCAAAATATCCTCATGTAAATGGTAATGGTAAATGGACTGTACTTATATAGCGCCTTTCTATCTTATTTCAAGATATTCAAAGTGCTTTACACTACAATCTGTGTCCTCATCTACCCATTCATACAGCACTCCACTAGATCTCTACAAAGCTAATTGAACAAATCATTCTAATGAGACTAATCAGTGCTTTTAGATCACATTCATACACTGATGGGACACACATCAGAGGCAATGAGAGGTTCAGTGTCTTGCCCAGGGACACTTCGGCATGTGATTGCTGGTAGATTCGAACGCCCAACTCTCGCATTCGAGGACGACTGCTCTAACCACTCAGCCACAGTCGCCCCTCATGTGAATGGCTGCTTGCATTACCCAAACCCCCAGCAGGATCATTATATTTGTGACAACAAGTGTTCTTTTAGAGAAATATTTTAAACATTTTTGTCCACTATGAAGAGTAAAT
>NC_056508.1:47591038-47594362 GCF_014905685.2 Nematolebias whitei | reverse complement strand
TTTGAAAACTCGGAAACAAACTCAAAACAGGAAAACGATGACAGTATGAATGCTGACTCAGCATTTAGACCGGGGCTATTCAACTGACAACCCCGGGGGCCAAATCAGACCCATGGATGAGCTCAGTTCAGCCCATCAGTGGGTTCACTCCTGTGAAGACAGACGTGTTTTCCCGGTGCTCCGCCCACCCCCACTCCCACCCCCCCAGCGTCCCTGCTTGCACTCTTTAATCCTGTGAACCCTTAAAGAGCCTCTTTTGTTTCCCTTCCTAATTCGAAGGATCAGCTGTTCTCTCAACAAAATTGATCAACTTCTCCTGACAGGAGTCAGGGTAAGGAGGACCTCTTACCTCAATGGAAACAAAATGGATTCACGATGACAACTGTTTTGTTGGGGTTTTTTATGCTGTTTGGCTGGTGAATTCTAGATTGTCTATAAATTTGTGTGGATGTGTCGAAGCTCGGCAGCACTCTGACTGAATTATGTGCAGCTGCAGCAGGGAGCTGGAGCAGGAGTTATCAGGACCGTGAACTCTCTAGCAGCACACATGAATGTGGGAATACTCTTGGAGAAGCTGAGAGCTCAACTTTCGGCGTAAAGGATCGATTCGGCTATTTTTGGAGTTCCATCAGAGGAATATATACCATCGAGACTTTAAAAGGCAGAAACAACAATTCACGAGTTCTGCCTGACCCAAACTGTGGCCTTGACGCCGGACTTATCTCAACTCCTCCTGGAATGTTTAGAAAAACAAAGAAGCTTTGTCTGTTTCCTCACCCCTCTCTTCTCCAAGGCCGTGGACATGTGACAGAACCTCAGCCGAGCTGATGATAAATAACACCTCTTATCTGGACAATGGCTGAGAGGGGGGGCTCTGGACTATGCTACGACTTTCCCTTAAAATTCAATGTCTTCACGGCCTATATGTATAACGTCTGTTTATGTTGCTTTCCTGTGGTAGGTTTTTTTGATGCCTCAAATCGTGCCCTGTCTAGGACACGGTGTGAGAGATCTTTTTTTTATACCGTCTCTCCTCATATTTTCTTCCCTTTTCTCATCTAAGCAAAATATTATTCTGAGTAAGAATAAGAGGGCCGTGCTTTCATAGCAGCAGCTTCGTGCACTCCGCCCATCTTTTGGACGATTGTACGTACATGTTCTCGTTGTATCTCGGTGCGATGATAATAAAGTTTTTTCTGATTCTGAAAACAAACTTCCTTAATGATAATAACTGCTGGATGTCCAGCCCCTGAGCTCATGGCTTTCAGTAATTGTGCCCCCCTGAACACTTTAGTTGAATAGTCCTGGTTTAGACAATCATCAAAACATCAAAGGTTTATTTTTACTTACGTTCGTTCCGATCCACAGACCGCAGACGATCAGGGTCAAAAGAAGACCTGAAGACATCTGTGGACAGAACGTACAAGTTTTATCTCATGTAGGGGAACACCTCACCTCAGAAAACAGTTCACCTCATCAAATAAACATCATTCCTGTGTTTTGTGTTTAAAACTGTTCAAATTAAGATTCATCTATTCTCTTGGGAATGAACAGACATCATTTTACAAATGTTCAGTTTAGCCCACAAACTTCCTAACTTGACACTAATGTAATAAAAAGCAAAAACCTGTTATTGTGTTAACCTCAACAACCCAAGGCTTTTGTATGAAACCGAGAGATCGTTTTTAATTAGAGCTTTTGTTCAACTGACTTCGGAGTTTGAAACATCCGAAAAACTCACAACGTTGACATCTTGCCTTATCGAACAAGTAAAACTCCCAGACTCTGGTTCCCATGAAGATGATAACAAAGAAAGAGTCTTTGTTTGTTCAAACTGACTTTCCTTTTCCAGGAGATGAACAGTCAACAGCAACACCTCTGTTAAAACATTACATGTTTTAAGTTTAAGCCTAAATATGTCATACCTGAATGTTTATTCATGAAAATGTGTGTTTTAAGTAATCTTTCTTTAAGATAATACATTTGTCTTATTTTCTCTTTTTAAAGGAAACTTTTAAGGCAGAGAAAAAGGGACTTTAGATTTATAAAACAACACCAAGAGTTTAAGACCACCTCTTCCCGAGAAGTGGACCATCATCTCTGTTCTGCACAGACACTATGTTTCACTTTTAAGAAAAACTCTGAAGCCTTCACATTTCACACTGGAACTTTTAAGAAAAACTCCAGAGACTTCACACTGGAGCTTGGAACTGGAGAGAGAGAAGAAGCACCTGACCAGACCTAGAACCGGGCTGGCATTGATCAGAGCCAATCACCTTCCCAGAGTGAACTGTGAGTAATCAATCCAGAAGAGTTATCCATCGAACCAGGTCCAGAGGAGGACTACAGTCAAGGTAACTCGGGAGATTTCTCAACTTACGAGCTACCATCTGCACCCACCTGCCTGATATCTCCGGAGGCTGTTCACGGAACAACTCTCATGGTTTCATCTGTTTGCTAGTGACCTCACATCACAGTAATTGCACATTAAACTTAAACAGAGTTCAGCGTAGAACTAAACCAGTCCTAATCCAAAAAAGTTCAATCTGGTCCTCTGGACATTCAAAAAACAAGAAACCCTGATGTGAATAGTAAACAGCCATCAGGTGCTAATGATCCAGTGTTAGGCTGATGGTCCTTCTTGACCATGTGATCAGCTGGTTCTGGTTGTCAGCAGCAAAACTGGTTGATTCATTCTGAGAAGGTGCTATTTAAGAGACTGAGCTGAATACAGCACCTCAGACTGAGGAAGTCCTCAGGATAAGAGACGAAACGTTTCTACATTTTTTTTGCTTTGTTTTGTTTTTTGTTTTTTTTGTTTTCTTGTTTTTTGAATGTCCAAGGACCAGATTGAACTTTTTTGGATTTTTCTACCTGAATTATTGAGCATGTATCAGGAAACCAGTCCTAAGTCTGCCTTTTAAGTTTCACAAATTTTATTCATCAATTAGACCTTTGATTCAACATCATTTGTTATGCAGTTAACGTTTGTCATGCATACATTTCACAATATATATCACAGATTATACATAAAAATCCACTGAATTTGTGATTATTTTGGCATATCTGTGTGTATTAATTGATTGGATATTCTTTAAACACGACAAAAGAACTCACGTTCAATTTACATTATTTTGGGTTAAATAGAGATTGAGTTTCCTCTCCAAGAGAGAGGTGGTGCCCAAACAACAAGGTTATTTGCATAATACATGCATATCTTATGAGCTTAACTCATAACTGATAATCAAAACATATTTTAACACCCCATATCGCAACACTCAGAATTAAATATTTAACCCGTGTACCTTCTGTCAGGACCACTCA
>NC_056508.1:47589788-47590938 GCF_014905685.2 Nematolebias whitei | reverse complement strand
AGGTGTAGCTCCCCAGGCCTACATGGCTGCTGCAGCTCCCCAGGCCTTCACAACAGCTGCAGCTTCCCAGGCCTGCATGTCTGCTGCAGCTCTTCAGGCCTCCATGTCAGCTGCAGCTCCCCAAACCTCCATGTTGGCTACAGCTCCACAGGCTTCCATGTCAGCTGCAGCCTCCTGGGTCACCATGCCAGCTGCAGAACCAATGGTTCCCTCACTCCTCTTTCCCTGTGCTGGTTGGTCATGGACTCAGAGTGAACGTTACCACCGTCCACCCACCTGAACTTGCTCCATTCCGGGCCGCCTACCCGAACTTTTTGCCACATGTGGGACAGCCTCCTAGTTGACCACCAGAGTCGCATCCACCTTATGGACGGACTCCTGGCCATTCTTGGGAGAGGTGGTTTCATCTAAGACAGTCCTCTGACCACCTAACCACCCTTTTGTAGTTTTGTTTTTTGTATTTAATTCCCAGGGTACTTGTCCTGACGGTTTTTAACCTTGTGTTTTCCTTGTGCCCCCATCCTTGCAGTTCCTCCATTCGCCTGTCCTAATCTTTTGGGGTGGGTTCTTTGGGGATGCCAGGGGGCGTCCTTGCGGGGAGGGTACCGTAGAGATGGTGCCCTCTGGTGGCTGGTCCCCATCCTTACACCCACTGGTTACCCTGTTAATTGTCCTGATTTTTTCCACCTACATGTCCTGTCCAGGTGTGTGTGACTGTGTCTTATTACTCTGTGTATATAAGTCTGTGTCTTTGTGCTACTCGTTGTCTGGGCATCATCTGGTCTTTGTCTGGTTCCCCTTCTGAGTCCAAGATATTACCATGAGTGTCTCCTTGAGTGTTCCTCATGTAACTCCAAGCCATGTACCGTGCTTCGCTGTCATGACAGCTCATTATTTTGCATTATGAAAAGTATTTTGTTTATTTTACTCCTCGAGTCTCTGAGTCCTGCCTGCACTATTGGGTTCTGCTCCAAGAATCACTGTTTCCGACAAAGTCAGGTAAATTTAAAAAACGGAATTTAAGTTTTCAAACTGCTTGTGTTATTTTCTCAGGCTGTCAGAATGAATTTGATGATGTTGTTTCCTGATGACACGAAATACTTGTTAAATTAAAAAGTCAACTTTGTGTGTGTGTTTAAAACGTGTTTCT
>NC_056508.1:47589058-47589688 GCF_014905685.2 Nematolebias whitei | reverse complement strand
CAGAAAGCAGCTGCAAGAATAAAAATAAGAATCAATGAAAGTCATTTATAAACAATTAAAGTTGACCAAAGTGGTGTGCAATAAAACTATTAAAGATGTGAAAACTCAAACATTAAAATCATGGAGACAGAAAAAAGTCTAAATGTTTAATTTCTTACATTTTAAACTCTTAACTGCAAATAACAAAAGTAATCTCAGATTGATTAAGTCAGCACAGCAGTGTTAGTGTATTTTATGAAAGTTAGAGTGTAGCTGGTAAAATAAAAAGTCCTGCACAAAACTATTTAAAATACTGGAAATTAGTTTTAATTTGTTTTATTAAAAGCTGCAAATTTCCTTAAAAATGTCTGAAATCCCATCAAATACATTTTTAAAAAGTTCAGTTTATTAAATAATTTCTGATCGCCTGCTGCCATGACAAGAGGGCAATCATGTAACTGTGTCTACATGCATCTGTTAGCAAAATATCTCAGGAACATCTGGATGAATTTCACTGAAACCTCAGACAGTAATGGTTGGATGAACTTTTAGAGTTAACCTTATTCAAGATGGCCGTCACAGCCAATTGACCTCAAAACACAAAAATGGCTCCAACTCAGTCAGCTTCTTCGGCTGCAACGCTAAAACATT
>NC_056508.1:47587729-47589048 GCF_014905685.2 Nematolebias whitei | reverse complement strand
CTCAGAATTAAATATTTAACCCGTGTACCTTCTGTCAGGACCACTCATTTATTTCAGCTCTAACATCACAGCCAACACGTCTTCCTGACGGAGTCAGGAGCCCAATTTTCTAAAATGGAAGTGTTTTACCTTGTTGTGATGAGATGAAGACGATTCTGCAGCAGACAGAAACACATCTTCAGACGGTGGACCCCGTTTTTATAACGCTGCTCTGCTGTTTTAGGCACGATGAACATCGACAAACCGAAACGTTAAATATTGTCTCAAGGCTGCAACAAAAAGTTTTCTAAGGAATTCCAGGTGTTGACCATCAGAATAAATACATATTGGACCTGCAGTTCTGTAAACATCAGACTATTAAATAATGATCATATTGACTATTTGACTATGGTGCAATAACATGAACTCACTCCTGTTGGCTGAACAAATGTGGAAAATAAACGAAGACAGAACAAACAGAAAGAGTTTATTGAGTTTTAAGTTCTTCAGATCATGGATTTAGCAGAAGATGTTGAGATCTGATCAGTTTGGACACAAAACGTTGGTACAAAAACACTTTTGAATAAAATTAGCACACCTGGATGAAGTGCATGTTGCCAGTTGGTTCTTGAATTGTTTGCTCACTATCTGTAAAAATTACTAAGTTGTAGCCATTTTTGTGTTTGCCACAGTGGCCATCTTGATTAGGTTGACTCCAACAATTGTGCAACTGTAGATGTACGTCCAGTAATTACCTTGTTCCAAGAAACAGCTTTGGTAAGCCAGGGTCTTAGTGCCAACTGCCAAGGCCAATGCCGTTGGCTGCAGCCCATGGTGCCATGCACCCGACTCGTATGGGCCAACAGAAAGGTGAACCCATGTAACTCATTTGAGGAGAGCCTGACGGGCCCCATGGGTAGAAGCTCTGTCACCAGGTGCTTGATGATGAGCGCCTCCCCCAGCCCTGACTCCAGTGTGTGGTCCTGGTACCCCTTGTCTGGACAAGAGACATTGAACACCTTCATGTCTTCTGTCCAAACGTGTTTTCTGAATGATTTTTTGTCTGGCCTGTCACCCAGGACCAATCTGCCTTGGGAGACCCTACCAGGGTCAACAGCTCCTGACAGCTTCAAAGATCCATTTAGGCACACAAAACCTGCTCCACCATGGTAAGGTGGCAATTTGTGAAGGAGGCAAAGGCTTGGCTGTGGGAATAGTTCAGTGAGACCTTGGACAGAGACTCTCACATGGCTCCAAGAAGATTCTGGTAAATCATGAGGCAACTGAGATGAAGGAAGCAGCACTTTACCAACACTGTGAAGGTAGGCTGCTGTTGACCT
>NC_056508.1:47587419-47587719 GCF_014905685.2 Nematolebias whitei | reverse complement strand
AAACGTGTTTCTCAAACACTTGGTCCTTACATCAACACAGATGTGTTCCACCTGTTGATTCTGTTTCGTCCCCGTCTGTTCAACCTGATGACAGTTTTTCATTTCTTTGTTTTTCTTCGTTTATTAATAAAAGCTCATATGTTTGCTCTTCAGGTGTCTGTTTGTATGAGACTTGTACGTCCCGAGACACAGAACCAACCGTACGAAACTACACACAAGTGTTAAACCAACAGAAACATTAATGTTGATGTTAGATTTATCTGCACACTGTTGTGCACTAATTTTATTTCCTGTTCTTCT
>NC_056508.1:47585095-47587319 GCF_014905685.2 Nematolebias whitei | reverse complement strand
GATTTATCTGCACACTGTTGTGCACTAATTTTATTTCCTGTTCTTCTTCTGTTTCTGTCAAACTTTTCGGCCCACTTCATTGATAGCTTAAAAAAACAAAAACCACACGAACACTCAGCTCCATCAGGAGAAGTGAGACATTTGGTAGCAGTCCATCACGAGGTGTACTAAAAAACTGAGAAAACTTTCCCCATTGACAATGGGACGTTAAAACCCATTCCTGTTTGGCTCTCCAGCTCAGACATTACAGCAAAACCCTCATTCTAGTTTAAAACGGGTCACTGACAGTTGGACTTTACAGGACTGAGCTGCTGTTTTCACATTTTTGATGGTTTTTACACGATTTGAATTTGATGACTTTAAAAAAAAAAGTGGGCGCAGTTGGTAGAGCTCCTGCCTGTCAGTGAGCAGGTCGCCCTGGTTCAAATCCCGGCCAGGGACCTTTCTGGGTGGAGTGTGCATGTTCTCTCCGTGCTGCGTGGGTTTTCTCCGAGTACTTCAGTTTCCTCCCACAGACCAAAAACATGCATGTTAGACTGATTGGTAACTCTCAATTGTCCCTAAGTGTCCCTGTGATGGACTGGAGACCTGTCCAGGGTGTCCCCTGCCTTTCCCACATTGATGGCTTGACATGGACTCTCCTGCAACCCAAAAAGGAAGAAGTCGGTAAAGATAATGGATGGAATATCCTGATGCTGCTCAATTATTCAGGTAGAAAAATCTAACAAAGTTAAGTCAGGTAAGCTGGATGGATTAAAAAAAAAAACTTGTTGAAACGTTTTGTCTTTTACCCAAAAGACTTCTTCAGTCTGAGGAGCTGCAATAAACTCAGTCTTATAAATGGGACCTTCTCATAGTGGATCAATCAGTTTGTTGTTGACATCCAGAACTAACTGTTCACATGACGAAGGAGGACCATCAGCCTAACGGCCGATGGATTGGACGGCATCTGCAGCCAGTTTCTATCGGATCCATTGTGGGACGGACCTTTACAAAAGATCCTTCCTGCCTGCAGCCATCAGCATCTATAACATCTCTTATTGAAACAAGGATAATGAGTTACAACAACATTTAATTTCCCTTTGGGATTAATAAAGTATTTTTGAATTGAATTTAGTGTAAACCACAGAGTCCTGGTCTGATGATGTTGCTCTTCTGTGCTGATCCATCCTTTTGCCAATGTAAGACTGATCACCCTCCTGACACTGAACAACATACACAACATTACTCTGTTTGTGCCGGGGAACTGGATCTTTGGGATGAACTAGTCTTTAATGTATTTTGGGGTTTAAAAGCCACTGGGACGTTATGTTTAGAAAATAAACGTCTCAGTTTCTCTGATACTCCCTCAACATCTGGAATGACCACTGGTCTGGGTCTGGGTTCCTCCTGTTCTCCTGTTGGCTGACTGGAGTCCTGTTTGGGTTTCTTCTCTGCTTTCAGGAAGGCCCAGTTAGGATATCCACATTACTCTAAAGCAGGGGTGTCAAACGCACTTACAAAGGAGGCAAAATTAAACCTTTTTTCAAACTAAGGGCTGGTTTCAGAATCTTTAGATCCCCAACATCTTTTCTTGGTTGCAGGTTCCTCAACTAGAGTTTGATTGGTCTCATTTGATGTTCTCTGTTGTACTTTTGACATCATAATCAAAGATTACTGAAAGTGATAAATGTATTTTACATTTAAAATAATATCTTGGGGGGCAGATAAGATATCAACGAGGGCCACATTTGGCCCCTGGGCCTTGAGTTTGACACATATGCTCTAAAGCCTGTCTTGTGTGGGATTTCTCCTTCTGCCTGGCTCCTGAGCTAGTGGGGACGCTGTCTGCTCTGTGGTACAGAGTCCTGATGACTCCTAACTTGTGCTCCAAAGGGTGATGGGAGTCAAACTGCAAATACTGGTCTGTGTGGGTGGGTTTGCGGTACACCTCAGTTTGCAAATGTCCTCTATCAGAGACTGAGACCTCACAGTCCAAGAAAGCCAACCTGCCATTTTTTACATCTTCTCGTGTGAACTTGATGTATTTATCCACAGAGTTGATGTGGTCAGTAAAATGTTGGACTTCCTGAGATTTGATTTTAACCTAGGTGTCGTCAACATACCTGAACCAATGACTTGGTGGTGTCCCTGAAAAGGACGTCAAGGCTCTCTTTTCTACCTCCTCCATGTACAGGTTGGCAACAATAGGAGAAACTGGAGACCCCATAGCACACCCATGTTT
>NC_056508.1:47583672-47584995 GCF_014905685.2 Nematolebias whitei | reverse complement strand
GCCTGGGGAGCTGCAGCAGCCATGTAGGCCTGGGGAGCTACACCTGTCGTGAAACCCTAGGGAGCTGCATCTGTTGTGGAGGCCGTGGGTTCTGCAGCAGTCATGGAGCCCTGGGGAGCTGCAGTTGTCATGGAGGCCTGGGGAGCTGTAGCTGTTGTGAAATCCAGCAGGTCTGTAGCTGACATGGAGACCTGGGGAGCTGCAGCTGTTGTGAAGGCCTGGGCAGCTGCATCAGTCATGAAACCCTGGGGACCTGCTGTTGTCATGAAGGCCTTTGTGGTCGTGGAGGCCTCTGTGGTCGTGGAGGCATATGTGGCCATGGAAGTATCTGTGGTCATGGAAGCCTCTGTTGTCGTGGGAGCCTCTGTGGTCAAGGAAGACTCTGTGGTCAAGGAAGCCTTTGTGGTCGAGGAAGCCTTTGTGGTCGAGGAAGCCTTTGTAACTGCATCAGGCAATGAGACCTCTGTGGCTGCAGTGGGCGATAAGACCTCTGAAAACTCGGGACCCCCTGGGCTGAGGTGTGGGATCCTCAGCAGGTTCTAAGTCTTCTGCAGTCTTAAGTAGACCTTGTAAGGGAGTCTAAGGAGAGAAATGCCCCTATGATTGGAGCACACCTTCCAGTCCTACTTTTTGACAAGGGGAACCACAACCCCAGTCTGTCTATCCAGCAGCACTGCCCCCCAATGCTCAGACTATCAAAGGCCTGTCAATCAAGACAGTTCTACAACATCCAGAGCCTTGAGGAACAGACTAATTCCCAGACGAACCTTGACTCAGGTTCTTCCATGGAAGACATGGTGATGGGATTGCAACTGTCCTCAAAGTATTCCTGTCACAGCCAGACAACATCACTGGTCGAGGTGTCCATGGACTGTGTATATTCATTCAACCTTTATTTAGCCAGGTAATCCCATAGAGCCTCGATGACTCATTTACAAGAGAGACCTGGTATATATGTGTGCACCATGCACTATTATTTTACTTTATTACTTTATAAGATGTTCCTGTTCTCCTATTGTTATTATGGTCTTACAATGTGCTCATGATCCTTTCTCTATCTTATAATCATTTTTGATGTGACTATCAGTGAGGAGACAACAGAGAGGTCTTATTTTTTGTTTGTTTTGATTATGTTTGAGACTTTTGAATGTAATGGTAGACACAGTGATTTATCCCCAGTAAGAATCCTTGAGAAATGTTTACCTCCAGCCTCACACCCACACACACACAATGAGTTCCTACAAAACAAACCTTTTCTTAACAAGAAGACAGAACCAGATGAACCGAGGCAGAGCGAGCATTGGGACTTTCTGTACTTTTAAC
>NC_056508.1:47583424-47583572 GCF_014905685.2 Nematolebias whitei | reverse complement strand
ATATTTACAAATGCAAAGCTTTGTGGAGAACCGGTCAGGACACAGAATGTAAAACGTTAAAAGTACAGAAACTCCCAATGCTCGCTCTGCCTCGGTTCATCTGGTTCTGTCTTCTTGTTAAGAAAAAAATTCATTGTGTGTGTGTGTG
>NC_056508.1:47582491-47583324 GCF_014905685.2 Nematolebias whitei | reverse complement strand
CATGAGCACATTGTAAGACCATAATAACAATTGAAGAACAGAAACATCTTATAAAGAATAAAGTAAAATAATAGTGCATGGTGCACACATATATACGCAGTCCATGGACACCTCGACCAGTGATGTTGTCTGGATGTGACAGGAATACTTTGAGGACAGTTTCAATCCCATCACCATGTCTTCCATAGAAGAACCTGAGTCAAAGTTCATCTAGGAGTTAGTCTGTTCCTCAAGGCTCTGGATGTTGCAGAACTGTCTTGGTTGACAGGGCTTTGCTAATTTGGGCATCGGGGGGCAGTGCCACTGGATAGGCAGACTGGGGTTGTGGTTCCACTTCTCAAAACATAGGACTGGAGGGTGTGCTTCAATTATAGGGGCATCACTCTCCTTAGCCTTCCTTATAAAGTCTATTTAGTGGAAACTGGAGAAGGGAGTCTGATCGATGGTTCAATCTCAGATTCAGGGGAAATGATGCAAGGTCTGTCCTGGCCATGGAACACTGGATCAGCTCTTTACCCTTGCTAGGTTCCTTAAAGAGATATGGATTTGTAAAAAGCCTTCACAATTTGATCCTTTAGATATGCTTTGGGTGGTGCTCCATGAGTGTGGGGCTGGGGCCCATTGCTACAGCCTGTTCAGTCACTATACAAGCAGCGTGAGAGTTTGGATCACATTGCCGGCAGTAAGTCAGACACCTTCAGGTGCAAGTTGGAGGACCATTGTCAAAGATTCTAATCATAACTTTCATGAATTTCATGATGCAACCAGGGAGATGGAGGGAGTCTGATTCAATGCTTCAAGGTGCTAGCTTTGCTATTTGCAGATGATGTGGT
>NC_056508.1:47581215-47582391 GCF_014905685.2 Nematolebias whitei | reverse complement strand
AATGGCTCCAACTCAGTCAGCTTCTTCGGCTGCAACGCTAAAACATTAAGCTTCTTCGGCTGCAATGCTAAAACGTTCAGCTTCTTTGGCTGCAATGCTAAAACATTCAGCTTCTTCGGCTGTAACGTTAAAACATTCAGCTTCTTCAGCTGCAAGGCTAAAACGTTCAGCTTCTTCGGCTGCAACGCCCAAACATTCAGCTTCTTCGGCTGTAACGCTAAAACATTCAGCTTCTTCTGCTGCAACTTTAAAACATTCAGCTTCTTCAGCTGCAATGCCAAAACATTCAACTTTTTCAGATGCAACATAAAACGTTCAGCTGTTTCAGCTGCAACGCCAAAACATTCAGCTTCTTCAGCTGCAACACCAAAACATTCAACTTCTTCGGCTGCAACGCTAAAACATTCAGCTTCTTCGGATGCAACATAAAACCATTCAGCTGTTTCAGCTGCAACATAAAAACATTCAACTTCTTTGGCTGATTCTGTCGGTAAATAAAGGTTAACTAAAACACAAACAATATTTATAAAGAAGCACCCACCTGGTCGTGGAGAACATTTTGCCTGTGGATCGAAAACAAAACCAGAAAATTAAAAACTAAAATTCTGTTTAATAATTTTTATTTTTATTTTAGCTGCATGGAGGATCAGTTTTAACCATCCTGAAGATCAAATCCAAACATTCTTCTAAACTTAGACTTGAAGAACAGGTTCTCTGAACAACAGCTGAAGTTTACTAAAGAAGCTGAAACTAAAGTAAAGTCATGTGAAACAAAACCTAAAACTAGATTAGCATCCAGCAAAACTGTAGCTCATAGCTAAAAACATCAGAACATTGTAGCTCGTAGCTAAAAGCATCGGAACATTGTAGCTTGTAGCTAAAAACATCGGAACATTGTAGCTTGTAGCTAAAAGCATCAGAACATTGTAGCTCGTAGCTAAAAGCATCGGAACATTGTAGCTCGTAACTAAAAACATCGGAACATTGTAGCTCGTAGCTAAAAGCATCAGAACATTGTAGCTCATAGCTAAAAGCATCAGAACATTGTAGCTCGTAGCTAAAAGCATCGGAACATTGTAGCTCGTAACTAAAAACATCGGAACATTGTAGCTTGTAGCTAAAAGCATCGGAACATTGTAGCTCGTAGCTAAAAGCATCAGAACATTGTAGCTCGTA
>NC_056508.1:47577857-47581115 GCF_014905685.2 Nematolebias whitei | reverse complement strand
TTTTCTGTAAGAAAAAGACTGAAAAAAGGCTGTTGTTAAAAATGTGTATTTGTTGTTCGGAGAGAACATCGGCCATTTTTAATAAATCCCACAGTTCAGTGATGATGTAATGCTGTTGCTGTTTTCTCTCCTCAGCGTCACTGCAACACCCAGGATGGGAACCTGGCCTCCATCCAAAGCATCGACGAGTACGCCTTCCTCAGAAGCCTGGTCTTCAAGACCGCAGGGTCCAACCCTCGGACATGGGTTGGAGGCCATGATGCAGTGAAGGTACGACTACTGTTTTATTTTTAGCACCAGATCTGAAACCCGTTTATTTGAACCTCCAGGTGTTTGAACTTGTTGAGCCAGAATCTCACTGGGTCTCAAATCAGTGACAGAATGTGTAGATTTTCTGTTGCAGTCTATAAATTATGAATGTTTGTGACCAGCTGTCGTATTTCAAATCCCCAGTTTTAGAAAATACAACATTTTCTTGTGCAGTGTACAACGCTGCATTCTTGCTTTGTTTCCACCTCAGATGTCCGGATCTGTGATTTTAGTTTAATTATTGGATTTTGGTGTTTTATTTAGTATTGTAGTTTTTTATAACCCTAAAGGAGCTAGCATGTAGTCATTTGCAGTTTATAATTCTATTTCAGTCTGTGATAATTCTTAAAGATTTACTTTCTTATTGACAAAAATGTTTAAAAATATTTTGAGTCTTTTTAGCAGAAAGGTAATTTTTCTCCAAATGAACACTTATTGTCACAACAATAAAGATCCTGCTGGGGGTTTGGGTAATGCAAGCTGCCACTCGCGTGAAGATATTTTGGAGACGTCCTCATGAACGCTGGTCTCCAACAGCTGCAGCCCTGATGTTTTATTAAACCGACTTCAAATAGGAGTTAGAGCCTCAAAGGTTTTTTTTCTCAAGATATCCCAGCTTTGTAAGATCTTTGCAACAGTTAATAGAAAGTAAAAGCACTGAATGAACTTTGAAAACTTTCTCAGGAGGGTGTGTGGCTGTGGAGTGATGGCTCCAAGTTCATCTTCAATTCTTGGGCCAAAGGAGAACCAAACAACGCTGGTGTAGAGAACTGCATGGAGATCAATTACGGAGGTATGGATCATCTTCTGCACAACAGACAGCTGTTTCCAGAACAGAAAGATAAAATGGAGTTTGATTTTCTTCAATCCAGTTGAATAACTAAATGGCCTGATTTAATTAGAAAATTTTCAAACAAGATTTCCATTGTCTTTATAATGCAACTCATTTGAGATGGAGTGTTGTCAGAGTCTAAAACTGATATTTACAAACTTTACACAGTTGCTGAGACTGTCTCAGATCTGATAGGACAGGTGAGCATTTAAATTAAGGCAGGTTAGCTAAATGGAAACAGGAATCAGGTGGAGAAATGTAACATGAGGGTCAAGTGAAAGCATTCAAAAACTTTGAAATGAAATTACAGAGATTTAAACAACTACTCAAAAATAGGACTTTTACAACATAAACAGAAACTAACATCCCAAACTGGAGCTTTAAAGAAGCAATATAAAGATTCAAACATCTTGTTTGCAGCCATGATGGACAGTAGCCAAACACCAAAACATCCAACCACCGACAGAGCAAAACTCATCATCTTCTACTCAACCAGGACTGCAAAAAATAAAACCAGATATTTTTCAGGAGCAGGTCAGAAATGTTCAAGAATCAAATGAAGAGCCACTTCATTTTGGCGCCCCGTGTGAGGCTTATTTTTCATTAAACAACCGATCATTAAACTAAACATATCTCTGGACTCAAAAGTGACAGCAAGTTGGGATTTACTGAATCAAAGACACAAATAAGCCTTGTACACCTTACTAGCTACTTTTATTCCTAAATTGTCATTAAATCATTTTCGTGTGACTATAAACTTGTTTTCCTGAACTTTCACATGCACACTCATACAAAAGGATATTCTTGGGTTGAGGTGACCTAAGAATCAACCTCCTCAGAACAATGGCTCATGCACATCTGCTCAAAAACACAATCATCAACCACTTTCCCCACACATGCAATGGAGCAGGACGTTCTTTGTCCATATCTATCCAAAAACGCTTCTCATGCTTGCATAACAAGAAATTTGCTTTCAAGCTTTGTTCCCTAAAACAGAATAACTAATTACTGTTTTTTCCTTGGCCTGAGAAAAACAAGATTTTACTTAACAGCAGTGGGTAAATGGTAAATAAATGGACTGTACTGATATAACGTCTTTCTATCTGATTAAGATGCTCAAAGCTCTTTACAACACCATGTGTCCTCATTTACCCATTCATTAACTTTTTGTTTTAAAATTGATAATACACTATTAGGGATCATGGGAGTTTGCCCATCCAGCCTACATGTGTTTTATGGACTTGGAGAAGGCTTTTGACCGTGTTCCTTGAGGTACACTATGAGGTGTGCTCCATGAGTTCGGGAATGGGGACCCGTTGTTACAGGCTGTTCGGTTCCTATACAAGCGGTGCAAGAGTTTGGTTCTCATTGCCGGCAGTAAGTTGGACTTCTTCAGGGTGGAAGTTGGACTCCTCCAGGGCTGCCATTTGTCACAGATTCTGTTCATAACTTTTATGGACAGAATTTCTCGGTGCAGCCAGGGGGCGGCGGGGGGGAGGGGAGTCTTCAGTTTGGTGGCTTCAGGATTTCATCTCTGCTCTTTTCAGATGATGTGTCCTGTTGACATCATTGTGCTGTGATCTTCAGCTCTCACTGAAGCGGTTCACAGCTGAATGTGAAGCAGCTGGAATGAGAATCAGCACTTCTAAATCTGAGGCCATGGCCCTCAGTTGGAAAAGGGTGGATTGTTCTCTTCAGGTCGAGGGTGAGGTTCTGCCTCAAGTGGAGGAGTTCAAGTATCTCTGGGTTTTGTTCACGAGTGAGAGAAGAATGGAGCGTGAGATTGACAAACAAATTGGTGCAGTGTCTGCAGTATTACAGACTGTGCCGGTCAGTAGTGGTGAAGAGGGAGCTGAGTTGTAAGACAAAGTTCTCTGTTTACCGGTTGGTCTACGTTCCTCCCCTCACCTCTAGCCATGAACTCTGGTAAGGATGGTAACGTTTAGGTTAAAAATTTACAAATGTTGTCTTTGGTGCCTGGTTGTTTTCCAAATATATTAGTTTGTGTGAATGACAGGCATCAACTTAAAACAATTTGTAGAATGGTGCTTTATGAAGTTCTGTCCATGTCTTTGCATTAAATGACCGGCAGTACTTCCACATGTAAAATGGCGGAC
>NC_056508.1:47576601-47577757 GCF_014905685.2 Nematolebias whitei | reverse complement strand
TACATGTGTTTTATGGACTTGGAGAAGGCTTTTGACCGTGTTCCTTGAGGTACACTATGAGGTGTGCTCCATGAGTTTGGGAATGGGGACCCGTTGTTACAGGCTGTTCGGTTCCTATACAAGCGGTGCAAGAGTTTGGTTCTCATTGCCGGCAGTAAGTTGGACTTCTTCAGGGTGGAAGTTGGACTCCTCCAGGGCTGCCATTTGTCACAGATTCTGTTCATAACTTTTATGGACAGAATTTCTCGGTGCAGCCAGGGGGCGGCGGGGGGAGGGGGGTCTTCAGTTTGGTGGCTTCAGGATTTCATCTCTGCTCTTTTCAGATGATGTGTCCTGTTGACATCATTGTGCTGTGATCTTCAGCTCTCACTGGAGCGGTTCACAGCTGAATGTGAAGCAGCTGGAATGAGAATCAGCACTTCTAAATCTGAGGCCATGGCCCTCAGTTGGAAAAGGGTGGATTGTTCTCTTCAGGTCGAGGGTGAGGTTCTGCCTCAAGTGGAGGAGTTCAAGTATCTCTGGGTTTTGTTCACGAGTGAGAGAAGAATGGAGCGTGAGATTGACAAACAAATTGGTGCAGTGTCTGCAGTATTACAGACTGTGCCGGTCAGTAGTGGTGAAGAGGGAGCTGAGTTGTAAGACAAAGTTCTCTGTTTACCGGTTGGTCTACGTTCCTCCCCTCACCTCTAGCCATGAACTCTGGTAAGGATGGTAACGTTTAGGTTAAAAATTTACAAATGTTGTCTTTGGTGCCTGGTTGTTTTCCAAATATATTAGTTTGTGTGAATGACAGGCATCAACTTAAAACAATTTGTAGAATGGTGCTTTATGAAGTTCTGTCCATGTCTTTGCATTAAATGACCGGCAGTACTTCCACATGTAAAATGGCGGACGCTCTGACGTACCGCTGCAGTGAGCCAGCCCGTTCAACGGGGCATCCATTGTTTAGGTCTATGGTTTTAAGCAATGAAAGAAATGAAGGAAATGTGTCAAATTGTGTCTTGATAATTTCCTTTTTCTTTTTAAAGGAAATGATTACGTCAACGATGTTGCCTGCAACAACAAATTTCCTTTCCTCTGCGTCAGAGACCCGTAACTGTGTCCACGTCGTCCCCACACGTCTGAGACCAGTAAGGGATGTGATGTCACTTCCTCC
>NC_056508.1:47573440-47576501 GCF_014905685.2 Nematolebias whitei | reverse complement strand
CACAGTTCCAGGAACTCGTCTTAAGCGCAGAGGTGACAGGGCCTTCTATGTAGCAGGACCAAGACTCTGGAACGAGTTACCTCTGCTTGTCAGACAGGCCCCCTCCCTCTCGGTTTTTAAGTCCCATTTAAAAACTCACTACTATTCAGCAGCTTTCAACACCAGATGATCTGTGTTTTGAACCTGTATGCTCCACACTGGTTAGTCGTCATTATCTGCATCGTTTTTATGTCTATATTCTGATTTACCTCATTTTGTATGTTGCTTTGTGTGTTACCTGTTGTTCTGTCTGTACAGCACTTTGGTTGGCCTTGTAGCTGTTTTAAGTGCTTTACAAATAAAGTGGTATGGTATGGTAATATGATGTTGGTCCACTCTTTGCAGTCAGAACAGCTTCAACTCTTCTGGGAAGGCTGTCCACAAGGTTAAGGAGTGTGTTTATGGGGATTTTTGACCATTCTTCCAGAAGTGCATTTGTGAGGTCACATACTGATGTTGGCCAAGAAGGCCTGGCTCTCACTCACCGCTCTAATTCATCCCAAACATGTTCTATCAGGTTGAGATCAGGACTCTGAGTAGGCCAGTCAAGTTCATCCACACCAGACTCTGCCATCCATGTCTTTATGGACCTTGCTTTGTGCACTGGTGCACAGTCATGTTGGAAGCCAGCTCCAAACTGTTCCCACAAAGTTGGGAACATGGAATTGTCCAAAATGTCTTGATATGCTGAAGCAGTCAGAGTTCATTTCACTGGAACTAAGGGGCCAAGCCCAGCTCTTGAAAACAGCTCCAAACCTTAATTCCCCCCTCCACCAAACTTTACACTTGGCACAGTGCAGTCAGCCAAGTATCGTTCTCCTGGCAACCGCCAAACCCAGACTCGTCCATCAGATGGAGAAGCGTGATTTGTCACTCCAGAGAACGCGCTTCCACTGCTCTAGAGTCCAGTGGCGGCGTGCTTTACACCACTGCATCCAACGCTTTGCATTGCACTTGGTGATGTACGGCTTGGATGTAGCTGCTCAACCCTGGAAACCCATTCCATGAAGCTCTCTGTGCACTGTTCTTGAGCTAATCTGATGTCCACATGAAATTTGGAGGTCTGTAGTGATTGACTCTGCAGAAAGTTGGCGACCTCTTTGCACTATGCGCTTCAGCATCTGCTGATCCTGCTCTGTCAGTTTACGTGGCCTACCACTTCGTGGCTGAGTTGCTGTCATTCCCAGACACTTCCACTTTCTTATAATACAGCTGACGACTGTGGAACATTTAGGTGCGAGGAAATTTCACCACTGGATTTGTTTCATAGGTGGCATCCTATCAGTTCCACACTGGAGTTCACTGAGCTCCCGAGAGCGACCCATTCTTTCACAAATGTTTGTAAAAACAGTCCATGCCTAGGTGCTTCATTTTATACACCTGTGGCCGTGGAAGTGACTGGAACACCTGATTCCGAGAATTTGGATGCGTGAGCAAGTACTTTTGGCAATGTAGTGTACCTTAGATCTTATTACTGTTTGTCTTTTACATTTTATTGTGGGATGTAACTGGGACCTTGTGTACATACATGTCATACATGTATGACATGTGGTGGGATGACAATAAAGAAACTCTGACCTTTCTGTGTGGAGTTTGCATGTTCTCTCCGTGCATGCATGTTTTTTTTCTTCCAGGTACTCCGGTTTCCTCTCACAGGCCAAAAACATGCATGTTAGGGTGACTGGTAACTATTGTCCTTAGGTGAGTGAGAGAGCGAATGGTTGTCTCGTTTCTCTCTATGTGTCCCTGTGATGGACTGGAGACGTGTAGGGTGTCCCCTGCCTCTCGCACAATGACTGCTGGACATGGGCACCAGTGGGCCCTATGATCCATAAAGGCAGAAGCGGGTAAAGATAATGGATGGATGGATAAAAAATGTCTCCGTTTCAATGATGCAACGAATGCGTTGTTACTGGAAACAAAAATTTAATTCACAAATTTTCTTTTAAACAAAAACAAAACATCACGAGTCAGATTTCTACAGAGCTATCTCACTTCCGATGTGGTATCGAAACGTTTTCATAATCTGCAGCTCGAAAAGAACTTGGCGTCAAAGGTGAAAGCAAAATGTCCGAGGTATTTCGAACGCAGCACCCATCCGCCTGCTGTTTCGTTGGATCCGCTCCATTTTCAACCGGCGGTAAACAAACCGGCTAGGATCGAAAACGAGAAACTAAAGTAACGACATAGTACACAGTATAAAGCTTAAGACAATAGGAATCGATCTCTTTTTATGTTTGGAAGAGCGGTCATAAATAACTGATGTATTTTGTCATTACAGTATTTAAATCTTGTGCAGTCTCCGCCTTTTTATGCAGCTCCGGCGTGTGCGGGACTAGTAACCTTTACGTTATCGTCCTTTATGAGAACTTTGTTTTTTCAATCTCTTCCAATAGAAAAATCATCAAATAACTTATTACAGTTTATTGTTTTTCTCCCGTTAGTAGCTAAAAAAATTATGCGTTTACAGTCGCCACTGCATTTTAAGGCCTTTTAAAAGGAGAGCTCACGAAATAGTCACAGACTTTGCTTTAAATGATTGATCTGAAACGACAATAGACAAAATCACCTTAGTGTATTGTTTTCCAAGATGAGCCAGATATGAATGAGGATTTTTGTGTTAACACTAAAAACGTGAAATAAACGCAGTTCTTGACTGAACGCGCATCACGCTGCATACATATGTAGTTTCCGAGGTTCATGAACGCGGCACCGGGTTTCTCGGTGTGGCGGCCTTTTGTCTCCGCTTCGGGGTTTAAAACAAACACGAAGGAGCTCTGATGGAGCTCGTCAGACGGATTTTGTCAGAGTAATCAACTCGAACCAGAGCCAGCTCGGGGTTCGGTTCGGTAAGGAGTAGCCGGGTTCGTGTCTGGGGGATAGCTGGTACTAGCTGCCGTGTTAGCTGGTACTAGCTGACATGTTAGCTGATGCTAGCTGACGTGTTAGTTGGTGCTAGCTGATGCTAGCTGACATGTGCTAGCTGATGCTAGCTGACATGTGTTAGCTGATGCTAGCTGAC
>NC_056508.1:47571334-47573340 GCF_014905685.2 Nematolebias whitei | reverse complement strand
TGCTAGCTGACATGTGTTAGCTGATGCTAGCTGACATGTGTTAGCTGCTGCTAGCTGACATGTGTTAGCTGGTGCTAGCTGACGTGTTAGCTCGCCGCTCGTCTGAAAGTCCAGTTTAAATGAGCGGCTTCTGTTTCTGACGGAAACCACCAACATCAGCGGGAACACCTGATTCTGCTCTTTCTCTGCAGGTAAGACCGGAAGCGTTGCTGCACCGAGCAGTAAAAAATTAAACTTTATTCATTTATTTATGCAGAAATCTTGGTCAGAGTTGTTATAAAATCTTTAAATGAATGTTTAGAGGTAATTTCAGCAACAGATTAGATTCCTGCTAAACTAAATAATAATTCAGATTTATGCTTGAAATCTGATAAACGTGAACAATTAATAAACCCATCAATTACAAAGTTTAAATTTTAATATATCACATTTAGTGTCAGTTATTCATTCTCTTCTGTTTAATAAACTAAAATATCATTTTAACATATTTTAACTACCTCTTAAAGTTTCATCTTAATAAACTATTTTTTAATACAGTAAAAATCTCATTTATCAAAATGTTGCTTTATGTTATTCAGTTTAACTTCTAAAGGCTGATAACTGGGATGTAATTCAAAATGCTTATATTATTTCCTAATAATTTTATTAATAAACCTTAAAGTTGAGTCAAACAAATAGAGTTTAACTTCATCGTTTCTGATGCAACAACATGAAATGTTCACGTAAAGCTACGACACTTAGAACGAAGTTTAATTTTAAACATACAAGTCGTTTTATCATCTTCAAGTCCTAAACAGAAATAAATTACATTTAAATTATTAAATTATTCTAATTAGTTAAATCTGTAGTTTTCTTCACAAATTTAAATCACACTTTAATGCCTTGTTAACCATTTAAAGCCTGGATTTACTGCTGATAATCATTTTAAAGCTAATTAGTTTTTCCTTTTTGACCCACATCTGGTGGTTCTTGACCCACCTTAGGGTCCCGACCCACCTTTGAGAACCAGCGCCTTTAATTGGTCAGAACCCGCAGCAGGTTTTGCAGCATCGTCTCATTTTTACGCCTCTGAACTGACCCAGAACCGTACGAGACTTTCACAGGACGGGTCGAGCTCAAAGTCCGTAAATATGGATTTGTTTACTTCCAACGATTAAAAACTGGTTTCAAAAGACAAAACAAACCGGGACAGATCCGTTTGTAAAAATAAAAATAAATAAAACGAGACGATTCCTCCGGTGTCCGTCAGCTTCTGCGCCGCAGCCCAACAGGAAGTCAGGACTTTTAATTTGAAACAATCTCAACTCACTGATTGGCGGACTCTTGAATTTTTAAACTGTAGAAAGAGAACCATACTGAAAAGAAACATAAAGCCAGCCGCTCGTTGGTGTCACCATGGTAACCACGCAGCCGTCTGTCACTCCCTGATCCCACTCTGAGTAAAAGTTGGCCTCGTGCCAAGAGTTACAGGTAAACCAACTAAACTAACGAGCAGTAAGCAGGCGAAGCATCCTGTCGTCACAGACGGTGATTTGATGCGTCTGCAAGGTTTTATGGAGAGAAATGACGAGTTTAAAACGCCACCTCAGCTTTTATAGAAACACACCGTAGTTACTTTTCCTCCGTTTGTGACTGAAAAGACGTTTTCTGGCCTCCTCAGGACTTCCTGCTGTCATGGTGAACCAAGTCCTACGTGTCGATGGCGGCTGGCCGTTGGGGAAGAGCGACTCGAGCAGCAGCGGCGGCGAGAGCTCCAAGGAGAGCTCGCGGTGCTCGACGCCGGTGCTGGAAGTGGACCGCTTGGACCGGCTGCGGGACAAGATGAGGAGGAGGACGGAGGCCGGAGACCGCTGGTTCTCACTGGAGTTCTTCCCCCCGCGCACGGCCAGCGGGGCGGTCAACCTCATCTCCCGGTGAGTTATAACAACAGTTATAATATAACAACAGTTATAACAAATGTAACAGTTGTAACAACAGTTATAATAAATATAACAACAGTTATAATA
>NC_056508.1:47571052-47571324 GCF_014905685.2 Nematolebias whitei | reverse complement strand
AACAACAGTTATAATAAATATAACAACAGTTATAATAAATATAACAATAGTTATAATATAACAACAGTTAAAACAAATGTAACAGTTGTAACAAATATAACAACAGTTATAATATAACAACAGTTAAAACAAATGTAACAGTTATAACAAATGTAACAGTTGTAACAACAGTTATAACAAATATAACAACAGTTATAATAAATATAACAGTTATAATAAATATAACAGTTATAATAAATATAACAACAGTTATAATAAATATAACAGTTATA
>NC_056508.1:47569162-47570952 GCF_014905685.2 Nematolebias whitei | reverse complement strand
GTTCTAGAACTAGATTCTAGAATTCTAGAGATGCAGACAGTGTCTAAAAGCTGGAAACAGACCAAGCTCTAGCAGCAGAATCCATGATAACAAAGACATGGACATGCGCTCTTCTACTTACACCTTGGCCTCCAGAGTCACCACTAAACACTAAGACAGGAATTTAATGGGGAGCCAGTGTAAGAAAGTCAGCAGAGTGGGGGTTTAGAGTCCAAAGCCTTGCACAAGCATTCTGGACTACCTGGAGATCACCCAAGGAGGTCAAGAGAAGCAAACAAGGACTTACAGTAGTCCATGAAATGAAATGAATGCATGAATAACAGTTTATGTAATACAACAATAAAAAAGTGTAATTTTGATACTACACAATGTATTTTTTCTGGGGTTCACAACAATGAGAGTTAATTTACTGGTAATCATGTTAAAGACTGAGCCACAATTTTCTGATCTCTGTAGACTACTCAGTACATTAAAACAGAATGGTCTTTTGTTACTCTGATTGGTGTAGCAACCACTCCCATATGCTCAGTCACCTGATGAGGTTTTTTTCTCCAGGCGTCAGAAGTTGTGGAGGGTCAGGAGAACTGGCTACACTCAAAACCTTTTCTCCTGATTGCTATTCAAGATATCTCACATAACTATTTCTCTCTGTCTACCCCAAGCTTCAGGCTGCTTCTTTGGTATTTGGGGTATTTTTGTTTTGTTTTATTCAGTTTGGTAAAAGTGAAGAAGCTTATAATTCATGATCAGCTCCTCTGAAAAATCTTCATATTCGTGTCCAGGAAACGAAGCCTTACAGGGATTGCATTGTGCACCTAGGGGACTTCTACGCCAATGTGAACAACGATTGAGTCCCATGGAGGTCCCTGGGTTTCCCTTTCTGTGCTAGGTATGGACTAACAATAAAGAAGCCTATGTCTGAGTATGAGGTGGTCCTTCAGTATACTTTGTACCAGGCCATATTGGGCCAAAAGATGACGATCACTGTTGCTATCGTATCATCAGAACTGCAGTCTTTTGTCGTGGACACTCGTGGAAAGAGAGGAGCAAATAACCACCTGGTGGAAAGTGGAAGGGGAGACTGCTGGACAGCTTTTTAAAACCCTAACAAGTAGTGACTGTGAACTGAAAACATCGGGTGGAGGTCCCTGTTCATGAGATCTTCATATCATACCTCCAAGAGACTTTTGCAAGACCTGAAGAAAAGTTGAGTACATAGTGTCCACATGAGCTATGTTATTGCAGACACAGCTTCCAGGAGCTGTGGCCAAAATGTTGTTGGTGCCTTTTGTACCAACTACCAGAATACCAACTGTTGGACACCGGTGGTAATGGAGGCTGAAGAAGGGGTCTAGGCTGTCCAGAGGACTCCTGAAGCAGATAGCAGGTACAGGATGGTCAGATGGACTGCAGCTTCTATGGTTGCAGAAACAAAAGCTCAAGTGTGGGAGGAATTCAGAGCAGCCATAAAGAAAGACTTTAATTTGTCCTCACAGAGGTCTAGGCAAACCCTTTGATGACTCAGAAAGGGAAAGACAGGCCTTTCACAGGATGTGCTAGGTTTGAGTGGGTAACTGAAGACCTAGACTGAGGATGTTATTGAATGATAGAAGAAGTAATTTAAGGATCTCTTCAGTCCAATCTCCATGAACACAACTAAGAAGGCAGAGTCTAAGGACTCAGGGATCGGCAGAGTCTAAGAACTCAGGGGACAGTAGAGTCTAAGAACTCATGGGACAGTATAGTCTAAGAACTCAGGGGACAGTAGAGTCTAAGAACTCAGGGGACAG
>NC_056508.1:47557452-47569062 GCF_014905685.2 Nematolebias whitei | reverse complement strand
GCTGAGTGGTTAGAGCAGTCGTCCTCCAAGGCAAGAGTTGGGGGTTCAAATCCACCAGCAGTCACATGTCAAAGTGTCCCTGGACAAGACAGTGAACGCCTCATTGCCTCTGATGTATGTCTCATCAGTGTATGAATGTCATAAAGCTCTGATTAGTCTCTTTAGAATGATTAGTTCAGTTATCTTTGTAGAGATCTAGTATAGAGCTGTTTGAATGGGTAAATGAGGCACAGATTGTTGTAAAGAGCTCTGAGTGTCTTGATCAGATAGAAGGTGCTAGATAAGTATTTACTTCATTCAGCACTCAGGGGTTTGGGAACAAAACAGTAGAAGTCTTCGTCGCCTGGACGAAGACTTCTGTTTCCTTCTTCACCCTCTTTATTCAAAGACTGACGGCTGATAAGGTTCAGACTATCAATAACTATTAGAAATAACTCCCTTTGAAAATGACCAGACTATCCCTTTAAGTCGTCTTCTGTAATTTTAGTATTCGTGAAAAAAAAAAGTCCCATAAAAACAGTAAAAACAGTTGTTGTACCTCAGAGGCATACCAGTCCCTTTTGGTGTTGTCAAACAGGTAGCAGTAGCCGCCGTACCAAGTCCATCCAGAAGGGCAGGACTGACAGGAAGCTGTAAAACATCTGGACACTCAGCCAGGCTGCACAGCTGCATCATTTCCACCATGTGAACAACCACACAAGAAAGGAAAGACTGGAAGAAGGACCGAGACGGGAAATCTGTTTCTACACGACAACAACCCCCAGAATAAATGTGGAGGTTCTGGTTTTAATGGCCGCCAACGCTCTGCAGCTTCATGCACGAAACACGGACGGTCCAACAGTTTAGCCCACACAGTGACCGACTGTGATTTCAAACACCCACCACCTCTACAGGACAGAAGCACCAACCTAGTTGTGTGTTGCAGTAGCCCTGGGGAGACGAAAAACAAACAGAAGTCAGAATCTGAGCGGTGGAACTGGCAGCTCTGTAAAGCATGGTTTGTCTTGTTTCTCGTTTCCTTCAGCCGACATCGATCCATTTCACAGAAAACAACAGGCAGCAACTTTAACAAGCTTACGTTTGCTGCGATGCCCAGCAGAGGAACAAGAAAGCAGCTGGAAAGCAGCAGCACGAAGAGAAGACGAGACGTCATCTGTAGGAACACAAAGAAATTCAGACAGAAATTTAAATCAGAACTTGAAAGTCTACAACACCAAATTATTGAGGTCTGAATAATTCTCTTTTCCACGTTTATCTCTACCAGATCCAGATTTAAGTTAAAATCCTGACTAGTCAAACTCCTGTTCGCTCAGTTGAAGAACAAGACTCAGATTCGACCTTGTTGTGACGTTTGGTCCGAGCAGCAGGAGCCGTGTCGCTCTCTGGACGAAGGATGCCTTCAAACAGCGAACACAGACTTTATATACCTTCGTCTGGCCCGTGGGCCTGTCGTCCACCTGATGACAGCTCATTGTTAAAGAAAAACGCTCCGGGAGAGAAATGTTCAACAATTCTGGAGTGACGACCTCTCCCGCTCAGCTTCGTGACCTGAGGCCTGCAGAACAAGTTCAACAAATCCAGGTTTCTTAGAGAACTGTGGCTTAGATAACCCCAGCAGTTGGGTTCGAGCTCACGGGTGCTCCATAAGTCAGCTCAGCTTTTAAACTCTGGATATTCAGGTTAGCTTGAGGTCAGCTGAGTGAGGTGACATCAGGGATGAGGACAAAAGAACGGCAAGATAAGAAAAACAAACGAGAGAAATGACATTTTATGTAAATGTACGGCAGGGCTCCGGCGGTGGGGGAGATCCTCCCTGACTAAAGGCTCTGGTTGTTGCAGGGCTGACACGCCTTTGCAACATTGCGTGGACACTGGGGGCCGTGCCACTGGGGTGCTGGCTCTCCTCTTCAAAACGGGGGACCGGAGGGTGTGCCCCAATTATAGAAGCATCACTCTCCTTATCCTAAGTTTTTCTACTGCTTTTTTAATTCTAGAGGAAATACGAAGTTTATCGCCGCCTGCGGCGTGTTTTATATCTTCTGCTGAGACAATCATATCCAGGTAACTTAATTTTTTTTTTAACTCTACAAACTTTCAATAATAATTTAACAAATTTACTATTAATTTATTATAATCATTAAAGCATATTAAATTTAGACTACCGCATAACATTTTCCTATATTTTATTTCATATGATCCATATAAAGTGGTTGTAAAAAATGTTAAAACAGGGTCTTTCATTTTTTATTTCATTAATAAATTAGCACAGAAGTGTTTTCACTGAGCATCAGTGTATTCACCTTTAGACTCATAAATTGTGATGCTTTGATTTTTATAAAAATTAAATCTTAAACTAATAATGTTTTTGTTGTTCTCTACATTTCCTGAACCAGACCAGACCCTGGTACTGCACAATGAACCTGAGTGTCCCAGTCCTGGACCGTTACTTTAACCAAGAAGATCCTGGACCAGATTTCCCATGAAGCAGGGAGTCTCTGGTGGTGCTGCTTCATGTCCTGGACCTGGATCCAGGACATGGTTTGGGGGCCACAACTGAGACCCAGTGTTTTTTTCTGGCTGACAGGTGGAGCATCCTGCAGGGTGGTGTCAGGAGTGTTTGTGACGCCTCGTCCTACTGTCCACCGCATCGTCCATCGTGACAGAAGAAGTGTCCGTTCACCACCAGGTCATCCACCTCCAGAAAAACCCAGAGAACCTGGAGGTGGTGTCCTGTGGGTTTGCAGGGCCGGCACGCCACAGAACCTTTTGCTGTTGTTTTGAATGAACTTTCTATTGATAAAATGAATTATTGACAATACTAGTTTTTGTAATCACTTTAGTTTTTCAAAATTAAAACAAAAAACACCACATTTTCCAAGAACATAAAAAGCAACAAACAATTAATTCATTTATTTGCAGTTTTTTTTTGAGGATTGTAAAAAGTCTCTCCATTCTGTCCCTACTTTCATTTGCCCTTCTCTCTGCTGCCTCATGTCTTCTCTGATCAATTCAAGCAAATCGTCCTCTCTGTCCTGCTGTCTCTTTCTTCCCCGTCTCCATTCCTCTTTGTCCCTCAGCCCTGTCTTCCTGGTCACCCACTGCTGCGCTCGGACCTGGAGTGTCCTCAGTGATGGAGACATTTAGGACAGGAGGTGCAGTGGAAGGCCTCTGTCCTAAAACCTCGTCCATGAGGACAAACCAGGACCAAGTCGCAGCAGCAGCTTCCCACTAACTCCTTCTTCTGACCCGCCTGGATATGTGCAGTCCTGAACAGAGGACATGAGACATCACAGTTGGCAAACAGAGCAACAAACTTTTTTTAAAACTTTACATGTATTAACAGCTGCACGTACAAATTATATTCTTCATTACACATGTACATACGTTGTATTTATTTTTTAGCTTGTCCCATTTCTTTTTTCCTGCAGAGGAGTTACTTTCTCCTGCAGGTCCATCTTCTCCAAAATTATCCAAATAACATGAACATAAAATGAATGAAGAGGGGAAACATGGAACATAAAGTCTTAGAAGAACTACAGTTTTCACAGCACAACACAAGAGGACCTGTACTTCAGGTTATGTATGAGGGTCCATGAAACTGTAGACAACACAAGATGAATAAATGGATTCATCCTGGAACCTTCATGCCACAGCTGCAGAGTGTTTTGCACCAGTGAAAACGTGGCTGTTCTCATTCTGAAGTTTAATAAAATCTTCAGTCTGCACCTTGCTCCCTAAAATAAAATAATAATTAGCTTAGCGGCGATAGTACTGCAGGACCCGCTGTACGAGCTGAGCTCCGACAAAAAATAATACAAAAAAATGTCTACGCAAATGACAAAAGCCTATCATCTGCTTTAAATCATAACCGCTTTAGGCTTTTCATTGTTTAATCCCAGATTTTATCATTATAACATTTAAAAGTGTACTCGCTCGCTACTTCATCTGCCATTACGACCAGAATTTTCCGTATGCCCGCAATGCATCTTGGGATAGGGTGGACTGCGAAGGATACACGGGACCTGGCCTTCAAATCGTGGGAAAAGAAGGCCACATTCATGAGCCGCATTGAAGGAGTCTTCGAATTGGGACAGGCCTCGGCACGTCATTGTGACGTAAGCGACCTTCAAATTTGTCCTTTGAAGGATGCAGCCATTGGACTGGGACACAGATAGAGTCTTTAGACTCTGCCGTACTCTGCTGTCCTCTGAGTCCTTAGACTCATCATTCTCTGAGTCTTTAGACTCTTCTGACCCCTGATTCCTTAGACGTTGCTGTCCCCTGAGTCCTTAGACTCCACCATCCAGTGTCTTTAGACTCTGTCGTACCCTGACTTTGCTGTCTCCTAAGTCTGTAGACTCTTCTCTCCCTTGAGTCTTTAGATTTAGCTCTTTTCTGAGTCCTTAGACTCTGCTGTCCCTGATTTTTTAGACTCTGCCATCCAGAGTCTTTAGACTCTTCTGCTCCCTGAGTCCTTAAACTCTGCTGTTCCATGAGTTTTTAGAATCTACTGTCCCCTGAGTCCTTAGACTCTATGGTCCTCTGAGCCCTTAGACTATACTGTCCCATGAGTTCTTAGACTCTACTGTCCCCTGAGTTCTTAGACTATACTGTCCCATGAGTTTTTAGAATCTACTGTCCCCTGAGTCCTTAGACTCTATGGTCCTCTGAGCCCTTAGACTATACTGTCCCATGAGTTCTTAGACTCTACTGTCCCCTGAGTTCTTAGACTCTGCCGATCCCTGAGTCCTTAGACTCTGCCTTCTTAGTTGTGTTCATGGAGATTGGACTGAAGAGATCCTTAAAGTACTTCTTCTATCAATAACATCCTCAGTCTAGGTCTCCAGTTACCCACTCAAACCTAGCACATCCTGTGAAAGGCCTGTCTTTCCCTTTCTGAGTCATCAAAGGGTTTGCCTAGACCTCTGTGAGGACAAATTAAAGTCTTTCTTTATGGCTGCTCTGAATTCCTCCCACACTTGAGCTTTTGTTTCTGCAACCATAGAAGCTGCAGTCCATCTGACCATCATGTACCTGCTATCTGCTTCAGGAGTCCTCTGGACAGCCTAGACCCCTTCTTCAGCCTCCATTACCACCGGTGTCCAACAGTTGGTATTCTGGTAGTTGGTACAAAAGGCACCAACAGCATTTTGGCCACAGCTCCTGGAAGCTGTGTCTGCAATAACATAGCTCATGTGGACACTATGTACCCAACTTTTCTTCAGGTCTTGCAAAAGTCTCTTGGAGGTATGATATGAAGATCTCATGAACAGGGACCTCCACCCGATGTTTTCAGTTCACAGTCACTACTTGTTAGGGTTTTAAAAAGCTGTCCAGCAGTCTCCCCTTCCACTTTCCACCAGGTGGTTATTTGCTCCTCTCTTTCCACGAGTGTCCACGACAAAAGACTGCAGTTCTGATGATACGATAGCAACAGTGATCGTCATCTTTTGGCCCAATATGGCCTGGTACAAAGTATACTGAAGGACCACCTCATACTCAGACATAGGCTTCTTTATTGTTAGTCCATACCTAGCACAGAAAGGGAAACCCAGGGACCTCCATGGGACTCAATCGTTGTTCACATTGGCGTAGAAGTCCCCTAGGTGCACAATGCAATCCCTGTAAGGCTTCGTTTCCTGGACACGAATATGAAGATTTTTCAGAGGAGCTGATCATGAATTATAAGCTTCTTCACTTTTACCAAACTGAATAAAACAAAACAAAAATACCCCAAATACCAAAGAAGCAGCCTGAAGCTTGGGGTAGACAGAGAGAAATAGTTATGTGAGATATCTTGAATAGCAATCAGGAGAAAAGGTTTTGAGTGTAGCCAGTTCTCCTGACCCTCCACAACTTCTGACGCCTGGAGAAAAAAACCTCATCAGGTGACTGAGCATATGGGAGTGGTTGCTACACCAATCAGAGTAACAAAAGACCATTCTGTTTTAATGTACTGAGTAGTCTACAGAGATCAGAAAATTGTGGCTCAGTCTTTAACATGATTACCAGTAAATTAACTCTCATTGTTGTGAACCCCAGAAAAAATACATTGTGTAGTATCAAAATTACACTTTTTTATTGTTGTATTACATAAACTGTTATTCATGCATTCATTTCATTTCATGGACTACTGTAAGTCCTTGTTTGCTTCTCTTGACCTCCTTGGGTGATCTCCAGGTAGTCCAGAATGCTTGTGCAAGGCTTTGGACTCTAAACCCCCACTCTGCTGACTTTCTTACACTGGCTCCCCATTAAATTCCTGTCTTAGTGTTTAGTGGTGACTCTGGAGGCCAAGGTGTAAGTAGAAGAGCGCATGTCCATGTCTTTGTTATCATGGATTCTGCTGCTAGAGCTTGGTCTGTTTCCAGCTTTTAGACACTGTCTGCATCTCTAGAATTCTAGAATCTAGTTCTAGAACTGCGCCGCTCCAGGAGTCTGCATGTTGGAGCAGCTCTGTTACTTTCATTCTGAGATTTTGCTTTTGGAAACTTTAATTCCTGTTTTTTCTGGATTAAATCTCATTTGTTGGATGATTGTTTCCTCTGGTATCAGATGCTGTGCAGCTGGAAGGATTTTTACTGAAACTTTTTTAAATTTTGGATATTTGTTATGATGCGTAACCATGGCAACAAGGGGTTGAACGAGTATATAATTTTAAAACTCCACATTAACATAATAAAACCCGATTAGAACTCGAGTATTTGATGACGTCATAGATCTCAAGATACAAAAATGAATAAATAAATAAAACCGCAAAAAAAGGTAATTATTTACAAAACAAAAGACCAACAAAACATTGGGAGCGTATATTATGCTCCTACTATTTATCATACTGCAAATAAGTCACAGGAAAAACTAAACTATTAGTTATTATTATTAAACTGCAAACGTGAAGAAACGTGCATCACGTCAAAAACAAAACTTAAACCAAAACTGGTTCTGGTTCAGTGGATTGGACCCGGTGTTACACCATACTCTGTGACCTGCAACTGTGCAACACCACCCCCTACGGTCATACGGTGGTCACATAATATGACGTCACTACGGATACCCGACGTTACATTTTTAACATCGATAGATGTCCTAGCAATCGATGTGTAGATTACTCGAGTACTCTGTTAATGCCCTAATGGCAACAAGGTAGTTTTCTACAACCAACAGCAGCTGATTAACATCTCAAAAGCTCAAATAATATTTCAACTACAGCCCCGAATCTCAAATGAGTTGAAGGATGTTCTGTGGACGCATTCTCATCTACCTGCCAGCTGTGCTTGAGTGCCTGACCACTGAGATCCTGGAACTAGCAGGAAACACGGCTCATGACAGCGGAAGGACAGGATCGTCCCTCGGCACCTATAGTTGTCTGTCCGCAGCGACGAGGAGCTCAGCAGACTGCTGGGAGGAGTGGCTATCGCTCTGGGAGGAGTTCTGCCCAGCATTCAAGCGGTCCTACAGTCCAGGGGGACCGAGAGGCCAGCTGAGTCTGGGTGGACGGATCAGACGGCATCTGCAGCCAGTTTCTTGGGATCCACTGTGGGACGGACCTTTAGAGATCCTTCCTGTCTACAGCATCAGCATCTATAACGTCTCTTAATGAAATGAGGATAACGAGTTACAACAACAAATAATTTCCCTCTGGGATTAATAAAGTATTTTTGAATTTTGAATTTGAATTTGAATCTGAGCCGTAGCAAGCTGTATGACCCATACTAAGACTGTACCATTACCATATTTGCTTTCCCTTTTTCTTTTGTTTTTTTACATCTGTTGTATTTCAGGTTCAGTGACTCAGTTAGTAGAGATGTAGCATCTCTGTGAGAAGGTTGCTGGATCGAATCCAGGCCGGGGACCTTTCCGAGTAGAGCTTGCATGTTCTCTTTCTGTGCATGTGTGGGTTTTATCCGGGCACTCCAGTTTCCTCCCATAGATCATGCATGTTAGGAAAATTGCTAACTCTAAATTGTCCTTAGATGTGAATGGTTGTTTGTCTGGTTTGTCTCTATGTCCCTGTGATGGACTGGAGACCTGTCCAGAGTGTCCCCCGCCTCTCGCACAGTGACTGCTGGACATGGGCACCTGCGACCCTGTGAAGGAAGAAGCGGGTAAAGATAATGGATTAATGTGTTTCAGCCGTGTTGTAGGTCACTGAGTGTGTAAGAGTCATCGTCCAGGTCTCTTTCTCAGCAACAGAAAAGTCCAACCAGTGTTTCCACGTCAGCATTTCTCACCAACCTGTTTGGTAGCGAGGAACAAAGAGCGATGGCATTATGAGATTACTTCAACAACATTCAGGAGAGATGCCTTCAGGTGTAGCCGTTCCTCCTTGTGCAGCCTGTTCGCTCTCAGAACTAACTGGACTTGAGAACTGAAAACCTCTGCAGGGCACCAACCAAGCAGGACAGGTGGTCACACAGAAATGTGGACACACCAAAACAGCTTTATTGTGTGACTAATGAGCTGCCATTACTTGAAGGACCGGTCCACCGATGAAGCAAAGGTATATAAACACCGGGTTCACTTTTTGACAGCATCCTTCTTCCAGTGAGCGCAGCGGCTGCTGGGATTCATCACAACGAGGTAAAACCTAAACTTTTATTGGTCATCAGTACAAAGCAGCAGAACTACCGTTGACTACAGATAGCTACATTTGGAAGACTTCAACTCTTCATTACCATTAAAAAACTGTTAGAGCTTTAAAAAAAGACAGAATAATTTGATAATGTGTCTTCTTTCTGAACAATGAACCAGTTTTTAAAATGTTTCCACAGATGGAGTCAGGTCTTGTCTTCGTGTTGCTCCTTTGTGGACTTTGGATCGGAGCGAATGTAAGTTTGTATTGGCCTTTAGCTGCCCCATTCTAAAGATGGGCATTGAAGTGTGTTGCCATTTCCACCAATCAATTTATGACTCTTTTTTGTTGTTTTCAACACCCACAGGCAGAATGTTCCCAAACAGGTGGGTGCTTTTACACCTTTTGTTGTGGTTAGTCCATGAAACTTCAGGATGTAGATTGTGCTGGGAGCCAAAAGTCTCGTCCAGGCTAGGCTAGCAGCTAGCACAATGAGTGCCAGTTTTTTTAAATCATTATCATTTTCAGGCTCATAAAACATATTCTCAGAAACAACATACTTGTGTGAATAAAGCTGACTGATATATTCAGCTGCCTCAGCATCACTTCTTTAAACACGTGCTCTGCACCGTCTGGCATTTATTCAGAAAACTTCTAGTTTCCTAACTGCTCCTTCAGTCAATCTCAGAAGAATCCTTTACTTTCTTTAAGAGGTTGTGCTGTTTTGTTTACCTCAGATATAAATCTATCCTCTGTAGCCGGTGCTGTAAAGTTGCTGTGTAGCCTCAGACCAGTTTCCAAATGTTTTGCAGATGATTCCTGTAAGAACTGCCCTCCTGGTTGGACTAAGTTTAACGGCGATTGTTACCTGTTTGTGCAAAAAGACCTGGACTGGCCCTCCGCTGAGGTACAACAACTCCTCTAATGGTTTATTCTGTATTTATTGGAATAGCATCTGGATGTCGATGTCAAGTTGCGTGTCAAAAGGAGCAGCATTTCCTCTTCTCTGCTGGCTGCATGTTTGTTTGTACCATCTGCAGCAGATATCGAGCTAAAGTTTGGTGTGGTAGTTGCTGAAAGTCATTCCCAGGGTGCAAGCTCTGGTTTTTTTTAAACAGTACAATTAACTATTGGACTCAACTGTGTTTGTCTGTTAGCAAAATATTACATGAATCATTTCTGTCCATCCATCCACCATCATCTTGTTCTGGACTCAGGTCTCGGGGGCAGCAGCTTGATCAGGGAGGTCCAGCCACATCTTCCAACTCTTCTGGGAAGTCTCCAAGGTGTTCCCAGACCAGCTGAAAGACAGTTTATCCAGAGAGTCCTAGATTTTCCCCGGGGTCTCCTCCTAGGTGTTCATGCCAGGAGCACTTTGGGTTGTGGCCATAGATGAGCATAGGAACGTAGACCGGCTGGTAAACAGAGCTTTTCCTTGCAGCTTATCTCCCTCTTCACCATAATGGACCGGCACTTAGTCCACAATACTGTACTGCAGAAGCTTCACCAGTTCGTCGGTCAATCTCACGCTCCATTCTTCCCTCACTGAACAAACCCTGAGATACTTGAACTCCTCCACTTAAGACAGAACCTCAGCTAACGGTGAGAGGACAGTCCAACTGAGGACCACGGTCTCAGATTTGGAGGTGCTGATCCTCATCCCAGCTGCTTCACACCCAGTGGCAAACCGCTCCAGTGAGAGCTGAAGATCACGGCACGATGACGCCAACAGGACCACATCATCTGCAAATAACAGCGCTGGAATCCTAAGGGTCAACAAACCAGATCCCTCCGCCCCCTGGCTGCACCAAGAAATTCTGTCCATAAAAGTTATGAACAGAATTAGTGAGAAGGAGCAGGCTTGCAGGAGTCCAGCTCACATCTGAAGGGGTCCAACTTCTTACCAGCAATGCAAACCAAACTGTTGCACCGCTTGTATAGGGACGGAACGAGCCGTAGCAACAAACCCTCATCCCATACTCATCAAGCACCCCTCACACTGTACCTCAGGGAGCACAAATGAATGTCTTTTCTAAGTCCAAAAGCACGTGTAGACTGGTTGGACAAACTCCCGTGACCCCTCAAGGACCCTGATGAGGGTAAAGAGCTGGTCCAGTGTTCCACAGCCGGGACAGCTATGCACTACACAAAGCGTTTTTGCGACAATTCAAATACCTGAAATGATTGTTCTTGTACTGAAAACTGATGTTTTGTTGTCATTTGGACAGAAAAGTGTGGGCAGCTGTATCTAATGAGCTGCACAGCAGATTATTTTGTTGGTTTGATGTTTGCATCTTGTCCTTCCCTCAGCATTACTGCAACTACTTTGATGGAAACCTCTCCACCGTTTTATCAAAAGAGGAGTACACCTTCATCATGGATTTGATCTACAAAACTTCAGGAAACAAACAAAGTGCCTGGCTTGGAGCCACTGCTTCAACAAAGGTGAGGCTTGTGTAAAATGATATCAGAATTAGATTTATTTCCTAGTATTGAATATTTAATGATCGTTTTCAGTTCTTAATGGCAGTCATGAAGGACTGTTGGTAACGAGACAGAGCGTGTTTTATTGGTTGCTCAAAAACAAAGAATCTGCACTACTGGCATAAAAAGGAAGATGTAAACTGACTTAAAAACGTCCTCTCACAGAAAGGACAGTGGATTTGGAGCGATGGTTCACCGTTTGACCCAAAGTTCAGCTTCTGGGGCCCCGGGCAGCCAAACAACAGAGTAGAAAGTGACTACTGCATGGAGATCAAACCGGCTGGTCAAGGTATGACTTTCAACGATTTTAACAAGTTTCTTTACATCGTTTTATTTCATGCTGAATTGCTGGGATAAAGTTTTTCCCCATGTTTGTGAGTGTGTGTCTGTTAGTAAAAAATCTCATGAACCTGAGAACAAATTTTATTCAAACTGTTGGAGAGTAATCGTTAGAGGAGCTGCAATTACCTCAACTTTGAAATCGACCTAATTCAAGATGGACGCAGCAGATAAGAGTCTCTGACAAACACACAAATTGTTATAACTCAGTGATC
>NC_056508.1:47555508-47557352 GCF_014905685.2 Nematolebias whitei | reverse complement strand
TGTAGACTGGTTGGACAAACTCCCGTGACCCCTCAAGGACCCTGATGAGGGTAAAGAGCTGGTCCAGTGTTCCACAGCCGGGACAGCTATGCACTACACAAAGCGTTTTTGCGACAATTCAAATACCTGAAATGATTGTTCTTGTACTGAAAACTGATGTTTTGTTGTCATTTGGACAGAAAAGTGTGGGCAGCTGTATCTAATGAGCTGCACAGCAGATTATTTTGTTGGTTTGATGTTTGCATCTTGTCCTTCCCTCAGCATTACTGCAACTACTTTGATGGAAACCTCTCCACCGTTTTATCAAAAGAGGAGTACACCTTCATCATGGATCTGATCTACAAAACTTCAGGAAACAAACAAAGTGCCTGGCTTGGAGCCACTGCTTCAACAAAGGTGAGGCTTGTGTAAAATGATATCAGAATTAGATTTATTTCCTAGTATTGAATATTTAATGATCGTTTTCAGTTCTTAATGGCAGTCATGAAGGACTGTTGGTAACGAGACAGAGCGTGTTTTATTGGTTGCTCAAAAACAAAGAATCTGCACTACTGGCATAAAAAGGAAGATGTAAACTGACTTAAAAACGTCCTCTCACAGAAAGGACAGTGGATTTGGAGCGATGGTTCACCGTTTGACCCAAAGTTCAGCTTCTGGGGCCCCGGGCAGCCAAACAACAGAGTAGAAAGTGACTACTGCATGGAGATCAAACCGGCTGGTCAAGGTATGACTTTCAACGATTTTACCAAGTTTCTTTACATCGTTTTATTTCATGCTGAATTGCTGGGATAAAGTTTTTCCCCATGTTTGTGAGTGTGTGTCTGTTAGTAAAAAATCTCATGAACCTGAGAACAAATTTTATTCAAACTGTTGGAGAGTAATCGTTAGAGGAGCTGCAATTACCTCAACTTTGAAATCGACCTAATTCAAGATGGACGCAGCAGATAAGAGTCTCTGACAAACACACAAATTGTTATAACTCAGTGATCGTTACAGACAGTGATCTAACATCTGCTGTGGTAGTAGCTGAGAGTCATCCTGGATCCATAGTCTAAACCAGGGGTGTCCAAACCTTTTCGTATGTGGACCAAACCTGTCCAGATGAAGGAGTCAGGGGCCACAAAAATGTGAATTTAACTCACGTGAACAACATTTTTAAAAAAGACAAACTTTTACTAATTTTGGTGGAGAAACAGTTTAAATTGTTGTAGATCCAAACCATCTAAACACTAAGCTCATTTTTTTATTTAAAAGGATTTATTTGATTTGTTGGGTTTATGTTTGTTGTTTTCTTGTGTTCGTAAAGTTCATTTTAGTTTGTTCTCAGCAACAAAAGTGTAATTTGAGTAAATGTCCTTTTAAAAGCGGGTCCATCAGCCTTTTGGACCATGGACGACCCAAAAGGCTGATCCAAGTTCTGAAGAATCATCCAGCTGTCGGTCGCTACAACAGATTCGTAGAAGGTTTGATGAGGTCGATCATCTCGTATGTAGATGATGCCACGTTCTATTCATTTAAAATGTCCAGTTTCCCTCGTGATTATTTTATCAACTGCAACATTTAGACAAGTTCATGAATCATTATCCAAAAGTCTCTTTCTGGTAGAAACCAGTAAATGTTTGTGGTGTTTTGTACCAGGAAGTGAAAATAAAAAGATTACAGCCAAAGGTTTCTATTTTAATATTGCTCATTTTTCATTCATTTTGCTGTTAAACCTAAACATTATATAAAAAAGGAACCAACTAATCTGCAGAACGTCTGCAGTGACCTCTTGACCCTGCTGCCCAAAACGAGACCGTTCTTAAACTGCAGCTGTGGGCCGCACAGCATCACTCCAGGGGCCA
>NC_056508.1:47553039-47555498 GCF_014905685.2 Nematolebias whitei | reverse complement strand
ACACCCGTGATATAGACGGTTCTTAAACTGCAGCTGTGGGCCGCACATCATCACTCCAGGGGCCACAGCTGGCCCTCGGGCCGCACTTTGGACACTCGCACTCTAAACACTATTAAGTAAGATCCGTTTTTAAAATGTTGTCCTGGGCTGCTCGAAGCAACGTGTCTCAGAATGTCGTGATCCTTAATTATTGTGTTTTAAACATTCACGCAGTTGCAATCCTAATTTTTTCTTTATTCATTCATTTCTAGTCCTGTAAATATCTGCATGTAGTTCCTTCCATGGTTTTCAGTCGATTTCAGACATCAAAACATTTAGTTTGTTCAGGACATCACAGCTGTGACTTTTTGTCGTTATATGATTTAAATTTTTGAAATATTCTGTTTATCAGCTGTTTTTTTCTTCATTGAAACACATTCAGTGAAATCCAGACTGTTGACGTTTAAAATCTATTTCAGCTTGAAGTCCATTCAAACTTGAAACAACCGAAGAATCGTTAAAGTTTCACTGATTGTTTCGGCTTTTTGAAATCTTGAATTGTTTTTCTAAAATCGCGCTTTAAGTTTGATGAAATGTGGCGTCCCTCTCGTCTCGTGCAGCATTGCTGCGACTTTCCCTTAAGATTCAACGTCTTCTCCGCCTAGATGTCCACGTGTAACGTCTGTTCACGTGTAACGTCTGTCCACGTGTAACGTCTGTCCACGTGTAACGTCTGTTCACGTGTAACGTCTGTCCACGTGTAACGTCTGTCCACGTGTAACGTCTGTCCACGCTGCTTTGCTGCGGCAGGTTTGGTTGATGCCTCAAGTCGTGCCCTGTCCAGGACACGGACTGAGAGGTCTTTTTTTAAACCGTCTCTCCTCGTGTTTTCTTCCCTTTTCTCATCTACGCAAAATATTATTCTGAAGAATAACGAGGGCTGCACTTTTTATAGCCGCAGCTTCGTGCACGCCGCAGCTTCGTGCACGCCGCAGCTTCGTGCACGCCGCAGCTTCGTGCACGCCGCCCATCTTCGGACGACTTGCATGTTCGCGCGGTGTCTCGGTGCGACGCCAATAAAGTTTATTCTGATTCTGATTCAAACATGAGCATCTCTGACCATTCTTTATTTTTAACTTGTTCAGCGTCTGGACTGTGACTGTTTTCAGCCACTGCTCAGCTAATTTAGCTTTGTTCAGCTGTTTTCAGGTTTTCTTGTGCCTTTTTTAAAATTTTTGCTTTTTTTCAACCAGTTTTTAAATTAAAAAAAGATTTTATATATTTGTTCAGTTACTGGACATCTGAAGCTGAAGTTTGTAGTAGAAGTTCAGCACAACCTCCAAAACAAACTGCGCGCTAATAAATATTATTTTCCTGATAATTTCAGCTTTTTATGTTCTTCGTCTTCTTTCTGATGATATTATAAATTTCTTACTTGTTTCAGTTTAAAGTTCAGCTTTTCTCTGCTTTTTTGTTTTCTCTACATCTAATCTGAGCATTTTGGTTCCTTTTAGTTTATTTTGGCTGATTTCAGAGTTTGGTTGGAACATTTCAGCCTTTTTCTAATAATTTCAGGGGTTTTTGCTCGATTCAGCTTCTTCTACACATTTCTGCTGCTTTCAGCTTTCTTTTAGTTAGTTTTTAACAAAGTTCAAGGGTTCAGATTCAGTTTCTGTTTTGCAGGAAAGGCTTCCATCAACAACGCGAACTGCAGCCAGAAGACTTCTTTTGTCTGCACCAAAGAGCCGTAGGCCGCTTCTGTCGTCCCGACTCGATGATGTCGCTTCCAGGAGGACGCCGAGCCTCGATGACGTCACTTCTGGGAGAAGTTTTGACACATCGGATGTCTCCTGGTTCAAACTCATACATCAAATAAATGCATGTTCTTCACAAGCGTCTGCAGTTCTCTGATGGAGCTTGATGTCTGAATGATGTCAGAAGTTTTCACGTTATTTCACATGTTTACGCGGCCAAATGGACATTAACGTGTACAGAGATTAACAACATGTTTTGCTAAACACAAGGTTGAAAATGTCAAGTTAATACCTTTCATAAAGTCTCCTGATCACCTGCCGCTGAAAGAGTTTTGTGTGGAAGTAGAGCGAGCTAACGAGGGCGACCTTTATTGACCTCACTTTACTACAATCAGAGCTCCTGGTGAGTTCCAGGTCAGTTCACAGACCAGTTAGAGGTTCTTTAATTTATTCACACTTTCACTGGTCACAACTCAACCACTAAAGTGAAATTCAGTTATTTACAGGGAACACTGTTAATTATTCAATATTTACTGGATGAGGAGAAGGCGGCGTTAGTCTTTAAGTTTTATTACAAATTTAACCTGAATCAAAAATAGAATCAACATAACACAAAAAACTAAGAATATGGAGAATAACAGTTTGATAATAAAAAATCTCTGGTGCTGAGGTCACCGAGGTGGTTACAAAGCTCCTCGGTGGCAGGGCCCCGGGGGTGGATGAGAT
>NC_056508.1:47549764-47552939 GCF_014905685.2 Nematolebias whitei | reverse complement strand
ATCCATCCATCCATCCATCCATCCATCCAACTATCCAGTCATCCATCCATCCATCCATCCATCCATCCATCCATCCATCCATCCATCCATCCATCCATCCATCTCTGAATTTATTTTCCTTCTTTAACGAGCCTGAATGTTCCTCTCTCAGCTCCAGTTCTAATTTTAGTTCCAACCAGAAAACATCTGCCCTCTGCTGCATCTTTGTTGATATTTTAACACATTCATGGATCATCGTGTCTCCCTTGCTAAGATTATTTTCTCTGACCAGCTCTGTAGGTGGATCCAAAGGCTGCAGCGACAGGAAGTCGGACACAAACGAGGCACAACTCTGCCAAGTCAGAAGTTCGCAGTGGCTCGTTGTCGTGGGCCGGAGAGTCGTCGACACAAACTTCTGAGTGACAGAAACCACAGAAATCAGACACGAGGCAGACTGTGGTTGAATAGTTGAAGAGCAGGAGGTGATCGTTACCCTGACGCCACATTCGTTCAGAGGCCAGAGCAGCAGCGGCTTCCTGTCAGGGTGCAGGAGCGAATACTGACGCTGGAAGTTCTCTGCGATGGCCAACAGTCTGATCTCCTGGGGAGAGTTGATCCTGTAGGACGGAGGGCTGCCGAGAGGCGGCAGATGAAGAGGCTCAGCACGTGCTGAAAATGTGGCACTGCTGTTTGTTGAGTTAATTTTTATACTTTGAAAACAAGCATGAATAATGCAAACGTGAAGAAACTGTATATAATGAGTTTATTATAAAGGTTGTTGCTTTGAAATTTTACAAATCAGGTTTGTGTTGTTGTTGTTTAAATCCAACAAAGTGAAGTCAGGTCGTCTGGACGGTTTCTTCTTCTTGAAACATTTGGTCTTTCATGCAAAGACCACATCAGTCTGAGGAGCCGCAACAAACTCAGTCTTATAAATATCACCTTCACATGGTGGGCAGCCACCAGATGGTTTCTAGAGTCCAGCCTCTCCCTTTTCCTCCTGTTTCAACAAAAAGAAGCCGTCCAGACGACCTGACTTCACTTTGCTGGATGTTTTTATTATTGAGCACGAATCTATTTTGAACCAGTTCGGCCATGACTGCCTCAAACGAGCCGGCGGGGGAGCGGGCGGACTCCAGAAACCATCTGAACACCTAAAAGATTAATGAAGTCTTTTGGCTGAAACAGTCCAGAGCATCGAGTATGAATCAGGACGTTTTAAATAATCTTGTCCCAGGTCACTGAGATGAACCGTTTCATCTGGAAGCTGGTCCACAAACACAACACGACCATTTTAATCATGAATTTGCAAACTTTGAGTAAAAACACAAACTCTTTCAGCTCCTGGTTTGTGTTTGAGTTGTGGACTCACTGAAGCTCCTGAGGGTCTGAAACCTGGGTGCTGATGAGATCCTGCTCCGGGGTCCAGCTGTTCTCCTCGTCTTCATCGTTTCTGCTCTGCTTCTCAAAGACTTCAGCCTCCATCTCTGACAAAATGATTAAATGTCTTCAGTAAAAGCTACTTTCAGGTGGAATACAGTCAGAGGTTAATCTGATAAATTACAACAACAAACACCCGACAGGACCAACAGGCCTCGAGTTAAAGGTGAAGTTCATGAAAAACAAATGAATGTGAATGGATTCTATAAAAATGCTGCAGGGAAAACCTCTTCTAGAAATAGGCTAATAAGGAGCTAGCGTGTTTGTGCCTGTGGCTAACTCCTACCTTCAGACCGGAAGTCAACTTTTAACCGGTTTATTTAGCTTAAAATAAATAAACCAAGCTGTTTTAAATAATACTTAACACATTATCTGGACAACAGAAACCTTTTCTCACCGTGTTCGACTTGTAATCAGCAGGTTTTAAAAGGAAAAACCGTTTCTTTTGTATCTACATCACTAAAAAACGGCTAAAGTCGGACCGTTGATGCTCCGTTTCCATGGCAACATCGAAACGGAATGACGTAACGTTAGTTGCGTTCAAGCACCCTCGGAAATCTATAAGATGGTGTTAAAACTACGCTAAAATCACGCGCGACAAGGTTTTATCTTAGTTTTAACTAAATAAATTAGTAAAGTTTGAATTCTGGTAAATTCTTGATTAATTAAAAAAGAAATATGTAAACTGTAGGAAAATGATGCAAGACATCTTGGAGACAAACTGCAGTCTTTCGCATTAATTTGACCTTCAGCTCTAATAAAGACCCTTGGTGTTATCATTGATCAGGATATGTCATTGGCTCAGGTGTGAAGACCACGTGCATCACACCTGCACCATAAGGACTCTGAGCTCTGCCTGCCGTTGGGCGGTATGACGTCATATCCGGTCTGGTTACAACATTTTAATCTGATGCAAGTTGATAAACATCTCTTTGGCCCCTGCACTTTATATAAATGAACTGATACTCTGGCCAAGTTAAAACAACAAAAGAAAAGAATTGATCAGTTCACTGTGAGAATATCGATTATTCTCATTATTGACATCAGTTTGTTTTTCTTCCATACTTTTTCAGCATCTAACTCCTTCTTTTTGTTCTATTTCAACAATATATGAATCAAAACGTTCGGTTCGTTCAGCACATTCCTGCTGAGACTTTTGGTATTTGTGCCTTTTGAAATATTTAGCTTTGTCGGCCATGTTTTTTTTCATTGAAAGTGAAGGGGCTCTCTTCACGGCCTTCAAAACTCTTTGACCTGTTTAAACATTTTCCAGCTCATTTCTGCTAGTTTCAGCTTTTAATAGCCATTTTCTGCTCCTTTCAGCTTTTGTGCTGTTTTCAGCTATTTTGTTCTTTTTATTCCAGCTTCTTTCTCCTAATTTCAGCCTTTTTATATTTTCTTTTCTGTTTCTTTCTGTTAATTTTGGCTTTTTACACTTTTTCATGCTTTTTCTGCTAACTATATATATATATATATATAAGACCCGTCTCCACAGGACATGATGGTAACACAGGGAAGACAGGAACCACAGACACACAGCGGCCCCCAAGCCCAGAACACCGGGAGTCCCCCAACATGGACACCTGCACCCCCCAGAGAGAGAAGCAAAGGGAAGCCCCGGGCGATCCCCAGCAACCACAATGCAGAAACCCCATGAGGCTGCAGCGACGAGTCAACAGGCCCCGCCAGCAACCCGCCCCTCCAGAGTGGATCCGGCCATGGACACCGAGCCCCAAGTCCCGAGGTCATACCACCC
>NC_056508.1:47542559-47549664 GCF_014905685.2 Nematolebias whitei | reverse complement strand
ATGTTTCTAAACTCTAAACGTTGTAAAAGAGCACAGCATGTCATGATTTCAGCTCCCTGCTTCCCATGCTCTAAGCCACCTGCAAGCGCGCTTGGCCACGCCCACTTCTATGCACCAAACGGAGAACAGCTGATCAGATGCAGCAGGAAGTTTATCCTGCAGCATGGGCTGTACAAAGGTGCAGCAGGCGCTAAATAATAATTGATTTAAATACAAATTCCATGCAGATCATATGGCTCGTACATCAATCAGCCAATTGTGTGTCATGTCCAATCTTACTTTGAAAAACCGTGAAAGAGCGAGCCAGTTTGCGTCAGTCGAACCGCGAAGTAGCGAGGGACTACTGTATTTTAACAGGTTGCTTAACATCTAGTTTTACCTACATAAACACTTGATTCAATAACTACCAGCCTCTCCCCCATTGACTCCTCTGAGGCAGCCATGGCCAAAGTGGTTCACAACATCAAAGTTCATGCTCAATAGTCCAGGTAGAAAATCCAACAAAGTTAAGTCAGTTTCCTCTGGACGATTCATTTGTGTTGAAAGAGGGTGGACTCCAGAGAGCTTCTTATCACCATGAAATTGATTGGTCCACTATGTGAATGTGATGCCTGTGGGACTGAGTTTGTTGTGACTCCTCTGCCTGATGAAGTCCTTTGGATGAAGGACGAAACATTTCAACACAAAGAAACCACCCAGAGGACCTGACAACTTTGTTGATTTTTTTTTACCAGGATTATTGAGCACAAACTTTGATGTTCAAATTGAATCATCTTAAACCTCCACCAGAGTTACTGGTCATCATCAGTTCTATAAATGTCCATCCACCCATTATATTTACCTTCTTCATTTTCAGGTTACTGGGGTCACTGCGGTGCTCATATTCAGCTATCACTATGCAAGAGGCGGGGGACACCCTAGACCGGGTCTTTAGTCCATCACAGGGACACATAGAGACAAACGAGACAAACAACCATTCACTCTCTCACTCACACCTAGAGACAGTTTAGTTACCAATCATCCTAACATGCATGTTTTTGGTCTGTGGGAGGAAACTGGAGTATCTATAGAAAACCCACATATGCACAGAGAGAACATACAAACTCCACCCAGAAAGGCCTCCGGACGGGATTTGAACCACCGACCTTCTTGCTGAGAGGCAACAGCTCTACCAACTGCTCCACCGTGCCGTCCGGTAGTAAACATGAATATATTAATAGTGTTTAATGACAAATAATACCTAAACATTTTTTTTTTCTTCAGAGCATTTTGCAGACAGTCCTCTTTCGAAACTATACTGGAACTTTACGCAAATTTACTGATGACATTATTCACACACACAAACTCACGTGCACATAGTTGGAAAATAGAATAATCAATAAACAGAAAATTGTAAATACCTGTTGGCTTCTTTTCGCTCAGTTTGGACTAAATCTTGTTATTTCCCATGATGCTTCTGTTTCTTTTTCTCTAACACTCCCATCTGCAACACGACAGTCTGTTTAGCTCTTCTCAACAGTTTTTCTTGTAGTTATGTTAACAGCAACGTTGTTAAATCACACGGTCGTTTTTATAGAAGACAATAACAGAAATGTTCCTGCAAGCTGTGAGAGCTGAAAGCTTTCAGTTCTGCCTTTGTTGTGTTTTTATCCCCCAGCTGAACTCAAGTGATTGGAATTTTTCAACGCTTCCCAAATGCTTCGGCATCTAATTATAACATAAAAAACAAATAAATGTTGTTGTTTTTTCTTCCGTACAGGCTATTTCAACGTCAAATGGAAACACAAACATTATGCATTTAATTTAATTATGGCAGGCTTGTTCCAAATTAGTCAGTAATGACCTTCAGCAGCATCTGCAATTCATTTTAGTGGATGAAAGGGAACATAAGGCTAATTAGCAAAACAACATATAGATTTCATTACCCCTGCTTGTTATAGTAACTACCACAGTATGCTGAACAAAGTAAATCTACAGAAGCTAACTTGATTATTGATTAATAATAAGACGATTGCCAAGAATACCAAAAATAATCTTCATCAATTATTCACCTCTTGTATTTTTTTTTTCTCTCCTGTGAATAACTCAGGTTTATAAAGATGCCTAAATAACCTGAACTAAACTCAAGTCAGCTTTATTTCTTTCACTTTTCAAACACAAGTTAAACGCAAAGTGCTTAACGATAAAACAAAGTAGACATTAAAACAAGAGAAAAATGAGTAATGTTTTGGGGAAAATGCATTAACAGTAAACAAGCAAAGAACAAAACATAATTAAACAGATTATGTCATAAAAGTCTGTTCAGTCTATAAATTATTTGATGAATAAAAGTTAAACATTTCAAACTTATTGCCTCTTTAGGTGCCATAAAGTTCACTTCAGATTTTTTCTTCACTCCATAGATGAATATAGAATTTTTAAAATCAAGGATAATTTTGATTCTCAAATCAATTATAGATATAGAAATGATCACCAGGACTTTAAATGAAATGAGATCAGATGATGCTTAATCTCTGTTTGCTTGAAAACTTCAGCAGTTCATGATCTCTAGCTGTGCAATTATAGGCCTTTAAGCTTTTATTGTTTATATATTATTATATGTATTATTACAATATTGTTAGCTTGGCTGTGGTAGCTCGATGGTCAGTGCTGCAGTCTTTCAATCCTGAGGCTGCAGGTTCGGGCCCCTCGTGCCAGTTAACACTTTGTGGTGACCCCTGCAGAAGGGAGCAGCCGAAAGCACAATACTGTTAGCTAATAGTTATAATTTTGCATAGGTTATTGTTTATTTTTCATATGCAGTTTAACACATGGTCAGCAATGCAATGAAATGTTCAGGATGAGAACATATTTGACTCGCTAAAAACACAAGAAATACTAATGCATGCAATAAAAGGTACAAAATAAAGTACCAAATGTGAAAAATATTTACAATTTCCAAAAGAAATATCATAAACAACATGGTACAATATAACGATGCAAGTAGGATTAATTAAGATTCAAGGTCCTTTATTGTCATTCGCATCACATGTAGTACATGAGGTGGAATGAAATTGTGTCCCCAAGGTCCCAGTTACAACCAAAAATATAAAAACTAAAAAGAAACAATATAGAAGGATCTAAGATATACGCTAAACAATAATAATGTCAAATAAAATGGTATATTAAACGAGGGGTTCTCAAACTTTTCTGGTTCAGGGACCACTTACAGGAGAGAAAGCCCCTCATAACCCTCTTGTTGATTAAATAATTTTCAGTTTGTCTCTTTAATGCAATGGAAATATTTGTGCAACATAAATACTTAAAACTTGTTTATACAAAAAACTCTTTACATAAAACTGAACAGAATCATAACAGCAGTAGTTATAACAAACAACAGGGCTTAATTTGTAAACTGATCATGCTGGAACGCAGGCAGGCCGGAGGCGGGGGGCGGTTCTCCTTTAGAAAATTTTGTATAAAGTAGATGTGATTTCCTGCATTTTGGTGTATTAAAACGGGTTAAAGTATAGTAAATTAAATTAGTATAAATAAGTATTTCACAGACAGTAATATTGCTTACATGCGCATGATGTATTATGCACATAACATAAACTACGCAGGTTGTGTGACAAGTTATTGCACAGGAAGTGAGTAACATTGAGATTGAATTATGATGGTAAGGTAGTGGCATAAATGATCCAGCCACATAGTGCAGCAGCAATAAACATATTAGGTGTCACATATGTGGCTTGGTGCAATGTTATTGTCAACAGTTCAGTATTATATACTGAATACCTTATTTTTACCCAGTTTTTGCCTTTTCCATGGCATCATTTTCAGCCCAACGTTGAGCTGTAATGTAAAGTGTTACTTTTTTCTAGCTGCTACTAACCTTGTGTGACAAATAAAATGGAGTCTAAATCGTCACGCCGCCATGATTTTCAATAGAAATCACGGCAGGAGTCACAGAGACGCCGTTTTCCACCGTTACGTCAAGGGAGCGTAAATCAGCGAGGTGGTGGGACATGCTGCACTGTCCTCTCTTCATCCCAAAGGTCTTGTCAAATGTTTCTGCTGATTAAATCACTTCTGCTTCTCCCGCCCACACACATCCCCCTGTTTACATTTAAATGACCTTCATGTCGTCATGGAATTCAGGCAAAGATAGATTATATTTGATTTACAGAAAGAGAGGCAGCTTAAACAGGTTAAAAACAAATCATAAATTATTTTATTTTTGGCAGTTTTCATTTTTATATTGTAATCCTGAATTAACAGTGTCTAATTAATTTAAAGTGCATGTGATGTGCATGTCCTATAAATCCAAAAAGTGGAAGAAATCTTAATATTTAAAAAAAAAAAAATAATCTGACATAGTACACATGATTTACCCATTTTGTCACATAACCGGTATAATTTATTTTGAACTTGGTGCGAAAAAAGTGAAACGGGAAGCGACATCAAAGGTAAACTTTTTTCAAAAAGGGAACTTCCTGGTTTTTGTTCGCTGAAACAATATTATTTGAACTCTGGCTCATCTTTGTCTTTCTCTGACAGTGACTTAAAATAATCTAAAGAATCCTCTGATTCTTCTCTACCGTCTGTTTTGGGTTACCGTATTTTTCGGACTATAAGGCGCATTTAAAATCCTTTAATTTTCTCAAAAATCGACAGTGAGCCTTATAATCTGGTGCACCTAAAACAGACTCGTTCACTGATATTCCAAAAAAATACAGTAATACTCTGTTCACGTGCAGGCCTCCCGTTTTATCTTCACTTCCTGTTTCTGCACATGAGAATATCTCAACAACTGTTCACCTCAGCGGCACGATTTTGTTTCACTAACTAACATGATGTTTCCAGTAATGCACTCATATAAAACACAAACATTTTATCAGTTTAGTTTTGTTTAGTTCAGGAGTTTGACAGCAGACGAAGTCTCATATACAATTTTCTTTGACCTGACTTGTGAATTCTGGAGACCTAATATGTGGCCTGAAAAGAGGAAGTTGTGTTTATGTGGAATGTGAGTTATGTTCTGGTTTATTTGAGCACCTTGGCCCGTGTCTCCTACATGCACCTGGAAGTATATTTTTAAAGCACACAATCTTTTCTTTGGAGACAAAAGCAAGGGCTCAATTAGGCTTTTATACAAAATATTTTGGACCAACCATCAGTCCTTTACAGATCTTTAAAATACATATTCATCCATCCATCCATGTAATGACCCATGCTGTTCTAATCAGAGGAACTTGTGCATGTTTGCATGCTTTCTATCCCCTCCGCTCTCGTTGCAGACCACACATCCAGTAAAACATCACAAACCTTAAGCTGTCTGACTTCAAGCCTTTGAAGGCACCATACAAAGTTCAAATAATATTTTTATGCCAACACGCTGCAATTGTTGGTGCTGTTATTTTGTTGTTTCATTATGAAAGCTCGTCTCCTCCATGTAATGAATTCGAGGCTCCATTTTGTTTCCACAGCTGCGATTAAACATGCATTCCAGTTTGACAATGACCGTCCCCAGATCGTCTAAACATGACTGCAGAGAAAGAATCGAGGCTCCTTTGGAGGAAAATATTGCTCGATGAAGGAATTATCAACATAGAAACCAACAACATGCCGTTTGTAGATGAGTTTAGCTGCTGAAACAGAAAGTGTGGGAATGTTTCAATGGACAGAGACACTGAGTATTAGGGAAATGTTAGGGAAAAATATAATTGTGCTAAAACAGAAAATATTTGTAAAGAACATTCAGAAGTTTGGATGGTGTTTGAAAGTTATTGCTTACATAGTTTGCGTATACAGAACTGTGTTGTCTTGCTTGAATTGCTCCATTTCTAATTTAATATACTGTAGAATTAAAGATACTTAGGTTTTTTTTTTTACGACTTGCTCTCGGCGAAGGCAGACGCGTTCTTTTCCCTCTCCTGTCTCCCTCCTGCTTTTGTTCTTGTCCTGTGACTCTTTCTCAGAGCCTCTTTACACATCTTCCGAATCATAAATTATGGATCTGATCAGCTGGTCTCTCATCGCAATTGATAACATTTTCTCGATGAGAAGACGGGGTGTAGGAGAACCCTCATGCCCTGAAGGGACACACAACGGGTACATAATTGGATTATGACAACAGGAGTATCTGCTTTTTGGAATCGGCGGGTACCCAGGATATCGACAAATTAAGAAGACGTCGGCAGCAGTTTTTGGCAATCGTGAGGCTGTCTGCCTCTGTGAAGGATTGAACCGTGCTTCAAGCGCTCAGATTGAAGCCTGGAACTTGCTGGCATGAAGGAGTTGACCTTGGAGAAGGCTACAAGCATGGACCAGCAAAATGATCACAAATCGGGCTGTTTGGATTTGCCATTGAGTGCACTAGCAGGACTATGAAGGCAGACATGAAATCGGTAAAGTTGGCCTGCCCCAAAGCAACTGTTGTTTATCTGAGTATGGCTTCCCTGCTTGGCCTTGATAGGCCTACTTATCTGAAATTTATCCTGGAGGATATGTAAATCATGAAGATCTGCTCCTTAACCCCCCCTCCCCGAGCTGAGCCAGCTGATAGACACTGTGCCATCTTATCAGGACTATAGAAATTTCTGGCAGTGTTCATGAACAATCTCACCACTGTTGTCGGCCTCCCCACTTATTTTGTGTGTGCTGAGGTAGTTTTTTTTCTACCTTACACTGTGTCAAAGACACAATGTGAGAGACCTTTTTTTATACCTTCTTTCCTCATGTTTCTCTTCCCTTTTCTTATCTAAACGATAAAGGCAGCGCTTCACAACAAAGCTGCAGCCCCTGTGCACCCCTGTCTACCCTAGTTGTTTTTGGACAGCAGCACTGAAATGTATTTTATTTATTTACTTATTTATTTTATTTAGCACCTGCTGCATCTGTGTGCAGCCCACAGCTGCAGAAAAAGCTTCCTCCAGCAACATGTCATATCCCCATTTTGTAGCGGAGAAGTGGGCGTGGCCGAGAGCACTGGCATATGGCAGAGTGCAGCAGGAGGCAGAGAGCTGAGATCACGACTTGCTGTGCTCTTTTAGAGTTTTTACAGTGTAGAAACATTGGAGCATTGCAAGAGTGTGGTAAGGGTATAAAATGCCTTTGTGTGTAT
>NC_056508.1:47534403-47542459 GCF_014905685.2 Nematolebias whitei | reverse complement strand
TGTGTGTGTGTGTGTGTGTGTGTGTGTGTGTGTGTGTGTGTGTGTGTGTGTGTGTGTGTGTGTGTGTGTGTGTGTGTGTGTGTGTGTGTGTGTGTGTGTGTGTGTGTGTGTGTGTGTGTGTGTGTGTGTGTGTGTATATATGTTGTGCACAATCTTACAGGAAAAAGACATTAGAGGCCTGAAATGACCGTACAAGCTAATCAAGGCTAAAGCTAACATCGACAGCTAGACATTTGTAATGAATAGTGTCATAATCTCCGTCTGAGCTGAGAGACTTGAAAAATTATTAGAAAGCTGAGAACTGAAATGATGATTAAACCGTCTGACTGTAAAAGTGAAACATGCTGAAAATAATTTGTTAAGCAAGCTGCATTTCACCATTAAGCTGCTTGTTTTGATTTTTTGGACTCAGACTTCAACTCTAAAACCAGTTGTTCAGCACAGAGATATTTGTCTACATTAATAATTCATACTTTTAGAATAATGATGGTTGTAGTTTAGTTATAGTTGCAGTTTGTCCCATTTTCTCACTCACATTAAGTCAAACAGTGAACGATGCTCTTGCTACTTACTACTACTAATAAGTGTGTAGTAACAGGTTGTTGTTCTTTAAAGTAACACTTGTTCTTTTTTTTTTTTTAATTCTCTGGCAAATCGAAGTACTTTTTTCATTGTACTGAATAAAAAAATCAGAAACAAAGAAACACAACCAACAGCCTGTGTTGTTTGAGCCATTTTTAGGAAAGTGAGAAAATTGTTTTTGTTATTTTTTAATAACCACTGTTGTAGAACAATACATTTCCCTCTCAATTCATCACAGTACCTCTGTATCAACTCTCCACGGTTTCATATTGATCAAATTAGACTCACGAGTCTCTGTAAACAAAGAGGGTAATTTGTCAGGAACATTTTGCCGATTGATTCCTTACCGTGTCCCTTTGTCCTGTCAAAACTGCATTGAATGAGCTGTTCTCATTTGTATTCAGGTAAAGTGTGGGGTCAGGACCCCTTGTTTGTCTCGGTGTAATGCAATATGCTGACCAGCTTGCATCCTGCCGCTGAGGTAATGTAACACATACCCTCCCGAAGGCGGAGAGCAGTTTCAGTCCGCAGCAGGAGGCCTGCAGGTGTCTCACTTGTGGCCTGACCTTAACAAGGTTTACCCAAAGCAAGCCGCAGCACACAGAACACCAATACCATTTTCAGCAGGAGGGGAGTGGGAAAAAATACATTGATTCTAGGTACACGATGAGCTTGATGTCCTTCCCTGAGGTTTTTTTTGTTGTTGTTTCTGTTATACACTCATTCTCCTCCTCCTTCTGTGGCCCCTGAGGCTAGTTGAACTGTTTCCAACCCCTCACTTTAAGACAATGATGAATCTTGGAAAAGGTGCCCAGAGAGGCTAATAGTGCCTCATGTACACTGCGTTCACTGTAAACCAAATGCTCCTCATTTTGTCCTTGTCTAGTCTTTGACTGTATATTATTTTCTAATCAAATGTTTCTTTTCTCCACTTCTTCACTGCAGCATGCAGCTGCGATCCCATGGGCTCGGTCCGAGATGACTGCGAACAGATGTCGGGTCTGTGCTCCTGCAAGACGGGCGTGAGGGGCATGAAGTGCAACGTCTGCCCAGATGGAAGCAAGATGGGCATGAATGGCTGTGACAACGGTAATAAGAGAGAGCACCGAGGCCGTCATCTGTGCTTTAAAAAAAGCAGACACACAAGCTTCTTTTCCCTCTCAGCTACTCTCTGTCACTCTTAGGAGGCTGTCTTTCACTTATCCGATTAGTGGATAAGCCTAATAGCAGCCAGTCCATTTTCAATCTCTCCTTCACATCTGTCAGGTTTATTGACAAAGAAAGAAGTGGCTGCAAGATAGCTAATCAATAGTGATTAGGAAAATAGTCAAGTGTACAAAAGGGTCGTTCATGATGCAATTCCCATTGATGTTTTCATTTTTTCTGTATCAAGCTGCGTTTTGGACAATTTGCAGCACTGTACATGTGTATGCTTAGATCTGTGTGTAAGCATTATTGATTGCTTTTGATTAATAATGTAAACTGCCCCAGTGATTGCACAAAGTTAAAAAAAAAAAAAAAAACGGTTGAAGGAAAGGTTACTTCCTGCTGTGGGGGGCCTGCAGCTCCTTGATTAAGATTCACCATCTGACATCGACTGGAAGTCAAATGCTTAATGAAGCCGGCAGTCCCGGCACAGTAGTGAGGCACTCCGCCACACACACAGTCAGATAAAAAGACCGATTCTCAGAGGGTGCAGCATATAAAAGCAGGAGCTAAGTGGTTGGTGCACTGTATGCCTCTGTGATGTTGGAACATGGCAAAGAATGCAGAGTTACAACCCGGCGAGGGGATGCAGCGCCATGGCTGCAGCTGCTGCAACAATACGACTCCAAACAAGCATTAAGATAGCTTTTTCTGTGGAAAAAAAAATAACCAGATGATTCAAAATATACACTTTTACGCAATCATGAAAATATACTTTTTTTGACTGCAGTTTAAAAATACTGTTGCACTCTTTCAAACTTAAAATGTAATGAGCATACATACAGTATATACTGCATATATCTTCCCTCATCCACAAATATCTTGTTTCAGCATCTCATTTCTCATCAGAATAGCTTAGTTACCCAACATCTTGTGTGGACCTTGTTAATTCTGTGGTATTCAAGCCGACAGTATTAGTTCTATGTCTAATGCTCATTAAACCCCAAAGGATGTGTGCACTGAGCTTTGAACCCTGAATCTCTGATCTTCCATAAAAGTGGGAGACTCCAAGAGTGGTGAAGGATGACAGTTAAGTTACCGTGGAACTTCCAGATCCAGTCTGACAAACAGCTGGTGGCTAACCAACCGGACATTGTGGTGGTTCATAAGCTACAGGAGAAAGCAGTGGTGATAGATGTAGCAATCCCAAGTGACTGTAACATCAAGAGGAAGGAGCACAAGAAGCTCGAGAAATACCAAGGGCTGAAAGAGGAAACAGAGAAGTGGAGATCCAACATTTTTCAGTCAGGTCATCTGGACAGTTTCTTTTTTGTGCTGAAACGCTTCGCCTTCAGTCCAGAAGGCTTCATCAGTCAAGGAAACACACAACAAAAAGGATTCTTCCCCCAACAGCTTACTCCAAAGTGGAACAAACCAGTTCTGCTTGTGATAAGATGGTCTCTTTGGTTTCCCCCCTCTGGTTTGTTCCACTTTGGAGTAAGCTGTTGGGGGAAGAATCAGTTTTGTTGTGCATTTCCTTGACTGATGAAGCCTTCCGGACCGAAGGCAAAACGTTTCAGCACAAGAAAAGAAACTGTCCAGATGACCTGACTGAAAAATGTTGGATTATATACCTGGATTATTGAGCATGGACTTTGTTGTTTTCAACCAGAGAAGTGGAGAGTTGGTCTCTCCATGGTGGCAGTGGTCATCATTGGAGTATGTGGTGTTGTGACACCCAAACTGGAATAGAGGCTCCAGCAGACCCCAGGAACAACCTCAGAGATCTCTGTGTAAAATGGCACAGTCCGAGGAACAGCTAAGATTCTGCACAGAATCCCCAGGCCAACTTGATGTGAAACTAAAACAATCCAGTTGAAAAATGGGGTGAACTGGGTGTTAATATAATTTACATGATGTAACTCATTTAAAAAATACATCAAACACAATACAGTTTTTCTGCCCCAAGTGGAGGAGTTTAAGTATCTTGGGGTCTTGTTCACGAATGAGAGAAAAATGGAGCGAGAGATCGATGGGCAGATAGGTGCGGTGTCTGCAATGAAACAGGCGTTGTACGTGTCGTGTATCCATCATGGTGAAGAGAGAGCTGAGTTAAAAGGCGAAGCTCTCAATTTACTGGTCTATCTACGTTCTTACCCTCATCTGTGGTCATGAGCTTTGGGTTGTGACCGAAAGAACGAGATCTCGGATAAAGGCAGTTGAAATGAGTTTTCTCCGCAGGGTGTCTGAGCTCTCCCTTAGAGATCGGGTGAGAAGCTCGGTCATCTGGGAGGGACTCAGTAGAGTCGCTGCTTCTCCACGTCGAGAGGAGCCAGTTGAGGCGGCTCGGTCGTCTGGTTAGGATGCCTCCTGGACGCCTCCCTGGTGAGGTGTTCCGGACACGTTCCATCAGGAGGAGGCCCAGAGGAAGACCCAGGACACGCTGGAGGGACTATGTTTCTTGACTGACCTGGAGACGCCTTGGGATTCTCCCGGAGAAGCTGGTCCAAGTGGCTGGGGAGAAGAAAGTCTGGGCCTCCAGGCTGCTACCCCCACGACCCGACCCTGAATAAGTGGAAGAAAATAGATGGATGGACAATACAGTTTTATTTCAAAATTCAGTCTGAATTTTTTTAATTTTTTTAAATATGAACTCAGTGAGTGATCTAGTAGTTTTTACTTCAAGAGCACCCTAATTATTAAAACTATAAAGCCATCCTTTTGGTATTCATGTTTTAGTAGCAAAAATGACCATTTGTTTAAACAATGTAACTTATTTCATGTTAATTCAAGAGTAAAAAAATCTGTTAAAGCGAGAAAACAGTTCTGAAATTAAAATGTTACTACTGTAACTTAACATTCTAAATAATACAGAAATCAAAGAGGCAATGATTGCTAAACTTTGATTATTCAGTATGAAAATGTTGAACGCTCAAATCAAAGGTAATATAAAATAAATTTTCTGAAACCAGTTTTGTTGACTCTGGCATTACTTTGTTTGAAAGTAGAAATAATTTATTCAGTACGCATGTGAGGATTGTTTTGCAACACACATACTTACGATTTTTGCAAATTGGGTTGTCATAACACTGTAAATAACGACTAAAAACCAAACTTGTTTCATCCACAGGACCTAATGCCCCCAAATCATGTAAAGACTTGACTTGCAGTTTTGGAGCTACTTGCATTGAAGTGAACGGCCAAGCCCATTGTGAGTGCCCATTACCCGACTGCGACATAAAAAACAAATCCAAGGTGGGTTTTTCAAAGAGCCTGCAGAAATAAACAGTTTGAGCCACAAGTTTTAAAAACAGAAGTACCCTGTTTCAGTAGCCCCTGGGGAGTTCACATTTGTTACTGTCTCCCATCCATCCGTCTCTGTCACCTGAGCAGGTGTGCGGCTCAGATGGGGTGACCTACGCCGATCAGTGTCAGCTGAGGACCATAGCCTGTAGGCAGGACAAGGACATTACAGTGAAACACTATGGACAGTGCACAGGTGAGCCTCGTTGATACCTCCATATATCACTCACCCAGTAGTTAAACTGCTGTCACTCCCTGGTCAAGAGATAATGAGCTGTACTACTGGCCTCCTGCTGTTTCTTCACCAATTAATCTCTCTGTCTCAGAAAGTTAAAAAAAAAACAATGGATACACATTTACCATGAGTACCTGCACATGGAAGTAGTAAGAACTTTTGTGTATAATAAAAGCTGTATACATATAGCATGGTTTTAGTAAATATTTAACTTGAAGAGAAACTTTGACTTCATCCCTTGTTTTGAACTGCCTACTATATTAAAAATCGCTAGCGTGGAGGGTAGTGGCATCTTGAGTGTCAAATAAAACGTGGTATTTTTCATGTGTTATTGTCAAATTCAAATAAAGACCTAGCATTCCTCGAAGACAATCATAATATAAACTGCCTTTCTTGTCGAGGTTTTAAACTAAAATAATATTTTTATGTTGAAAAATGATAGTTGTGGTTGATTTGGTCAAATCTTGACATTAGCATTGTCACGCAATATGACAATATTTTGCGTAATCTGTCAATGCTCTGTCATGGGATAACTCTGCATGACTATTGCAACAAATTTTAGCTAAACATTTATGTAAAATGACTGAATTGTAGCTAATTTTTGCATTTACAAAGGTCAATTAGCTGTGGTGGCCATCTGTTGACTCCAATAGTCAATCATTTATAGATGGACGTCTGGTGATTACTTTTTAAGAGGTTTATTGCAATTAGGCTTGTGCAACTCTGGTCTGTGGCCAATACAATACATAGCTTGATACAGTGCCAATGATCCAATTTATTCAAGATAAATGGGCATAAAATAACAGTACAATGTGATCTGATCCAGCCTTTAATCCTAATATGGTGCAGATTAATACGAGTTTTGATTAAACGCATTGCAATTTAATGCCACAACGAAAATAAATTATTTTAAAACAGTTATTGATAATAAATAATTACTGTTTAAAGAATGAATATTTACAAACGGATCTTGTTTAAAATAGCAAAACATTGCCATAAAATCTGAAACACAAATAAAAAAGTACACAAAAAATAAGCCTTGGTACAAAATGAATAATCCTAACAATTAGTACCTCAGCATGGCCAGAAAAAAAAATAAAAAATACTTTATAAAGAATAAAGCATGACCTTTTTCTCTTAAAATGTTAGTAAATTCACATTGCTTGAAGCACATTTTTATTGTGTTTGTTGCTGTTTACACCTGCGCTGCTGCAGTTCTCCTCTTAAACAGTAGGTGCCACTAAAGAGGAATTAATAACAATACAGCTAAATAACAGGAAGTGCAGCCAGAAAAAAAGTTGTTTGCTGTAAAAATGGAAGAGAGGGAATCTGTTAGTCACACACATGTAATTTCACTAACATTTTGGTCATTTTTTTATAATGGATACCAATATGTCAAAACGTACCTGCATGCAGACTTTTAATTATTTAATTGCTTTGATTTTAACGGCACAATGTTCTAATAAACTGATTAATCTATACTGAACAAAAATATAAACCCAGCACTTGTTCTTGCTCCCGTTTTTCATGAACTGAACTAAACTATCTAAGACGTTTTCCATGTACACAACAGGTCTTTTTCTCTCAAATATTGTTAAAACATTTTTATAAATCTGTTAGTGAGCACTTCTCCTTTGCTGAGATCATCCGTCCACCTCACGGGTGTGGCATATCAAGATACCGATTAGAAAGCGTGATTATTACACAGGTGTGCCTTAGGCTGACCACAATAAAAGGCCACTCTAAAATGTGCAGTTTTATCACACAGCACAATGCTGCAGATGTTGCAAGTTTTGAGGGAGCGTGCAGTTGTCGTACTGACTGCAGGAATGTCCACCAAAGCTGTTTCCCGTGAATTGAGTGTTCATTTCTATACCAGGTCACCCTTGTGAAAGAGATCTCGATCTCAACGGGCTCTACCTGGTAAAATAAAGGTGATTGATTGATACCATAAGCCATCTCCAAAGGCTTTTCAGAGAATTTGGCAGTACATTCAACTGGCCTCATGACCACAGACCACATATAACCACACCAGCCCAGGACCTTCACATCCAGCATCTTCACCTTCAAGATCATCTGAGACCAGCCACCCGGACAGCAACAATCGGTTTGCATAACCAAAGAATTTTTGCATTAACTGTCAGTAACCATCTCAAGGAAGCTCATCTGCATGCTTGTCATCCTCATCGGGGTCACCTGACTGCAGTTCGTCGTTGTAACCAACTTGAGTGGGTAAATGCTCACATTAGATGATATATGGCATGTTGGAGAGGTGTTCTCTTCACGGATGAATCCCGGTTTTCACTGTACAGAGTAGATGTCAGACTGCGTGCATGGTGTCATGTGGGTGAGCAATTTGCTGCTGTCAACTTTGCGAATCAAGTGGCTCATGGTGGAGGTGGAGTTATGGTATGGGCAGGCGTATGTTATGGACAACCAACACAGGTTCATTTTATTGATGGCATTTTGAATGCACAGAGATATAAAGACGAGATCTTAAGGTCTGTTTTTGTGCCATTCATCCACGACCATCACCGCATGTTGCAGCATGATAATGCACGGTCCCATGTTGCAAAGATCTGTACACAATTCCTGGAAGCTGAAAACATCCCAGTTCTTGCATGGCCAGCATACTCTCCGGACATGTCGCCTATTGAACATGTTTGGGATGCTCTGAATGTGCATATGTGGCAACTTGTTTCGGTTCCTTTCAATATCCAGCAACTTCACACAGCCATTGGAGGAGTGGACCAACATTCCACAGGCCGCAATAAACAACCTGGTCCACTC
>NC_056508.1:47514667-47534303 GCF_014905685.2 Nematolebias whitei | reverse complement strand
TGGGGTCGGGTCGCCGGGGTAGCAGCTTAAGTAGGGAGGCCCAGACTTCCCTCTCCCCAGCCACTTGGGCAAGCTCCTCCGGGGGAATCCCGAGGCATATCCAGGCCAGCCGAGAAACATAGTCCCTCCAGCGTGTCCTGGGTCTTCCTCTGGGCCTCCTCCCGGTGGGACGTGTCCGGAACACCTCACCAGGGAGGTGTCCAGGAGGCATCCTAACCAGATGCATGAGCCACCTCAACTGATTCCTCTTGACGTGGAGAAGCAACGGTTCTACTCTGAGTCCCTCCCGGATGATCGAGCTTCTCACCCTATCTCTAAGGGAGAGCCCAGACACCCTGCGGAGAAAATTCATTTTGGCCGCTTGTATCCGAGATCTCGTTCTTTTGGTCACAACCCAAAGCTCATGACCATAGATTCGCCTATCCGCCTACCGATCTCACATTCCATTTTTCCCTCATTCGTGAACAAGACCTCAAGATACTTGAACTCCTCCACTTGGGGCAGGACATACTCCCTGACCCGGAGAAGGCAATCTACCCTTTTCCGGCTCAAGACCTTGACCTCGGATATGGAGGAACTGATACTCATCCCGGCCGTGTCGCACTCGGCTGCGAACCGCTCCAGTGAAAGCTGTAGATCACGATCTGATGAAGCCAACAGGACCACATCATCTGCAAAAAGCAGAGACACAATCCTAAGGTCACCAAAACGGATCCCCAAACACCTTGGCTGCACCTAGAAATTCTGTCCATAAAAGTTATGAACAGAATCGTGACAAAGGGCAACCTTGGCTGAGTCCAACTCTCACCAGGACCAAGCCCGACTTACTGCCGGCAATGCAGACCAGGCTCTGACACCGGTCATACAGGGACCTAACAGCTATCAAAGGGCCTGGTACCCCATACTCCCAGAGTATCCCCCACAGGGTTCCCCGAGGGACGCGGTCGAACGCCTTCTCCATGTCCACAAAGCACATGTAGACTGGTTGGGCAAACTCCCACGCACCCTCCAGGACCCTGCTGAGAGTGTAGAGCTGGACCAGTGTTCCACGACCAGGACAAAAACTGCACTGCTCCTCCTGAATCCGAGGTTCGACTATTCGATGGACCCTCCTCTCCAGAACCCCCAAATAGACCTTACCAGGGAGGCTTAAGAATGTGATCCCCCTGTAGTTGGAACACACTCTACAGTCCCCCTTTATGAATAGGGGGACTGCCACCCCGGTCTGCCAATCCAGGGGAACTTCCCCCAATGTCCACACAATATTGCAGAGTCGCATAAGCCAACACAACCCTACAACATCCAGAACCTTAAGAAACTCTGGGCGAATCTCATCCACCCCTGGGGCCTTGCCACCGAGGAGCTTTTTAACCACCTCAGTGACCTCAGCACCAGAGATTAGAGGGCCCGACCCAGAGTCCCCAGGCTCCACTTCCTCAGTGTAAGACGTGCCGGTGGGATTGAAGAGGTCTTCAAAGTATTCTGCCCACCGACCCACGACATCCCGAGTTGAGGTCAGCAGCACACCACCCCTACTATAGACAGTGTTGGTGGTGTAACCCCCCCCCCCCCCCCCCCCCCCCGGGACGCCGGATGGTAGACCAGAATCGCCTCGAAGCCGTGCGGAAGTCATTCTCCATGGCCTCTCCGAACTCCTCCCATACCCGAGCTTTTGCCTCAGCGACCATCCGAGCCGCATGTCGCTTGGACTGCCGGTACCCATCAGCTGCTTCCAGGGTCCTACAGGCTAAAAAGGCACGATAGGACTCCTTCTTCAGCCTGACAGCATCCCTCATCAACGGTGTCCACCACCGGATTCGAGGGTTGCCGCCGCAACAGGCACCGACAACCTTGCAGCCGCAGCTCCGGTAAGCCGCCTCGACAATATAATATAATATATAAGTATTTATATATAATTAAACTACTACTTACTACTTGTCCTACTATTCCTACTTGGCGGTTTTTCACTTATTGAGGGTCTTCAGTGTACGGATCCCCCGCGATAAACGGGGGACTACTGTAAGGTGTTTTTTTTTTACAGATCGGTTTCTACCTTCAGTTCTACTTTGCCTGTAACTTATTATTATTCATTCAAAATTTGAAGTACTTTTTTCAAATGTTTGGGCATTTAGTGCATGGACCGATATATGTTTTAACCATCAATTGAAAAATCTTCATGACAAAATAGAAAAACAACAACAACAAAAACACAGTTACTGTGACAATGACAAGTGAGCTCAAAAATGGTTTATTCTAATAAAAACCATCACCTCGTCTCATATTGTAGAAAGATCGTACTCACCATCAAACTCAGCAGGTCCAACACCAACAATGATAATGGACAAAGGGAGGGATGCTGCCTGTTAAAAAAAATATATTGATAGGGCTTAATCAATTACACACATCTGATTCCTTTTTAGGATACAAAAAAATTACAACTTTTATTGTAGAGTTGGTTGATGATTCAAAGTATCTATTTACTTTTTCCTTCCCTGAATTTTGTTAAGTTTAATAATTCTTCAAATAGTTTAGATGTTTATTTTAATAGTAACAGAAAAAGACAAAATTATCTATCTGTCTGTCCGTCCGTCCGTCCGTATATATAAATCTAGAGGGAGTGGTGGCGCAGTGGTTAGAGAAGGTGAGCCTGTGATCAGAAGGTTGGCGGTTCAACTCCCTGGACTGACAACATCAAATGGGTGGGAAAGGTGAAACATCCACACCTGCCTCTACCCTCATTTGCCCCACTCTGGGCCCCTGAGCCCAGGGTCTTAACCCCCACCATCTGCTCCCCTGGGCACCCTAAATAGCATCTCCCTGCTCCACACAGAGAGCTGTGGTAGCTCTATGGTTGTGTAAAGAAGGGCATATGGAGGAAAAATAATCACCAAGTCTTCGTACAAGTTAGTTCGCTGTGGTGACCCCTGAAAAAGGAAGCATCCATTATTATATTACATTATCTTAACCCGCTTCTTCCATTTTGGGTCACGGGGGTCGCCAGTGCCCATGTCCAGCAATTAAGCAATTGCTGTACGAGTGGCGGGGTACACCTTGGACAGGTTGAAAGTCCTTCACAGGAAAAAGGGGGCAGCCAAAAGAAAAAAAGTGTGTGTGTATATATATATATATTTTTTTGTATTTTTATTTTGTAACAAAAAAAAGTTGTATAATAACTTCCAACACTAAAACACTAATTTATGCCTGAGCACACGTCTGACCACTTTGGTTTTCTGCTTTTATGACATAACTAAAACTTCCTGACAACTGTGCAGAATTGAAAACGAATCTCTGAAGATATATTTTTCATTTTTTATTACACATGTCCATGAAGACTGTTTTTGTTTGTCTCATTCTGCACAGTTTGTTTCCAGTTAAGGGGCTAAACTTCATTGAACATTCAGCTTTTCAGAATTACACCTCTTCATCAGAACCGGCTGAAACTTCTGAACAATTAAGTTCATTCACCTCAAAGCAGTTAATGAAAGCAAGACAGCAGGGAGCCATTAAAGCAGAGATTGTGTTTGTAAACCCCATTTCTTTTTAGTTTAGTTTAATATTTTGGTAGCAATACATAATACTGCTTAATGTGCATACTGGGTGCATTTGTATACCCACATGGTAGGTAGGTAAGTGTAGCTTATGCTTACCCCTCTACTCTCTTTATTTACTTGATACATAAGTACGTGGTACTTAGTTATCAGCCTAGTTTGCCAAAAATGACAAACAAAGCTAATAACTTATTCATAATGATGATTGTATTATTATTTTTTATCTGAATTTAGATATTTTTTCAAAAATTTTCGCAAAAGGGTGCAAAGGAACACACAGCCTTGACAGGATAAAGTCAGCCAAACATCCAGTCTATTTAATGGGGACATTTCTTACGCATAAAAAAAATAATAAAAATAATAAATAAATCTTGAATAGATATGATTCATGTGGCAAAACATGTATTGCAGCTTTACTTCAGGCAAGTCTTTTAAACTGATGCAACGTCCTGAAAACCTTTTAGAACAAAGGGTTGTTGGGATGTCAGCATTCCCTTTATACTAGAAGCATTTGGGGAATTAAAGCAATTATCTAGGAGTTTTGCTTCACGCTGCCTATAACCTGGTGTGCACCAAGCTGTTTTTGTCCAAGGATCACATAAAAAAACCAACATCATCAGGAAATGTATTTCTCTTTTTTCTGCTCCCATGGCCCCACAGACATGAGGAGCGGATGCTGAGATGCACATCTGTATCTGTAACTGAGGGAAAACAACTATTATTTATCAGTTTGTGTCTGTTTTGTCTTGCATTGGTGTGTGTGTGTGTGTGGTTGTGTGTGTGTTTACTCACATTAACCACAGCCTCTTTGGTCTGGACCATGTCAGATATCACTCCATCTGTGATCATCAACAGGACAAAGTACTGAGAGCCATCTGTAATCTCTGCTGCACAGCTGGGGAACACACACACACACACACACACAGTTTATGCTAACATTTTACCACAGCATAAAAAAGAACACCTGCCTGCCCTCTGGTCAAGGACAGACAAGGCTGAATCTAGTTTGAAAAACATCTTAACTTTATGTGATTTGGCCTAAAACACTTTAAAACTTTTTGCAAGAAAAATGAGTTTGAACTTTTTTTTTCTTTAAAAAAAATCCTGTCACAAAATTGAAAGTATGGTTTTCTTTGCCTGCATACACTCGCCTGACCTTTTGTTGCTGTCACTGATGTAAAAAATAGCACACTCCAATAAAAATTAGATATTTTTTTTGACACATTTGCGCAAACATTTAATCTTCTTTGAACTTTTGAACAAAAGCTGTTAAATTGCAAGGCAATAATTGAACCCAGACTCTCTCTACAGGTTTTGGAGTAAACCATGTACCCATTCATTAACTATTTAAATTGCTTCACCTTCAAAGTACCATTTCTCAGGTTTGTTAACCACACCTCCCCTTCTAAACCTATATATTTTTGATTTGTTCAGGTTTACCTTCATATCACACAATTTACAAAAGTTTTCCAGAACACCAAGTCGCTTCTGTAGTCGCAAAATAGTGTCCGATACATTTGCCAAGTCGTCAGCAAATATCAAACATACTAGGTCGTTATATGCATTATTTAATATAAATATATACTCATTCAAAAATAGAACCAAATGTAAGGGGCTAACTATGCAGCCCTGCACATTACAATAATAATAATAATAATAATTACATTATACCACCTTCTCTTTTAACATGTTTTCAGTGACTTTAAGACGGTGCAGTTTCCCTTGGATTCCATTTTTAACCAAAACTCAATACAAAAGCCTGTGCTGAACATGATCAAAAGCTTTTTGAAGCGACTTGATGTATAAAAATATTGTTGATAACTGAATAACTTTTCCTGTATCAAGCTTGTTCTTCATATAGCTTGTCATGCATTCCTTTGAAGTCAGTCAACGTGTTATTCTGTATTTTTATGAATATTTTTCCCATTAAGTCAAGTAAGGATACACCTCTATAATTATTGGTATCACACCTGTCCCCAATTTTTTGGGTGTAGCTGTGGCTGTGTGGTTAGAGTGGGTGTCCTCCAATGGGAGAGCTGGGGGTTCGATTCCACCAGCAGTCAAGTGCTGAAGTGTCCCTGGGAAAGACACTGAACACCTCACTGCCTCCAATGTGTGTCCCATAGGTGTATGAATGTGATCTAAAAGCACTGGTTAGTCTTTACAGATTCAGAATAGCTTTGTAGAGATGTAGTAGAGTGCTGTTTGAATGTGTGTGCGGATGGAAAACTGAGGGCACAGATTGTGTTGTAAAGAGCTTTGAGTAACTTGATTAGATAGAAAGGCACTATATGAGTACTTTTACCATTTGCCATTTTATACAATGGACATATGACTGCTAAGCACCAAGATTTGGGAACCTGAGCAGATTCTAAAACCCTATGACATATGGACACAATATATGATTCTGAAATGTGTAAAGATAATTTCATCATTTCAATTACGATATTTGGAGTCTTGTTAGAGTAAACTGCTTGCCAGAGCTCATCTGGAGTAACGCAACCATCAAGTTCTGGATTATGGAAAGCAGTGGCATCATGGTTCTTTGCTAGTTCGGATATGGCATTTTCAAAGTGACCATCCACAGAAAAGTTACAGTGCGTTAACTGTAAGGTTTTCAGCTTCTTCCAGGTTCCTGCGTTTCAGCATGGCACCAACGAGCAGCAGCTGGAGGTCGTTCCACTAATTCGCTCCGGGGTATAAGTCTACGGATGAGCTCCATTCCCTGCTGGAGTATTACCTACCAACTGGTACTTGTGATCTCCAGCCTTCTAGTGAGAAAATTATCAAATGTACCTTTGTTTTCTTTGTGCTTTTCAGAGACTTGCCACCTGAGTCTATTCCCCTGGACCACTCTCCTATCGACCTGAACTCTCTGTCCTGGTACGTCTCGCACCGCTTGTATAGGGACTGAACAGCCCGTAGCAACGGGCCCCCAATCCCATACTCACGGAGCACCCCCCACAGTGTACCCCGAGGAACACGGTCGAATGTCTTCTCCAAATCCACAAAACACATGTAGACTGGATGGGCTGACTCAACTTCAGCTGCTCCTGCGCCATCCAGCCACTTGCCTCCTGCATTCCCTTGCCACTACTGTGTCGTACAAACCTGGATCTTACCTAATGGAGATTGTTTACCTTCTCCTCAATGACACAACCAGCCTACTCTACTGTAAGACACCAGGAACTAAAATATCATAATTAACCCTTTCCCAAGAGATTAATAATTTCTCCTCCATTCCCAGGCCCCCTGATCCCTACAGTGTACATAGTCCATCATTTCACTGTAAATAAAATTACTTTTTTAATTATTAAGAGTTTGAGTTCTGTTCTTCCCTCATTCCGCATTCTCTGAGTTTTTGTCCTTGCGACAGTTAGCAAGGATTTAAAATACGAAAACCACTGACTAGGTGTTACGTCTGTGTCTATATTTGAGCTAGATTTAATGAAGTTTCTCATTTGTTGCCACAGTTGTTGAGTATTACTAAAAACTCCATCAGATATAACATTCCACAGAGCTCCACCCCTTCTGCAGCCCATCATAATTGATGGATCGGAAGTTGAGGTGGTCTCAACCGATATGTATCTGGGGTTACAGCTGGACAACAAGCTGAACTGGACTGCAAATATGGACACTGTGTACAAGAAGGGGCGGAGCAGAATGTACTTTCTCAGAAGGTTGGCCTCTTTCAGGGTCTGCTCTAAGTTATTGCATTTGTTTTACCAATCCCTTGTGTCCAGTATACTTTTTTTTTTTTTTTTGGGTGTTGTGTGTTGGGGGGCAGCACTAGGAAGAAGGACATCCTAAGACTGAATCGGATCATTAAGAAGGCAGGCTCTGTGGTGGGACTGGGCCTTGACTCTGTGGAAAAGGTGGTGGAGCAGAGGACACGCTCCAAGATCAGGGTGATCATGTTCAATCAGGGCCACCCCTTGAACTCTGTCTTCTCTAACCAGCAAAGTTCAATGAGCTCCAGACTCAGTTTATTCAGGTGTTCTACTGAGAAACTAAATAACTTGTTTGTCCCTCGTGCCATTAGGCTGCATAATTCGGCCACTCCTGGCAGGAACCAAAGAAGCTAGCTGGTTATGCCCCCTAACATAGTCGCTGCTCTATCTCCTCTTAGGGTTTTTTTTTTTAATTATTTATTGATCTTTTTTAATACTACGGTTGTTTATCTGGTGTGTTTTTATCTTGTTGTTTGTATGAATGAGAGCTACAGATCGCCATATTATTTCCTTCGGGATCAGTAAAGTATCTACATATCCATCCGTCCAAAGATATTTGTTTCTTTAGGCAGCACATCTTTTTGAAATCATCTTTCAAATGAAAGTATCTACCCTTATCAACTGTGATAGACACAGCGAGCCTTAAGGCTGGGCAGACCATTCCAGAGGCCTGCCAAGTTGCTAGCAACCAAACCACCGCAGTACCACCACAGGTGATTAACCTAATGGTGCGAATCCACATAATAGCTGGACAAGCTATTAGCCATAAACAGGCATACTTTCAACCCTCTCCTGCATTTTTCAATTTGGGACTGTCCGTGGAAGCCACGAACCAGGTGAGTCTTGACTCCAGAACCACATCTATTGCTGTGTGTAACACTGGCATGGATGAGGTGCTGATCCCAAAAAAGATTATGCTAGGATGGTTGATTTCAACTGACTTTCATGATTTTGAACTAGGCATTCCATTTCTGGGAGGACTCCCAGATAACCTGGTACCGAGTCAAGAAGCTGGGCCAGTATGGTTCACGGAACCAACACAGGCCATAGCTCTTTTCTCAACCAATGTCGTCGACCAAGGACCTCAAACCTATGGTGTTTTACCCATAGACAGGCCCGACGACTCAGAAAGGGATTCGTTAGAGCTCCCCAAGGAGCAAGAACCCTTATCAGTCTCATCACAGATTGATCAGGTGGTCGCACAAGCCGACGCTCTGACATCTGATGAAGAAAGAGACAAACTACGCCAAGTTCTTTTGAAATATGAAAAGTCATTTGCAACTGATTCGACAGATTGTGGGTTGACCTCGCTCCACGCAGTGAGAATCCCAACCCCACCCAACGCACCGCCAACATTTGTCAGACAATACAAGATCCCTCTGGCAGCATACCAGCCTGTCCAGGAGATCATTGATGACCTTTTGGTCAAAGGTATAATCAGACAATGTAACAGCACCTACTCTGCGCCTCTATGGCCAGTTTTAAAACCAAATGGTAAGTGGAGACTTACCATAGACTACAGGAAGCTAAACAAACAAGTACCCTTATCCAGGTGGCCAATGACTCAGCTCCATCAGGAACTGCCAAAGGTCACCGACGGTAAGTACTTCTCGACCCTCGACGTCGCCTCTGGTTTTTGGACCATCCCTGTGCGCGCCGAGGATCAACACAAACTAGCTTTCACTTTTGGCAGCCGACAATACACCTTTACCAGGTGTCCCTTTGGCTACGCTAACTCACCTGCAGAGTTCAACATCTTCTTGAACAAAGCATGTCCAGACGCCCACGAGCGTGGGACACTGATCTACGTGGACGACATCCTTTTAAGGCAGCCAACACTGGACTCTCATTTGGCTGAGATCGACCACGTCCTCAATCAGCTAACGACTGCTGGTGCTAAAATCTCACTGTCAAAATGCCAGTGGTGCAGAACCAAGGTGGATTACGTTGGCCTCCTAGTAGGTCCGGACGGAATACAACCACAGTTGACTCGCACCCAAGGCCTAGACAACCTCAAAGTCCCAACCAATCTCAAGGAACTGCAGAGTTTCTTGGGAGTGTGTAATTACTCTCGCCAGTTCATAGAGCATTATGCGGATCTCGCAAAACCACTGACTGAACTCTTAAAGAAAGACGTTCCTTTTGTCTGGACTGATACACAGCAGCAGGCAATGAACGCTCTTAAAGACAGGCTCAAGTTAGCCCCATGTCTAGTCTACCCAGACTACACCAAAGAGTTCTACTTGGAAGTGGGCTTCTCACCTCACTGCATGAGTGCAGGTCTGTACCAAATACACGACAAAGACAAGCGTGTTGTGGCCTACGCCAGCAAAACAATGGCAGGCCCTGAATTACGGTATTCAGACTGTGAGAAGGCTCTATTGACCACTGTGTGGGCAGTGAAACATTTCTCCTGCTATATTGGTGGACAGAGGATCATTGTTGAGACACAACACCAGCCAGTAACGTTTCTGAACAGCCAACGCATCAGAGATGGTGTGGTGACAAACTCACGTGTTGCAACCTGGCTTATGGCACTTCAAAGTTTTAACCTAGACATCCGCTACGGTCAAAATAAGAAGTCACACTTGGGCACTGATTTGGCAATCTGCCAGGAATGTACACAGGATGTACCAGCCACCCAACAGCCGGTTGTGAGCAAACCCTCAGTTGCTGAGGACCCAAATCACCACTTCTTTGATGGCAATATCTGTAAAGATATGGCGACATTGTACGTGGATGGATGTTCATTCCACCACGAGAAAGTCTGCAAAGCAGGTGTTGGCGGAGTTCTCCTCCAAGACCTGGAACAGGTCACATTTGGCTATAAATTGGGCTCTCAGTCTTCTCAGTACGCTGAGATAGCTGCAATCCTAATAGGCCTACAGATGGCAGTGGAACGCTCCATCCAGACGCTAGTCATCTGCACTGACTCTAACTATGCTCGACTTAGTTTCTTGTGTCATCTCGCTCTGTGGAAACAGAACGGTTTTCTCACAAGCAACAAGAAGGTGGTAAAACACAAAGAGCTTTTCATGACATGTGATCACTTGGTGACATCACATGATCTACAGATCTTCTGGAAGAAAGTTCCAGGACACTCCAGAGTCCCAGGCGATGACAAGTACTACAATGACCTTGCAGACTCCCTAGCCAAGGAAGGAGCCGTTGACGGACCCACGTGGTCCTTTAACCCCTCCTGGCTACTCAACACTCAGTCGTCACAAGCTACAACTGAGGTAATGGCAGTCACACGTGCACATGCTGCAGCTAAACCTGCTGATAACACAGTTTCTGTGCGCCCAATGCTGACTGACCCAGACATCATCCAACTTCAGAAGTTGGATCCTGCAATTAACTCGATGATGTTGTATCTGACTGACCCAGACGAATACACTCCATCGAAAGACGAGCTGGATTCCAATCCAGACCTTAAAGTCCTCTTTCAGCTGCGCAAACAGCTGAAACTAGTTAAAGGCATCCTAACTTTTGCTCATGGACGGACGTCCTCACCTGTGTTCGTGGTCCCCCATGACCACAGGGGGGTGATGTTAGTCCATGCACATGACCTTCCGTCCGCAGGACATAAGGGTGACAATGCCACGCTGAAAGCATTGAAACAGATTGCTTATTGGCCCGGAATGAAAAAGGATGTCAAAGACTACATAAAAGGGTGCCTGATCTGTGGCCAGTTTCAACCATCCAGACCACTTCACAGAGCACCACTGCACAGTAGAGGCATTGCATTTCCATGGTCGGACCTCCAGATTGACTGGGTCGGACCACTCACTAAGACCTCTAGAGGAAATAAATATTTTCTCACGGTAACCTGCGCGTTTACCAAATGGGTAGAATGTCTACCAGCCCCTAATGACACAGCACAAACCACTGCTACGTTATTAATGAATCATGTATTTTCAAGGTTTGGACTTCCCCTTAGGGTGAACTCAGACCAAGGTACACACTTCACAGGTGAAGTAATGAAGGAACTGTGGAAGACGCTAGGCGTCAAAGCCAACTTCCATATTGGCTACCACCCACAGGCTTCAGGCCAGGTTGAGAGAGCAAACAGGACTGTGGTGAGTATTTTGAAAAAATACGTAGCCGCAAACCACAAGGACTGGGACGTGAAACTCCCTCTGGTCCTCATGGCCATAAGGGCCACTCCACACACGTCGACTGGCATCGCTCCTTTCGAGATGATGACGGGTCGACAAATGACTCTCCCTCTGCACCTGTTGTACCAACCAGGCGATGCTGCCATGGCAACAGCCTACACCACACAACAATACATGAAAGACTTGGAAAGACACCTTAAAAACACTTTTGCTTTCGCACAGAAAAACCTGGAAAAATCAGCTGAAGGACGCAAAGCGTACTACGACCAAAAGGCCTCTCACGAGGAACTCCAAGTGGGAGACAGGGTCTGGTACTACACGTTTGCACCCAAAACTGGGACAAGAGAGTCCGGGACCGGAACTCTCGCCCGTAAGCTGATGCCCAGATGGACTGGACCCCATCTGATAACCGACAAAGTGTCTCCAATTATCTACCAGATAAAAATCAGTAAAGGCCAAAAAGAGCCAACTGTTAAATGGGTACACCGTAACCAGGTTAAACCACACAAGGCGTGCAATAACTCCTCAGGAGACAAAGATCTCACAAAATCTGACCTCGTGGGAACCAGGGTCATCCAAGCAGAAGATAACTAATGGATAAGAAACTTAACCATAGTTTAAATTCACAGGACCTACCCTTGACCATTACGAAGCTAAGACCTATCTCTTTGTGTTTCCATAGGACAATGATGGTACCACTCCTGGTAATCTTCACCCTCTTGACTCACACCCAAGAGATCAAAGCCCTCGTAATAGCGGTAAATGAATTAGCCCTTAAGGTTGAAGCGGATTACGCTGTCGCACACCTAATGGATAGGATTTTTGCTGACATGCTTAGAGATATCAGTTCGTCGGTAGATACACTAGCCACCGGTAGGATCCCACCGTATCTAGTCTCTCTACAGATGGTGAACGACATCCTCAGCTCCGCTACGCACGAAAAAGTTACGCAAACACAGGCACACCTGGCTTACACTCTCGGTAGCGCAATCCCAATCTACGTCAATCACAAAACATTTGAAATGGCGTTCATTATCAACCTACCGATAATTCCCTCAAACGGCATATATAGACTCAGGGACGTCGTAAATGTTGGCAATTGGCACGGCGAAAACCATGTTCAAATTGACACACCAAGGATGGTTGCGTACCACGACGACAACCCCTCCGTTTACCTAGCTCCAAACCTGCAGATGTGTGTTCTCACTCGGGAGATACACTATCTGTGCCCGAGCAAACCGTTTATGTGGAATAAAACCGCGGGCATATGCGGATTAACACCTATTCCGGAAAATTCTAAGTGCTCAACGACCGTAACGCCTCGACACCTGGCTAAAGATGCAAAAGCGGAAATAATTGGCTCTCGTTGGCTAGTGAACGCTCCTCAAAGAAAGGCGATCATAGCCTACGATCAACCCGGGGCAAATAGACCCTTGGCGTTACCGGACAAAACGATGTGGATCAGTGTTCCCCAGGGAACAACCATACACATTGGTGATTTGACGCTCTATCACCTCGATCCGGAACGATGGGACGCGACTCTGGATGACTCAGAGTACCTAGGAAATATGTCTATAGACATAGATCCAGAGACTCTGGGAAGGATCCGTTTTGAAGGCACCCAAGTCGTCGACGTGGAACCAATAAACCAAGTTCTCAAGTCCCTCAGGTCCACAACTAAGAACCCGATCCAACCAATTAACTATGCGTGGTCGAGCGCGGACACATTAATCATAGCCCTGCTAATGACGATAACCCTCGTATTGTGTGGGATACTCGCATCCCTGTCCCGGGGCCAAACGTCACTCCGAGTCGACGTGGATCGCCATGCAGCACACCTCGATATGATTATGCCTCGCGTAAGCGGGTCCGCAAAGAAGCCACTCACACGGGACAACGCGACTGAAACTGACAACCAGGGTGAGGAGGAGCAGTGAAACGATGTTTCTAGATGCTTAGTCACTACTCTTGTCGGTGTTGAAACGTTGTTTAGTTGATTTTGGTTGTTTCTGAGGTAAGAATGAATCTTGTGTGTAGTAAGTTAGAGACTAAGAAGCCTTTGACCATGCCAACATGCAGTTCATTCGCTAAATTGCAATCCTTGCGGAGTCAATGTAAATTATTGTTACCTTGAGTACCATAATCTACATTGGTCTCACATCGCTTAAGCCGAACCTACTCGAACAATTCTATTCGGGGGGGATAGCTAATTCTCTTTGATAAGTCTCGCCATAGACTTCCAAAACGTTTATGGGGAAACCAAACACCCAATCTCAAGTCGTTCGTCTACAAGACAACAGACATTTGAACCAAACTATATTTTGCCATGTAAAGCTAACTTAAGCCAAGTTAGAAATGGAAAAATAGTTTGGAAACCTTTTCTATAGGCTTAAACCCCTGTAGTTACCCCTTTCAGCATGCTCCACCCCTTAACTGGTAGTCGTAGCTGTTCCCAACCATAATAGCTTACACACCAGGTGCATATAGTTTAAGGCCTTATGTAAAATCCCCTTCATAAGCCCACCTTAAACCACATAATTGCATGACACATTTGAACCAGAACGACACAGGCTGGACGTCGCTGGAGACAACCTTCGCTGGAGGCGACCTGCAATCCTGACGTTGGTCTCCACTCTTCATCCGGTGGCCGCTTCTTCAGTTCAATCCAAGGGTACCCCTCTGTATGCTGATTAATCAACACTTCCAATCGTTGTGGATTTACCATTGTGGATTATATGACTTTTTCCAGTGGATTACAGTCTCTGTTTCCAAGGGGTTAAAGCATTGCTACAATGGAATTATCGAGACGATATGGAATTATAATCAACACAATGGAATTACCAAGAACATTGTGGAATTACCTTGACTTTTGTTTTCCTTGCTGGATTACTCTTGACTCTTGTTTCTTTGCTGGATTACATCAAGCTTCAAGGACAATCGACGACGTAAGTCCATAGTTGGAATTCATCTCCATGGACAGGTGATGATTTCCAAAGGGGGGACTGTAGTGGACTAGGCCTACGTCGAAACTAAGTCTAAGGTCAAAACTCTTGACCTTTAGAACCTTGTGGGACAGAAGCTGTCATTTCATGTATTTGAATCCATAAATACAGGTTCACCCATCCTGAGACTTTCTTTCTTGAAGATTCAAGTGAAAAGAACACTCTCTTTTTATTATCATTACTATCTTACAAATGTTGATAATCAAAGTGTCTTAGTTCAAACCATTTTAGATGTTGCAGTGAACTAATCAATTTTATTAACTGAGTAATGATTTTTATTCTCATGTTAAAAGCTGTTGCAGAGTAATTATGCATTTTTCTGATTTCTGCTTTTGAATGAGCAAGTGTGTGCGTTTACAAGGTTACAGTCAAACGAAAAACAAGTTGTTATGTTAAAACTGTCATGTTTTAGAATCCTCTCAGACGTAAATAGAGATGTTTTGCACCTGTTTCTTAAACACGCCAAAACAGAACCCTCTCGGTCTGTGAGAACATTTCTGAGCTGTCCCATAACAATTCTCGCTGTCTCTAACCTCTTACGTCACAAAAACACACCCCTTCTGGTCGTTTCTGACCAATGGAAAATCCCAAAAAGTGAACCGGGAAAGAGTCTTTAAAAGGTCAGTACTTCCTGGTCTCCACGGGGTTACAGAGTTACGGACTCACAGGTTCTCGGACTCACAGAGTTACAGAGTTGGAGAGTTGTCAGACTTCTAGAGTTCTGGAGTTCTGATGGAGTGCTGTTGGAGTTCCTGACATGACAACAAAGCTCTTCCGAGTTCCATGGGATTATAACATTTTCCACTGAGGTGAATGTGTGTCGAACAGAGCCTCGCCACTACTTCTGACGAGTAACAGCCATTCTAAGGAGACGCTGGACCGGTAGCGTTAACGGAACACCATATCTGCTGATTATCATCAGAAAGGTAATGGGTCAAGTTTCCTACCAAGCGTACCGAGGCGAGCTGGGCTTCTGATGGAGAGTGTCGGTTCTGGTGAACATTCAATTTCCCTCAAACCCCATCCTTTACTCCCTCTAAACTTCTTTCCATCTTTAAACTTTCCTATGAAGTAGAAATTCTCCCAGATATTTAGAAATGTCTGTGTAAAGTGCTTATTCACATCCGTGTGGATAAAAGATCATAGTTGTACAGTTTTATAAATGTCTGTGGTGCAGCAACGGAAAAATCATGGCCGTATGATTTTTCCTGATTGATTGCTTGTTGTTATTTTCATAATTTGCCAAATTAATGTAAATGTTTGATGTTAAATTTGATTCTGTAAATAAATGACCGCATTCATTTTGATGGGTCAAATTTAAATGACGTCTCACTTTGCATTTCCTTAAATTCAATGCACGTTTTATTCAGTCCAGAAAAATGAGGAACCCGCGTTAAATGATGAATATATCCCAGCATCTGTTCATCTACATCGCCATATTATTTCCTTCGGGATCAGTAAAGTATCTACATATCCATCCGTCCAAAGATATTTGTTTCTTTAGGCAGCACATCTTTTTGAAATCATCTTTCAAATGAAAGTATCTACCCTTATCAACTGGGTGGTTGCTTTTTCAATATATATTCAGTGAAAAATTCACATTTAATTTCAAATTGTGACAGTTCTTGTACCACGATGTTGGCTGAGTACATGTATTTTAAAGTTTTGTTCTCACAATAATTTTGTTTCCAGCTTCCAACTGCTTCATCAACAATGCTTATGAACATGTCAGTGAATTATATGTCACACACAAACATGGGCCAGTAGCATTACCGAATTTTCTAATTTGCTTGCAGGTTATACATGTTCATCTATAGTACATGATCATGTGGGCAGATATGATAGAAATGGTGGTGGCCTGTGTTTTTATATAAAACTCTACTGTGCATGTTGAGGCGTGTCAGAGTGTATTGTTTATTTTTGTATACTAATGAAGACATCCATTGCTATGCTTCACATTCCCTGAAGGAACAACGGTGTATTCTGTTCGAGATAACAAGAATGGAATACTTTCCCTTAAAAATGACATTCTAGCAACACTTGACTCACTGGGTGATGCTGATGTGCAGATAATAATAACAAGTGATCTGAATGCTTGGGCTGGTATAGAGAGAGTATTGTAGTTATGTAGTCATAAAGGGAGACAACTCAATTTACTTACCCTGTGGCAACTTCTAAGGAGAGTCTAACACTCTGCATCTTATCTGATATGTTAGATTTGCAGATGTGCTTGGATTTTCCAGATTAGTCTGTTTTTATTTTTAACTTGCAAAACTAATTGAACATAGGTACAGTTTTAAAGAAGATCAATCACTGATGGACTTTTTTTTCATTGTTAGAGCCACTAAAATCAATTCCAGTGATAAGCAAGTATGAGTTTCTTACTTCTTGTGAAAAGGACTCTAAGGTCCCTATATGTGACTGGCTGGAAAAAATGTGTTCCATTCTAAGGGCTGCATTGTAATCTTTGTCTTTTGTCAGATACGAGCATCACAACTTCTTAAGCTTTATCTACACCCAGCTAAATCTGGTTAAACAAAGGAAGAACACGGAGTTTTCTCAAGGGAGTGGAGAATTTTTCAAACTGATGCAGAAGCCAATCTGCAAACAAACAGTGCACTGAGCACAGGAAGAACTAGGGCGCTCATTAAATACTTACAGCGGAAAAAATGTGGCTTTTTCACGCGAGCAGCTATTGTTGGTTCTCTGAGAAATAACAGGTGCATCTCAAACATTAGAATATCGTGAAAAAGTTCAGTTTTTTTGGTCAAGCATTTCAGAAAGTGAAACTAATATATTACATAGGTTAATTTCACAGAGATTTGACAAGCCTTTACTTCTTGTAAATTTGATGATCGTTGTCAGGGAATATAGGTCAAGGTTTATGGATGTTTTTAACTGCTATGGCTGAGAATGTTAACTGCCCATGAACCATGTGTTTGAGTTAACAGAGAGTTGGATGAGGAGCTGATTTGATACTGCAGACACAGCTGGCAGTCCAAGGACACCAGTCTGCCTGTGAGCTGATAAGCATATAAAAACAAGCCTCGCACGCTGCCCAAGGCAGAATCTCATCACTGGGCTCCATGCATGTAACGTCTGCACATCTGTGTAACCTGTTGTTGAAATCTTCCCTTGCAAGAAAGACTAGTTAAAAATCTTCTCCTGTCATCGTGTGGCTTCTTTGAGTAAGTATAATAAATAGAGGATATTTTTATCCAACGATTAAATGAAGAAAACAAAATTCAGTGTCTCAGAAAATTAGAATATTCCACAGCCAGCTTTTGGTATCTTTGGCAGTGTGGGCAGGAGCCGAGTCCTGCTGGAAAATACAACTGACATCTCCATCTCGTCAGCAGAAGGAAGCATGAAGTGCTCTAAAATGTCCTGGTAGATGCTGCGTGGACTGTGGACTTCAGAAAACACAGTGGGCCAACGCCAGCAGACAACATGGTCCCAAACTATCACTGACTGGTAACCAATCTGGACTTCAAGCAACGTGGATTCTGAGCCTCTCCACTACTCCTCCAGATTCTGGGACCTTGATTTATAAATATTTAATCTGAAAAGAGGACATTGGACCACTGAGCAACAGTCCAGTTCTTTGTCTCCTCAGCTCAGGTAACATGCTTCTGATGTTGACTCTGGTTCAGGAGTGGTTTGACTTTAGGGATGAGACATTTGTAGCTCATGTCTTGGAGTTAATCAGCTGATTAGGCTGTGACACCAGGACAATATTGAACCTCTTCACAATATTCTAATTTTCTGAGAAGCATTCAGGTTTTTCATTATCTGTACGTCCTAATCATCAAAATTACAAGAAGTAAAGGCTTGAAATATGTCACTCTGTGTATAATGAATCTATATAATATAGGAGTTTCACTTTTAAAATGATTGACCAAAAATTTAACTTTGTCATAATTGTTTGGGATGTGCCTGTAATGTTCAGTCTACATGGCAGAGGGAAGGCTAATCCTCTTACTTTCATACGTTTTCTATTCTCCAAATTCAAACAAGATATTCAACAATTTAAGAAGTAAATAGTAAAATGGACCATTTTCATGTCTGGCCATACAAAATATCTATTGTGATTCTTGATTAGAATTTACTTTAAACGTGACGGGCTGATTCCAGTGTTTCCTGATGTTTCAGATGCTTTGCTGAAGTACATGTAAATAAGGGAATAAATTCAATTTCCCAAAGACTTTTATGTGCCAGCAAGATAATCGTACCATTATTAATGAATAGGGACATGCTTCTTTTCAGAACATGAAGGAACGGTTAGGAAGCCTAATCGTTTCTTCTCTTTGTAATTCATGAAGAATCTTTTAGAACAGTTGATTTCCAAAAGCACGACATGGAGGATTAAAAATCAAAATTACTCATTAAACCTGTGAACGTTTTCTAAATAAATAGAAATAAAAAAAGTTAAACACCATAATACAGATAAATCTGTTAATTTTGTAAATGATGCCCCATTCCCAACAAAATAATGGAGAAGCAGGTTATGTTTTAGGACAGGCTGCCTAATGTCTTGCTTGGCTTTATGTGATTTTCATTCAACCTTTATTTATACAAGTTAGTCTCATTGAGTCGCGAGGACTCATTTACAAGAGAGACCTTTTTTTAAACAAAGAACAAGGATGAGGTACAGACAACAATAGACAATCTTATAAAAACATATAAAATGAAATAAAAACAAAACCAGCTACATTTCACACAGCTAAACATAATTTCTTTATTAGGCTAATATCAGACCATCCATCCTTTGTTTGGTAAAATGAAACACTGATGTGTGGTTAACTGCACTTTCAGGTTTGAGGATCCTGCTTTTTTCAATTGATGAAGTCTGGAAATTCAAGTAGCATCACTGGGTTCTAAGTAGCTGCCAACGCCATAAATGAAATCTCCAGAATATCTCAACCTTCAAGTTGGTTCTGTTTCTTCATGCGGTTGCAGAGGCTTGCAGTCCTGCTGCTTGTGTGTTATATTAAAACACGTGCAACAAAGTTTCTCTCATTACAGTCAGAGTTGATGCAGGTGTCTCCAGCTAACATGCATTGTGTTGTGAGCTTTTCCAACCCACCTCAAGAGCACTACATATGTATTTTGACACCTGACCTGAGACGTCCTCTGACAGAAAACTTCTGCCGCTAATGTCCCAGTTTACAAAACCATCCAAATCTGCATTTATTTTTTTCATTTTAAATGTGTACAGATTACTCCAACAATTTTCA
>NC_056508.1:47508295-47514567 GCF_014905685.2 Nematolebias whitei | reverse complement strand
GATGGATGGATTAGATTGGATGGATGGATGGATGGATGGATTAGATTGAATGGATGGATGGATTAGATTGGATGGATGGATGGATTAGATTGGATGGACAATGGATGGAAGTTTATTAGTTCAGAGTTTATTCCACCAAGTTGTATTATCCTTTTATCTGATGGTCCTATCATCGTTACAAACTTTAGTACGGTGTAATTCTAAAATCATTTAAAAACCGTTCTGTAAAATCTCCTCCAGGGTGAAGTTTTACAGTTTAACATGTAGTTTTAGCTCCTCGTGGGTTCATGTGTTTCTGCTCTGACTACATCTTGCTCCAAATGATTTAATGGAGATTCTTCCTTCATAAAGTTCTTACCATCTGCTGCTTCATACAAACATAAAGGAGCAGAGCAACCTTAATGTAGATGAATTAGACATCGTGCATGGTAGAAGTACATTGAAGTAACACTTTGCTGTCCTCTAAATGTCTGATGCTTTGATTTATTTTTATTTTACTGCAGTTTTTCTTTCGGCGTATTGTGCGTTCCATGAACGTGCCATCTGCTTTGTGTTGCAGAATGGTGACAACGATCATCCAAACTGTGTGGGCATCGAAGGAGTTCTGGAGGCTTATTTCCAGAGCCTGAGGACGGTGCAGCTCTACGGACCAACCAACTTTGCACCTGTCATCAACAAAGTAGCAAAGTAAGCTCATTACTGCAAATGTTCTTTTAGAAGAGATGAATATTTATTTTTGCATTTGTTTAATTAAACTAATGAGGGCCAGTGTTTTCATCCTCGAGGGGACAGCTAATTTGCTCCGTTTTTACTTTAATGTGTGAGTTTTACAGATCTCATTTGTGACATGAATCAGAAACTGCAAATTAGAGGTTTATTTGTGAAACATTAGATTAAAATAAGTGAACAATTTAAGGATTAAGGAGTTTGTGGTTTAATATAACATATTCAGTGCACAACGCGGATCAAGTTATGATTATTTAGTAACATTTAATAAATGATTTCAGGCTAAATCATGTTTTCATTTTGTTTGATTTAGGACCCCAAATTTATTATAAAAAAAAACAAAAACAAATGAGTCTCAACTAAATCTGACTGATGTCATTTATTTTTTCATCCATCGGTTTACCTAAAGTTTTTTAAAATAGTTTTTTATTTTCCTTAACACGGAAATGAAAAGTAGACGATCACACAAACGTGAGAACAAGATACAGAGTTGATTTATTGTAATAATAATTCTCTAAATTTAAAATTGTTACAGGAGTAATGTAAATAAAGTTCAAAACATGAAGATGGAAGTTTTAAAGATACTGTAGTATTATATTGATATAATAAATTGTCTTTATTAGAAAAGCTAAATTAAAATAAAAACTACAACAACAAAAAAAGCCCTCAGGTACACTTATTATAAATAAAACATTACTACTTTTGCACTCCTGTCCTGACCCAAAGCCATTAAAATATTTAGCTACAATATATTATTTAGCAAAGGTACAACAGTTAAATTTAAGTATTGCCCTTTCAAGCTTGAAAAACTTTAATGGGTTTACATTAAAATAGTTTGGGGCTTTATTTGCTCTACGTGAGCGTGCTGTATTCCTTCATAAACCATGTTGCAGAGTATTTTTTAACAAAGTTTGGAGACTGAATATTTAAGGATGTCTGGGATGAGGAGTCATTTGTATGAGGAGGAGGAGGAGGAGGAGGAGGAGGAGGATGTGTGCAGAGCTACTCCAGGGCAGGCTGTGTTATTTGCACAAAACTTAATGAAGGTAAAAACACACACAGAATGTTGTAATATTTTGGGCTGTAATGAAGCTCTTCTCTAATCTGGAGTGTGCTTATTTATTTTGAACCCTCATCAAAAATGTTGACTTAATCAGGATTAATTCTGGTGCTGGTTTTAACTTGTTTTCCTGCTGGGATTCTGGTGCACAATTAAATTAAATAGTTTACATAATTTTTCTTGTGTTTTTTTTTTAACAGTGTTGCATACTTTTACCAGTAAAATTGCCTACAGAATCCCACAACACGCAGAATGACAGCATGACATTTATTGGTAATAAAAGAAGTTCGAAGTTAGCGGGCAAACAGAACACTGTAGAGATCACATTTGCAGACCTTAGATTAAAATTTGAGAAGGTTTTTGATTTAATATCGTTCACTTCCACAAGACAATGGCAATTTATGTTGTTTTGTTCCAATCTGTGTGTGGTTGTGTTGTTAGCAAAATATCACATTATCCACCAGGCAGAATTAATAAAACATTCAGAAAATAAACAACTGATGTACATCTACAACTACCGTAATTACCGGTCTATAGAGTGCATCCAAATGTAAAAAAAAACAAACAATTTTGTACAGATATAAGCCACAGGTGTTCACATTGTAACATGATTGGCAGCATGCAGCTGCTGAGAGAGATGTACAGCTCTTGTTGTAGATCAAGAATCAACCACCACATTCCTCCCTGAGGCCATGTGACCGGCAGCCAACCACAGCAGAATGCTACAATATTTATTTATTTATTATATTTAAACCTTTATTTTACCAAGAAAGAAATCCATTGAGATTATTAATCTCTTTTACAGGGATGTCCTGACATAAATAGAGCATTAATATGTACCAGTAACATATACAAATACGTAGAGTAAATATTATTTTTTTCCTGAACAGTGCCGGTAACAGGGTTGGTTAAAATAAAAAAAATACAGTATCCTATCAGGAAGTCATTGATCACTATATTCCTCCAGCTGCAAGCTTGTGCTTCGGAGCAAAATTGCTCTGTGAGCATGTGAGACTCACATGCTCTGCGCATGCAGGGGAATCCCACCTCCCGTTCTCCTCCGCTCCCCATTTTATTGGTTCGACTTTGACCTGTTTGGTAATTTCATTGGTCAGATAAAAAAAAAAAAAAAAATCTTTATTTATACAGGTAGTCTCATCAAGACACGCCTCTCTTCGGGGGTGGGTCCTCTTGACGCAATGAGACTACCTCATTAGTTAATTGTAGTTGACTGCTGGTCACATGGCCTCATGAAGGGATTATGGGTAAAATTTATGTTCATTGCTAATCATTTTGGTTAGCTGATTAGCATAGTTTTTATTGTGATTAGTCTGTTCTTGTTAGCCTGGTTTGTGTTCATTATGTGTTCAGTAGAATAACCGTGAGTGAGAGAGGTGGTTGTCATGACGATGTGTGGGGTTCACTCTGTCTGTGTGTGTCACGAGGACCCACCCCTCAAGAGAAACATTGATTGGGCAGCTATGTGAGCACCTGGGTGAGATGAAGCTAAATGTTTTTGGTGGCAGGAAGCTCGTTCACCCGCCAAAAAAATAAAAACCCATAGCTGCAGCATTTCATAAACTGTAGGGTTCAAAGCCTGTGAAAAAAGTAACGGCTTACAGACCAGCAATTAAAGTAATTAACTTTTTGAGTCAACCCAGTTTACCATGGTTGCCACAGCCAACTGAACTATAAAAACAAACAAATGGCTATGTCATGCAATTTTTCAGATATTGTGCTACAATTTGGCATGGTGTTAGCTGAAAATCATCCCCAATATAACCTTTGAACATGACATTGTGTGATTTTGCTAAAGGTTGTGTATATTATTATTTCTATGGTTTGACTGGAATGGCGGCAATGCTTCATGATCTTAATTTTAAACTCTCAGATAAAAAGTATCTGGCAATATGCTTTCCTTTAAAAAATGTTAGAACATTAATTTTGACAGCTTTTGGACGGCTTATTGTGGCATACAGCAAGTTTTTTGTTATTGTTCTGACAAATCCAGGAAATGTTTTGTAAAGTAAACTCTGGTAAACTCAGTTGTTTCCAGTAAATCCTCTGAGTGACGTTAGACTTCTTCTCTGGGTATGTTCCAGTCGTACACGTTTTTTTTGCATTGCAGCTTGTTTACATCGAATTCTCCCGTTGGGAAGTGGAGACCATTTCTCATCCCTGTATTTCTGGTTGGAGCCTGATCTGTGATTTACATTCACAAACTGTTGGGCTGTCTCCTAGATTCATCAAGCAAATGCTTCTTTTGTGTCCTGCAGTCCTCTATTTTAGAGCTTGTTAGTTTGCTTGCAGAGTTACTTTGACGTTGAAGACCTTTAGAATGTATAGATAACTAGTCAACGTTGTACAATACTCTCTGCTACAACAGCTAATTCAACGTTTGGATTTAGAAAAGTCGAGGCAGAGAACTCTTCAGCTAAAATCCCATGAACTCTAAAGCACATCCGGTGCTGCAAACACTCAAAACCAATGACATACATCAATATTGTTTGGAGCGAACTAGAACAGGTAAGTCTCTGAGGTGATATTCTACTTTCTTACAAAAACACATCAAGAGCCAGAAAAGAAAGCACATTAAAATAAACACATCCATGTGCACAAATAGGCGCATGCTGAAACCCCACAGCTTCTGTCTGGCCATGGTATATTCATTTGTTTTTCTCTGCAAAGCCCATGTGGTAATAAATAATGTGGATCTGAGTAAAACGTGGGCAGGGTTGCAGTGTTTTATTCCCCTTTATGTCTGTTTTATTACTTTTTTCCTTATTTAAACTTTTAGATTTGTAGGCCACACAACTGACAAGTGTGATGTGTGTGTAAAAATCAAAAAAGTACATTTTATTGCAATGCTAGATGGATGCATTCATCATGGTCTGATCATTCTTGTCTGACTTGGTAAATAAAGAGTAATGTGCAGGTTTAGCTAACCTTGGTCTCCATGAAGGCAGGATTTCACTGGGCTGCCACTGTTGGAGACTAAATGGTGACAAAGTTACACGAAACCTGTGAGAAGATTAAACATTTTTGGTTGTAGTCTTACAGAATTCTGAGCATTAAGTGTAATTAGGTTGCAATTAAGCAACCAGTGAGTTGTGTGGCCAAATTTTGAATGGACAGTTTGTGATAACCAAAATCATTTTTGTGCACATTTTGCCAAACTGCATTCGTGGTCATGCACATTATTTTGTTGTCCACCTACCTCCACAACACTTGGCAGCCATCCCCATATACATAATTTACCATATTTTCCGTTGTACACATTGCACCGCCCTATAAATCGCATCAGTCCAAATATGTCTAATAAAGTGGAAAAATCCATAAATATGTTGCTTCGTCATATACGTTGCATCTTTTATGCGTCACCGCTGACAACCCAGAAATGTGGTCCGAACCTGGAAATGTGGACCGGTATTGTGCCAAAAATCGATTGGCTATCAAATGGCAGCTGCTGGAGCGTGCACGAGAGGACTTTATCAAGAATTTAACAAGATTAACATTTAAAAACAACTATTTGTTTGCTCGAAATTGTAGCAAATTTGTGTCTCAGTCTAACTTTTCCTTAATAAATGCACTTTAATGGTCAAATCAGCTGCATTTCAAATGCTGCCTCGGTGCTTTGGGAGCGCGCTCTGAGGGAGGAAATCTAGAACGAGGAACGCTGTGCATTTTTTCAAAATTTAACAAGATAAGCACCTAAAACAATTATTTGTTTGCTCGACATTATAGTAAAGGTTTGTCTCAGTTGAACTTTTACTTAATAAATGCACTTCAATGGTCAAATTAGCTGCATTTCATGGGGCGGTGCAACGAAATGAAGCTGATTTTGCTCCAGGCGAGCTGGATGAAGGTGGCAACTATGGCAAGCCGATTGCATCACTAATATCCATTTTTACCTATTACATGACACAACAGCATGCCATACTACTCGACTACCATCTAGTGGCTGAAAATGGTAGTGTTCAATATTTTCAGTCAGAATGAATGAAAACAGTCACATCTCAGCCAAAAAGTGTTTATAAATATGGGAACAAATCCATAAATACATCGCTTCGGCGTATAAGTTGCAGGGCATGCAAATTATGCAAAAAAATATATAAAAATGCAACTCACATACCAAAACATACAGTAATCTGTACAACAAAGTCCATGCTCAATAATCCAGGTATACAATCCAACAATTTTCAGTCAGGTCATCTGGTCATCTTTTTTTTTTTTTTTGTGCTGAAACGTTTCACCTTCCATCCAGAAGGCTTCATCAGTCAAGGAAATACACAGCACAAAACGGATTCTTCCCCAAACAGCTTACTCCAAAGTGGAACAAATCAGTTATGTTGGTGCTAAGATGGTGTCTTTGGCACGCCCCCTCCTCCGGTGTCGGCCCTCTCCCTCGTCGACAGTCATGTCAAGCTGGTTTAAAACCAACAAAGTCCCTGCTCAATAATCCAGGTATACAATCCAACAATTTTCA
>NC_056508.1:47496885-47508195 GCF_014905685.2 Nematolebias whitei | reverse complement strand
TATATATAATTTTTCAAGTTTTTTTATTATTTTTAATTATTGATAAAGCCTCCTGTATGGGAAGGGAAATGTCTTTGGCGTCAGAATAGAACTGCAGTTGTTTTTGTTTTTAACCTTTTTTTTTTTTCTTCGGCTATATCCAGGAGATGACTCTCAGCTACTACCAGACCAAGGTTTAACCACTGGAGACGTGCAATAATTACTTTCTGAGAGTTTACATTTAAATCTGTCCACAGGTTTGTGAAATATTGAGCCAATAGTTCAGACAAATGAACACACAAGGGCCAAAACATTATTGGTCTACTTTCCCCTTCGGCTGCCGGTGATGATAATAAAAAGGCCTTAAGATTTCAGGAGCATCAACCCAATATTCATCATATTCCTCTCAAAGATGAAGCGCTCCAAAGACCTTCAGAGCATCATGACCTGCAGCTATATTTGAAATGAAATGACACACAGAACAACTAAAATGGAGAAGTTTATTGTTTGTCATACGTCTGCCTCCTGCTGAAATGGGACACTGAAAACAGGAAATCCCCCCTCCTTGGATAATTAGCTGCCACTCCACTCTCTCCTACACACACCGTCTCTTTTATCGTGAGATGACACATCCTGTTCTAAATGATCCACACACAGAAGAGGGGAAATTGGGTAAATAAGACAATTTTGTGTGTGCATGTCCTTTAGCTTTTCTCTCCATCCCTCCCAGTTTACCATCTCTACCTTCTTGTTGCTCCATCTCTCATGCCCCACTTTCCATTTTCTCTCTCCACCACTTCCATGAAAATGTTCAATTTCTACCCGAGCAGTTTCGAAATTGAACGAATGTGCGGACACATATGCAGACAAATACGGACATGTAGCGCTGATAGATGCATCTATTTGTCTTTATTGGCCAGGTGGCAGCTGGCGGCTACTTCTACTCTCCAATCCTTCTGAACTGTCGTTCTACACACGAATAGATCAGGCTTCCCTCCACTCCACTGTTTTCTCCACAGCTCTTTAGTTTGGACTCTTGTATCAGTAAATCTTCACCGTCTCTCTGCACATTTTCATTTCTGTTTGTTTCCGTTTATTTCAGCAGGTTTGCCAGGACATTTGGCGAGCAAACCCACAGCCGCTTTCAGTACTTCCCAGCACAGCTTTGTTTTGCAGACGATGGGATGGCGAGGCTGCCGTGGGAGGCCTTAAAGATGTTTCACGCTGCTTACAGGCGACCTGATAAATAGAAGATTACTACATGAAGTAGCCCGGCCAGATTTAGACATGCAAACGTGTCATTAGAGGATGGCAGCTTGTGTTTTCACTGGAGCTAATTGACGGCAGGTATGGAGACCCAACTGTTTGATTACCTGCTCCGAGGAAAATGTAGCTACAGATGATATAACTGTCCCCTTTAATGGAAAAGGTAAGCGCACATGTGGTTAAAATTTTACAGGAGGAGTGGAAGGGAGAAGAGGGAACATAAATTAGATGAGAATGTTTCCTGTTTACAGTTGAATAGCTCTTAAACTGTGTTTTTTTAAGCCAATTGTGGATAGTAATGTTTTTGCTAGTGCTGTTGTGTCTCTGTTAAAATATCTCATGAAACACATAATTAATTTTAATGAATCTTGCAGAAGGACATCACTGGATGAGAATCTACAAGAGATCAACATTTGGAGTGAACACAATTCAAGATGATGGCTGCAACAGAAAACAGAAAACAGCTATAATTTCATCAGTTTTATAGATATAGAGCTAAAATTTATGCGATAGTAGCTGAGAGTCATTCTCAATGCATTCTCTGAGCTCTGTTACGTTTTGAAAGTTATGACATTATTGCATGAGGTCATACGCCATTTACAAGGTTTGACCCAAAAGGAAAACATGCATTCCTTGAAACATATATTTTATTTTCCTAACCAACAGAACACAGTCTGTGAGGATCCACAACTTCTCCTCCTCCACCATATTCCTCAGCACTGGCTCCCCTCAGGGCTGTGTGTTGAGCCCCCTCCTTTTCACTCTGCTATGACTCTGCACCTACCCATCCAGGCTGTCGTATTGTAAAGTGTGCAGATGATACAATGGTGGTGGGATGCATCACAAACAATGACGACTCCAGCTAGAGGCAGGAGGTGGAACACCTGGAGAGCTGGTGCAGGAAGAACAACCTTCACATCAATGTGAAGAAGACGAAAGAGATGATCAGAAAGAACAAACACACCTTTTTTTTCATTTACCCTTTATTTACACAGGTAGTCTCATTGAGCCACGAGAACTCATTTTCAAGAGAGACCTGTTTAGGGAGCAGATGGTGGGGGTTAAGGGCCTTGCTCAAGGGCCCAGAGTGGGGTGAATAAGGGTGGGGGCAGGTGTGGGTGCTTCACCTATCCCACCCACATTTTTGATGTTGTCGGTACCGGGGCTTGAACCGGCGATCTTCCGATCACAGGCCCACCTTCTCTAACCTCTGCGCCACCACTCCCCAAACACACCTACCCTCCCTCAACACATAGGAGGACCTGCAGTGGAAGTGGTCTCCAGCTACAAGTACTTGGGTGTGCACCTGAATGACAACCTCAGCTGGAGCAACAACACCACCAGCCTGATCAAGAAAGCTCATCAGAGACTCTACTTCCTCAGACGGCTGAGGCGAGCTGGACTGGAAGCTCAGTCCTCACCTCTTTCTACAGGTGTGCAGTGGAGAACGTCCTGCGCTCCAGCATCAACATGTGGCATGGAGGCTGCACAGCTGCAGAAAGAAAAGCTTTGCAGAGAGTGGTGAAGGCTGCACAGAAGTCTGTTGGAGTCAGGCTCCCCACCATCACAGACATCTACACCTCCAGATGCAGGAAGAGAGCCACCTGCATCATGAAGGACCTCATTCACTCAGCACACACACTTTGTGCCCCGCTCCCCTCAGGAAGGAGGTTGAGGAGCATTAAGTGTAGAACCACTAGACTGAGGAACAGCTTCTACCCTGAAGCTGTTAGACTCATGGATCTCTAACCAGAATAATCACTGTAATGACACCTTAACTGGTGATATGTGACTTATCTGTGCTGCTGAATTCTTACCTTAAGCTGCTGTATTCATATCCATCTGCTCATAACACTCATGTTCAAGATGCTGTTTAATGCATCTTTATTACATTATTATTGTTTAGTGTATATCTTAGATCCTTATATAATTTTTTTATACTTTATATGTTTGCTATTTTGGGGTGTAACTGGGACCTTGAGTACCCAATTTTGTTCCACCTCATGTACCACATGTGATGTAAATGACAATAAAGTCACCTTGAACCTTGATTTAATTTCTATTGTTGACAAATCTGGCGACTGGTGAGTTTCCAGTTTTCCGATGACGAGTCTGCAGTTGATTAATTTTTCTGTATCTCTTCAGATGAACTTCGCCAACGTAGAGTGACGAATAAAGCATTGACTTCTGTTTTCTGAGTTTTGTCCGAGTACTGTAGGCAGTACAGAGTCCGAGTTTGTTACAGTGTGAGATGTTTCCACGTCGAGCACAGAAACAGGAAACCGATGAGTACGTAAATAAAGGAGGGCGGTCGGAGTGAAATGCTGTCAGCTTTAAAAATACAATGTGAAAAACAGCCAGCAGCACATTTTATATTGAGCAAAAAGAGCTATAATTACACAGCACAAAATGCTTCGACATTACTGCAGGTGTTGTTGCAAAATAAATAAAGAAAAGAAAAGTCACTCAATCAAGATGAAAACCTCACAGGAGTGCAGAGGATGAAGTAAAAACTTTGATGAAAGAAGCGGCTGTGAAATCTGTTGTTTCTGTTCCTTCCAGATGGAAGCAAGAACAAACAGGCAGCTCTGAGGTTCTGAACCAAACGTTACTGTTTTAGGAAACGCTCGTTCCGTGTGATGTTTCTGGTTAGAACGGTCCTCATCACTTCTCAGATCTTCATCAAAAGTTCTGTTTGTGTGTTAATGAGCTTCATTTCAACATGCATCACGAAAAAGGACCAACATGTCAATATGCTGGGATAACTCTGCAGCACATCAAATTAAAGGCCCTATCATTACTGGAAGGAATGCGAGTCGCTCATTAACTTTCATGTCAGAGTTTTCAATGGTTCCCAACCGTAGTCCTTGAGGAACACCGTCCTGCATGTTTTACTTGTTTTCCCACACCTGATTTGAAGGAATGGGTGATTAACCGGCTTCTGGAGGACTTGAGGAAGTAATTAAATCACTGAATCAGGCGTGCAGGAGCAGGAAACAACTGAAACATGCAGGATGGTGTTCCTCAGGGACCAGTGTTTGGAACCACTGTTTTACACTAAGATTATCTTGTGTTGAGATATGATGAAGTGTTAGTCATATTGTTTGAAACTTAAAAATAACAATCTCATGCAATTTCACAGACCTTGTGTCAATGACTCTCAGCTACAACCACATAATTTTTTAGCTTCATATCTCTAAAACTGCCTGACTTGCCACAATGTTGTAGATTTATAATGAGTAGATGTAGACCTTGAACTGGATCGCTCAGAAAGCTAAACAGCTGTAATTGTTGATCCAGTTATTATGAAAGCTTGATTGAAATCTGTTGAGCGGATCATGCAATATTTTGCTAACAGACAAACTAAAGTTTTAAACAAAGATCTTGCACCATTTAGTATAGCACTTCAGCTACTACCCCACTAAATTCGGACACTGTTTGTAAACCTGACTGAACTATAGTAATTTTTGTGTTTGATGAGGTCAGTTGGCTCTGGCGACCATCTTGGATTAGGTTCCAAATGTTAATACATCTACTAATTATTTTCTTAAAATTTCAGTAAAATTCATCAAGCAATTGCTTAGAGACATAGTTGACTTTAAACAGTTAATGGCAAACTTTTAAACTAAGTTCACGCCCAATTTGTTGGTACTCAGAATATGTGTTGGTGGTCAGTCTCAGCTACTACCACACCAAGTTGTAGGCCAATATCTGTCAAGTGTGCTCAATGTTAACTAATTGTGCGTTTTAAAGGTCAGCTGGCTGCGGCAGCCATCTTGAATTGGGTTGACTCCAAAAGTGAGTGTACTTCCAGGGATCTGCATTAAAATTTGTCACGTGGTTCATGAGATATTTCGCTAACAGACACTCATGCAGACACAGGCAAAAACACAAAAAACTAATAAAAGTAGTCCAGATCTGAAATGTTTTTGTGAATAAACAAAGAGGACATTGAGGGAAGCCTGATGTTTCCCGTGCCTCCTCCAGGGGGCGCACTCCTCCTTCCTCCCCAGCACCGGACAGACACCCGAGGGGCACGGCGAGGCGCGCGAGGGACGCATGAACTTTAAATCTGCCTCCCAACTTTCACCATCTCTCTCTCTCTCTCTCTCCTCCTGCCATCCTCTTCCTCTCCACCGCTGCTCCACAAAAAAGCATCCCCTGAATAAGATCCCTGCCATGGATTTACTGCCACGCGCCGTCTGTGAGTGATCCCGTCTGTTTCCATCTTCCTCCTTTTCTCATTTCTTTCCTCGCGGATGCTCGTTGGCGTGAGGGCGAGATGATGGCATCAATAGGAGAATTCGACCCTCTGAACACCAGAGTCCCTGCAACTAAAATAGAAGTTACAGTTTCCTGCAGGTAAGACCACGAGCTACATGTTGATGATTTATTTATTTATTATTTATTTTTAACACCTTTTAAAGTCTATTTCTGTCACATAACGAGCTTAAATTATGTCTGTGAAATAAATCTATCTATCTATCTATCTATCTATCTATCTATCTATCTATCTATCTATTTGATTAAAAATCCTTTAGATTCTTGATTTTTAATGAATTCAGTCTTGTTATTGTTATTCTCACTAAGAATATGAACAAATATGTTATTTGGATTCAAAGTTCTGATTTTGCTGCGCCTCCTTTATGCCTCAGTTGAACAATCGGTAAAATGAGTGAGTGACCGATGAGTAAAAACTCCACAGGATTTATCCAGCCTCTCGCCTGCCTGCCTGCTTTACCCGGCGGTGTCTTGCTGACTGTCTTTCCATTTCTTGCTCCTGAATTATGAATGGCTGCTGCTCCTGTGGAGATCATTCGGAGACCACCTGGATTTAGACGTCAACAGACCCCAGAGTTAGACGGCCCAAACCCGGGAGCGCAAACTGAGCTCAGATGAGAACGTACACGTGTTGACGTGTTGCTGTGTTCGACACTGGGTTTGCTCCAAACTGTTTGCTTTGGCTCACAGCCACACATAATGTAAAGTACTGTCACACAATGACATACTGCTCACTCAAACAGGAACTACTGGGATGACAGAATGGTCTAATGAGGAGAGAGTAGCCACTGAAATCAAGGCTACACAGCTCCCCAGTAATGAACAGAAGATTTCAACCGAAGTCCAGAACCCTGATACTAAGAGGAAGGAAGGAGGTTGAGCACGAGTTGAGCGTCAGAACCACTTCACAGGAGGGGACAACAAAGGTACATCTGAAAGAAAGCCTTCAGTGATGACAGGACTATTTTAAATGAGGGAGAGGAGGAACTAGAAGAACCACCATAAAAGAGAATAAGCTGCAGTATGCACGGCCAACAGAGTGAAGAAATGGCTGATAATGAGGAGTTTGTCTGAGGCTGAATGAAGGACAGCTCATAGACCCCAATCATGGTACCACAAGAATAATAACGGCCAGGATCTACAACACCAGACAGGATCCAGGATGAGTGTTGGTCATCAATGTCCCTCAGACAGTCACGACACATGACTGGGATGTAGAACGCAGGAAGGCAAAGGGAACAATCAAGAGGATAGACCAGTGTACAAGAGAGCCAGGTGTGGGCTGGAGGCCCCACCATCCATGATACAGCTTCAGGTGGAAATAGGATAAAAAAAATGTTGTTACTTTTATCATCTATTCAATTCAATTCAGTTCAGTTCAATTCCAACCAACCAACCATTATCTTTACCCGCTTATTCCATTTTGGGTCACGGGGATCGCCGGTGCCCATGTCCAGCAATCACTGTGCGAGGGGCGGGGTACACCCTGGACGGGCCACAAGTCCATCACAGGGCCACATAGAGACAAACGAGACAAACAACCATTCACTGTCTCACTCACATCTAGGGACAATTTAGAGTTACCAATCAGTCTAACATGCATGTTTTTGGTCTGTGGGAGGAAACCGGAGTACCCGAAGAAAACCCACGCATGCACGGAGAGAACATGCAAACTCCACCCAGAAAGGCCCCTGGACCGGGGTTTGAACCAGGGACCTGCTCGCTGAGAGGCAGCAGCTCTACCAGTTGCGTCACCGTGCTGCCTCAGTTCAATTCAATTCAGTTTATTTATAAAGCACCAAGTCACAACAGAAATCATCTCAGGGCACTGAACAGAAACAGTCACATAAATAATCAGTTGATATTTATCCAAAGAGCCAGCAGATTGCTTTGAGTTTTCACTTTGTCACAGTCTCCCATCCTGAGCAAGCACAAAGGTGACAGTGGAAAGAAAAATCTTCTTTTAACAGGAAGAAACTTCCAGCAGAACCAGGCTCAGGACAAGCATCCATTCGCTTCGACTGGTTGGGCCTGAAAGGACAGGAAGTTGGACCAGACACACAATGGCAGGTCCAGGATGGAGGCCATCAGGTTTTTCTCTAGCAGGAAAAACAAAAATGACAGAAATCCCATGTTCAGAAAGAATAATTACAAATACAAACTATTCGTTTGTTTGTATTTGTAACTGTTCATTTGATGAGATTAGGTCCATTTGTTCTCCAGTAGTCTAAGGTTATAGCAGCATAGGATAAGGAATAGGTCAGGAAACCAAGCCGACTAGCTATAGAATAAAAAAAGGAAAGTCAAGACAATAATATATGTAATATAAGATGGAGCTAGGTTGTTGAGAGCTTTGTAGGTTAGAAGTAATATTTTAAATTCTATTCTGAATTTAACAGTCAAAGTCAAAAGTCAAAGTCGACGTTTATTTATTTGTCGCTCGCACCATATGTGGTACATGTGGTGGAACGAAACTTTACACAGGGTCCCAGTAACATCCAACAGAATTATAAATTATAAAGAAAAACAGTAATAAGATCTAAGATATGACATATATATCAGGAAGCCAATGGAGAGAAGCTAAAAGAGATACGATCTCTTTATCATCTTTACGGTTTCTTTTTTTTTTTTTGCTGAGATATTTCATCCTTTATCCAAAGAACTTCTTCAGTCTGAGGAGACACCAAAGGACAAAACGTTTCAGCAAAAAAACAAAAGCATCCAGATGACCTGACTGAACATTGTTGGATTTTTACCTGGATTATTGAGCATGAACTTTGGTATTTGGAGTCAGGCAGCACAGTGGCTCACTTGGTAGGGCTGTTGCCTCTCAGCCATAAAGTTGCCGGATCAAATCCCAGCACAGGACCTTTATGGGTAGAGTTAGCATGTTCTCTCCGTGCATGCATGGGTTTTCTCTGGGTACTCCAGTTTCCTCCCACAGATCAAAAACAAGCATTTTAGACTGATTGGTAACTCTACATTGTCCCTAGGTGTGCGTGAGAGAGTGAATGGTTGGTTGTCTCGTTTGTCTCTATGTGTCCCTGTGATGGACTGGAGACCTGTCCATGTGTCCCTCACCTCTCCCACAGAGACTGCTGGATATGGGCAACAGTGACCTCTGCAACCTGCAAAGGAAGAAGCAGATAAAAGATAATGGATGGATGGAGTCAACTCTGTCTGTTAGCAAAATCTCACTATCCCATGAACAGACAGACATAATGCGTACACTATAAGGATTACACCTGGATTATTGAGCATGGACTTTGTTATAAGGATTACAGTTCGGAAGTCACTTGGGCGGCTGTGGCTGAGTGGTTAGAGCAGTTGTCCTCCAATGCAAGAGTTGGAGGTTCAAATCCACCAGCAGTCACATGCTGACGTGTCCCTGGGCAAGACACTGAACTCCTCATTGCCTCTGAAGTGTGTTCCATCGATGTATGAATGTGATAAAGCTCTGATTATTCTCGTTAGAATGATTTGTTCAATTAGCTTTGTAGACATATAAGGTAGTAAAGTGCTTGAAGGCACAGATTGTAATGTAAAGCACATTGAGTAGGATAGAAAGACGCTATATACTTTGTACATACAGTCCATTTACTGGTGCATAGCAAGGAACACTGTAAATTCATATTTTCCTTCTGAATGTCCCTGAAGAAGTTTTCATTGGAAACACCTTGGCTTTTATTTAATAGACAGTTTGTATACCACTTTCTGATGGTTCGCCGCACAGAATACATTGTGGAGGCATTTTAATCTGCCCATGACCCAACTTTAGGGGCTTAGCCGAGTCTCTTTGGAAACACTCAGAAAAGGGAAGGACAAAAGAAAGAAAATGGAAATTCAATAACGTGAATGAATGAACACATTGTCTCTTCACAATAAAACGATTGGGAAATCTTCTTTTTTTTTTTTTCTTATATACCTGTTTCTTTCTCTGCAGGAGCCTTCTGGATGTGGACACATTCTCCAAGTCAGACCCTGGTATGTTTGAACCTTTTGACATGCTTTTTTAAAAAGTTATTCCATTACTTGAAGTCACATTTATAAATTACCAAGAGATGCATTAACTACATTTTTTTTTTTCGTGAAATAATGATTTTCGTACCCTAATGGTGAAAAATAAGCTGGACGTAATGAGCACTGCTCTGCTCATTGCCTCTTGTAAACAACCTCGAAGGTCAGAGCTTTCAGAGAGTCACAAATGGCTGACAAAGTAAGAGCGGAGAGGGTGGACAGAGAGCACAGCAGAAAGTAAAGAAGGCTTGAAATTGGGTTAAGACTGAAAAAGGTCAGGATGTGAATCTGGCTGCATGTCAGCCAATACATTTATGACATGAAAGGAAGGACAGGGTGAGGGATTTCTTTTATCACGATCTGAAGATGTTAAACTCATATCAGGAGTTTGGACACATATTTAAACCGACTTCACTGAATCTATTACCCTAAGCTTAAGATCACAATGAGAAACAAATCTTAAAAAGAAGGAAAGCTAACTAAAACAGCAGCAGGTTTAGAGCTACTGGAATGCATCGGAATTTTAATTTGTCCATAGTTTTATCAACCGCATTAGGAAGCAGGATATCGACCGTTCCATTATTCAGGGGACAATTTATTTTCTGAGCACTTGAGGGTCTAGTCCTCATCGTGCAGGAGAGCTACTCTAAAGAAATTTAATGGCCAAGGTTGAAATTCAAGTTCAACTTGCATGCTATAAAACAGTCCACCTTAAATGGCATTGGTAACTGCTGGTTGCCTTTAAGGTGGCAAAACGATTTAAATCATTTTATTCATTGAGCTGAATGTTAATGTAGAACGTCTGGATTTTTTTAATATTAACTCTTGGATTACTGCTTCAGCGGATGTCTGATCCACTGTGATGGACAAAGACACATGCATTTGTTGGCATGCAAATAAGGAGAACGACTGGATTACTAGAAGAAACCCAAAATGTTAAGCTTTAAAGATGTACAACGTTAGACCCATCCAGTCATTATCTTTACTCCTTTCCGGGTCGTGGGGGTCACTGGTGCCCATATCCATCAGTCACTGTGCGAGAGGCAGGGGACACCCATGGCAGGTCTCCAGTCCATCACAGGGACACATAGAGACAAACGAGACAAACAACCATTCACTCTCTCACTCACATCTAGAGATAATTTAGAGTTATCAATCAGCCTAACATGCATGTTTTTGATCTGTGGGAGTACCCGGAGAAAACCAACGCATGCACGGATAGAACATGCAAACTCCACCCAGAGGGTTCCCCGGCCGGGATTTGAACTAGCGATCTTTTTGCTAAGAGGCAGCAGTTCTTCCAACTGCACCACCGTGCCGCCCCAATTTCAGATCGTTACCCAGAACTGTATGTTTCAAATAAATGGTGGTGATGTAAATTCTGCCTTAAAAATGCAGAAACCAAATTCAAGTTTCCCTTTACAGTAGTCCCTCGCTAATTTTGCGGTTCGTTTATTACGGACTCGCTCTAGCTCAGTTTTTCTAAATAAGATTGAACATGACCCACAGTTGGCTGATTGATGGATGAGGCGCATGATTGGCATGGGATTTTTATTTAAAAATAAATTATTTTAAATTATTTAGCACCTGCTGCACATTTGTACAGTCCAGAGCTGCAGAAAAAGCTTCCTCCTGCAAATTTGTGCAGCCCACACTGCAGGATAAACTTCCTCCTGTAGCTGATCAGCTGTCCGTGCAGAGTGGGGAAGTGGGCGTGGCCAAGAGCGCTTGCAGGTATATATATATATATATATATATATATATATA
>NC_056508.1:47480065-47496785 GCF_014905685.2 Nematolebias whitei | reverse complement strand
CATCCATCCATCCATCCATCCATCCATCCATCCATCCATCCATCCATTATCTTTACCCACATTTTCCTTTTTAGGTCATGGGGGTCACTGGTGCCAATATCCAGACCAGCAGTCACTGTGCGAGAGGTGGGTAACACCTGGACATGTCTCCAGTCCATCACAGGACATCCTGGACACCAGGGAGAAAGTACTCAAACACTGTACTTAAGTAAAAGTACAAATAAACAGACAAAAATGTACTCTAGTAAAAGTAGAAGTACCACATTAACATTTTTTACTTAAGTAAAAGTAAATAAGTACTTGCTTTTAAAATACTTAAAGTATTAAAAGTAAAAGTACTTCCTGAATGTATTACATAATGCATTGGTCTACATATCTTTAAGTCTGCGTACCATATGTATATTTTCTGTAATACATTAATAGTGTTGAGCCATTTTAATGAACGATGCTGCAGATAATACATGTTTTTATTGTGTTTACTCTGTGACACAGTTCACACTTGGACACGTGATTCTGTGTCAGAATTTCAGGGATGACCTGCAGAGTTAAATGTCATTCATCAAAATAAAAAGAGGAATGATTATACCTTTGAAAGTTTTTATTTAACACAAAGCAAAACCAATGTGTCATTTTAACTGCAGTAAACACATTTAAGTAAAAGCTGTCTGCCTGAACAAAAGGAGCATTAGACACAACTAACAAAGGAACAGGCTCTGATCATTTCAACTCCAGTTTGTCATCAACTCCAGTTAAATATGTCTATTCAACCTTGTAATGGGTCAATATTGAACAATATTTTAACTTCCTGACACCATTTTTAAAACTTGGACCTGAGTGTCGAGACATTTGGAGACATCTCTCGTCTCCTAACATCCATGAAGTGACACATTTTAATGTTGCAGCAAGAATTTCTTGTTCAAGTTCAGAAGAAGTTGGTTTTCAAAGATTTTTGAGTCCAGTCTGGTTCTTATGGGAGAGAGAATCTGTCCTGTTGTACTGAGCAGTCTTTCAATGACATGGGTGGTGTGTATCTTCTGGGTGACTCTCTTGCGGTGGAATACATTTTGGGTGTAGAGGTGCTGCAGGTGCACCCAGCTCAGTGACATGTATACTAGATTTCATGTCATTGGCCCAGCTCTTCTTGAAGGCGGGTCTAACGTTACCTGCCCTCTTTACAGTGATTCAATGGACCAGCTCCTCTCACCATCGGTTACTTTCAAAGTAACAAATAAATCAAAAAGCAGCAACATGAATGTAACTTGTAATGCAGCGCGTTATAGAAATGTAGTGTAGTAAAAAGTACAGATACTTGATGTAAAATGTAGTGAAGTAAAAGTATGAAGTACCCACATTTAACTCTACTTAAGTAAAGTACAGATACATGAAAAATGTACTTAAGTACAGTAACAAAGTATTTGTACTTAGTTACATCCCACCACTGCTGGACATGTCTCCAGTCCATCACAGGGACACATGGACATGTCTCAAGTCCTTCACAGGGACACCTGGACAGGTCTCCAATCCATCCTCCAGTCTGAGAGTGAAGTGCTCTGTTAGTAAAATATGGAACAATAAGATCTGTAATATAAGATGGAGCTAGGTTGTTGAGGGCTTCGTAGGTTAGAAGTAAGATTTTGAATTCTATTCTGGATTTGACAGGGAGCCAATGGAGAGAAGCTAAAACTGGAGAGAGATGATCTCTCCCAGTAACTCCAGTTAAGACTCTGGCAGCAGCATTTTGGATCAACTGAAGACGTTTTAAAGAAGTATTTGGACACCCAGATAATAAACCATTGCAATAGTCCAGTCTAGACGTGACAAATGCATGGACCAGTTTTTCTGCATCATGTTTAGATCAGATGTTTCTAATGTTAGTGATATTACGCAGGTGGAAGAAGGAGGTTCTAGTAACGTTTTTAATGTGGAGGATAAAAGACATGTCCTGATCAAAAGTAACACCAAGGTTTTTAACATTACAGCTGGAGGACAGATTAATGCATCTAAGGAGGGAGAAAGACTGAAAATGTATTCATAAGATGCTCAGGTATGATAAGGCTCTATTTATAAGACTGAGCTTTTTGCATTATCTCAGACTAAGTCTTTTTGATAAAAAGACGAAACGTTTCAAGAAACAGGAATCTGTCCAGAGGACCTGACTTAACTTTGCTAAATTTTTCAACCTAGATTATTGATCATGCATCAGCACATTATATTCAGTATTTTATAAAACAGCTTTATAAAAAGTGTTAACGTCTGAAGGTGTGTTGTATGTAAGGGCTGTTAAGTTCATCCATCCATCAGCTTTACCCGCTTCTTCCATTTTGGATCACTGGTGCTCATATGTAATAATGAATCCAAGGTATCAAAGTTTATATATAATTAATAATTATTATATTACAGTATTATAATAATTCACTTTTAAAAGCCGAGCCTAAGTTTTCTTTTTTTTTACACATGCGCAGTTCGGTAAGTATCACGTGGTGTTCTTTAGCCAATAGGCGTGAAGCTTGATGTCCATTGGCTGTTTTAAAAGAGAGGCGATTTGAACGGAAATGTTTGGCTCCGCGCGACGGTTTAGTATTTTTCACTGTGTCCGTCAGACAGGACGCCTGCGGTATGTCTCATCTAATTGTTTGTATTTTTCGACAAGTAAACCTTTGAGTATGAACATTTTTTTACGCGTTACCAGCGGGAGTAGTACATGTCCGTTGGTCTCATTTTCGCGGTCACTTTGGGGGATTTATTTCTTGTTTTCGAACGCGGATAGAGATGCTAACGTTAGCTCAGCCGTTGTTTTCTTCGATGCTCGATCTGAGGGTTGCTCTCCTGTAAACCTGCACCGTTTCTCATACGCTATCAAATTTACCTTTCAGGTAACTCGGAGAAGCATTAGGGAGCCGGTGGTCATGGCGGAAGCTTCACAGCGTTACGACTTCGACGCTCCGACCCACGTCGCAGATTTTATGGAGCTGGTGAACGCAGAAACGGACGATAAATGGTTTGGTAAGTCCCTTTGACAGGTTTCAATTAAACGACCTTAATCCGAGGCTGTGCAGGTTTGTTTTCCCCTCATTCACCTCTCACTGATTGTTAAACCGAGATAAACTTAAGAAAAACATCTAATTTATTTAAGGAAAAGACGCGTTTTCATACAGGAAGTGACGTCTTTTTACGTCTGATGACGCTTGGCTGAGCCCTGTCATTAAATTTAGATTTGTGAAAGAGAAGCGATTCAAATGAGTTTAAATTGAATGGACATCTCAAACCTGAGGGCCAGGATCAGTCCCCACAGCTTAGGGGGGTCTTTCTGAGTCTTTGTTTGCAGAAATGCTTCATTTGCACATTTTGTCATTGACTAGTTGCAGAAACTGTTTAATCTGCTATATCTAAGGAGGAGAAATGATCATTACCAGACATATTTTAGCACAAAGAAGCTGAAAACTGCAAGCAGATGGCTAAAGGATGATTTTTAATTTCATGAATCACTGTTGTCTCCCGCCATCATCAGATTAAGGACTTTTATTCTTCAGGATTAAACGCTGGAGTCAGTCCTGTTTGTCTGTTAGCGAAACATCCCAGGAACCTCTGCAGGGATTTAAATTTTGGAATATATGTTTGTGTGCGCGTCTGTGACTGAAGGACTGTGGCAGCCATCTGAATTCAAGATGGCTGCCACATCCAACTGACCATTAAAACACAATTTCACAGCTAAAATTTTGTGGTTGTTGCCAACATGTACTTTGTGTGCGAGCGTTTCCTCACAGTTGGGGTCAACTTGGGTCAAACGTGTCATTTTTGTGTTCGCTGAGGTCGACTTTAAGTCTGAAACACAAGCAGTGATTACAGTTACGAGTTGTGTAACGTCTTTATCACTATTTAGTTTTGTCTGCAGGCAATAAAAAACATTTTTTGCTCTTTTTCTTTGCTAAATCAACTCCTAAGCAGTTTGAAGTCTTGGCACTAAAGTTTCCAGTTGTTGGTTGATACAGACCCCCCCCCCCAGCCCCGCCACATCTGAAACCCTATTGTCCTTAAAAAGTGCTTTACAACACAATCTGCCCTCAGTCATACAGCACTCCACTATACCTAAACAAAGAATAATCTGAGTTTCACATTCGTGCACCGATGGGACACGCATCAGAGGCACTAGCTATGTTTACGTGGCCATAAGTAATCGGATTAAATGGACATTCAGAATAAAAACGTGTCATGTAAACGCTCCATTTGGATTATTTTGAGCTGATTCAGCTCGATCCGAATGAATTTGTAATCTGAATGAGAGGGGTGGTTTATGCTGATTCATAATCCGAACGGTGTGCATGTAAACACTTAATCTGCATATTTTTTTTTTTAGGAAAGTTTACCACTCTGCGCATGTCAGTACTTCTATTCAGAATAAAAGCCTGCTGCATGTAAACGATACATTTGGATTATTTAATCCGAATACAATTCAGTCTGATCAAAGAATTTTGCACGTATACTGTAAACATGGCTAATGAGGGGTTCAGTGTCTTGCTCAGGGACACTTCAGCATGTGACAGCTTGTGGAAATTGAACCCCCAACTTTTGCGTTGGAGGACGACTGATCTTACCCCTCAGCCGCCCAAAAATTACTTAATTCAGCTTTTATCTTATTTACGCCTCAAAGGAATTGTTAATGTAGGCGATTTTAATTAGGATTGGCTCACCAGTGTTTGACACATTTAGAGCATGTTTGTCATTCTGTCACGTCGTCAGTGCAGTTACAGCGTGCGCTCTCAGGCCATCATTACCTGCAGGGTCCCCTCAGTGCAAACTGAACTCGACAGAAAGGTCTTCTCCTGCTCTGCTCCTGGAACACTTTGCAACAAGGTCTGAAGCTGCACACCTTGATTTCTTTAAGGGGTCAAGAAGAATCTTAACAAATATGTTTTAACATAAGACAGAACTTCATTGATCCCTGAGGAAACTGTTTTAGTATTTTATCTAGGGTTTTTTTTATATGGCACCTTGCTTTTGTTGTTTATAGCACTAGATGTACTTTTATTTTTGTTGTAAATTGTACTTTTATACGTTGTCTGTCTAAAACGCGTCTCTTGAAAATGAGTCGTTGTGACTCGATGAGACTTCCTGTTTAAATAAAGTTTAAATAAAAAGTAAATGATTTGGATTGTAAGACCTCCTGAGATGTTTTAGTACTCGGAGAACATGTTGACAACTTTGCTACCTAATTAGTGTTCATGATAAATTTTACTAACAGATAAAAGCACAAACTCACAGACGAGAACAGGTTTAGTTTGGGACGGAGGTTTGAATATGATAAAAAGCTTTTCTCGTTAACTCTAGAAAAATGGTGCACAACTAAAAGTTTTTACTTTTGACCAAAATGAGATTAAAGGTTCCAGAATAATTTGCTGCACGTCCTCTAAAATCTGAAACCATTAGATTTAAAGAAACCTGAAACTAAAAGTTTTAAACCAACTAAATAAAGTTTTGATTCCTTTACTCAGACCAACGCACCGAGGGGGCAGATCCTCACCTCGTCACTCCTGCTAAACCACAGCAAGGTGATAAAGGTGGGAACTCCTGTAGTCGCTCTTTACTGAGAATCTTTGAAACGTCTACTTTATTTTCATTCCAATGTGTCTGGGCTGTTTCAGGTGAGAATGTTTCCACCACATCTTCCAACATCATCACGTCGTGGGGAGGTGAACCTCAGGGAGTGGGCCGACCAAAGAGGACTGCTGACAAGAACCCTGCCCAGCCACGCAGGTACGAGCCGCAGCTCTTATTGAAAAATGGAGGACCGGACTTTAAGATCTGGGTCTGATCCGTCGGATTCTTTTCAGGGTTTCGAAGCGTAAAGAGATGGACAGCAATCCAATTCCACTTCCCTCTAAGAAACAAAAAGAGTAAGTCGGCACGTCCCGTGCTCTTCATCCAACGTGAAAATCAACAAGAATCATGTTTTGGCTGCTGGTTGTCTTAACATCCCTGTCTGCTGTAGGGACCCGGTTCCTCTGAGCTCCCAGTCCAGTTTCCGTAGGAGCAAGCGGCTGAAGCCCAAGGTGGCCCTAAAGACCCGTGAAGTCCATTCCAGCAGCAAAAACACAGAGTGAGTTTTGACCAGTGCTGCTTCAGTTCTGTTCCGTGACTCTGCTGCTGCGTTTTTTACTCTGGAGGGTTGAAAGAGTTAAAATTAGTCCGGTGTCGATTCAGTTGTTGGCAGGAAACCATTTACATTTTATTAACAAACGGTTTGTTTTTCAAACTTCCACCTGAATCTGAGCAAAGAACACTTCAGAGTTCCACGTTTTGTATGAAAGTTAATAAATGAAGCCCCCACCCCCCACAGTCCTCCTTCAAATCAAACATTTTTCATCTTTATTTAACCGGCATTAACACGAAGAGCAGATTCTTGTTCAGAGCCGGCCTGACTGCACCAACGGGTTCTTGTAGGGTCAAGAGAAACAGAATCAAATACAGGAGTCGATAACAAAAAAGGAAATCTAATTACATTAACGGTTCATAAATGACATTAGTATCTTTATCAGCAAGTATCTTTAAAAATGGCTTTAAAACAATTTTTAAAACTAGAAACTGAGGTCAGAGCCAAAGTTTGTTGGAGCAGGTTCCAGTCACATGGAGCAGCAGAACCAGACTTGGTCTTTACTTGTTAACCACAAACACTGAGAGGATCAGCTGTTCTACTTGTAAACCGGTGCTAGTTGCAGTAGACGAGTTGAATAACGAGCGACGTCTTATAAATGAGGGTGAACCAAGGAATTTCACGACGAGTAGAGAAGCCATTGAACAAGAGTGGAGGTGACCGTGATGTTCTACAAGGAGCATCTAGAGCAAAGCCAATAGTGATGAGTTGTGTCCAGCTTACGAAGGACAACCTCACAAGTGTCTGTAAATTACAGTGTTTTCCACCGTACACGTCACGAGTCCAAACATGTCTAATAAAGTGGAAAAATCCATAAATGCATTGCATCACCGCCGACTACCTGTGGGCCGAAGTTGTGCCAAAAATCAATGGGCTGCCAGATGGCGGCTGCAGGAGCGTGCACGGGAGAACTTTAACAAGAATTTAACAAGATTAACACGAATGAAGGTGGCTCTATGGCAAGCTGATTGTGTCATTAATAGCCACTTTTGCATATTGCATGACACAACGGCATGCCATACACCTCTAGTACCATCTAACGACTGAAAATAATAGTGTTCAGTATTTTCAGTCAGAATGAACAAACGGTCATTTCAGACAAAAACTGGTTCATAAATGTAGAAAAATCCATAAACACGTCGCAGGGCATGCAGATTATGCAAAAATCTGCAACTTGTAGGGCGAAAAATACGTTGTTAGAATTATTTTTAGTTTTTAATCAGTGGTGCGTTTTGCAGCCAGAAGATCAGTTTCTACCTGGAGAACCAGGTACCAGAACTTTAACCTTAGACTTAAACATTAACACGATGTGAGAAGGACGGAGCGCCATCAATCCAAGTTCACAAATATTTATAAACTGTTAAATGTATAAGCTCTTCTGAAATGTCAGTTTACAGTGAAGTCCACCGAGGTGGGTCTGGTTCCTCCTCCATGACCGAACCACATCAGTTTGGTTTTCTTGGCACAAATTTAAATCTGAAAGGATCCACTGGGTCGGAGGCCTCGGTGACGGAACGTCTCGTATCATTTATGAACCTGGAGAAGAGAGTTGGATTTCTTGTTTTTTGATGCTGATCATTTCTGTGAGCAGGCCGAACTCCTCCGAGCAGCTGGAGTTGGAGCGGATCAGAAACCTCCAGAAGGAGGTGGCTCTGCACCGCAGGAGGAACGAGGCCAGCCTCAGGGCTGCTCTGGCCGGCGGTGAGCGAAGACTTGATCCATGAAACACCATGAACACTTTGATCTGAACCGTTCTGGACTTGTGAAATGTTTCTGTTCCAGGTCCTCCACCAAAGAAGGCCGTCCTGTCCACGACGGTGCCCAAAGACTTCCACTTCCACACGGACTCCAGGATCAAAGCTTCCACTTCTTCAGACGCGCCGTGCAAAGAAACCGACTTCGTTCAGCAGCTCAGAAAACCCTCCTCCCCTGTAAGAACCGTCCTGGTCCAGGTTGAGCAGAAGACTTCCTGAACCGTTCGTCTGGTCCAAGAACACGACTTTGTTTTTGTTTGTTTTTTAGGTGAAAGCTCGAAAAGGAGCCACGGTTCCCAAACCGTTCAGCTTCTCAGTGGGTCACAACAAGAAGGAGGAGGAGCCCGAGGACTATGTTCCCATGGCTCAGAGGATTGAACAGTTCCAGAACAGGACCCCCACCCGGTACCACCGGCCCAGCCGCAGAGACCAGGAGAGAGGTGGGGCTGGAGGTGTTTAGCTGTTTCCTCTGCACATCTGCTGATGTTTAAAACGTCTTCCTCTGTCAGGACCGTCTCCGGTCAAAGGCCCCCACCTGAAGCTCACGCAGCCCCAGTCTCCGTGCCTGAAGACCCGTCAGAGGAGCAGACCTGCCGCCCTGAAGAGCAGCAGCGAGCTGGAGGCCGAGGAGCTGGAGCAGCTTCAGAAGTGAGACTCGGCGAGCGTCACGGTTGTCACTTTCCAGGTGGTTGCTTGAAGCGCTCGTGTTGTGTTCAGGTGCAAGATCAAGGCTCTGGAGCTCAACAGGAAGATCCTGGAGGGTGCAGAGGAGCTCAAGAAGCCGGCGGTGAAGGGGCCCACCGTCCCTCAAGGGTTCGAGCTGGAAATAGAGAAACGTCTTCAGGACAGACACGTGTCCAAGAAGCCCCAGGAGGTCGAGGAGAAGCCCCACAGCTTCAGAGCGAACCCTCTGCCCCTGAAGGTCCTGGAGGGGGTGGTGGTGAGTGTCCCCAACAGGAAGCAGACTGACTGACCTTTACAGGTGTTGGAGCTTTAACGTCTCCTCCTGCTGGCAGGGACTACCTGAGAAGAAGGTTCCTTTACCGACAGTACCGGAGTCTCCGGCGTTTGCCCTCAAGAGGAGGATCCGACCAGAGCGGAAGGTTGAGGAGGTGAGAGGTTCCTCCTGGTCCAGTTTGGTCCTCGTCTGTTTTTAGGGACAGCCTGAAGGCAGCACCCATCTTTATCCACCTGACAAGGGTCTTGATGTGGCCCGAACCGCAGTGTGTGCCCCCCCCCCCAATGTTGCATGAAAACAACCGGCTCGTGTGCCGTTACTTTTATTGATGTTTCCAGTTACCATGACGACGTAATTTACAAAGACGCCTTCTCATGGAAAAACACTGACAACTCTTCACAGCCTCTACCTGCCACGTTGAGGTCACATGACCTGAGGGGAGGGGTCCCTGAACAAAACTGATCAACTTTTGGAGCCATTTTGGTTCAAGATGGCTGCCACAGAAAACTCAAAATTGACTGACTCGGTCGTTCTTTGAGGTATTGAGCTGAAACTTAATACGATTGTTGCTCAGAGTTATTGTGCTGATGCAAATTAAAGCCAAGATGGCCGCCTTAGCTAAAGAGGTAACGATGATGGCTCGGCTAGTTTAAAAGATGAGCTGCGATTTGTTACAGCGGCATCTGACGGCGACACGTTCTGAATTCAAATCTAAACGTGCAAGATGGCCGCCAAAGCTAATTTCAAATGGATATTACTCGTCTGTTTGTTGAGCTCTTCAGCTGAAATGCGTTGAACTTGTAGCCGAGAACGATCCCGAACAGACCGAATCCAAGATGGCCGCCATAGTTTAAAATCAACTCTTTTTTTTTTTTTCACGTTGAGCTGAAGTTGAAGTGTCGGCGAGAGCGAACACTAAGTTCTGTCAGATGTTTCTAAAACATCCGTCAGTTCCTTCAGGAGTGTTGTTCTTGGTGTGTCCAGGTTCTGCCGCCCCCGCCGGTCAAAGTTCAGCCCGTTCCTCACTTCGGCCTCACCTTCCAGCCGCGGCTCCCAGAGGACCACCAGATCGAGGTCTGCCCCTTCAGCTTCGAGCAGAGGGAGAAGGAACGCCGAGCTCTGAAGGAGAAGAAGCTGGAGGAGCTGAGGAACGAGGAGGTGCAGCTCCGTTCACCCAGAACCAGCACCGCCTCCGTGTCCAGATGTTCACCCTCTGTCCTCTGCAGGTGCCGCAGTTCAAGGCCCAGCTGCTGCCGGACTTCAGCACCGTGGTCCTCCCCGAGAAGAAGAAGCTGGACCCGACCAAACCAGAACCGTTCAAACTCCTCATCGATGAGCGAGGAGCGCTGAAGAACAGCCGCTGGGAGGAGATGGTACCGCATCGATTCTGGTCAGGGCAGCTCAGAGTGATGGGTCTGTGTTCTGACCCGTGGACTCTGTCCCGCAGGTCCAAAAGGAGCAGAAACTCCTGGAGGAGGCGGCGGTGTTCAAAGCCCGGTCCAACACGGTCACACACAAAGAACCGTTCCGACCCCAGAAGGAGAGCCGACAAACCTTGGGTAAGACCAACTGTCTGACCCAAACGGGTCAAACAGAACTTCTCGTTAAATTAGATCGGACTCTGAACTGAGGTGGGCTTTGAATCACAGAACCGCCAAATTCTTCCTAAAGGTTTGAAAACGGACTGAAGACATTCAGACATGCGACTGGACCAAGGTTCTGTTGGGTCTGTTCCCTCACACCAACAGAACCATCTGCAGGTCCCACATTCTTATTGGACCTCTGTCTCCACACATTTAAATTATGAAAGCCTCTAAAAGTTTCTGACACTTGGTTCTGTCGGCGCCGGCTGCTGAACGTTACGTTGTTCTGATCAGCTGACTGGACCGGACCGGTTCATGAGACCGAACAGAACTTCAATCGTTTGTTGTCAGTTCTGTCGGTGGGCGCTGGTCTCCGTTCTGTTCCTGCAGCTGAGTTCTGGACCACCGGGTCCAGTAGTCCCTCGCTCTTTCGCAGTTTTTCAGAATAAGATTGGACATGACGCACAACTGGCTGACTGATGGACGAGTCGCACGATCGGCACCGAGTTTTATTTAAAATGGTCTTAAATTAGCACCTGCTGCAGAGAAGTGGGCGTGGCCAAGAGCGCTGGCAGCAGGTGGCAGGGGGCGGAGATCATGACAGGCTGTGTTCTTGTAGAGCGCTGAGTTTAGAGACGTAGTTTAAATATTGCAGGAGGGTGAAGTTTAAACACGAGGCTTCAGGGTTCGGCTCCCCCGCGATAAACGAGGGACTTCTGTATCTGGCGGTTCCACTGCCGACACATCAGCTGTCATGAGGAGCGCCGCAGCTTTGCTCCGAGGCTGCGGCGCTCCTCGACGTCTCGTGTCTCACCTTGTCCTTGTTGTCTTGTCCTCCCCGGCCGTCCTGAGAAGACATTAATTCTTCTGCAGTGGTGGAGCCCTTCGAGCTGGCCACGGAGCGCCGCGCCAAGGAGTGGCAGGAGTACGAGCAGCAGAACGCCGAGAAGAAGGCTCTGAGGGCCCAAATGGAGGAGCATCAGAGGCAGGAGGAGGAGCAGAGGGAGAAGGAGGAGATCACCAGGCTGCGCCAAGAACAGGTGACCCAACTCCCACCGACTGCTGGTCCCGGGTCTGTTCTGTGGACCAACGGTCGGTTGTTAAATTAGATTAATGTTGGTGTATTAAAGTAGCTCCGCCCACAACAAGCCACACCCTCCTCTAGACGGTTTGTGGTTTTTCTGCCTCAAATGGACGTCTGATTCTGGAGCAGTCAGTTGTCTGCGCTCTGACCGGGTCTTGTTCTGGTCCTCAGGTCCACAAGGCCCAGCCCATCCGGCAGTACCGACCTGTGGTGGTGAAGAAGAGCGAGCGGCCTCTGACCGTCCCCGAGTCGCCCAACTTCTCCGAACGCTTCCGCCTGTAGGCGGAGCCGAAACTTCACTACTGAAGATACTTTTAACGTTTTTTAACTTTTTATGTTTTTTCTTTTTATTCTTTTTAACTCTTGGATAATAAACAAGTCTCGGTGGATTTAACTTGAAATGTTTCCCTCAACGTTCTTCTTCTGTCCACAACGTTCTTCTCTCCACCACGTTCTTCTTCTCTCCACCACGTTCTTCTCTCCACCACGTTCTTCTTCTCTCCACAACGTTCTTCTTCTCTCCACCACGTTCTTCTTCTCTCCACAACGTTCTTCTTCTCTACACAACGTTCTTCTTCTCTCCACAACGCTTCATGTGACTTCACCACCAGATGAAAACATGAATATGTAACCACCACCCTCGGCCCCGCTGCACTTCCTGTGGACTCCAGGGTGGTGGGTCCTGGTGATCTTCACCCGTTTATGGTCCGAACTGACGGAGCCAACGGTGACGCAGCTCTTGGAGCTCGTGATGTTCTGACCTCCATCTTCTCCTTCACTTCCTCATCGGGCTCGGTTCGATGGTTTGCTCCAGCTGAACAGGAAGTCCTGTTATTAGTGTTCCACTGAGGTCCCATCACAATAAAAGTTTTCTAAAACATTTTCTTAAGATTTTGGTTTATTGTGACAACGAAGAAACAACGTTTTAGTTTGGACCTTTGTGCTCGTTCAGCAGCTTCATTTGTTTTTAACTGAATCAGTGAAAATTTAAAGAACTCAGGATTTTAGCTCAGACGTGTTTCTCAATGAGACAAAAAAGTTTAATATAAAAATGTACAGATGAGGTGCAGACATCCAAAAACATTAATTGAAAATTAAGCTTTAAATTAGGATTTATTTTTATATTAAATGAACCGAAACATTCGGAGGTCTCGTGCACTCTCAGATATTCTCAGTAAATGAACTACAAACCGGATTCCAAAAAAGTTGGGACAAGTCCATTTTTCCCACTGTGTGGCATCCCCCCTTCTTCTTCCAACACTCAACAGACGTCTGGGGACAGAGGAGACCAGTTTCTCCAGTTTAGAAATAGGAATGCTCTCCCATTCATGTCTAATACAGGCCTCTAACTGTTCAATCGTCTTGGGCCTTCTTTGTCGCACCTTCCTCTTTATGATGCACCAAAAGTTCTCTATAGGTGAAAGATCTGGACTGCAGGCTGGCCATTTCAGTACCCGGATCCTTCTCCTACGTAGCCATGATGTTGTGATTGCTGCAGAATGTGGTCTGGCATTATCGTGTTGAAAAATGCAGGGTCTTCCCTGAAAGAGATGACGTCTAGATGGGAGCACATGTTGTTCTAGAACCTGAACATAGTTCTCTGCATTAATGGTGCCTTTCCAGACATGCAAGCTGCCCATGCCACAAGCGCTCATGCAACCCCATACCATCAGTGATGCAGGCTTCTGAACGGAGCGTTGATAACAACTTGGGCTATCCTTGTCCTCTCTGGTCCGGATGACATGGCGTCCCAGTGTTCCATAAAGAACTTCAAATCGTGACTCATCTGACCACAGAACAGTCTTCCATTTTGCCACACTCCATTTTAAATGACCCCTGGCCCAGTGCAAACGTCTGAGCTTGTGGAGCTTGCTTAGAAATGGCTTCCTCTTTGCACTGTAGAGTTTCAGCTGGCAACGGCGGATGGCACGGTGGATTGTGTTCACTGACAATGCTTTCTGGAAGTATTCCTGAGCCCATTCTGTTATTTCCTTGACAGTGGCATTCCTGTTTGAGGTGCAGTGACGTTTAAGGGCCCGGAGATCACGAGCATCCAGTAGAGTTTTACAGCCTTGACCCTTACGCACAGCGATTGTTCCAGATTCTCTGAATCTTTTGATGATGTTATGCACGGTTGATGATGATAACTTAAAAGTCTTTGCTATTTTACGCTGGGTAACACCGTTCTGGTATTGCTGCACTATCTTTCTGTGCAACAATGGTGGAATTGGTGATCCTCTTACCATCTTGGCTTCTGAGAGACACTGACACTCTGAGAAGCTCTTTTTATACCAATCATGTTGTCAATTGAACTAATTAGTGTTAATTGGTCTTCCAGCTGTTCGTTATATGCTCAATTTCCTTTTTCCAGCCACTTATTGCTACTTGTCCCAACTTTTTTGGGATTTGTTGACACTGAAATTTTGAATCAACATATTTTTCCTTTAAAATGTTACATTTACTCAGATTAAACTTTTGATCTGTCATCTATGTTATATTACAAATAAAATATTGACATTTACCATCTCCACATCATTGCATTCAGTTTTTATTCACAATTTGTTTAGTGTCCCAACTTTTTTGGAATCCGGTTTGTAATTTTAATTTAATCTAATCCCGATCCATGCTCAGTAATCCAGGTAGATTAATGTAGCAACGTAGAGTTGGGTCCTCTGGACAGTTTTTGCTGAAACTTGTGAACAGCACCTTCTCATGGTGGATCAACCAGTTTGATGTGGACATCCAGATCCAGCTGTTGACGTGATGGAGGACCATCAGCCTAGTTTTCATGTCAGTCAGGTTGCCAGATAAGAAATTAACTTGGTGCTGTAGCTTCTAAATGATTGTATTTGGACCCTAAGTGTCAGATGTGCTGAGTAAAGGTGCCAATCCGTCGATCTCATGGCATTAAAAATAGACCGACATTAAAACTAATACATTTTTGTTTAAAACTGATCATTTTTTGTTTGTTACCCCAATAAACACTGAAAAAACTTGATGTTTCCAGAGGTTGTTCTCGTGTTTGTTTCAGCTCCTCAGACTGAAGAAGTCTTTTGGATAAAAGACGAAATGTTTCAGGAAGAATCCGTCCACAGGACCAGACTCAGCCCGGTTGGATTTTGTTCTCGAAACAAGAAGTTTCTAGTTTGGACTCTGATCGCTGGTCTTCCACAGGTTTTAATTTTCTGTTTTTATTTTGTAGCTTTAATCATTAGTTATTTTGGATAAGGCCTCCTGAGACCGGCTCGGTTTGAACCAGACCAGGTCTGGCTAATAAGAATGAAATCTAAACTTCAACATCTGTATTCAAGAAGTAACAAATTTTGAAAATATGATTCTGGAATAGTTAAAAAAAAAAAACACCTGAAGATGCCTTCCAGCTGTTTGATCTTTTCCCAGAATGTTCAGTTCAAAACTTGATTAGTTTCCTGCTTGAGGTCCATCCTGCTGCTTCAGGAACATCCTGTTGCTTGAGGTCCATCCTGCTGCTTGAGGTCCATCCTGCTGGTTTGAGGACCATCCTGCTGGTTGAGGTCCATCCTGCTGGTTGAGGTCCATCCTGCTGGTTGAGGACCATCCTGCTGGTTGAGGTCCATCCTGCTGCTTCAGGACCATCCTGCTGGTTGAGGACCATCCTGCTGGTTGAGGACCATCCTGCTGCTTCAGGAACATCCTGCTGCTTCAAGAACATCCTGCTGGTTGAGGTCCATCCTGCTGCTTCAGGAACATCCTGCTGGAAGGAAACAAATCTTCAAGAAAATGAAACCAGGAAGTCTGGATTTTATTCAACACATAAAACTGTCTCAGTTCGACGTCTCTTCAGATACAGGACAAATGAGTGATTCTAAAATTTTACACCTTCAAACGTTTTATTAACAGTTAAATCTAGAAGGAAACCAAACGTTGACGGCCTCCTGAGAGGTGACCTCTGATCCACGTGCTCCAAACAGAACCGATACTTCAGGATCAGGTTTTAGTGTGAAGGCTGCAGCGGAGGCTGAACGGGAAGAAAAAGTTTAGACCAAAACGCTAAAAAAATGGCACCAAGAGGAAAAAGCTTTGGAGAAATCCATGATTACAACTCTCAAGTCATAGCATACATTTCCCATGATGCACCTGCTCGGTTAAAACATTTTAATATGTCAAAAGTTGGAGGAGCTGGGAATGACGTCCTGAGGTCCAGTTAACGAGTTCGAACAGCAGCAGGGAAATTATTAAAACGAGTCCGACTGTAATAATAAATAATAATAATATATTTTATTTGTATAGCGCTTTTCTAAACAATAAAAGACGCTTTACATGAGTTAAAAAATGAATAAAATCAACAATGCATAGCACATAAAAACTGTAAAACATTTAAAAAAGGGCAAATTTAAACATTAAAAGCAACTTTAAACAGGTGGGTTTTGAGTTCTTTCTTAAAAGTGGAGATGGGAGACACGAAGCTGTCGGGGCAGAGATGGAGAAGGCTCCGCCTCCCCAGGCTCGCAGCTTGGTCCTACAGGGGGAGAGGAGGCCTCGGAGGGACCGAGTGTAGTGACGGAGTGGGTGGGTCGGGTATGGAGGGGCCACATTATGAAGGGCTTTGAATGTGAGGAGGATCTTGAAATGGATGCGCTGAGTTTCTGTTGAGTGTTCTGCAGCTCGTTAGCTCGTTAACTGGACCCAGTCCCAGCTCCAACTTCTCCAATTTACTAAAACACGTTTTAACGGCTAAGAACTTCTGTAAAGACCGACTTCTTTCATTTTGGAGGAAATGTTCTTTGTCAATTTAGGAAACGTTTCTGGACCAGAACTGACGTTTGGATAAAGTCCTCCTGATTTGTCAGTAAAATATAATAAAGCACAGTTGATGAAGACCCAGTGTGACGCTTCGGCCGACAGAACAGAGACAGACGCGTTTCCTCTTTGGTTCAGAACACCTCCATGTTTCAGGACAGCGTTCAAGGATCCACGAAGGACACTGCGATGTAGCGGACCCCGGCCGTGGTCGGCAGGCCTTCGTGGTAGTGGGTGAGGCGGCCCGGGTGCATGAGGGCCCAGCCTCGGCGGGGGGCCTGGATGGAGCAGTCGTAGCGCAGGAACCGGCATCCACCGCCCTGCAGAGACAGAACACTCGGGTAAGAAATGACCAAAGCACGAGCAGTGGTCCAGGAGGGCCACCATCCTGCAGGTTTTACACGTTTCTCTGCT
>NC_056508.1:47471502-47475065 GCF_014905685.2 Nematolebias whitei | reverse complement strand
CGGACGTCCTACCTGAGTGTGGGACGTCCTACCTGAATGTGAGACGTTCTACCTGAGCATGGGACGTTATACTACCTGAGAGTGGGACGTCCTACCTGAATGTGGGATGTTCTACCTGAATGTGGGACGTCCTACCTGAGTGTGGGACGTCCTACCTGAATGTGGGACGTCCTACTCGGACGTCCTACCTGAGTGTGGGACGTCCTACCTGAATGTGAGACGCTCTACCTGAGCATGGGACGTTATACTACCTGAGAGTGGGACGTCCTACCTGAATGTGGGACGTTCTACCTGAATGTGGGACGTCCTACCTGAGTGTGGGACGTCCTACCTGAATGTGAGACGTCCTACCCGAGCATGGGACGTTATACTACCTGAGAGTAGGACGTCCTACCTGAGTGTGGGACGTCCTACCTGAGTGTGGTAGCCAGGAAACATCTTTTCTGTTATCGGAGCGATGTACTCGATCAGGAATTTACGCCATTCCTTCTCGAAGTGGACCTGGTTCATATGGATGTCGATGGTGGGGACGTTCTCGTAGCCCCCCGTGATCCGTGTATCCTGAGGAACAAGTAAACAATAAACAACAAGTCAACAACACAGCTAAAGAAACAGCCAAACAGTGGCTGCAGTTTAAACTTGCAGTAGCTGAAATTAAAACACAAGCTAAAACAAGCGTACCAAAATGCTAACTGCAAGAAACAAAACACTACAAAAAGAAAAAAGCAGTAAAACACGAGCTAAAAGCTAAAGTAGAAAAAGATGGCTAAAAGTGGCAAAAGGTTAACTTAAAGTAATAGCAGGTTGTTAGCAAATAGCTAAATGTAGTATGGGTCTAGCAAAAAGTAGCAGAATTGCTAATTAAAAGTCAAAAGTAGTAGAATTCAAGTCAAGTCAACTTTATTTATAGAGCACATTTAAAACAGAACCCGTTATCAAAGTGCTTAACAACATCATCAACAACAACAACAACAACAACAACAACAACAACAACAATCAATGGGAGATAATTCAAGATAAAAGCAGAAAATTAAATAAAATTAAAATAAAAGCAGCTGTAAAATGAACACTAGATAAAAGCCAAAAGTAGCAAAATGCTAGCTGAAGGAAACAAAACACTAGCTAAAACCTAAAAGAAACAAAATGCTATTTAAAAGATAAAAGGAACAAAACAAGCTAAGAGCTAGGTCAGCTGAAAGCTAACAGTAGCACAAGAAGACAGCTCCGGGAGCTGAAGCAGATTTCAAAGACGTTTTGAAGGAGTCAAAGAGATCGTAGTAGAACAACAAACCATGTTGCCGCCTCCGGACCACTTCCCAAAGTGCTCCATTTCTTCTATCAGGTGTTTGCAGGCAACATCTGTGAAAACTGGGAACCAGTAAACATCTGGACAGGGCTGCAGGTCAGGAGAGAACAGCACCACTGAGTAACGTCAGAATGAACCGTTGGTTGAAAAGTTCTGCTCGTGAGTCGACTCACGTTTTCAATCAGCTTGTCCTTCATGATGCGCGTGTAGTTCTCGTGGATGTATCGCTCCTCCCAGTCCTGAAACAAAACAGGAAGCACGTCATCATCTCCTGAAGGACGAAGGAGCAAAACTCATGAGGTCAGAGGTCAAACACCCAGACTCCCAGTGAAACCCATCGTATCGATGCGACGACTTCTCCCTGGAAATTAAACTCCGCAAAGCAAAAGCTAAAAACTGCAAAAGAGTAGCTAAAAGCTAACACAAAGTTCTCCGTTTCAGAAAAAAAAGATCTACAAAAATTTTAGTAAGTCAGAGCGATCAGCTTTATGAGTGCTGTCAGGGAGTGAAAGACACGTTTGTGGTTACCATGGTGACCCTAAAGAGCCAGGACGCTGGTTTACACGGTAAAACGCTCACCTTGGGGTTGTCAAACATCTGCCACAGATCGTTGTGCAGATGTTTGGTCTGGTAGTTTTCCGTGGACAGGATGCGGCCGAACGTGTCCATGTTGGTCACGAACATGAAGATCCCCTGCAACAACGGTTGAAGACCATGAAGAAGATGGTTTGTAACACCCCCGGCTCTGAGCTGAAACCCTCCTCTGCCCGTTTCGGACCTTGCTGCGAACGTTGTGGCAGAAGGCCATGTCGGGGTCCAAGGTCTGGGAGGTGAACAGGTTGTAGTCGCTCAGCTCCGACCGCAGGAGCTCCGCCTTCACCAGGTAAACACTGGAGACGTACGGGACATTCCACACACCCCTGCAACGCAACGCCGAGTCAACACAAACATCTGACACCAGGAGGTGAGACCAGAACCAAAGTGGACCGCTGCCGTCTCAAAACTGCTCAGGGATGAGGAGTGGCCTCAGAGAGGGATTATGGGTAAAATTAGTGTTCATTGGTTATCATTTCTGTTAGCTCCATTGTTCTTTTAGTGACTAGTCTGTTCTTGTTAGTCTAGTTTGTGTTCATCATGGGTTAGTTTGTGTTAGTCCATTCAGTAGAGTAACCGTGAGTGAGGAGGTAGTTGTCATGACGACCTGTGATAGTTTTCAGGTTTGCAAATGGAAATAAACTACACTTTAAAATTCCAACTGGGGCCCGCGATTACTTTCATCTGGACAGTTCTGACCACGTACGGAAAAAGCCGGGTGTCCCTGCTCAGTCAAGTTCTGATGACTTCAACTATTATTTACAGAAAGGTTCTTCAGGGTTTAGAGCAGAAAATATGTAAAAAAGCAGCTTTACCGCTACATGTTTCTACTACGGCAACTCTACTGGGACAAGCAGCAGCAACGACTCTGCTGACTCTCAAAATGGCAGCACCGATGAACTATATTCATTTTTGACATTTGAAAAATTATTTAGAATCTTTTACAACTGTGGCGTGTCTGAATTATTCCAAACGTTCCCCAGCTCATCCCTGGAGTCTTCAGGGAACTCACACTCTCTGTCCCTGGACGATGTCCACGTAGTCCTCGGATCTGGCGTAGTACCCGTCTGCACTGAGGGCCCCCCAGAAGTTGCTCCACAATCGTCCCACTCGGGTTATCATGGGCGCCACGACGGGCCTGAGGAGGAACATCAGAGAGGTTCTTCACGAGGTCAGCAGAAAGGTCTCAGTTGGAACGGATAAACACCCACAGGTTTTGTCTGATGAGGATCTTAAGCGTGTCCTCGTTCTTTAGGACCACCTCCACGTCCAAGTTGAAGAAAAACTCACAGTCTTTGTCCTTCCGGCACAAATCACTGCACCACGATGGAATGACATGGAAGAAATCAAAAACAAAGAGCATTTCACACAGATAAGCACTTTGGAAGCTACATGTGGACAAAAATACGGAGCGGTCCGAGGATCGTCCGGTACCGACCGTCTGAGGAAAGTCCAGCGTGTTTGGTACAACGTATTTGTTACGTGTTTTGTACATGTTTGTTACGTGTTTTGTACAACTTGTTCATTACGTGTTTTGTACATGTTCATTACGTGTTTTGTACAACTTGTTTATTACTTGTTTTGTACAACTTGTTCGTTACGTGTTTTGTACAACGTGTTTGGTACGTGTTTTGTACATGTTCATTACGTGTTTTGTACAACT
>NC_056508.1:47467917-47471402 GCF_014905685.2 Nematolebias whitei | reverse complement strand
GTCCCACACTCAGGTAGGACGTCCCACACTCAGGTAGGACGTCCCACGCTCAGTTAGGACGTCCCACACTCAGGTAGGACGTCCCATACTCAGGTAGGACGTCCGAGTAGGACGTCCCACACTCAGGTAGGACGTCCCACACTCAGGTAGGACGTCCCACATTCAGGTAGGACATCCCACTCTCAGCTAGGAAGTCCCACATTCAGGTAGGACGTCCAACATTCAGGTAGGACGTCCCACTGTCAGGTAGGACGTCCTACTCTCAGGTAGTATAATGTCCCACACTCAGATAGGACATCCCACTCTCAGCTAGGACGTCCCACATTCAGGTAGGACGTCCAACATTCAGGTAGGACGTCCCACTCTCAGGTAGAACATCTTATTGCTCTTGTATCTGCTGAAAAGGGTCCGACCTGTGCAAAAGTCCTGATCTGGTCCTCGGTTCTGTCGGTTCTCATGACACCTGTGTGTTTCTGTGTTTCAGGCCCAATTCGACTTGGCCTTCGTGGTCCGGTACAAACCCGACGAGCAGCCGGCTCTGAGGCCGCACCACGACGCCTCCACCTTCACCATCAACATCGCTCTCAACCAGGTCGGCATCGATTACCAGGTGAGTCTGAGCTCCCATCATGCACCTCAGCTGAGGTTAAACTTAATGTTAATGCCGTGAACTGCCTTTAATCAGAATCAGAATAAACTTTATGATCATTGCACCGAGATACAACGAGAACATGTACATGCAGTCGTCTGGAAGATGGGCGGAGTGCACGAAGCTGCTGCTGCACTGAGCGCGGCCTTCTTATCCTTATCAGATAATAATCTTAGATGGGAAAAGGGGTAGAAACATGAGGGTAGATGGTGGTATTACAAAAAAATATTTCACATCTTGTCTATCAGGACACGATTTGAGACATTAAAAACTCTACCAGCAGCTCAATTAAAACATGATCACATGCATCTGACATTGAGGTGTTGAGATTTGTCCATGATCTTTTTTCAGATCAGCCACAGTTTCTGAAGTTGTTTCAGCCAGCAGTTCTGATAAGCTCACACAGAAAGTTCTCCGGGGGGGGGGTTGCGATAGATGAAGCTTTTGTCCTTGGGTGCTCATGTCCCAGGAGAAATTTGATAGTCGCCCCATCCCGAGGCCGTCAGGGAGTCTGATTCAGATCAGCTTGATTCTTGTTTTTCTTCAGGCAGAGATTACTTTTTTCTTCAGCCTCGAGTCCATTCTGGATGTTCTGGTTCTGAAAATGCCTAACTGTGGGATTCCATTCCACTGATCCATGCTATGAGTCTCCCTCAAGGTCGAACCCACCACGCTGACGAGTCCCAGAAGCCACAGGTGGCCTGCGAGTCTCAATCACCTCCACCTTACGGTTTAGCTCGTAAACCAGACGATTTAAAGTTCCCACAGCGAGGACCAGACCTTCACACTGACTCAGAAGCTTTTCCACGGTCGAATCTGCTGCAGTGTCTTCTTCAAAAGTCGATAAAACAGAGCCCCGCCAATGCCAAAAACCAGAGTCCTGCTATCATAAGTCCAAATATATAAACGTCTTCAACATCCTCCTGAGACAGGACTGAGAGGCACATCATCTGCCACACTCCCCACAGGTCCATGACGTACCCCACAGTGTGAGTCTCAGCTGGACACACAGGTTCTCCAGGACCTTGTCGCTTTGATGAAAAAATCTTATCAATAGAGTTGAACGCCCACGATACCAAATCCATAATCTTCTTAATTTATGTTCGGGAGATGAGACCCAGGCGCTTCAGACTCAGAGAGCAGAGCAGGAGGAAGGAAGAACGGGGGAGGAGAAACAGAAGCTGCCACCTCGATGAGAGTCAGGGAGCAAGAAACTAAAGTCTGTTCACCTTTATTTAATTATGTTATTTGAAACTAAAGCAAAGAAAAATGTCACTTATTTTTTACCCTCCTGCTGCCCTTGGGTCAAAATGACCCAAGAAGTTCTTAAAACTGAGGCGTCGTTTTGACCCAAGGGCAGCAGGAGGGTAAGAACATTTTCCCACGTTTACAAATTAATACAGTTTATAGGTTTGATTTAAAAAAAAAGGCCAGTAGTTGTTTAGAAAAGTTAAAAAAAAGCAGAAATTTCACTGCAAGTTTCACTTTTTAATTTACCCTTATCATCAGAAAAAATCAGCCGTGTATTTTTATAATTTAATCATTTTTCAGGTTGTCAGTAAAGTCCTGAGAAAAGCTCGTAATTCTTCTAATTGTTTGGTGCGGATTGTTCGAAACACGAAGATAACGGTGGATGTAACCTCACAGTAACGTTACTGCCCTCTAGAGGTCCGCAGAGGAACAACCAACCACATTGAAATCCTTTATAAATGCAATCATACGATCTTTATAAGAAAATAATGCTTTTATTTTAGTTTGGAGAATTGATGAAAGTATCGTTTCAAAAGACAGATTTTATTTTATTGGCATATCATTTCTCAAATGTTTGTTAATTTTTCCCCCTCTGAAATAAAACATTTTTAACCAGGAATAAAAGACAACTGAAGTTTACCAAAGCTCGTTAGGTTTTATTTTTATACAAGTCCCCTCCTGAGTGTCCGTTTCTTCCTGGGGTTTATTTCTGTGTTTTGTTGTCGGAGGTGTAGAGTGACAGAACAGGAAGTCGTTTTCTTGGGAGTTTCCTGTAGAGGTTTATTGTCTGGAGTTCCACAGGGTCTAGTCCCTGGACAGGCTCTGTTCTTTCTGCCTTTTTACACCCAGCTCTGTTTACCCAACAAGCTTTTCAGGTGCTGAAACTGCAGACGAGGAAAAGTAACAACAACTTGTTGACCTGTAATTTTATACATGCGAGTCCACTCGTTGCGTTCAAAACCCCAGAGATCCTCCATAAACTCAGACTGGATCCAGTTCTACTCTGAAGAACTTCTCCTTTTATTTACACAGTGAACTGAACTCGGGGGCAGATTTATTTCATCTGTAGAATAAGAAACGTTTCTCCCCCTGGTTCCTGCAGTTTGACGAGGCGTTCAAAGACTTCAGCTGATTCAGCACGTTCAACTCCAGTTGCTGTTTGTAACAAAGAGTTGTATAATTTAAAGAACCACGTCACTGATTTAATTTAATCCTCTTACGTGTTTGTGTGAAAATGAACTAAATGAGATCCATTTATTTTCTGAGTCCTGTTTGTTTAAACATTTCAGAGCAGCTTCAGTTTTAATCTTCTCAACTTTGTCAGCCTCAGACAGAATCATAGGATTACAGCTGAACATCTTCCTGCATGGTTCAATTCCTAACGTTTAGTTAAAACGTTTGATTTTTTATGAAAATAATTCTGATTTTTTTTTGTTGTTGTTTGTTTTGCTTGGGTTCTCATGTTTTATCATTTCTCTCATCCGTTTGGAAACATGAGACCCTGTTTTAAAGAAAACACCTTTGTTTGAACATATTAAGAATCTTTCTATTTCTAGTCAAATTCAATGGTGCCTAATCCTGGTCC
>NC_056508.1:47464250-47467817 GCF_014905685.2 Nematolebias whitei | reverse complement strand
AGTTGTACAAAACACGTAATGAACATGTACAAAACACGTACCAAACACGTTGTACAAAACACGTAACGAACAAGTTGTACAAAACAAGTAATAAACAAGTTGTACAAAACACGTAATGAACATGTACAAAACACGTAAGGAACAAGTTGTACAAAACACGTAACAAACATGTACAAAACACGTAACAAATACGTTGTACCAAACACGCTAGACTTTCCTCAGACGGTCGGTACCGGACGATCCTCGGACCGCTCCGTATTTTTGTCCACATGTAGCTTCCAAAGTGCTTATCTGTGTGAAATGCTCTTTGTTTTTGATTTCTTCCATGTCATTCCATCGTGGTGCAGTGATTTGTGCCGGAAGGACAAAGACTGTGAGTTTTTCTTCAACTTGGACGTGGAGGTGGTCCTAAAGAACGAGGACACGCTTAAGATCCTCATCAGACAAAACCTGTGGGTGTTTATCCGTTCCAACTGAGACCTTTCTGCTGACCTCGTGAAGAACCTCTCTGATGTTCCTCCTCAGGCCCGTCGTGGCGCCCATGATAACCCGAGTGGGACGATTGTGGAGCAACTTCTGGGGGGCCCTCAGTGCAGACGGGTACTACGCCAGATCCGAGGACTACGTGGACATCGTCCAGGGACAGAGAGTGTGAGTTCCCTGAAGACTCCAGGGATGAGCTGGGGAACGTTTGGAATAATTCAGACACGCCACAGTTGTAAAAGATTCTAAATAATTTTTCAAATGTCAAAAATGAATATAGTTCATCGGTGCTGCCAGTTTGAGAGTCAGCAGAGTCGTTGCTGCTGCTTGTCCCAGTAGAGTTGCCGTAGTAGAAACATGTAGCGGTAAAGCTGCTTTTTTACATATTTTCTGCTCTAAACCCTGAAGAACCTTTCTGTAAATAATAGTTGAAGTCATCAGAACTTGACTGAGCAGGGACACCAGGCTTTTTCCGTACGTGGTCAGAACTGTCCAGATGAAAGTAATCGCGGGCCCCAGTTGGAATTTTAAAGTGTAGTTTATTTCCATTTGCAAACCTGAAAACTATCAAAGGTCGTCATGACAACTACCTCCTCACTCACGGTTACTCTACTGAATGGACTAACACAAACTAACCCATGATGAACACAAACTAGACTAACAAGAACAGACTAGTCACTAAAAGAACAATGGAGCTAACAGAAATGATAACCAATGAACACTAATTTTACCCATAATCCCTCTCTGAGGCCACTCCTCATCCCTGAGCAGTTTTGAGACGGCAGCGGTCCACTTTGGTTCTGGTCTCACCTCCTGGTGTCAGATGTTTGTGTTGACTCGGCGTTGCGTTGCAGGGGTGTGTGGAATGTCCCGTACGTCTCCAGTGTTTACCTGGTGAAGGCGGAGCTCCTGCGGTCGGAGCTGAGCGACTACAACCTGTTCACCTCCCAGACCTTGGACCCCGACATGGCCTTCTGCCACAACGTTCGCAGCAAGGTCCGAAACGGGCAGAGGAGGGTTTCAGCTCAGAGCCGGGGGTGTTACAAACCATCTTCTTCATGGTCTTCAACCGTTGTTGCAGGGGATCTTCATGTTCGTGACCAACATGGACACGTTCGGCCGCATCCTGTCCACGGAAAACTACCAGACCAAACATCTGCACAACGATCTGTGGCAGATGTTTGACAACCCCAAGGTGAGCGTTTTACCGTGTAAACCAGCGTCCTGGCTCTTTAGGGTCACCATGGTAACCACAAACGTGTCTTTCACTCCCTGACAGCACTCATAAAGCTGATCGCTCTGACTTACTAAAATTTTTGTAGATCTTTTTTTTCTGAAACGGAGAACTTTGTGTTAGCTTTTAGCTACTCTTTTGCAATTTTTAGCTTTTGCTTTGCGGAGTTTAATTTCCAGGGAGAAGTCGTCGCTCCGATACGATGGGTTTCACTGGGAGTCTGGGTGTTTGACCTCTGACCTCATGAGTTTTGCTCCTTCGTCCTTCAGGAGATGATGACATGCTTCCTGTTTTGTTTCAGGACTGGGAGGAGCGATACATCCACGAGAACTACACGCGCATCATGAAGGACAAGCTGATTGAAAACGTGAGTCGACTCACGAGCAGAACTTTTCAACCAACGGTTCATTCTGACGTTACTCAGTGGTGCTGTTCTCTCCTGACCTGCAGCCCTGTCCAGATGTTTACTGGTTCCCAGTTTTCACAGATGTTGCCTGCAAACACCTGATAGAAGAAATGGAGCACTTTGGGAAGTGGTCCGGAGGCGGCAACATGGTTTGTTGTTCTACTACGATCTCTTTGACTCCTTCAAAACGTCTTTGAAATCTGCTTCAGCTCCCGGAGCTGTCTTCTTGTGCTACTGTTAGCTTTCAGCTTACCTAGCTCTTAGCTTGTTTTGTTCCGTTAATCTTTTAAATAGCATTTTGTTTCTTTTAGGTTTTAGCTAGTGTTTTGTTTCCTTCAGCTAGCATTTTGCTACTTTTGGCTTTTATCTAGTGTTCATTTTACAGCTGCTTTTATTTTAATTTTATTTAATTTTCTGCTTTTATCTTGAATTATCTCCCATTGATTGTTGTTGTTGTTGTTGTTGTTGTTGTTGTTGTTGTTGATGATGTTGTTAAGCACTTTGATAACGGGTTCTGTTTTAAATGTGCTCTATAAATAAAGTTGACTTGACTTGAATTCTACTACTTTTGACTTTTAATTAGCAATTCTGCTACTTTTTGCTAGACCCATACTACATTTAGCTATTTGCTAACAACCTGCTATTACTTTAAGTTAACCTTTTGCCACTTTTAGCCATCTTTTTCTACTTTAGCTTTTAGCTCGTGTTTGTTTTACTGCTTTTTTCTTTTTGTAGTGTTTTGTTTCTTGCAGTTAGCATTTTGGTACGTTTGTTTTAGCTTGTGTTTTAATTTCAGCTACTGCAAGTTTAAACTGCAGCCACTGTTTGGCTGTTTCTTTAGCTGTGTTGTTGACTTGTTGTTTATTGTTTACTTGTTCCTCAGGATACACGGATCACGGGGGGCTACGAGAACGTCCCCACCATCGACATCCATATGAACCAGGTCCACTTCGAGAAGGAATGGCGTAAATTCCTGATCGAGTACATCGCTCCGATAACAGAAAAGATGTTTCCTGGCTACCACACTCAGGTAGGACGTCCCACACTCAGGTAGGACGTCCTACTCTCAGGTAGTATAACGTCCCATGCTCGGGTAGGACGTCTCACATTCAGGTAGGACGTCCCACACTCAGGTAGGACGTCCCACATTCAGGTAGAACGTCCCACATTCAGGTAGGACGTCCCACTCTCAGGTAGTATAACGTCCCATGCTCAGGTAGAGCGTCTCACATTCAGGTAGGACGTCCCACACTCAGGTAGGACGTCCGAGTAGGACGTCCCACATTCAGGTAGGACGTCCCACACTCAGGTAGGACGTCCCACATTCAGGTAGAACATCCCACATTCAGGTAGGACGTCCCACTCTCAGGTAGTATAACGTCCCATGCTCAGGTAGAACGTCTCACATTCAGGTAGGACGTCCCACACTCAGGTAGGACGTCCG
>NC_056508.1:47442537-47459250 GCF_014905685.2 Nematolebias whitei | reverse complement strand
AGCAGAGAAACGTGTAAAACCTGCAGGATGGTGGCCCTCCTGGACCACTGCTCGTGCTTTGGTCATTTCTTACCGGAGTGTTCTGTCTCTGCAGGGCGGTGGATGCCGGTTCCTGCGCTACGACTGCTCCATCCAGGCCCCCCGCCGAGGCTGGGCCCTCATGCACCCGGGCCGCCTCACCCACTACCACGAAGGCCTGCCGACCACGGCCGGGGTCCGCTACATCGCAGTGTCCTTCGTGGATCCTTGAACGCTGTCCTGAAACATGGAGGTGTTCTGAACCAAAGAGGAAACGCGTCTGTCTCTGTTCTGTCGGCCGAAGCGTCACACTGGGTCTTCATCAACTGTGCTTTATTATATTTTACTGACAAATCAGGAGGACTTTATCCAAACGTCAGTTCTGGTCCAGAAACGTTTCTTAAATTGACAAAGAACATTTCCTCCAAAATGAAAGAAGTCGGTCTTTACAGAAGTTCTTAGCCGTTAAAACGTGTTTTAGTAAATTGGAGAAGTTGGAGCTGGGACTGGGTCCAGTTAACGAGCTAACGAGCTCCAGAACACTCAACAGAAACTCAGCGCATCCATTTCAAGATCCTCCTCACATTCAAAGCCCTTCATAATGTGGCCCCTCCATACCCGGCCCACCCACTCCGTCACTACGCTCCTCGTCCCTCCGAGGCCCCCTCTCCCCCTGTAGGACCAAGCTGCGAGCCTGGGGAGGCGGAGCCTTCTCCATCTCTGCCCCACAGCTTCGTGTCTCCCATCTCCACTTTTAAGAAAGAACTCAAAACCCACCTGTTTAAAGTTGCTTTTAATGTTTAAATTTGCCCTTTTTTAAATGTTTTACAGTTTTTATGTGCTATGCATTGTTGATTTTATTCTTTTTTTAACTCATGTAAAGCGTCTTTTAGTGTTTAGAAAAGCGCTATACAAATAAAATATATTATTATTATTTATTATTACAGTCGGACTCGTTTTAATAATTTCCCTGCTGCTGTTCGAACTCGTTAACTGGACCTCAGGACGTCATTCCCAGCTCCTCCAACTTTTGACATATTAAAATGTTTTAACCGAGCAGGTGCATCATGGGAAATGTATGCTATGACTTGAGAGTTGTAATCATGGATTTCTCCAAAGCTTTTTCCTCTTGGTGCCATTTTTTTAGCGTTTTGGTCTAAACTTTTTCTTCCCGTTCAGCCTCCGCTGCAGCCTTCACACTAAAACCTGATCCTGAAGTATCAGTTCTGTTTGGAGCACGTGGATCAGAGGTCACCTCTCAGGAGGCCATCAAAGTTTGGTTTCCTTCTAGATTTAACTGTTAATGTAAAATTTTAGAATCACTCATTTGTCCTGTATCTGAAGAGACGTCGGACTGAGACAGTTTTATGTGTTGAATAAAATCCAGACTTCCCGGTTTTGTTTTCTTGGAGATTTGTTTCCTTCCAGCAGGATGGACCTCAAACCAGCAGTATGGTCCTCAACCAGCAGGATGGTCCTCAACCAGCAGGATGGACCTCAAACCAGCAGGATGTTCCTGAAGCAGCAGGATGGACCTCAACCAGCAGGATGTTCCTGAAGCAGCAGGATGGACCTCAACCTGCAGGATGGACCTCAACCAGCAGTATGGTCCTCAAGCAGCAGGGTGTTCCTGAAGCAGCAGGATGGTCTTCAAACCAGCAGGATGGACCTCAAACCAGCAGGATGGTCTTCAAACCAGCAGGATGGACCTCAAACCAGCAGGATGGACTTCAAACCAGCAGGATGGACCTCAAGCAGGAAACTAATCAAGTTTTGAACTGAACATTCTGGGAAAAGATCAAACAGCTGGAAGGCATCTTCAGGTGTTTTTTTTTAACTATTCCAGAATCATATTTTCAAAATTTGTTACTTCTTGAATACAGATGTTGAAATTTAGATTTCACTCTTATTAGCCAGACCTGGTCTGGTTCAAACCGAGCCGGTCTCAGGAGGCCTTATCCAAAATAACTAATGATTAAAGCTACAAAATAAAAACAGAAAATTAAAACCTGTGGAAGACCAGCGATCAGAGTCCAAACTAGAAACTTCTTGTTTTGAGAACAGAATCCAACCGGGCTGAGTCTGGTCCTGTGGACGGATTCTTCCTGAAACGTTTCGTCTTTTATCCAAAAGACTTCTTCAGTCTGAGGAGCTGAAACGAACACGAGAACAACCTCTGGAAACATCAAGTTTTTTCAGTGTTTATTGGGGTAACAAACAAAAAATGATCAGTTTTAAACAAAAATGTATTAGTTTTAATGTCGGTCTATTTTTAATGCCATGAGATCGACGGATTGGCACCTTTACTCAGCACATCTGACACTTAGGGTCCAAATACAATCATTTAGAAGCTACAGCACCAAGTTAATTTCTTATCTGGCAACCTGACTGACATGAAAACTAGGCTGATGGTCCTCCATCACGTCAACAGCTGGATCTGGATGTCCACATCAAACTGGTTGATCCACCATGAGAAGGTGCTGTTGACAAGTTTCAGCAAAAACTGTCCAGAGGACCCGACTCTACGTTGCTACATTAATCTACCTGGATTACTGAGCATGGATCGAGATTAGATTAAATTAAAATTACAAACCGGATTCCAAAAAAGTTGGGACACTAAACAAATTGTGAATAAAAACTGAATGCAATGATGTGGAGATGGCAAATGTCAATATTTTATTCGTAATATAACATAGATGACAGATCAAAAGTTTAATCTGAGTAAATGTAACATTTTAAAGGAAAAATATGCTGATTCAAAATTTCAGTGTCAACAAATCCCAAAAAAGTTGGGACAAGTAGCAATAAGTGGCTGGAAAAAGGAAATTGAGCATATAACGAACAGCTGGAAGACCAATTAACACTAATTAGTTCAATTGACAACATGATTGGTATAAAAAGAGCTTCTCAGAGTGTCAGTGTCTCTCAGAAGCCAAGATGGTAAGAGGATCACCAATTCCACCATTGTTGCACAGAAAGATAGTGCAGCAATACCAGAACGGTGTTACCCAGCGTAAAATAGCAAAGACTTTTAAGTTATCATCATCAACCGTGCATAACATCATCAAAAGATTCAGAGAATCTGGAACAATCGCTGTGCGTAAGGGTCAAGGCTGTAAAACTCTACTGGATGCTCGTGATCTCCGGGCCCTTAAACGTCACTGCACCTCAAACAGGAATGCCACTGTCAAGGAAATAACAGAATGGGCTCAGGAATACTTCCAGAAAGCATTGTCAGTGAACACAATCCACCGTGCCATCCGCCGTTGCCAGCTGAAACTCTACAGTGCAAAGAGGAAGCCATTTCTAAGCAAGCTCCACAAGCTCAGACGTTTGCACTGGGCCAGGGGTCATTTAAAATGGAGTGTGGCAAAATGGAAGACTGTTCTGTGGTCAGATGAGTCACGATTTGAAGTTCTTTATGGAACACTGGGACGCCATGTCATCCGGACCAGAGAGGACAAGGATAGCCCAAGTTGTTATCAACGCTCCGTTCAGAAGCCTGCATCACTGATGGTATGGGGTTGCATGAGCGCTTGTGGCATGGGCAGCTTGCATGTCTGGAAAGGCACCATTAATGCAGAGAACTATGTTCAGGTTCTAGAACAACATGTGCTCCCATCTAGACGTCATCTCTTTCAGGGAAGACCCTGCATTTTTCAACACGATAATGCCAGACCACATTCTGCAGCAATCACAACATCATGGCTACGTAGGAGAAGGATCCGGGTACTGAAATGGCCAGCCTGCAGTCCAGATCTTTCACCTATAGAGAACTTTTGGTGCATCATAAAGAGGAAGGTGCGACAAAGAAGGCCCAAGACGATTGAACAGTTAGAGGCCTGTATTAGACATGAATGGGAGAGCATTCCTATTTCTAAACTGGAGAAACTGGTCTCCTCTGTCCCCAGACGTCTGTTGAGTGTTGGAAGAAGAAGGGGGGATGCCACACAGTGGTAAAAATGGACTTGTCCCAACTTTTTTGGGATTTGTTGACGCCATGAAATTTGGAAACGACAGATTTTTCCCTTAAAATGAAACATTCTCTCAGTTTAAACTTTTGATCTGTGGTTTGTGTTCCATTCTGAATAAAATATTAGATGTTGGCACCTCCACATCATTGCATTCACTTTTTATTCACAATTTGTTTAGTGTCCCAACTTTTTTGGAATCCGGTTTGTAGCTCATTTACCGATAATATCTTGAGTGCATGAGACCTCCGAATGTTTCGGTTCATTTAATATAAAAATAAATCCTATTTAAAGCTTAATTTTTAATTAATGTTTTTGGATGTCTGCACCTCATCTGTACATTTTTATATTAAACTTTTTTGTCTCATTGAGAAACACGTCTGAGCTAAAATTTTGAGTTCTTTAAATTTTCACTGATTCAGTTAAAAAAAAACAAATGACGCTGCTGAACGAGCACAAAGGTCCAAACTAAAACGTTGTTTCTTCGTTTTGTCACAATAAACCAAAATCTTAAGAAAATGTTTTAGAAAACTTTTATTGTGACGGGACCTCAGTGGAACACTAATAACAGGACTTCCTGTTCAGCTGGAGTAAACCATCGAACCGAGCCCGATGAGGAAGTGAAGGAGAAGATGGAGGTCAGAACATCATGAGCTCCAAGAGCTGCGTCACCGTTGGCTCCGTCAGTTCGGACCATAAACGGGTGAAGATCACCAGGACCCACCACCCTGGAGTCCACAGGAAGTGCAGCGGGGCCCGAGGGTGGTGTTCATGTTTTCATCTGGTGGTGAAGTCACATGAAGCGTTGTGGAGAGAAGAAGAACGTTGTGGAGAGAAGAAGAACGTGGTGGAGAGAAGAAGAACGTTGTGGAGAGAAGAAGAACGTTGTGGACAGAAGAAGAACGTGGTGGAGAGAAGAAGAACGTGGTGGAGAGAAGAAGAACGTGGTGGAGAGAAGAAGAACGTTGAGGACAGAAGAACGTTGAGGGAAACATTTCAAGTTAAATCCACCGAGACTTGTTTATTATCCAAGAGTTAAAAAGAATAAAAAGAAAAAACATAAAAAGTTAAAAAACGTTAAAAGTATCTTCAGTAGTGAAGTTTCGGCTCCGCCTACAGGCGGAAGCGTTCGGAGAAGTTGGGCGACTCGGGGACGGTCAGAGGCCGCTCGCTCTTCTTCACCACCACAGGTCGGTACTGCCGGATGGGCTGGGCCTTGTGGACCTGAGGACCAGAACAAGACCCGGTCAGAGCGCAGACAACTGACTGCTCCAGAATCAGACGTCCATTTGAGGCAGAAAAACCACAAACCGTCTAGAGGAGGGTGTGGCTTGTTGTGGGCGGAGCTACTTTAATACACCAACATTAATCTAATTTAACAACCGACCGTTGGTCCACAGAACAGACCCGGGACCAGCAGTCCATGGGAGTTGGGTCACCTGTTCTTGGCGCAGCCTGGTGATCTCCTCCTTCTCCCTCTGCTCCTCCTCCTGCCTCTGATGCTCCTCCATTTGGGCCCTCAGAGCCTTCTTCTCGGCGTTCTGCTGCTCGTACTCCTGCCACTCCTTGGCGCGGCGCTCCGTGGCCAGCTCGAAGGGCTCCACCACTGCAGAAGAATTAATGTCTTCTCAGGACGGCCGGGGAGGACAAGACAACAAGGACAAGGTGAGACACGAGACGTCGAGGAGCGCCGCAGCCTCGGAGCAAAGCTGCGGCGCTCCTCAGGACAGCTGATGTGTCGGCAGTGGAACCGCCAGATACTGAAGTCCCTCGTTTATCGCGGGGGAGCCGAACCCTGAAGCCTCGTGTTTAAACTTCACCCTCCTGCAATATTTAAACTACGTCTCTAAACTCAGCGCTCTACAAGAACACAGCCTGTCATGATCTCCGCCCCCTGCCACCAGCGCTCTTGGCCACGCCCACTTCTCTGCAGCAGGTGCTAATTTAAGACCATTTTAAATAAAACTCGGTGCCGATCGTGCGACTCGTCCATCAGTCAGCCAGTTGTGCGTCATGTCCAATCTTATTCTGAAAAACTGCGAAAGAGCGAGGGACTACTGGACCCGGTGGTCCAGAACTCAGCTGCAGGAACAGAACGCAGACCAGCGCCCACCGACAGAACTGACAACAAACGATTGAAGTTCTGTTCGGTCTCATGAACCGGTCCGGTCCAGTCAGCTGATCAGAACAACGTAACGTTCAGCAGCCGGAGCCGACAGAACCAAGTGTCAGAAACTTTTAGAGGCTTTCATAATTTAAATGTGTGGAGACAGAGGTCCAATAAGAATGTGGGACCTGCAGATGGTTCTGTTGGTGTGAGGGAACAGACCCAACAGAACCTTGGTCCAGTCGCATGTCTGAATGTCTTCAGTCCGTTTTCAAACCTTTAGGAAGAATTTGGCGGTTCTGTGATTCAAAGCCCACCTCAGTTCAGAGTCTGATCTAATTTAACGAGAAGTTCTGTTTGACCCGGTTGGGTCAGACAGTTGGTCTTACCCAAGGTTTGTCGGCTCTCCTTCTGGGGTCGGAACGGTTCTTTGTGTGTGACCGTGTTGGACCGGGCTTTGAACACCGCCGCCTCCTCCAGGAGTTTCTGCTCCTTTTGGACCTGCGGGACAGAGTCCACGGGTCAGAACACAGACCCATCACTCTGAGCTGCCCTGACCAGAATCGATGCGGTACCATCTCCTCCCAGCGGCTGTTCTTCAGCGCTCCTCGCTCATCGATGAGGAGTTTGAACGGTTCTGGTTTGGTCGGGTCCAGCTTCTTCTTCTCGGGGAGGACCACGGTGCTGAAGTCCGGCAGCAGCTGGGCCTTGAACTGCGGCACCTGCAGAGGACAGAGGGTGAACATCTGGACACGGAGGCGGTGCTGGTTCTGGGTGAACGGAGCTGCACCTCCTCGTTCCTCAGCTCCTCCAGCTTCTTCTCCTTCAGAGCTCGGCGTTCCTTCTCCCTCTGCTCGAAGCTGAAGGGGCAGACCTCGATCTGGTGGTCCTCTGGGAGCCGCGGCTGGAAGGTGAGGCCGAAGTGAGGAACGGGCTGAACTTTGACCGGCGGGGGCGGCAGAACCTGGACACACCAAGAACAACACTCCTGAAGGAACTGACGGACGTTTTAGAAACATCTGACAGAACTTCGTGTTCGCTCTCGCCGACACTTCAACTTCAGCTCAACGTGAAAAAAAAAAGAGTTGATTTTAAACTATGGCGGCCATCTTGGATTCAGTCTGTTCAGGATCGTTCTCGGCTACAAGTTCAACGCATTTCAGCTGAAGAGCTCAACAAACAGACGAGTAATATCCATTTGAAATTAGCTTTGGCGGCCATCTTGCACGTTTAGATTTGAATTCAGAACGTGTCGCCGTCAGATGCCGCTGTAACAAATCGCAGCTCATCTTTTAAACTAGCCGAGCCATCATGGTTTCCCCTTTAGCTAAGGCGGCCATCTTGGCTTTAATTTGCATCAGCACAATAACTCTGAGCAACAATCGTATTAAGTTTCAGCTCAATACCTCAAAGAACGACCGAGTCAGTCAATTTTGAGTTTTCTGTGGCAGCCATCTTGAACCAAAATGGCTCCAAAAGTTGATCAGTTTTGTTCAGGGACCCCTCCCCTCAGGTCATGTGACCTCACCGTGGCAGACGAGGACCAAACTGGACCAGGAGGAACCTCTCACCTCCTCAACCTTCCGCTCTGGTCGGATCCTCCTCTTGAGGGCAAACGCCGGAGACTCCGGTACTGTCGGTAAAGGAACCTTCTTCTCAGGTAGTCCCTGCCAGCAGGAGGAGACGTTAAAGCTCCAACACCTGTAAAGGTCAGTCAGTCTGCTTCCTGTTGGGGACACTCACCACCACCCCCTCCAGGACCTTCAGGGGCAGAGGGTTCGCTCTGAAGCTGTGGGGCTTCTCCTCGACCTCCTGGGGCTTCTTGGACGCGTGTCTGTCCTGAAGACGTTTCTCTATTTCCAGCTCGAACCCTTGAGGGACGGTGGGCCCCTTCACCGCCGGCTTCTTGAGCTCCTCTGCACCCTCCAGGATCTTCCTGTTGAGCTCCAGAGCCTTGATCTTGCACCTGAACACAACACGAGCGCTTCAAGCAACCACCTGGAAAGTGACAACCGTGACGCTCGCCGAGTCTCACTTCTGAAGCTGCTCCAGCTCCTCGGCCTCCAGCTCGCTGCTGCTCTTCAAGGCGGCAGGTCTGCTCCTCTGACGGGTCTTCAGGCACGGAGACTGGGGCTGCGTGAGCTTCAGGTGGGGGCCTTTGACCGGAGACGGTCCTGACAGAGGAAGACGTTTTAAACATCAGCAGATGTGCAGAGGAAACAGCTAAACACCTCCAGCCCCACCTCTCTCCTGGTCTCTGCGGCTGGGCCGGTGGTACCGGGTGGGGGTCCTGTTCTGGAACTGTTCAATCCTCTGAGCCATGGGAACATAGTCCTCGGGCTCCTCCTCCTTCTTGTTGTGACCCACTGAGAAGCTGAACGGTTTGGGAACCGTGGCTCCTTTTCGAGCTTTCACCTAAAAAACAAACAAAAACAAAGTCGTGTTCTTGGACCAGACGAACGGTTCAGGAAGTCTTCTGCTCAACCTGGACCAGGACGGTTCTTACAGGGGAGGAGGGTTTTCTGAGCTGCTGAACGAAGTCGGTTTCTTTGCACGGCGCGTCTGAAGAAGTGGAAGCTTTGATCCTGGAGTCCGTGTGGAAGTGGAAGTCTTTGGGCACCGTCGTGGACAGGACGGCCTTCTTTGGTGGAGGACCTGGAACAGAAACATTTCACAAGTCCAGAACGGTTCAGATCAAAGTGTTCATGGTGTTTCATGGATCAAGTCTTCGCTCACCGCCGGCCAGAGCAGCCCTGAGGCTGGCCTCGTTCCTCCTGCGGTGCAGAGCCACCTCCTTCTGGAGGTTTCTGATCCGCTCCAACTCCAGCTGCTCGGAGGAGTTCGGCCTGCTCACAGAAATGATCAGCATCAAAAAACAAGAAATCCAACTCTCTTCTCCAGGTTCATAAATGATACGAGACGTTCCGTCACCGAGGCCTCCGACCCAGTGGATCCTTTCAGATTTAAATTTGTGCCAAGAAAACCAAACTGATGTGGTTCGGTCATGGAGGAGGAACCAGACCCACCTCGGTGGACTTCACTGTAAACTGACATTTCAGAAGAGCTTATAAATTTAACAGTTTATAAATATTTGTGAACTTTGATTGATGGCGCTCCGTCCTCACATCGTGTTAATGTTTAAGTCTAAGGTTAAAGCCAGACCTGGTTCTCCAGGTAGAAACTGATCTTCTGGCTGCAAAACGCACCACTGATTAAAAACTAAAAATAATTCTACCTCTGTTGGATTATGGAAACAACGTATTTTTCGCCCTACAAGTTGCAGATTTTTGCATAATCTGCATGCCCTGCGACGTGTTTACAGATTTTTCCATATTTATGAACCAGTTTTTGTCTGAAATGACCGTTTGTTCATTCTGACTGAAAATACTGAACACCATTATTTTCAGTCGTTAGATGGTACTAGAGGTGTATGGCATGCCGTTGTGTCATGCAATATGCAAAAGTGGCTATTAATGACACAATCAGCTTGCCACAGGAGCCACCTTCATTCGTGTTAATCTTGTTAAATTCTTGTTAAAGTTCTCCCGTGCACGCTCCCGCAGCCGCCATCTGGCAGCCCATTGATTTTTGGCACAACTTCGGCCCACAGGTAGTCGGCGGTGATGCAATGCATTTATGGATTTTTCCACTTTATTAGACACGTCTGGACTCGTGTGATGTGTACGGTGGAAAACACTGTAATTTACAGACACTTGTGAGGTTGTCCTTCGTAAGCTGGACACAACTCATCATTATTGGCTTTGCTCTAGATGCTCCTTGTAGAACATCACGGTCACCTCCACTCTTGTTCAATGGCTTCTCTACTCGTCGTGAAATTTCTTGGTTCACCCTCATTTACAAGACGTCGCTCGTTATTCAGCTCCATATCTAACTCGTCTACTGCAACTAGCACCGGTTTACAAGTAGAACAGCTGATCCTCTCAGTGTTTGTGGTTAACAAGTAAAGACCAAGTCTGGTTCTGCTGCTCCATGTGACTGGAACCTGCTTTAACAAACTTTGGCTCTGACCTCACTGGGCTCAGTTTCTAGTTTTAAAAATTGTTTTAAAGCCATTTTTAAAGATACTTGCTGATAAAGATACTAATGTCATTTATGAACTGTTAATGTAATTAGATTTCCTTTTTTGTTATCGACTCCTGTATTTTATTCTGTTTCTCTTGACCCTACAAGAACCCGTTGGTGCAGTCAGGCCGGCTCTGAACAAGAATCTGCTCTTCGTGTTAATGCCGGTTAAATAAAGATGAAAAATGTTTGATTTGAAGGAGGACTGTGGGGGGTGGGGGCTTCATTTATTAACTTTCATACAAAACGTGGAACTCTGAAGTGTTCTTTGCTCAGATTCAGGCGGAAGTTTGAAAAACAAACCGTTTGTTAATAAAATGTAAATGGTTTCCTGCCAACAACTGAATCGACACCGGACTAATTTTAACTCTTTCAACCCTCCAGAGTAAAAAACGCAGCAGCAGAGTCACGGAACAGAACTGAAGCAGCACCGGTCAAAACTCACTCTGTGTTTTTGCTGCTGGAATGGACTTCACGGGTCTTTGGGGCCACCTTGGGCTTCAGCCGCTTGCTCCTACGGAAACTGGACTGGGAGCTCAGAGGAACCGGGTCCCTACAGCAGACAGGGATGTTAAGACAACCGGCAGCCAAAAGATGATTCTGGTTGATTTTCACGTTGGATGAAGAGCACGGGACGTGCCGACTTACTCTTTTTGTTTCTTAGAGGGAAGTGGAATTGGATTGCTGTCCATCTCTTTACGCTTTGAAACCCTGAAAAGAATCCGACGGATCAGACCCAGATCTTAAAGTCCAGTCCTCCATTTTTCAATAAGAGCTGCGGCTCGTACCTGCGTGGCTGTGCAGGGTTCTTGTCAGCAGTCCTCTTTGGTCGGCCCACTCCCTGAGGTTCACCTCCCCACGACGTGATGATGTTGGAAGATGTGGTGGAAACATTCTCAGCTGAAACAGCCCAGACACATTGGAATGAAAATAAAGTAGACGTTTCAAAGATTCTCAGTAAAGAGCGACTACAGGAGTTCCCACCTTTATCACCTTGCTGTGGTTTAGCAGGAGTGACGAGGTGAGGATCTGCCCCCTCGGTGCGTTGGTCTGAGTAAAGGAATCAAAACTTTATTTAGTTGGTTTAAAACTTTTAGTTTCAGGTTTCTTTAATTCTAATGGTTTCAGATTTTAGAGGACGTGCAGCAAATTATTCTGGAACCTTTAATCTCATTTTGGTCAAAAGTAAAAACCTTTAGTTGTGCACCATTTTTCTAGAGTTAACGAGAAAAGCTTTTTATCATATTCAAACCTCCGTCCTAAACTAAACCTGTTCTCGTCTGTGAGTTTGTGCTTTTATCTGTTAGTAAAATTTATCATGAACACTAATTGGGTAGCAAAGTTGTCAACATGTTCTCCGAGTACTAAAACATCTTAGGAGGTCTTACAATCCAAATCATTTACTTTTTATTTAAACAGGAAGTCTCATCGAGTCACAACGACTCATTTTCAAGAGACGCGTTTTAGACAGACAACGTATAAAAGTACAATTTACAACAAAAATAAAAGTACATCTAGTGCTATAAACAACAAAAACAAAGTGCCATATAAAAAAAAAAACCCTAGATAAAATACTAAAACAGTTTCCTCAGGGATCAATGAAGTTCTGTCTTATGTTAAAACATATTTGTTAAGATTCTTCTTGACCCCTTACAGAAATCAAGGTGTGCAGCTTCAGACCTTGTTGCAAAGTGTTCCAGGAGCAGAGCAGGAGAAGACCTTTCTGTCGAGTTCAGTTTGCACTGAGGGGACCCTGCGGGTAATGATGACCTGAGAGCGCACGCTGTAACTGCACTGACGACGTGACAGAATGACAAACATGCTCTAAATGTGTCAAACACTGGTGAGCCAATCCTAATTAAAATCGCCTACATTAACAATTCCTTTGAGGCGTAAATAAGATAAAAGCTGAATTAAGTAATTTGTGGGCGGCTGAGGGGTAAGATCAGTCGTCCTCCAACGCAAAAGTTGGGGGTTCAATTTCCACAAGCTGTCACATGCTGAAGTGTCCCTGAGCAAGACAGTGAACCCCTCATTAGCCATGTTTACAGTACACGCGCAAAATTCTTTGATCGGACTGAATTGTATTCGGATTAAATAATCCAAATGTATCGTTTACATGCAGCAGGCTTTTATTCTGAATAGAAGTACTGACATGCGCAGAGAGGTAAACTATCCTAAAAAAAAAAAAAAATGCAGATTAAGTGTTTACATGCACACGTTCGGATTATGAATCAGCATAAACCACCCCTCTCATTCAGATTCCAAATTCATTCGGATCGAGCTGAATCAGCTCAAAATAATCCGAATGGAGCGTTTACATGACACGTTTTTATTCTGAATGTCCATTTAATCCGATTACTTATGGCCACGTAAACATAGCTAGTGCCTCTGATGCGTGTCCCATCGGTGCACGAATGTGAAACTCAGATTATTCTTTGTTTAGGTATAGTGGAGTGCTGTATGAATGAGGGCAGATTGTGTTGTAAAGCACTTTTTAAGGACAATAGGGTTTCAGATGTGGCGGGGCTGGGGGGGGGGGTCTGTATCAACCAACAACTGGAAACTTTAGTGCCAAGACTTCAAACTGCTTAGGAGTTGATTTAGCAAAGAAAAAGAGCAAAAAATGTTTTTTATTGCCTGCAGACAAAACTAAATAGTGATAAAGACGTTACACAACTCGTAACTGTAATCACTGCTTGTGTTTCAGACTTAAAGTCGACCTCAGCGAACACAAAAATGACACGTTTGACCCAAGTTGACCCCAACTGTGAGGAAACGCTCGCACACAATGAAGTACATGTTGGCAACAACCACAAAATTTTAGCTGTGAAATTGTGTTTTAATGGTCAGTTGGATGTGGCAGCCATCTTGAATTCAGATGGCTGCCACAGTCCTTCAGTCACAGACGCACACAAATATATATTCCAAAATTTAAATCCCTGCAGAGGTTCCTGGGATGTTTCGCTAACAGACAAACAGGACTGACTCCAGCGTTTAATCCTGAAGAATAAAAGTCCTTAATCTGATGATGGCGGGAGACAACAGTGATTCATGAAATTAAAAATCATCCTTTAGCCATCTGCTTGCAGTTTTCAGCTTCTTTGTGCTAAAATATGTCTGGTAATGATCATTTCTCCTCCTTAGATATAGCAGATTAAACAGTTTCTGCAACTAGTCAATGACAAAATGTGCAAATGAAGCATTTCTGCAAACAAAGACTCAGAAAGACCCCCCTAAGCTGTGGGGACTGATCCTGGCCCTCAGGTTTGAGATGTCCATTCAATTTAAACTCATTTGAATCGCTTCTCTTTCACAAATCTAAATTTAATGACAGGGCTCAGACAAGCGTCATCAGACGTAAAAAGACGTCACTTCCTGTATGAAAACGCGTCTTTTCCTTAAATAAATTAGATGTTTTTCTTAAGTTTATCTCAGTTTAACAATCAGTGAGAGGTGAATGAGGGGAAAACAAACCTGCACAGCCTCGGATTAAGGTCGTTTAATTGAAACCTGTCAAAGGGACTTACCAAACCATTTATCGTCCGTTTCTGCGTTCACCAGCTCCATAAAATCTGCGACGTGGGTCGGAGCGTCGAAGTCGTAACGCTGTGAAGCTTCCGCCATGACCACCGGCTCCCTAATGCTTCTCCGAGTTACCTGAAAGGTAAATTTGATAGCGTATGAGAAACGGTGCAGGTTTACAGGAGAGCAACCCTCAGATCGAGCATCGAAGAAAACAACGGCTGAGCTAACGTTAGCATCTCTATCCGCGTTCGAAAACAAGAAATAAATCCCCCAAAGTGACCGCGAAAATGAGACCAACGGACATGTACTACTTCCGCTGGTAACGCGTAAAAAAATGTTCATACTCAAAGGTTTACTTGTCGAAAAATACAAACAATTAGATGAGACATACCGCAGGCGTCCTGTCTGACGGACACAGTGAAAAATACTAAACCGTCGCGCGGAGCCAAACATTTCCGTTCAAATCGCCTCTCTTTTAAAACAGCCAATGGACATCAAGCTTCACGCCTATTGGCTAAAGAACACCACGTGATACTTACCGAACTGCGCATGTGTAAAAAAAGAAAACTTAGGCTCGGCTTTTAAAAGTGAATTATTATAATACTGTAATATAATAATTATTAATTATATATAAACTTTGATACCTTGGATTCATTATTACATATGAGCACCAGTGATCCAAAATGGAAGAAGCGGGTAAAGCTGATGGATGGATGAACTTAACAGCCCTTACATACAACACACCTTCAAACCTTAACACTTTTTATAAAGCTGTTTTATAAAATACTGAATATGACTGTGCTGATGCATGATCAATAATCTAGGTTGAAAAATTTAGCAAGGTTAAGTCAGGTCCTCTGGACAGATTCCTGTTTCTTGAAACGTTTCGTCTTTTTATCGAAAAGACTTAGTCTGAGATAATGCAAAAAGCTCAGTCTTATAAATAGAGCCTTATCATACCTGAGCATCTTATGAATACATTTTCAGTCTTTCTCCCTCCTTAGATGCATTAATCTGTCCTCCAGCTGTAATGTTAAAAACCTTGGTGTTACTTTTGATCAGGACATGTCTTTTATCCTCCACATTAAAAACGTTACTAGAACCTCCTTCTTCCACCTGCGTAATATCACTAACATTAGAAACATCTGATCTAAACATGATGCAGAAGAACTGGTCCATGCATTTGTCACGTCTAGACTGGACTATTGCAATGGTTTATTATCTGAGTGTCCAAATACTTCTTTAAAACGTCTTCAGTTGATCCAAAATGCTGCTGCCAGAGTCTTAACTGGAGTTACTGGGAGAGATCATATCTCTCCAGTTTTAGTTTCTCTCCATTGGCTCCCTGTCAAATCCAGAATAGAATTCAAAATCTTACTTCTAACCTACGAAGCCCTCAACAACCTAGCTCCATCTTATATTACAGATCTTATTGTTCCATATTTTACTAACAGAGCACTTCACTCTCAGACTGGAGGATGGATTGGAGACCTGTCCAGGTGTCCCTGTGATGGACTTGAGACATGTCCATGTGTCCCTGTGATGGACTGGAGACATGTCCAGCAGTGGTGGGATGTAACTAAGTACAAATACTTTGTTACTGTACTTAAGTACATTTTTCATGTATCTGTACTTTACTTAAGTAGAGTTAAATGTGGGTACTTCATACTTTTACTTCACTTCATTTTACATCAAGTATCTGTACTTTCTACTACACTACATTTCTATAACGCGTTGCATTACAAGTTACATTCATGTTGCTGCTTTTTGATTTATTTGTTACTTTGAAAGTAACCGATGGTGAGAGGGGAGCTGGTCCATTGAATCACTGTAAAGTGGGCAGGTAACGTTAGACCCGCCTTCAAGAAGATCTGGGCCAATGACATGAATTCTAGTATACATGTCACTGAGCTGGGTGCACCTGCAGCACCTCTACACCCAAAATGTATTCCACCGCAAGAGAGTCACCCAGAAGATACACACCACCCATGTCATTGAAAGACTGCTCAGTACAACAGGACAGATTCTCTCTCCCATAAGAACCAGACTGGACTCAAAAATCTTTGAAAACCAACTTCTTCTGAACTTGAACAAGAAATTCTTGCTGCAATATTAAAATGTGTCAGTTCATGGATGTTAGGAGACGAGAGATGTCTCCAAATGTCTCGACACTCAGGTCCAAGTTTTAAAAATGGTGTCAGGAAGTTAAAATATTGTTCAATATTGACCCATTACAAGGTTGAATAGACATATTTAACTGGAGTTGATGACAAACTGGAGTTGAAATGATCAGAGCCTGTTCCTTTGTTAGTTGTGTCTAATGCTCCTTTTGTTCAGGCAGACAGCTTTTACTTAAATGTGTTTACTGCAGTTAAAATGACACATTGGTTTTGCTTTGTGTTAAATAAAAACTTTCAAAGGTATAATCATTCCTCTTTTTATTTTGATGAATGACATTTAACTCTGCAGGTCATCCCTGAAATTCTGACACAGAATCACGTGTCCAAGTGTGAACTGTGTCACAGAGTAAACACAATAAAAACATGTATTATCTGCAGCATCGTTCATTAAAATGGCTCAACACTATTAATGTATTACAGAAAATATACATATGGTACGCAGACTTAAAGATATGTAGACCAATGCATTATGTAATACATTCAGGAAGTACTTTTACTTTTAATACTTTAAGTATTTTAAAAGCAAGTACTTATTTACTTTTACTTAAGTAAAAAATGTTAATGTGGTACTTCTACTTTTACTAGAGTACATTTTTGTCTGTTTATTTGTACTTTTACTTAAGTACAGTGTTTGAGTACTTTCTCCCTGGTGTCCAGGATGTCCTGTGATGGACTGGAGACATGTCCAGGTGTTACCCACCTCTCGCACAGTGACTGCTGGTCTGGATATTGGCACCAGTGACCCCCATGACCTAAAAAGGAAAATGTGGGTAAAGATAATGGATGGATGGATGGATGGATGGATGGATGGATGGATGGATGGATG
>NC_056508.1:47440322-47442437 GCF_014905685.2 Nematolebias whitei | reverse complement strand
CATCAAACGTTGTAGCAAACGACTGGAACTTCACGGGACGCTTCACGTTGATCTCAGACTGAAGGCAGACGGGGGGTGGACCGGGTCCAGGAGGGTCCAGGAGGGTCCAAGCTGGGAGCTCAACACTCTGAAGACATTTATTTAAAGGCTTTGGGACATTTCTGCGTTCTCCTCTCTGTCACAACATTTAGACTGCAAAGTTTTATGATCCATTCAGACACTCCTCTCCACTACGAAGCTCAGTGTGGTAGTAGCTGAGAGTCATCCCCAACAAGGAACTGATGACGAGTCAGGAAGATGACTGGAGTTTAAAGCTCTGGACTGAAAGGTGGCGGGTGATAGGCATTCTCGCAGGACATTTAATTCCAGTTTCAGATTTGAGCTGAATGAAAACAGACGGCAGGTTCGTTAAATCCTGACAAATTATTTATTCAGAATAAACTGCAGAAATCTGAAGAAACGTTTGTGTAGAAAAGATCGATTCTCTTACAAATCCCTCAGGAAGCTGCGGCGCCGACCTAAAGTTTAACGTCTGTGCAAACAAAACCAAGAAGCCAGTAGAACGTCACATCCAGTAACAGAACGGAGAAAAGAGCGTGCACGAGTGCACGAGGGGAGTGAACGATCCGTTGTCAATACGAGCGGAGCCTCGGGGGGTCTCCTGAAGTCACAAAACGATTCCCTGAACAGAAATAATCTGTAATCTGGAGGAGGCTCGCCGTTCAAACTCTCCTTTAAACGACTTCAACACGACGTGCACGTGACTGGGCTGCTGAGGAGAAGCCCAGTCACGTGCACGTGACTGAGCTGCTGAGTATGTCCTCAGGACCAGCTCCTAAACTTCTCGCTGAGCAGGTGAATCATCTGCAGCTCTTCAACCAAACTGCTCAGGGGCCACACATCCAGCAGTTACGGTCATTTAGTTTATGGATTAAAGTCTGGTTTTACTTCAAATGACACCGTTGGGCCCAACTGAGCTCCCCTGCGGGCCTGATCTGGCCCCCGGGCCGCCGCTTGAACAGCCCTGACCTCGTTCATGTCGGTGAGTCGCTCTAAAGGATCGACGCATAAATCATCCAACCTGTTTGTTCCCAAACAGAAAAAAAGGCGATGACAAGTCTGTAAATGTTCAAGAATACCAACCACAGTTTTCCCTTTTCTGTAGAAATAATCTGTCTCTGGCGCCGTCAGATTATCGGCTGCTGTGGCCGTTTCATGACAGCTTTTAACTCGGGAGTTATCAGTACGATCTCGATGCAGATTTGTAAATAAAAAGTTTATTCAGCCGTTTTTAGACTTTAACGTGTTCTGGTTTTTATTTTCACCCTGTTTCAGGTCAGATTACAGATAATCTGGCTCCTTGGACGGGAATTAAAAGAAACGGGGTCTGGATGAAGACTTTTGAACGCTAAAACGAAAACGCTGAAGTCCAGATGAATAAAAATCATTTGGTTTTCTTGATTTATCGACCCAAACAGAAATAAACTGACCTAATAATCCTGTATAAATAAAACTTAAAGGGATAGTTCAGCTCGTTTGAAGTGGGGTTCAGTGAAGCTTTAATATCTCAAATGTTGTTCGATCTCTGATGGAGCTCGGTTTGTTCAAACAGATTAATTCTGACCAGACCAACAACCTACCAGCTAATATGAAGTGAAGCACTTCAAATGGCTCTAATCCCTGTGAGGAAACTCAACATCTGATGGATTAAGCGTGCAATCTGAAGCTGATGGCGACGTAAAGGTAAAAGTTCAGTGAAAAGAGAAAAGCTGAAGAATTAACGTCACATCAGGAGCGACACGCCGACAGATTATCTTCCAGATGTGGTGCTTTTTTTGACAGAACACCTAATTCCCCTCAAAAAATATGAACAGAATATCGAGGATTATGTAGTTTCACATTCAAAGACTGTAGTTTTATAAATCCAGCCTTCTGTTTAGTAATTATGCTGATGTGACGTTTGCCCGGTTAAATCATCGTCCCTCTTTTTAATTAAACAATCCACGCGTCTGTTTCTACCATTATTTTGAAAGAACAAGGAAGTAGATAATACGGTCCTGGGTGGCCCCGCCCACAACGATCCGTCACTGTTGGAAACGAAGGACTAAAACAAAC
>NC_056508.1:47433625-47440222 GCF_014905685.2 Nematolebias whitei | reverse complement strand
GGGGCAGGATGTCAAACATTCAAAGAAAAATACAAAAATGTTTTTTCTTAAAACGTCTGAATCCGTAAACTCGTCAGAATCCAGCCAGAAGCATCGCTGCGCTTTTCTGTGTCCGTTTCACTCGGAGCTCGACAACCGTGGACAGTTTTTTATTTCAGCCAAAAGTGTTCGTCGCCTGAAAACACACGAAGAAGAAACCGAAGGTCGAGTTTTGTTTTCACGTGATTCCTGAGTGAGAAATGATCCAAATGTCGATAAATCTCGTCTGCTGAGCATAAACAAGCGCGTTTCCATTCTAAGAGCTACCTGCAACAGGTGAGACACTGACTGCTCAGAACGCCACTTCAAATGTCTGAACAGTCTCTTTTAAAGAACCAAACGTGTTTCGCTGAGCCGAGTCTTTCAGCTCTGGGTGAATGAAACAAATCGTTCTCTCTGTTCGGTTCAATCCTCGGCGCCGGTTTAAAATATTTTAGAGCCGAAACATAAATGTCTAAATGTGAATTCTCCCTTTCTGTTGGTTATATTTCATGGCTGCGCTCAATTAGCTTCACTCTTCCCCGTCGAGCTGAACATAAATCTGTGATGACGAACCAGGAGGAATGTTTGAGTCTGGGACCCTCTGGGACCGGACCCTCTGGGACCGGACCCTCTGGGACCGGACCCTCTATAGCAGACGGCAGCCGCCCTTCTTGCAGCGTTTCTTGGCCTGCAGCGCCGCCCTGGTGGCCATCTCGAACACCTCCCGCACGCCGTCCTTCGTCTTGGCCGAGCACTCCAGGTAACCGAAGGCGTTGATCCGGTTCGCCATGTCCCTCGCCTCCTCCGACTTCACCGGTTCCTGTCGGGACGAAGAACAGATTCGAGTCAACGTCGGGCTGCGTTAAATTAAAAGGAACACGCGAACGCTTCTTTTGTCCTCGCTCGGCCGTTTTCAAAGACCAACCGTCACGACAGGCTGAGCAGTCGTGAGACGTCGAACTCTTTCAGTTGCAGGGTCCTAAAATATTTTTCATCTGAACCCAAGTGCATTAAAAAAAACCAGTTTTACAGATACTGAGCTAAAATTAGGTGTGGTAGTAGCTGAGAGTCATCCTGAACATGCTCCATTAAATCATCTCACATCACAGACACTTGTCCAAAACGAGAAGACTCCAGATCGTTTGAAAGGCTGTGAAAATCATCTTTTGGGCTTTTTGTTATTTATGATTCATAAAACCCTCAAATCAGAAGAGATGGCTCTTTTTCCTCATTTCTGAACAAGATAATGAAACGAAGGACTTTAGCACAGAACTGAGTGCGGTTGGATTATTCTTTATGAAGCGTAAATAAAAAGTTAGCGTTGAAGGAGAATGGAGTGGCGGCACACGCCTGCTGCGTGTTTGGAATCTGCAGCACGTAACCCGAGCGTGTAAAAACACGTGCGGCGTCGAACCTCACCTGTTTCATCTTGGCCAGCTCTCGGCGGGTGTGCTCGTCATTCCGCAGGTCTTTCTTGTTCCCCACCAGAATGATCGGCACGTTGGGACAGAAGTGCTTCACCTCCGGGGTCCATTTCTCAGGAATATTCTCTGAATCGAACACAAAGACGTGAATGGACAACGAAGCGGGACGGAAAGCAGAGAGCTCGTTTAACGAAGGCGGCGGGCGAGGTCAAACCTAAGCTGTCGGGGCTGTCGATGGAGAAACACATGAGGATGACGTCGGTGTCCGGGTACGAGAGAGGCCTGAGGCGGTCGTAGTCCTCCTGGCCCGCCGTGTCCCACAGAGCCAGCTCCACCTGAGAGGAAACAGGATGATGCAACCTTACATCCGAGGACATCTTATTATAGTTCATGTGTTTATTAAAACGCATCGAGACTCGGAGAAGTCCAGGCAGGATGGAGACAAGTTTCAGGAGTGATTTGTGAAAAAAGGTTAAAGGAAAAGTTTACAAGACAGTGGCGAGACCAGCTGTGCTGTATGGTCTGGAGACAGAGACATGGACAAAAAGACAGGAGACAGAACTGGAAGTGGCAGAAATGAAGATGTTGAGGTTCTCCTTAGGAGAGACAAGGATGAAGAAGATCAAGAATGAGATCATCAGAGGTACAGCACAGGTTGAACACCTGGGAGATAAAGTTAGAGAGGACACACTGAGATGGTTTGGACATGTCCAGAGGAGGGACAGTGGTTTGGACATGTCCAGAGGAGGGACAGTGGGTATACTGGTAGAAGGATGTTAGAAATGCAGCTGCCTGGAAAAAGACAGAGGAGATGTATGGATGCAGTTAGAGAGGACATGGAGGTGGTTGGAGTGAGGACAGAGTGAGATGGAGGAAGACTCTCTGTGAGGGAAAGGCCAAAAGAAGAAGATTAAGAGTCCGTCAGGACCGCTGGTTGATCGGTGGGTTCTCTCACTGTGATCGGCCAACGCTCGGCGTGTTTGTTTAAATTAGGTCAACAACGGAGACGTGAATGGAAGAGCCGGTCGGGACGGAGAAGTCCGACAGTTTGAGTCTGTTGGCTCGTTTTTACGCTCAGCTTTCTGAGAAAAGCATCAGATAAAAACATATTTCAGGTTGAGACGTACGGGTCCAGAAGAAGCTCCGTGTTTGTAGCGTATCTCGAATATATATCCCCGACATGTTTTACTTGTTCCGTCACGTTCAGCAGCAGATTCACGGTTTTATTTCCAACCAGACGTCGTCCCCCAGACGCTCCGTTTGTCCCATTCACTCATATTCGTTACAGACTTCAGTCTGGGCGCTTCAGAGTTGTGTGCCAACACATCTGGAAACATCCCGGACTCAACTCTTGGAAACTGATCGTTCAGGAGAACCTTTTTATGTTTGATGTCAAAGTCTCTTTAACACAAACTAGAAGATACTGAAGAAATGACAACGTAGCTCCTGAACCTCCATCATCTTGAAACCAGCACCTCACTGGGTGATGAAGACTATTTAACTTCTTTAAATGAGGAAGATGCCCACCGTCTCCTTGCTTCCATTTTGAACATGTTCAGAAGATTTGAGACAAAATGTGTAGCTCCAAACAGCTGCAGCAAACAGAAAACACCGGAGGCTTCGGCCCTGAATGTCCCGGTAATAAAAACGACTAAAAACTGCTCATATCCCGTCTCCCTTCATTTCTGTGGTGCACTTCAATAAATCAGAAACGTGCGGATGATTCAAAGTTTTTCCACAACAGCCTGTCACAAAGACACAATCTGTCCTCATTCCTTTGGTTGGCAATATAAATATTAGAGATTACAGTCCGACAGGTAGAAAGTAGGGTTCAGCTCCAAGCAGGTGATCCTCAAAGAGCTGCAAGTTGAAAACGTTCGTCCATCATCCAGCACGCCGTGTTGAGAAAGGCTGACGGATTCATCTTCGTCCAAACAAAACATGTCGGCTCACCTGTTTACCGTCCACCTCGATGTCGGCCACGTAGTTTTCAAAGACGGTGGGAACGTACACCTCCGGGAACTGGTCTTTGCTGAACACGATGAGGAGACATGTCTTCCCACAGGCTCCATCGCCCACGATCACCAGCTTCTTCCTAATCGCAGCCATCTGGAAGGCAAGAAAATTAAGATATTTACCATCAAAGGTGCCAAATTATGACAAACCTTTCATGTCAACAAAGTTCAGTGACGTTAAAACAGAGTTGTTTTAGAAATAAGATGCAGTAAATTAGTGTGAATGTACTGAAGAAACAGTAAACTTTTTAGAAGCGGGCTCTTCAGCTGTGAATCGATGAGACGAGCTGCAGATTTCATCAGCCGGTCTTTGGCAACAGGGATTTTGCAGCTTCCTGTTTCTTCTCTAACCAGACCACCAGTTAAAGACAACCAACCCAAACATGAAAACATCAAATTATGGTTTCACACGTCTCCAAGCCAATCGCTCCCCAAAACACAACGTTTACATTAATCATACGAGGAGGATCAACATAAGTTTTACTTAGTTAGAAATGCTTTATGGACAAAAACTGTAAGAAATGATCAAATGTAGATAAAACCTGAAAGTTAATGAAGTAACTTTTACTGAACATGCAGTATTGTTTAAATGTCTTGGAGCCAAGTTTGTGATTTTAAAAACGTTCTTACAGCTTTCCCAGGTTGTTCCAAGTTTAAAAGTTTATAAACATGCCAAGCACAGCCCAAGTTTTTCAATAAAATCATAATAAATCTTGAAAACGTATCAGAAACAGAAAACTGAAATGAGAAACAATCTGTTTCACATTTTGGACAGAAACTGTCTCTGAGTTTCCAGATGGTGACAAACGTTTATTTCATTAAAGTCTCCAACTTTCACAACAATGACAGTTGTTTTGCACACATTTATATCAACTATTAGACGTCTTCCTGAAAGAACTGCGCTGGTATTATTAGTTTAAACGAGTTGTCTCCAACAATAAAAACGTTCTTCAGTTTTCAGTCGTTTCAGAGAAATAAGTAAATCTACGGTTTCTTCAGCTTCCTGACTCTTTATTTAGCTCATATGTGAAAGACAGTGGTAACTATCAGCTCAAGTGTTCATAAAAGTTACGAAAGTCGAATGCAGCTTATTGTTTTTAATGTATATTAAAGGTTTTGGATTTTACGGAAGTGCTAGCTAACTTAGCCTAGCTAATCACAAGCAGCTAGCTTTAGCATGCTAAGTTTGCTCAGTTTGTTGGGGAACAATTAGCACTTTTGTCAAGCCGTAACAAACCAACCCGAACTCTTCCGGTTCTGATGGTTCCACCGACACAAAGCAGCCCCACAAAGGGTCGATCCGAGCCGTCATTTACGATCGTTTAAAAACAGATACTCGCCTTTTCTTGTAGTTTTCCTGCTGGACCCAGCAGTCCCGCCCCGGAGAGTGCGAGAAGAATGCGCCCGCCCCCTAAAAACACTTTCAGCCAATAGGACGAAGGAAGCTTTTGACTGACAGGGAACTGACCAATCAACAGAAAGAATGAAGCTTCAAAGAGTTTCTCTGACCTGAAGTGACTATTTATTTTTATTTTATTTATTATTTTTATTTTATTTATTATTTATTTATTATTTATTTATTATTTATTTATTATTTATTTATTATTTATTTATTATAACCTACATATGAAAGCCTGTCCAAACAAACATAATAATTAATTGATTATTATTAATTGCGCCCAACAGAACACTTTGCTCTCAGTGCAGTAGTTCCCAAAAGCAATAATTCATTCAACCTTTATTTATACAGGTTAGTCTCACTGAATCGCAAGGACTTGTTTACAAGAGAGACCTGATTTAAACAAAGAACACAAATGAGGTACAGACAATAATCTCTGGCTTCGCTTCGTCTCTGAAGATCATGTGCCCTGAGATGACTTCTGTTGTGACTTGGCGCTATATAAATAAACTGAATTGAACTGAACTGAACTGAATTGAACTGAAGGGTGTCCAAGACTGCAGACCCTCTTGTGGCTGAGGAGACCGATCCAGGAGCGGCAGCCTCGGCCACAGCGGCTGCAAGTGAAGGTCTGGTCGGGTGGGAGTGGGTGCTCTGGTCTATCTCCTGCGTCGCTTATCTTCCAGGCTGGTGCGTCTTTCTTTGCGAAGGAGCCCACCACCTCGGGGATGGTTGACTGCCAGGTGTTGCGGTGAGCGTGGACCAGTTTTGGGGGTCGATATAATCACATTCAGGAGGCCTCGGTGAGGTCTTTGTAGCGTTTCTGTGGCGCTCGTAATACAATACAATCTTTGGTCGGCGGTGGTCCTCCATCCTGGACATGTGCCCTGCCCAACGTAGACGAGTATTGAGCAGCATTACCTCGATGCTGGCGATCTCCATCTGCTGGAGGACCTCCACGTTGGTTATGAAATCAGTACAGTAGATGTTGAGGATGGAGCAGAGACAGCGTTGGTGGAAGTGCTTGAGTTAATGAATATGGCAGTGGTATATACCCATGATTCGGAGCCGTACAGGAGGGTGGTCACTACAGTGGCTCTGTACTGCGTTGCACAGACAACAATAGACAATCATATAAATGCATACAAAACAAAAAGTAAATAAAATAAATGATATACAACTGAAACAAAAACAGCTACATTATAAAACGATGAAAAACACTAAAAACAGGAACATGTCTGCGTTTGTTTCTGCCATGAACTTAGCAGTTGTTTAAAATCTTTGAGGGAGGTCAGAGTTGAGAGCTTCAGATCTTTTTACAAGATATTCCAGGAAACAGGAGCGGAGTTGGAGAAGGTCCTTTTGCCTAGTTCAGTCCATAATGAGGGGACACTGCAGGTAATGATGTCCTGAGAGCGCACGCTGCACTCACATAGAGACATGTAGGAGGAGATGTATGAAGGCAGCAGACCAAGAAGTGATTTAAAGATGAAAATGTACCAGTGAGAGAGTCTGCGTGAAGTTAATGGTGACCAGTTAACCAGTGAATACTGGGATGGAGAAAAAAGCAGAATGGGAGGAAGATCTTTCAATTATCAGGCTCCTCTTTTGTGGAACCAACTTCCAGTTTCTGTCCATAAGGCTGACACAATGTCCAGTTATAAAACTGGGCTTAAGACTTTCCATCCATCCATCCATCCATCCATCCATCCATCCATCCATCCATCCATCCATCCAT
>NC_056508.1:47431211-47433525 GCF_014905685.2 Nematolebias whitei | reverse complement strand
CATCAAACGTTGTAGCAAACGACTGGAACTTCACGGGACGCTTCACGATCTCAGACTGAAGGCAGACGGGGGGTGGACCGGGTCCAGGAGGGTCCAGGAGGGTCCAAGCTGGGAGCTCAACACTCTGAAGACATTTATTTAAAGGCTTTGGGACATTTCTGCGTTCTCCTCTCTGTCATTGGTTCAAACTGAAAGGCTGAATATCAGATCATTTCTAAATTTAACATTCAAGCTGAATGGAGTTCGTACTGAAGAAACCGGTTTACATCATTTCCCAGAATGCACTGCAACTTCTGACGACATTTTTATATATATATGTATATATATATATATAAATAAAACTACAGGAAGAATAAAACATTTAGGTTTCCTACTCCAGTCCAGAGAAACGGTTGTCACAACATTTAGACTGCAAAGTTTTATGATCCATTCAGACACTCCTCTCCACTACGAAGCTCAGTGTGGTAGTAGCTGAGAGTCATCCCCAACAAGGAACTGATGACGAGTCAGGAAGATGACTGGAGTTTAAAGCTCTGGACTGAAAGGTGGCGGGTGATAGGCATTCTCGCAGGACATTTAATTCCAGTTTCAGATTTGAGCTGAATGAAAACAGACGGCAGGTTCGTTAAATCCTGACAAATTATTTATTCAGAATAAACTGCAGAAATCTGAAGAAACGTTTGTGTAGAAAAGATCGATTCTCTTACAAATCCCTCAGGAAGCTGCGGCGCCGACCTAAAGTTTAACGTCTGTGCAAACAAAACCAAGAAGCCAGTAGAACGTCACATCCAGTAACAGAACGGAGAAAAGAGCGTGCACGAGTGCACGAGGGGAGTGAACGATCCGTTGTCAATACGAGCGGAGCCTCGGGGGGTCTCCTGAAGTCACAAAACGATTCCCTGAACAGAAATAATCTGTAATCTGGAGGAGGCTCGCCGTTCAAACTCTCCTTTAAACGACTTCAACACGACGTGCACGTAAGCCCAGTCACATGCACGTGACTGAGCTGCTGAGTATGTCCTCAGGACCAGCTCCTAAACTTCTCGCTGAGCAGGTGAATCATCTGCAGCTCTTCAACCAAACTGCTCAGGGGCCACACATCCAGCAGTTACGGTCATTTAGTTTATGGATTAAAGTCTGGTTTTACTTCAAATGACACCGTTGGGCCCAACTGAGCTCCCCTGCGGGCCTGATCTGGCCCCCGGGCCGCCGCTTGAACAGCCCTGACCTCGTTCATGTCGGTGAGTCGCTCTAAAGGATCGACGCATAAATCATCCAACCTGTTTGTTCCCAAACAGAAAAAAAGGCGATGACAAGTCTGTAAATGTTCAAGAATACCAACCACAGTTTTCCCTTTTCTGTAGAAATAATCTGTCTCTGGCGCCGTCAGATTATCTGCTGCTGTGGCCGTTTCATGACAGCTTTTAACTCGGGAGTTATCAGTACGATCTCGATGCAGATTTGTAAATAAAAAGTTTATTCAGCCGTTTTTAGACTTTAACGTGTTCTGGTTTTTATTTTCACCCTGTTTCAGGTCAGATTACAGATAATCTGGCTCCTTGGACGGGAATTAAAAGAAACGGGGTCTGGATGAAGACTTTTGAACGCTAAAACGAAAACGCTGAAGTCCAGATGAATAAAAATCATTTGGTTTTCTTGATTTATCGACCCAAACAGAAATAAACTGACCTAATAATCCTGTATAAATAAAACTTAAAGGGATAGTTCAGCTCGTTTGAAGTGGGGTTCAGTGAAGCTTTAATATCTCAAATGTTGTTCAATCTCTGATGGAGCTCGGTTTGTTCAAACAGATTAATTCTGACCAGACCAACAACCTACCAGCTAATATGAAGTGAAGCACTTCAAATGGCTCTAATCCCTGTGAGGAAACTCAACATCTGATGGATTAAGCGTGCAATCTGAAGCTGATGGCGACGTAAAGGTAAAAGTTCAGTGAAAAGAGAAAAGCTGAAGAATTAACGTCACATCAGGAGCGACACGCCGACAGATTATCTTCCAGATGTGGTGCTTTTTTTGACAGAACACCTAATTCCCCTCAAAAAATATGAACAGAATATCGAAGATTATGTAGTTTCACATTCAAAGACTGTAGTTTTATCAATCCAGCCTTCTGTTTAGTAATTATGCTGATGTGACGTTTGCCCGGTTAAATCATCGTCCCTCTTTTTAATTAAACAATCCACGCGTCTGTTTCTACCATTATTTTGAAAGAACAAGGAAGTAGATAATACGGTCCTGGGTGGCCCCGCCCACAACGATCCGTCACTGTTGGAAACGAAGGACTAAAACAAAC
>NC_056508.1:47424519-47431111 GCF_014905685.2 Nematolebias whitei | reverse complement strand
GGGGCAGGATGTCAAACATTCAAAGAAAAATACAAAAATGTTTTTTCTTAAAACGTCTGAATCCGTAAACTCGTCAGAATCCAGCCAGAAGCATCGCTGCGCTTTTCTGTGTCCGTTTCACTCGGAGCTCGACAACCGTGGACAGTTTTTTATTTCAGCCAAAAGTGTTCGTCGCCTGAAAACACACGAAGAAGAAACCGAAGGTCGAGTTTTGTTTTCACGTGATTCCCGAGTGAGAAATGATCCAAATGTCGATAAATCTCGTCTGCTGAGCATAAACAAGCGCGTTTCCATTCTAAGAGCTACCTGCAACAGGTGAGACACTGACTGCTCAGAACGCCACTTCAAATGTCTGAACAGTCTCTTTTAAAGAACCAAACGTGTTTCGCAGAGCCGAGTCTTTCAGCTCTGGGTGAATGAAACAAATCGTTCTCTCTGTTCGGTTCAATCCTCGGCGCCGGTTTAAAATATTTTAGAGGCGAAACATAAATGTCTAAATGTGAATTCTCCCTTTCTGTTGGTTATATTTCATGGCTGCGCTCAATTAGCTTCACTCTTCCCCGTCGAGCTGAACATAAATCTGTGATGACGAACCAGGAGGAATGTTTGAGTCTGGGACCCTCTGGGACCGGACCCTCTGGGACCGGACCCTCTGGGACCGGACCCTCTATAGCAGACGGCAGCCGCCCTTCTTGCAGCGTTTCTTGGCCTGCAGCGCCGCCCTGGTGGCCATCTCGAACACCTCCCGCACGCCGTCCTTCGTCTTGGCCGAGCACTCCAGGTAACCGAAGGCGTTGATCCGGTTCGCCATGTCCCTCGCCTCCTCCGACTTCACCGGTTCCTGTCGGGACGAAGAACAGATTCGAGTCAACGTCGGGCTGCGTTAACAAATTAAAAGGAACACGCGAACGCTTCTTTTGTCCTCGCTCGGCCGTTTTCAAAGACCAACCGTCACGACAGGCTGAGCAGTCGTGAGACGTCGAACTCTTTCAGTTGCAGGGTCCTAAAATATTTTTCATCTGAACCCAAGTGCATTAAAAAAAAACACAATTTTACAGATACTGAGCTAAAATTAGGTGTGGTAGTAGCTGAGAGTCATCCTGAACATGCTCCATTAAATCATCTCACATCACAGACACTTGTCCAAAACGAGAAGACTCCAGATCGTTTGAAAGGCTGTGTGAAAATCATCTTTTGGGCTTTTTGTTATTTATGATTCATAAAACCCTCAAATCAGAAGAGATGGCTCTTTTTCCTCATTTCTGAACAAGATAATGAAACGAAGGACTTTAGCACAGAACTGAGTGCAGTTGGATTATTCTTTATGAAGCGTAAATAAAAAGTTAGCGTTGAAGGAGAATGGAGTGGCGGCACACGCCTGCTGCGTGTTTGGAATCTGCAGCACGTAACCCGAGCGTGTAAAAACACGTGCGGCGTCGAACCTCACCTGTTTCATCTTGGCCAGCTCTCGGCGGGTGTGCTCGTCATTCCGCAGGTCTTTCTTGTTCCCCACCAGAATGATCGGCACGTTGGGACAGAAGTGCTTCACCTCCGGGGTCCATTTCTCAGGAATATTCTCTGAATCGAACACAAAGCCGTGAATGGACAACGAAGCGGGACGGAAAGCAGAGAGCACGTTTAACGAAGGCGGCGGGCGAGGTCAAACCTAAGCTGTCGGGGCTGTCGATGGAGAAACACATGAGGATGACGTCGGTGTCCGGGTACGAGAGAGGCCTGAGGCGGTCGTAGTCCTCCTGGCCCGCCGTGTCCCACAGAGCCAGCTCCACCTGAGAGGAAACAGGATGATGCAACCTTACATCCGAGGACATCTTATTAGTTCACGTGTTTATTAAAACGCATCGAGACTCGGAGAAGTCCAGGCAGGATGGAGACAAGTTTCAGGAGTGATTTGTGAAAAAAGGTTAAAGGAAAAGTTTACAAGACAGTGGCGAGACCAGCTGTGCTGTATGGTCTGGAGACAGAGACATGGACAAAAAGACAGGAGACAGAACTGGAAGTGGCAGAAATGAAGATGTTGAGGTTCTCCTTAGGAGAGACAAGGATGAAGAAGATCAAGAATGAGATCATCAGAGGTACAGCACAGGTTGAACACCTGGGAGATAAAGTTAGAGAGGACACACTGAGATGGTTTGGACATGTCCAGAGGAGGGACAGTGGTTTGGACATGTCCAGAGGAGGGACAGTGGGTATACTGGTAGAAGGATGTTAGAAATGCAGCTGCCTGGAAAAAGACAGAGGAGATGTATGGATGCAGTTAGAGAGGACATGGAGGTGGTTGGAGTGAGGACAGAGTGAGATGGAGGAAGACTCTCTGTGAGGGAAAGGACAAAAGAAGAAGATTAAGAGTCCGTCAGGACCGCTGGTTGATCGGTGGGTTCTCTCACTGTGATCGGCCAACGCTCGGCGTGTTTGTTTAAATTAGGTCAACAACGGAGACGTGAATGGAAGAGCCGGTCGGGACGGAGAAGTCCGACAGTTTGAGTCTGTTGGCTCGTTTTTACGCTCAGCTTTCTGAGAAAAGCATCAGATAAAAACATATTTCAGGTTGAGACGTACGGGTCCAGAAGAAGCTCCGTGTTTGTAGCGTATCTCGAATATATATCCCCGACATGTTTTACTTGTTCCGTCACGTTCAGCAGCAGATTCACGGTTTTATTTCCAACCAGACGTCGTCCCCCAGACGCTCCGTTTGTCCCATTCACTCATATTCGTTACAGACTTCAGTCTGGGCGCTTCAGAGTTGTGTGCCAACACATCTGGAAACATCCCGGACTCAACTCTTGGAAACTGATCGTTCAGGAGAACCTTTTTATGTTTGATGTCAAAGTCTCTTTAACACAAACTAGAAGATACTGAAGAAATGACAACGTAGCTCCTGAACCTCCATCATCTTGAAACCAGCACCTCACTGGGTGATGAAGACTATTTAACTTCTTTAAATGAGGAAGATGCCCACCGTCTCCTTGCTTCCATTTTGAACATGTTCAGAAGATTTGAGACAAAATGTGTAGCTCCAAACAGCTGCAGCAAACAGAAAACACCGGAGGCTTCGGCCCTGAATGTCCCGGTAATAAAAACTACTAAAAACTGCTCATATCCCGTCTACCTTCATTTCTGTGGTGCACTTCAATAAATCAGAAACGTGCAGATGATTCAAAGTTTTTCCACAACAGCCTGTCACAAAGACACAATCTGTCCTCATTCCTTTGGTTGGCAATATAAATATTAGAGATTACAGTCCGACAGGTAGAAAGTAGGGTTCAGCTCCAAGCAGGTGATCCTCAAAGAGCTGCAAGTTGAAAACGTTCGTCCATCATCCAGCACGCCGTGTTGAGAAAGGCTGACGGATTCATCTTCGTCCAAACAAAACATGTCGGCTCACCTGTTTACCGTCCACCTCGATGTCGGCCACGTAGTTTTCAAAGACGGTGGGAACGTACACCTCCGGGAACTGGTCTTTGCTGAACACGATGAGGAGACATGTCTTCCCACAGGCTCCATCGCCCACGATCACCAGCTTCTTCCTAATCGCAGCCATCTGGAAGGCAAGAAAATTAAGATATTTACCATCAAAGGTGCCAAATTATGACAATCCTTTCATGTCAACAAAGTTCAGTGACGTTAAAACAGAGTTGTTTTAGAAATAAGATGCAGTAAATTAGTGTGAATGTACTGAAGAGACAGTAAACTTTTTAGAAGCGGGCTCTTCAGCTGTGAATCGATGAGACGAGCTGCAGATTTCATCAGTCGGTCTTTGGCAACAGGGATTTTGCAGCTTCCTGTTTCTTCTCTAACCAGACCACCAGTTAAAGACAACCAACCCAAACATGAAAACATCAAATTATGGTTTCACACGTCTCCAAGCCAATCGCTCCCCAAAACACAACGTTTACATTAATCATACGAGGAGGAGCAACATAAGTTTTACTTAGTTAGAAATGCTTTATGGACAAAAAACTGTAAGAAATGATCAAATGTAGATAAAACCTGAAAGTTAATGAAGTAACTTTTACTGAACATGCAGTAATGTTTAAATGTCTTGGAGCCAAGTTTGTGATTTTAAAAACGTTCTTACAGCTTTCCCAGGTTGTTCCAAGTTTAAAAGTTTATAAACATGCCAAGCACAGACCAAGTTTTTCAATAAAATCATAATAAATCTTGAAAACGTATCAGAAACAGAAAACTGAAATGAGAAACAATCTGTTTCACATTTTGGACAGAAACTGTCTCTGAGTTTCCAGATGGTGACAAACGTTTATTTCATTAAAGTCTCCAACTTTCACAACAATGACAGTTGTTTTGCACACATTTATATCAACTATTAGACGTCTTCCTGAAAGAACTGCGCTGGTATTATTAGTTTAAACGAGTTGTCTCCAACAATAAAAACGTTCTTCAGTTTTCAGTCGTTTCAGAGAAATAAGTAAATCTACGGTTTCTTCAGCTTCCTGACTCATTTATTTAGCTCATATGTGAAAGACAGTGGTAACTATCAGCTCAAGTGTTCATAAAAGTTACGAAAGTCGAATGCAGCTTATCGTTTTTAATGTATATTAAAGGTTTTTGGATTTTACGGAAGTGCTAGCTAACTTAGCCTAGCTAATCACAAGCAGCTAGCTTTAGCATGCTAAGTTTGCTCAGTTTGTTGGGGAACAATTAGCACTTTTGTCAAGCCGTAACAAACCAACCCGAACTCTTCCGGTTCTGATGGTTCCACCGACACAAAGCAGCCCCACAAAGGGTCGATCCGAGCCGTCATTTACGATCGTTTAAAAACAGATACTCGCCTTTTCTTGTAGTTTTCCTGCTGGACCCAGCAGTCCCGCCCCGGAGAGTGCGAGAAGAATGCGCCCGCCCCCTAAAAACACTTTCAGCCAATAGGACGAAGGAAGCTTTTGACTGACAGGGAACTGACCAATCAACAGAAAGAATGAAGCTTCAAAGAGTTTCTCTGACCTGAAGTGACTATTTATTTTTATTTTATTTATTATTTATTTATTATTTATTTATTATTTATTTATTATTTATTTATTATTTATTTATTATAACCTACATATGAAAGCCTGTCCAAACAAACATAATAATTAATTGATTATTATTAATTGCGCCCAACAGAACACTTTGCTCTCAGTGCAGTAGTTTCCAACAGCATTAATTCATTCAACCTTTATTTATACAGGTTAGTCTCACTGAATCGCAAGGACTCGTTTACAAGAGAGACCTGATTTAAACAAAGAACACAAATGAGGTACAGACAATAATCTCTGGCTTCGCTTCGTCTCTGAAGATCACGTGCCCTGAGATGACTTCTGTTGTGACTTGGCGCTATATAAATAAACTGAATTGAACTGAACTGAACTGAATTGAACTGAAGGGTGTCCAAGACTGCAGACCCTCTTGTGGCTGAGGAGACCGATCCAGGAGCGGCAGCCTCGGCCACAGCGGCTGCAAGTGAAGGTCTGGTCGGGTGGGAGTGGGTGCTCTGATCTATCTCTGCGTCGCTTATCTTCCAGGCTGGTGCGTCTTTCTTTGCGAAGGAGCCCACCACCTCGGGGATGGTTGACTGCCAGGTGTTGCGGTGAGCGTGCACCAGTTTTGGGGGTCGATATAATCACATTCAGGAGGCCTCGGTGAGGTCTTTGTAGCGTTTCTGTGGCGCTCGTAATACAATACAATCTTTGGTCGGCGGTGGTCCTCCGCCCTGGACATGTGCCCTGCCCAACGTAGACGAGTATTGAGCAGCATTACCTCGATGCTGGCGATCTCCATCTGCTGGAGGACCTCCACGTTGGTTATGAAATCAGTACAGTAGATGTTGAGGATGGAGCAGAGACAGCGTTGGTGGAAGTGCTTGAGTTAATGAATATGGCAGTGGTATATACCCATGATTCGGAGCCGTACAGGAGGGTGGTCACTACAGTGGCTCTGTACTGCGTTGCACAGACAACAATAGACAATCATATAAATGCATACAAAACAAAAAGTAAATAAAATAAATGATATACAACTGAAACAAAAACAGCTACATTATAAAACGATGAAAAACACTAAAAACAGGAACATGTCTGCGTTTGTTTCTGCCATGAACTTAGCAGTTGTTTAAAATCTTTGAGGGAGGTCAGAGTTGAGAGCTTCAGATCTTTTTACAAGATATTCCAGGAAACAGGAGCGGAGTAGGAGAAGGTCCTGTTGCCTAGTTCAGTCCATAATGAGGGGACACTGCAGGTAATGATGTCCTGAGAGCGCACGCTGTAGCTGCACTCACGCAGAGACATGTAGGAGGAGATGTATGAAGGCAGCAGACCAAGAAGTGATTTAAAGATGAAGATATACCAGTGGGAGAGTCTGTGTGAAGTTAATGGTGACCAGTTAACCAGTGAATACTGGGATGGAGAAAAAAGCAGAATGGGAGGAAGATCTTTCAATTATCAGGCTCCTCTTTTGTGGAACCAACTTCCAGTTTCTGTCCATAAGGCTGACACAATGTCCAGTTATAAAACTGGGCTTAAGACTTTCCATCCATCCATCCATCCATCCATCCATCCATCCATCCATCCATCCATCCATCCAT
>NC_056508.1:47421320-47424419 GCF_014905685.2 Nematolebias whitei | reverse complement strand
GTTTGTTTTAGTCCTTCGTTTCCAACAGTGACGGATCGTTGTGGGCGGGGCCACCCAGGACCGTATTATCTACTTCCTTGTTCTTTCAAAATAATGGTAGAAACAGACGCGTGGATTGTTTAATTAAAAAGAGGGACGATGATTTAACCGGGCAAACGTCACATCAGCATAATTACTAAACAGAAGGCTGGATTGATAAAACTACAGTCTTTGAATGTGAAACTACATAATCTTCGATATTCTGTTCATATTTTTTGAGGGGAATTAGGTGTTCTGTCAAAAAAATCACCACATCTGGAAGATAATCTGTCGGCGTGTCGCTCCTGATGTGACGTTAATTCTTCAGCTTTTCTCTTTTCACTGAACTTTTGCCTTTACGTCGCCATCAGCTTCAGATTGCACGCTTAATCCAGCAGATGTTGAGTTTCCTCACAGGGATTAGAGCCATTTGAAGTGCTTCACTTCATATTAGCTGGTAGGTTGTTGGTCTGGTCAGAATTAATCTGTTTGAACAAACCGAGCTCCATCAGAGATTGAACAACATTTGAGATATTAAAGCTTCACTGAACCCCACTTCAAACGAGCTGAACTATCCCTTTAAGTTTTATTTATACAGGATTATTAGGTCAGTTTATTTCTGTTTGGGTCGATAAATCAAGAAAACCAAATGATTTTTATTCATCTGGACTTCAGCGTTTTCGTTTTAGCGTTCAAAAGTCTTCATCCAGACCCCGTTTCTTTTAATCCCCGTCCAAGGAGCCAGATTATCTGTAATCTGACCTGAAACAGGGTGAAAATAAAAACCAGAACACGTTAAAGTCTAAAAACGGCTGAATAAACTTTTTATTTACAAATCTGCATCGAGATCGTACTGATAACTCCCGAGTTAAAAGCTGTCATGAAACGGCCACAGCAGCCGATAATCTGACGGCGCCAGAGACAGATTATTTCTACAGAAAAGGGAAAACTGTGGTTGGTATTCTTGAACATTTACAGACTTGTCATCGCCTTTTTTTCTGTTTGGGAACAAACAGGTTGGATGATTTATGCGTCGATCCTTTAGAGCGACTCACCGACATGAACGAGGTCAGGGCTGTTCAAGCGGCGGCCCGGGGGCCAGATCAGGCCCGCAGGGGAGCTCAGTTGGGCCCAACGGTGTCATTTGAAGTAAAACCAGACTTTAATCCATAAACTAAATGACCGTAACTGCTGGATGTGTGGCCCCTGAGCAGTTTGGTTGAAGAGCTGCAGATGATTCACCTGCTCAGCGAGAAGTTTAGGAGCTGGTCCTGAGGACATACTCAGCAGCTCAGTCACGTGCATGTGACTGGGCTTACGTGCACGTCGTGTTGAAGTCGTTTAAAGGAGAGTTTGAACGGCGAGCCTCCTCCAGATTACAGATTATTTCTGTTCAGGGAATCGTTTTGTGACTTCAGGAGACCCCCCGAGGCTCCGCTCGTATTGACAACGGATCGTTCACTCCCCTCGTGCACTCGTGCACGCTCTTTTCTCCGTTCTGTTACTGGATGTGACGTTCTACTGGCTTCTTGGTTTTGTTTGCACAGACGTTAAACTTTAGGTCGGCGCCGCAGCTTCCTGAGGGATTTGTAAGAGAATCGATCTTTTCTACACAAACGTTTCTTCAGATTTCCGCAGTTTATTCTGAATAAATAATTTGTCAGGATTTAACGAACCTGCCGTCTGTTTTCATTCAGCTCAAATCTGAAACTGGAATTAAATGTCCTGCGAGAATGCCTATCACCCGCCACCTTTCAGTCCAGAGCTTTAAACTCCAGTCATCTTCCTGACTCGTCATCAGTTCCTTGTTGGGGATGACTCTCAGCTACTACCACACTGAGCTTCGTAGTGGAGAGGAGTGTCTGAATGGATCATAAAACTTTGCAGTCTAAATGTTGTGACAACCGTTTCTCTGGACTGGAGTAGGAAACCTAAATGTTTTATTCTTCCTGTAGTTTTATTTATATATATATATATACATATATATATAAAAATGTCGTCAGAAGTTGCAGTGCATTCTGGGAAATGATGTAAACCGGTTTCTTCAGTACGAACTCCATTCAGCTTGAATGTTAAATTTAGAAATGATCTGATATTCAGCCTTTCAGTTTGAACCAATGACAGAGAGGAGAACGCAGAAATGTCCCAAAGCCTTTAAATAAATGTCTTCAGAGTGTTGAGCTCCCAGCTTGGACCCTCCTGGACCCTCCTGGACCCGGTCCACCCCCCGTCTGCCTTCAGTCTGAGATCGTGAAGCGTCCCGTGAAGTTCCAGTCGTTTGCTACAACGTTTGATGAAGTCCTGCCAGGAAGTCCTGATAAAACGGCTCTGAAACAAACAAACAAACATCAGCCGAAACCTTTTCGACTTGAGCAGCTGAAACGCGCTCCTAGCCACAAACCTGCGTCGGGCTCGATGAACGAGTGTCTGATGAGGAAGTCTAAGACCACCAAGGCCGAGTTGGGTTTAAAGTCGTCTGTGGCCAGAAGTTCCTTCACCTGAAACGGATCGAAGACAGTCTCAAAGAGAATGCCAAGAGCCGAATGACAGCTAAATGTAAAGGCTAGCAAGAAGCTAAAAGCATCAAAAGTGTAGCTAAAAACAACAGAAGTGTAGCTTGAAGCTAAGATTGTCACAAGCCTGAATTCTAAAACAACAAAAGGCTAACTAAAAGCTAAAAGCAGCAAAAGACTTGTTGGGAGCTAAAGATGAGCTGAAGAGATTAAATTAAATCTTTGTAAATGTTTTTAAATTCACAGCGCCTCCTGCAGAGCAAAAAGGAACAGCTAGAACGACACAAAGTCTGGTAAAAATAAAAACCAGCTGAGAGGAGCTGAAGAAACCGACCTCCTGGACCGGCAGCAGGCTGAACTCCTGGACCTCCCCGTCCCCGACCCTGGGTTCGAACCCGACAGGAAGTTCCAGATCAAAGACGAACTGGCTCTCCGGGAACACGCCCTCCTCGTCCTCGTAGGTGTAGCTGCGGCGCAGGAGCCGATTAAAAGAGACGACGGACTTCAACAGATCTGGTGTTGTTCAGGCTCACCTGACGGTCGATGCGGGCCGGGCCTTCGCAGCGAG
>NC_056508.1:47420722-47421220 GCF_014905685.2 Nematolebias whitei | reverse complement strand
ATAATGTGTAAAATAAAATGTTTGGGGAAATTTCAGCGTTCCATATCCACAATAATAGCAAAAAATGTAATTCATGTTTTTATAAGAAGTAAAGTTTTGATAGAATTTTTAAAAAGAAGTTTAAATGTATGTATTTTATTAGAAAATGTAATCTTTGTGTGACAACATTTTAGAGTTTAGATTCTTGGAATAAAACATGAAATCCCTGTGAGTGAATCGATCCCAGATGAACGGATTCCATAATAAACAAACAGTAAAAGAATCGATCCCAGAAGATTCGGCCTTTGGTTTTCAGCGCATGCGCACTCCCTTTTCTTCCTTTCTGCTAGCTTCTCCGCCATGGCGCCCACTGTGAGTAAAATCTCCTGTCATAGACCCTCTAAAACTAATGGTTAGTCAGCGTGAAAGTCTTAGAAATCAAGCGGTTTGAAGTGACAGTTTTGTTACGAAGATTAAGGGTAAAGTGAAAGGTTCTGGTTCGGCAGGGATTTGGGTTTT
>NC_056508.1:47418905-47420712 GCF_014905685.2 Nematolebias whitei | reverse complement strand
CGTGAAGCGTCCCGTGAAGTTCCAGTCGTTTGCTACAACGTTTGATGAAGTCCTGCCAGGAAGTCCTGATAAAACGGCTCTGAAACAAACAAACAAACATCAGCCGAAACCTTTTCGACTTGAGCAGCTGAAACGCGCTCCTAGCCACAAACCTGCGTCGGGCTCGATGAACGAGTGTCTGATGAGGAAGTCTAAGACCACCAAGGCCGAGTTGGGTTTAAAGTCGTCTGTGGCCAGAAGTTCCTTCACCTGAAACGGATCGAAGACAGTCTCAAAGAGAATGCCAAGAGCCGAATGACAGCTAAATGTAAAGGCTAGCAAGAAGCTAAAAGCATCAAAAGTGTAGCTAAAAACAGCAGAAGTGTAGCTTGAAGCTAAGATTGTCACAAGCCTGAATTCTAAAACAACAAAAGGCTAACTAAAAGCTAAAAGCAGCAAAAGACTTGTTGGGAGCTAAAAGTAGCAGAACAACAGCTAAAAGTCCAAAGAGAAGATGAAAACAGAGCCAGTAGTTGAAGCACGTTTAAAGATGAGCTGAAGAGATTAAATTAAATCTTTGTAAATGTTTTCAAATTCATCACAGCGCCTCCTGCAGAGCAAAAAGGAACAGCTAGAACGGCACAAAGTCTGGTAAAAATAAAAACCAGCTGAGAGGAGCTGAAGAAACCGACCTCCTGGACCGGCAGCAGGCTGAACTCCTGGACCTCCCCGTCCCCGACCCTGGGTTCGAACCCGACAGGAAGTTCCAGATCAAAGATGAACTGGCTCTCCGGGAACACGCCCTCCTCGTCCTCGTAGGTGTAGCTGCGGCGCAGGAGCCGATTAAAAGAGACGACGGACTTCAACAGATCTGGTGTTGTTCAGGCTCACCTGACGGTCGATGCGGGCCGGGCCTTCGCAGCGAGGTGAGCCGGGACGCAGGCTTCCTCCTCACACTCTTTGATCAGGGTGGCTCTGACGCCGACGCCTGCGGCCAGGCCGCCCGCCGCCTGTTCAACCACCACAGACAGAAACTCGTGTAGGAGCCGAGCGAACGGAGCAGGAACCACTGAAGGGCCAGTTCCACCTCCTGGAGGGCCACCGTCCTGCATGTTCTAGATGTTCCTCTGCTCCAACACACATGCTAATAATCTCCAGCTGGTTAGGATTCTCAGGATTCCTAACCTCATGACAAACCTGTCGCTGAGAGGAGTGAATGTTTGTAGTTTTTTAGACGAGTGTTTTTCTGGAGTTCAACAGGGAATGAAAGTAAACCTAAATGTTTTTTGTGCAACATATTCAAGTGGGGCGGAGTTACACTGGAGAAGAACAGAGGGAGGCGGCGCAGAGTGACGGATCCTGCTGAGAGGAGGGAGCAGTTTTATCCACCAGGATGTGGCCTTGGCCCCCTATAGATTAATCTTTGGCCACACAATCGTTTGAGGAAACTATACTTTTAATCAATATAAAAACTAGAAAACATCGTTTCCTCAAATTACTGGGGTAGTCTGTTTACATATATACATATATGGTGGCGGCCATCTTGGATTTTGACGTGGCCACCCAGTTTCTGACAGTGATCTTTGTTACACCTACATGCAGCCGCACAACAAAATGGAAATGCACTTGTTTTTCAAGTTATCCAGCGAGTGTTTCCAGTTCCCTCTGCTCCATGACGAGGGACAAATACAGCTGCCATAACTGCCTGAACGCGTTCCCTCAAATCTAAACTACCAGAATATCCTGATCCATGCTCAATAATCCCGGTAGATAAATCTAACCAGGTGGAGTCAGGTCCTCTGGATGATTCTTCTTATTGAAACGTTTC
>NC_056508.1:47414624-47418805 GCF_014905685.2 Nematolebias whitei | reverse complement strand
AGATTAATCTTTGGCCACACAATCGTTTGAGGAAACTATACTTTTAATCAATATAAAAACTAGAAAACATCGTTTCCTCAAATTACTGGGGTAGTCTGTTTACATATATACATATATGGTGGCGGCCATCTTGGATTTTGACGTGGCCACCCAGTTTCTGACAGTGATCTTTGTTACACCTACATGCAGCCGCACAACAAAATGGAAATGCACTTGTTTTTCAAGTTATCCAGCGAGTGTTTCCAGTTCCCTCTGCTCCATGACGAGGGACAAATACAGCTGCCATAACTGCCTGAACGCGTTCCCTCAAATCTAAACTACCAGAATATCCTGATCCATGCTCAATAATCCCGGTAGATAAATCTAACCAGGTGGAGTCAGGTCCTCTGGATGATTCTTCTTATTGAAACGTTTCGTCTTTTATCCAAAGGACTTCTTCAGTCTGAGGAGCTGCAACAAACTCAGTCTTATAAACAGCACCTTCTCGTGGTGGATCAACCAGTTTGTTGATGACATCCAGAACCAGCTGTTCACATGATGGAGGACCAACAGCCTAACAACTGATCGTTAGTGCCCTGATGGCCGCTTGCTATTCACAGAGGGCTGAGTGATGGTAACAATAACAGCATTGTAAGAGGGGGACAGTTGGACCCGGAGGCTCCGCCCCATTTAATGATGGACAGGTTCTCTTGACAAAGACGGCTTTGAAAGGAGTGAAGGAAGCCATCTTTGTGAAGAGAAACCGTGAGTTTGTTGCAGCTCCTCAGACTGAAGAAGTCCTTCGGATGAAAGACGAAACGTTTCAACAAGCAGAATCTGTCCAGAGGACCTGACTTAAATTACCAGTCTCCAGTGTTAATCCAGTATTTATCTACCCAAACCTCCGGTAGCTCCGGTTTGCTGAGTTTCCGTTCAGGTTGATGTGTGTGAATGAGTGAAAACAACAAATCAGCTGGAAGAAACGTTGTAAAGACCATTTTTAATCTCACGTCTCTCTGGTTGCTTTGTGATGATCGTTGTGTTGAGGCTTCGTGTGTAGTACTAGTACTAGTACTAGTACTAGTACTAACATGTACACATTGGCTGACTAATGCTTGTGTTGTGAGCTGCACTTTGGCCAACGACAGATGTTTAAATGTGCTACATAAATAAATTTGATTTGAAAGTGATATTTTGGAGTCAAACAAAAGTAAACAGGAACAAATGAGGAGAGTCGGGGACTGAAAGGACGAGAGACCAGGACCTGGACACTGACCATGTTGTCCAGAAGTCCGGGGTACGTCTGCTTTGTTCTGGACCGTCGCGCTAGCCACATGCTGACCTCCCCGCTGCCGCTGACCGTGTACCCGTTGACGTGAACGCCGTAGCGCTTGACGCCGAACAGACCTGCGGGGACGACACACGGCTCACAGAACGCCGACAAAGACGAGGGGCGTCCGCAGACACGTACTTGTAGCGGCTCTTTCCATCCACATGAGAGGGGCGTGGGAGAACCCGGGCATCACGCTGTACCTCTGAGAAGAAGAAGAAGAAGAGTCCACGTCTTATCTGGTCGTTACAAACGTGAGGTTCTAACTGTTCGGCAGAAACGCAAGAAGTTTGTTGACGGCCGCCACAAGTCGAGTAAAACGAGCGCTGAGGTTTGAATAGTTAAAGTTTGTTGTTTTAGATGTTTTTTTATTGAACAGGGAACACAACTAAACCTAAATGTTTTAGGTGAAAGTTTTGTGCTCCTTTCACGTTCTTTTTGTTAACTACAACATTTTTGTGCTTCTTCTATATTCGTTCTGCTAATTTCAGCTTGTTATGCTCGTTTCAAATTATTTAGACAAGTTTCAGCTTTTTCTGCCATTTCAGCTACTATTTTACTGTTTATGCTAATTTTCGCCTTTTTAGCTACAGTAATTCCACATTTTTTGCACTCATTTAAACTTTTTGAGCCTTTTTCAGCAAAAATGTGCCCTCTGCACGTTCTTCTGCTAATTTAAGCTTCTTTCTGCTTTTTAAGCTACAGTTTGCTGCTAATTTCAGCTTTTTTCAGGTAATTAACTTTTTTGTGCTAATTTTTGCTTCTTTCAGCCAAACACGTGTTTCTTCTGTTTTCTTCTGATAATTTAAGCTTGTTCTACCTTTTCAACTAACCAATTCCAGCTGTTTTAAATTTAAGTTTTTCATGGGAATTTCAGCTACTTTCAGCCTAATTAACTTCTTTATGCTCCTTTCAGCTTTTTTCAGCTAGTTTAAGCTTTTTCTGCTTTCTCAGCTAACATTTAGCTGTTTTATGCAAATTTTAGCTTTATCAGCTAATTCCAGGGAGGCTTCTTTCCACCTTTTCAGTTAATTTTCAGCTATTTTTTCCACTAATTTCTGCTTATTTACACCTGATTCAATAAATGTTGTTTCTGTTTTCTTCTGCTAATTTAGGTTTAGGCTTAGATTTTTCTACCTGGATTATTGAGCATGCATCAGGATAATTTAGGCTTGTTCTGCCATTTCAGCTATTAACCTGACTTTTAGATAATTTCAGCTGTTTGTCAGCAAATTCTTCAGCAATAATTATTCACACTGCATTTTCGCAAGAAATACAATTTCTCTAGTATTTTGCATTTTCATTTCTGCTGTTTAAACCCTATTTTTAATCCAGACTATTTCCAAGTCTGTTTAATTTAATCGCATTAATCCCACGGCACCCGTTTCAGTTTAACGTGTTTAAAGAACGATCAAGACAGAATAAAGCACCTCGTCCCTCCAGCCTTGGAGGCAGGTGATGGCCTCCTCCTGTCTCAGGTCTTGCAGGACAGCGTCCACAGCTTCGGATCTGCTCTGGTACGAGTCCAGACTGGGACACAGGCCCACAGCGCCCCCCCGCGGCGGCCCGAACACCTGCGGGTGTCGCTGTAACAGCGACGCCACGTGAGGAGGAATCCAGCCCACCTGAGATCCGTTGATCTCGAACCGGAAGCAGCTGCTCCGACGCGAACCTGCAGAAACAACTCTTAAATAAAAACTTATTTTATATCGCAAAAGCTCGTTATGTTCTCTTCTTCATACCTTGTGAATAAAAGTTGTTCATTCGGCGGAGGAGTTGCAGTATTTTCTCTGACCAGGCACTGGCAGCCATTTTCAGCAACGTTGAACGCGCGCGCGTTCACGGTCACGTTTGGCATCGGAACACTAAAAACCAGGTCCAGGATCTAATCTGGAGAAGAAGAAAAAAAAAACACTAAATATAGACAAGATTCTTTATAAAGCTATAATTTAATGTAAAATCTAATTTATATTTATGAATGTCGCTTGGAGGTAGAATTACAAAACTACAATCCTCGTTCGCCATATGTGGTCAGTGCTCATTTTATTTGTAAAATAAAATAATTGACTGTTTAAAATATGATTTGGGGTTATAGCGCATATGATTAAATCAAAGTAAGAAAATTAAACACGTAACAGGGACATTTACAGACTGAATTCTTTCCTCCCCTCCGTTGAAACTGGGACGCCCAGGTTTCACAGCAGTCAGTGAACGCAACTTGAGTCCTCCAGACCTCCGGTCACAGGAGCGTCTCCAATTGAACGACGAAGAAGAAGAACCGGAAACGGCGAATGTTTTTGCTACATTAATTTAAAGACGATATGAGCTTAAACCTTATTTATTTGTTGATGCATCGGAATAAATAATTTAGCTTAAATGTAAAGGACATCAGCTGCCAGCTAAATGGATCTAATGATAACGATAGTTTAGTTTTTTTTAATAATCGTCGGTGAAATAATTTCTACGTTTTCATCCTGAGAACAAAATAAACATTTATCAGCTGATAATCAGCTGATAATCAGCTCGTTTGACGTTCAGGTAAGATTTACTCTCTTTTTGTTGCAACTTCTGCAGTTCTTTTAATGCGCGCCAAACTGCATTTACATTTTAACAATTTTAAATTTTGAGATTATTTCCATTAAACAAACGAAACAAATCAACTTAATTGATCGTTTAAAGTTATTTAATGTCTCAGACTAATCTTCGGCTGATTTTTCTGCTCAGCACAGATAAATTAAGTTGTAATATTTTTTTGTAATTCTCTAAAATATGTTGCATCCAGAATGGATGGAAATTAGAGATAAACTGGTTTTAATAAACTGGTTTTAATAAACTGGTTTTAATGGACTGGTTTTAATAAACTGGTTTTAAT
>NC_056508.1:47411265-47414524 GCF_014905685.2 Nematolebias whitei | reverse complement strand
TTAATAAACTGGTTTTAATAAACTGGTTTTAATGGACTGGTTTTAATAAACTGGTTTTAATTGACCCACATCTTTTGCACAAAACAATCTTCTGTCAGCTCTGCCTGTTTACACAATCACTAACCTTTAGACTCGCTTATCCTTAACTTTGCTGTATGTATTTTATATTCTTTATGTATTTTATATTTCAATTTATTCCTGTTGATCTTTGCACTGTGCTTGTTGTTTGTTTTAACACAATCTCTCTATGTTTCTTACTGTAAAGTGTCCTTGGGTGTCCTGGAAGGCTCTTTTTAAATAAAATTATTATTATTATTATTATTATTATAACCAAGTAAGAATGCTGAGTACCTCCTGCTACACCCAGCTTGTGTGGCCCACAGTTTTTAAATCCAGAATGTGAACATGTTCTTGTGTCACAAGTCCCTCAGTGGGGGGTAACTGAGTTTAGTGCACATGCCAGTTTTGGCCTCGGGCTGCCCAGATTTGTAAAAATCTGCGTCAGCCACAGAAAAGCTCCTGTCCGTGGATCTGTAGCCATTTGTCAGTAGATCATTTGCTCTCAGACCCGTTGTGTGCAGGTAACTACACTGGTGCGCTGTTTGTCATATTAAGGAAAGTTCATCCCTTGAGTTACTTTTTATGCCCGAGTCCTTGAGGATGGTCACGTTCAGGGACAGAACTGAGTGAAAAATTAGACAAAAGTCCAAAAAGAACCCCTAAAATCCTTCAGAACGTCATGACAAACTGCAGGAAATGTAGAGACACGAGAGCTGGAGTGAGTCCTGTGTGCAGGACTGATGCTGACTTTAACTTTTAAAGCATCAACAGTAATTATTATTTATTTAAGTTCTTTAGATACGCCTTCTATCTTTTGTCTTTTAAACAATGCCTTGGTGTGATTTTAAAATCTTCTTGCCTGTAATAAACCAGTTCTTTCGTATTAAACCAGTAGTCTTATGGCTACTGAGCGCTGTCTTTGTGTTTCCAGCTGCGGTCGTCATGGCTGCGACAGACGTCAGCGTTCAGGAGATGAGCGACGTCGTCATCGTCACCATCCCAGAAGACGCGGGCGACGAGCTCCCCGGCGTGGTGGCGGAGGATAAGGCGGTGCTGGTGACCGCCGAGCTGACGCCTGAGGCCGGGTACCAACACTGAATGTTGACGAGTGTTGTCTAGTTCTTGGAAGTACTTTTGTTTCCAACATGTCTGAGCCCGAATGACAGGAAGTGTCTAAATATTTCAGAGCTCCTTGTTCAATCACCGCCGGTTGTTTTCAGGGAGGACATCCTCGCCGTCGCTCAGGTGGAAACAGAAAGTGACGCCAGCGGAGCCGACTCTCTGTCCAAGGAAGAGGCGCTGATCGGTAAAATTAGATTCTTTTGAAGTTCCTGTGGGTTCTGAGGTGAAGTTCTGACTCTTTGGGTCCTCCTCAGTGAAGCTGTCGGAGGAGGTGGACGTGGAGGCCGACATGTACTACCCCATCACCTGCGGGGACGCCAAGGCCACGCTGGTGTGGAAGAAGTTCGTCTGTCCCGGGATCAACGTCAAATGTGTCCAGGTGGACATTTGGACCGCGGGACGCCGGTTGTCCTCGCTTGGTTTTTGACGACGACGATTCTTTGACGTCTTTTTCTTTCCTCAGTTCAACGATCATCTCATCAGCCCCAAAGAGTTCGTGTGCTTAGCAGGAAAGTCCACCTTAAAGGACTGGAAGAGAGCGATCCGCCTCAACGGCACCATGCTCAGGTCAGAACAGAACCGTGGGCTTTACTCTGCTGGACAGCAGAACCTCCTCCAGCTCTGTGGAGTCTGGCAGGGCCAAAGAACCTGACCCGGTCCGGATCAGATTCTAAAATGATTCAAATCGAACAAACAAAAACAACAACAGGTTCCACCGTGTCCTTGTTCAACACCGAAACTGGGTCCAGCCGCCTGTAGAACCTCCTTCAGCAGCAGAACCCTCAGTGGTTCTCTGTTCATTTCTCCTGGTTCTGGAGAAGTTCTGGTCCACTCTTCTTTCCATCGTGGAGTGTTCTGTTCACCTCTGAAGGTCCGCCACAGTGTTTCAGTCTGGTTTGGGTTCTGGTCTTTGACTGGACAGGTGCAGCACCTTAGTTCTGCTCTTTCTGACCCGTTCTGTTGTAGATCAGCTGCTGTGTTCTGGATCATGGTCCTGTTGGACCCAGTTTGGTCCAGTTTGGTCCATGCATCAGCTGTTGGACTCCAGAACCCTTTGAGCTACAGAAGAGTTCTGGTCCACTCAGTGACTGACAGGAGCCCAAACCATCAGCCTCCACCACCGCGCTGACAGCTGGGCTGTTTGCTGCAGTGCATTCTGGGTAAACATATGTCCTCTGGTCTGGTTCTGGTCAAGAAACCTTGTGGTTCCTTCAGATGAAAGTCATGCAGCCATGTTGTTTTTAGAGAGAAGAGGCCATGACCTTTGACCTGCTGACTGAGGTCTGCAGAGTCTGAGGTGGAGCTCATCTCTCTGAGTATCGCACAGTCTGACCTTCAGGGTGAATTTGCTGGGAGGTCTCCAGATTGGCAGCCATCTTAAATGTGAATAATTGTTCTCTCTGCAGAACAGTGGACTCGAAATGACCTTTGACCTTTCCCAGATTGACGAGCAGCAACATCTGCTTAATGAGGTCATTGCTGATGCCTTTCCGTCTTGGCGTTGTGTTGGCACACACCTGTTTGCTCCAGAGCAGCAGAACCTGCTTCTTTACTGTTCAGACGGACTCCGTTTTTATTTTTACACCTGAGGTTTGATCTGAATTGTTTTGGATCCACGTAAAGACCGGACCAGTTTAATTAAGTCCTGACAGTAAAACCTGAGACCTGGTCCGGTTTATTTTTGTTCTGGTTCTGTTTGTACTGGGACAGGACGCATTAGTGGTTGAGGTCCAGTTTGGCCACAGGGTGGCAGTGTTCACACGTCCTCAGGTCAAGTCCCTTTATTGATGCAGCACATTTAAAACTTCTGTTACCAAAGTTCTGAACAATAAAATCAATGGGAGAAATTTAATTAAAGATAAAACGATGATATTGAAAAATTAATTAAAAACACCGAAAAAAAAAAAAACATAAAAACACAAAACAATAAAATATTAAATCAAATCACACTGTGTTAAACATCAGGTGTTTTTATCAGATTTAAAAACAGGAAGTGAAGTGTCCTGTCTAATGTTGGGGGGGGGGGCGGGTTGTTCCAGAGTTTAGGGCCCACGACTGAAAAAGTCTGATCTCTGAG
>NC_056508.1:47401632-47411165 GCF_014905685.2 Nematolebias whitei | reverse complement strand
GACACGTACAGGGAGCCAGTGAAGGGAGGACAGAACTGGTGAGATATGATCAAACCTACACGTTCCTGTTAAGAACCGAGCTGCAGCGTTTTGGACGAGCTGGAGACGTGAAGGGAGACCTGACTGCCCCCAACATCAAGCACGTTAGAGTCGTCCAGCCGGGTTGTAACGAAGGCATGGACTATTTTATGAAGGTCAGATCTGGTCAGCACCGACTTCAGTTTAGATATCTGCCTTAACTGGAAGAAGCTTTTCTGCAGAACAGAGTTAATCTGTTTATTCAACTTAAAGTCAGAGTCTAAAACCATCCTGAGGTTTGTGACAGACACCTTAAGATATGAAGAGTCAAGGTTTACAGGAACAGACGGCAGTAGAGCTGGGGATAAACTCAACGACCTCAGTTTTCTGATCGTTGAAACTTAAAACATTTGAAGCCATCCATGCCTTGATGTCATCAAGACATTTTACCAGAGGGTGGATTGTGCATGAACTGTTAGGTTTTAAGGGAAGATACATTTGACAATCATCAGCATAACAATGAAATGAAAGACCATGTTTCATCAGGATAGACCCCAAACGGAGCAGATAGAGTGAAATCAGAAGGGGTCCAAGAATCGAGCCGTGCGGAACCCCACAGGAAAGAGGCACTGAAGCAGATACACAATTTCTAACCTTTCTTCCACAGGAAGATCATGGACTCGGGTGAACTGGACTTCTACCAGCACTCCAAGGTCTGCTCCAACACCTGCCGCAGCACCAAGATCGACCTGGTGGGAACCAAAGCGTCCGCCGCGGTCGACGCGTCCGCCGCCGACCTGCTCGCTGCCTCCACCTCGTCAGCTGACTGTACGATCTGCAGCCCTTCATCGGGTTCTGGGCTCGTTTGAAACAGTTTTTAAATTCTGTTATTAAACTTTTTCTTTCTTAGATGTGAATATTTGTATTTTCTGATGATTTCCTCCTCAGCAGGCGGTCCTGTTGGACCTCAGCAGGCGGTCCTGTTGGACCTCAGCAGGCGGTTCTGTTGGACTTCTGTCTCGTCTGTTCACATTTTAAACCTGTTTTCTGTCCGTTTCAGTGAACGGAGCGGCCGCTTCGTTTCCAGATGCGACAGAGGAACCGTCAGAGTGGGTCACCGCCATCGGAGGTAAGGAACCGTCATCTGACCCGGTTCTTGTTCAAACCAGAACCCGTCTCTCTGGCCCGGTTCTTGTTCAAACCCAGTTTTGTGTCGCGTCTCCAGAGGACTCTGTGACATTCTGGCGCTCCATAAAGGAGGCGGGGCTTCTGGAGGAGGTGGTGGAGGACTTCCAGAAGGAGCTGCAGGAGGTTCTGAAGGGGTTGCAGGAGAGAGTGTGCGACCCGCCACTGCAGGTCAAAGGTCAGAACCACTCCCTTATGGTCCGGCTTGTCGGTGTTCTGGACAACTGTAAAATGTTCTGCGGTTCTGGTTTCAGATGCGGTTCTGCTCAACAACATTGTGCAGAACTTCGGGATGCTGGACCTGGTGAAGAAGGTTCTGGCCAGTCACAAGAGCCAGATGGACCGGTACCGAGAGCAGTACTCTCGTAGCCTTGCCGGTCAGTACCAGAACCTCTAATCAGAGTTCCTCCATGAATTCAGGAGAGTTCAGCCAGAACATTATGACCACCTGCCTAGTTAACGGTTCATTAAACTGAATCATTCTTATTTCCACCTGTCTGGTTACATGATCACCCGCCGCTGAAAGTCTGAGGCAGAGGTCTCCACCTGTATCCATGTGTGTTTATACGTCTGTTAGCGAAATATCTCATGAAGCAGTGGACATATTTTATCTACACTCTCAAAGATTTTGTCTACAATGATCAGCTTTTGAAGTCAGGTTCAAGATGGCCGCCACATTAGCTCCAACTCAGACGGTTTGACAGATGTTGAGCTGTACGAGAGTCATCCCCAACACGTACTCCGAGGGACAGCTCAGTTTTACTGTTTATGTAGTTCTCATTTAGATTTCTGTAAATCGTTTAAACTCTTGCTACTGTTTGGCTAATTTTAGCTACTGTTCAGCTGATGTTAGAGTTCATCGTCTGTTTCTGAGGCATCACTGCAGGGAGCAGGCTGGCTGCAGCAGCTGTTTGCAGTTAATGAGGTGGTCATAATGTTTTGGCCGGTGTGTTTGATTGACAGCCTCTCCCCCCTCCTCCCCCACAGCTCTGGAGCAGCAGTGTGATGAACACCGGAAACGGGCCAAAGAGCTGAAGAGTAAATCTCAGCACCTGAACAACGTCCTGATGACCCTCACCCCGGTGACCCCACCCCCACCGCCCAAACGCCCCCGGCTGACCCGTGCCGTCTCCGGCCCGGCCGCGGTCGGCGCCGCGCCCACCCAGATCACGCTGCCCCTCAACCAGCTGGGCGGCCTGCCGTTAGGAAAGGTGCTGACGGTGGCGGGGGCGCAGGCGGGCGGGTACACCATCCTCACCTCGCCGCTGTCCGGCGCCGAGCTAGCAGCCGACGGCTCCAACGTGACTCTGCTGGAGGGCGTGGAGCCGGCGGGGGGGTCCGGCGGCTCCGGGGCCTTCGTTAAGGTGGTCGGACCTCAGTTCCAGCTGGTGACGCTGCCGCTGGCCACCACACAAAGCCCCGCCCTGCAGCAGCAGGTCAGCACCGTCACCGTGGTGGACGCCATGGCAACCGGAGCGGAGGAGTCCCAGGAGGCGGGGCAGACTGACGGAGATGATGGAGGTCAGCCAGGGCAGGGAGCAGAGGAGGAGGAGGAGGAGCAGTGAGAGGAAGGACAGCTGTGCCGGCTTCACTCTGGACTCAAACGTGAAGCTTGATTACCTCTGACCTCTGACCCCTCCCTGCTTCATGAAGGTCTCTCAGTTTTCAGAGGGAACTTTTAACGAGCTTCTGTTCTGCGAGTTCTTTGGACCGGACCTCCTGTTCTCTTCTGAGGAGCGGCGCTCGGTTTGAGAATAAATGCTCAGTGAAAAACAAGATCCAGTTTTATTATTTTTAAACAAACTACCTGAGCAGGTAAAAGGTTTCTGTTCATGTGTCTGTTAGCAAAATATCTCATGAGTCACCGGACACATTTTAATGAAACTTTCAGGAAATCATCAACAACTCTCCAACTTCAGAAGCCAGCTGGGATCAAGATGGCCGCCACAGCCCAGCTCGACCTCGATCTGCGGCTGCTTCGACCTTTATCCTAACTCAGGTTTTGGATTACCGCACAGCATTCTGGGATGTCAGCGCAGTCCCACCCGCCAGCCAGACCCGGAACAGACCATGAAAATGGCTCCGGGTGCTCTGATCCTGGAGCAGCAGCTGACGTTTAGCTGTTTTCTTGACAGCTAAATGCTCCTGTACCTTTGGTCCTGGAGCAGCAGCTGAAGTTTAGCTATTCTATGAGCAGCTAATGCTCCCGTACGTTTGCCCCTCTAAGATCAAGTCTCTGGGCTCATTTCGGCCGGCGTTGAGCTAAAGCTTAGCGTGGTCGTAGCTGAGAGTCCTCGCCGACGGTCGCTCGGAGTGTGGATCGAGTGGCTGCAGCTGCATCGTTTCCCCCTGGAAGATCCTCCAGGACTGGACAAAAAAGGGCGGCGGGTGATATGCATTCCTTCAAGGAAAGCCCGGCCTTCCAACAGCAGTGAAGAGGAACTGAGCTCCGAGCGGGTCGGGTCGGGACAAAGACACTGACTTTGTCCTGGTCTCTCCTCACAGAACCTTCTGTTCTATCTGGGTTCCTGTCTGTCAGCCTATCAGCTGGAACACTTCCTGTTTGTCTGACCCCAACACTTCCTGTTTGTCTGACCCGAACACTTCCTGTTTGTCTGACTTGAACACTTCCTGTTCATCTGACCCCAACACTTCCTGTTTGTCTGACCTGAACACTTCCTGTTTGTATGAATGGGGTCAGAACGTTGGCGTTGTTTCGGACTCAGACGTTTGGAGATGTTAGACGCCACCACGACGAGTCGATGAACTTCGTCATGACAGAAAATGTACAGAACAGCCCTTTAGTTTGGCTTCCCATTAAATGGTTATTTATTTATTATTGATTTATTCTTTGTTGTAAATAAAGTTTTAGTTTAAAAAAGGTTCACAGTGTAACGTTCTGCCGTGCTGTAAACTGCCCAGAGCTGCAGGAAACGTTTAATTTACCAAGAAACGTTCAGAGGAGGAGACGCAGCCCATCAGGAAGGTTCTGGGTCAGACGGTTCTGATCCGACCCTCGGTTTCCTTCCTGACGATCCTTACCCATCATAAAAGAATAAAAACAGAAAAGTTGGACTTTTATTCTGTAGTGGAAGACGTTTCACTTCCTGTGTTCATTTAAATTTGTCCTGATGAATCCAGTCCAGAACCGGACCGGACCGGACCGTGACGGAGGTTTCTTCCTGTAAAAGGGAGTTTTTCCTTCCCACTGTCTCCTTTGTGCTTGTTCAGGATGAGAGACCGAGACGACGTGAAGATCCAACACAATCTGCTGCTTCTCAGATCGAGAACTTTACTAACTGGTTCTGATGACGTATGTGACGGGTGTCCAAAGTCGGCCCGAGGGCCAGTTGTGGCCCCTGGAGTGATGCTGTGCGGCCCACAGCTGCAGTTTAAGAACCGTCTATATCACGGGTGTCCAAAGTCGGCCCGAGGGCCAGCTGTGGCCCCTGGAGTGATGCTGTGCGGCCCACAGCTGCAGTTTAAGAACCGTCTATATCATGGGTGTCCAAAGTGCGGCCCGAGGGCCAGTTGTGGCCCCTGGAGTGATGCTGTGCGGCCCACAGCTGCAGTTTAAGAACCGTCTCGTTTTGGGCAGCAGGGTCAAGAGGTCGCTGCAGACGTTCTGCAGATTAGTTGGTTCCTTTTTTATATAATGTAACAGCAAAACAGATTAAAAACAATCTTCTCAAAATAAGCAATATTAAAATAGAAACCTTTGGCTGTAATATTTTTATTTTCACTTCCTGGTACAAAACACCACAAACATTTACTGGTTTCTACCAGAAAGAGACTTTTGGATAATGATTCATGAACTTGTCTAAATGTTGCAGTTGATAAAATAATCACGAGGGAAACTGGACATTTTAAATGAATAGAACGTGGCATCATCTACATACGAGATGATCGACTTCATCAAACCTTCTACGAATCTGTTGTAGCGACCGACAGCTGGATGATTCTTCAGAACTTGGATCAGCCTTTTGGGTCGTCCAAGGTCCAAAAGGCTGATGGACCCGCTTTTAAAAAGGACATTTACTCAAATTACACTTTTGTTGCTGAGAACAAACTAAAATGAACTTTACAAACACAAGAAAACAACAAACATAAACCCAACAAATCAAATAAATCCTTTTAAATAAAAATATAAGCTTAGTGTTTAGATGGTTTGGATCTACAACAATTTAAACTATTTCTCCACCAAAATTAATAAACTTTTGTTCTTTCTCCAAAATATTCTTCATGTTGAGTTAAATTCACATTTTGTGGCCCACGAGTCTTTTGTCTGGTTTGAGTCCACGTATGAAAATGTTTAGACGCTCCTGGTGTGAATGTTTCTGTGGAGCCCTGAGACGACTTCTGTTGTGACTTGGAGATTTATAAACAAATAAACAAACAAATAAACAAAGTGACGTGAAGTGAGAGGAGGAGACTGATGGTTTCATTAAACTTCAGAGAAGCACCAATGTTTGTTCATCTGGTCAGAAAAAAAACGAGCATCTCTTCAGTTTGATCAGTTTTTAACAGAAAACTGTTCAACCTTTATTTATTTATTTATTTATTCATTTATTTATTCATATTTCAGGGATGTTCTTATCATTTAAAGGAAACTAGATTATTTTAATTTGCCCTTCTGATTTAGACTTTTTGATGAATAAAAAGATTTAGCTACATTCAAGTGTGTTTTTCTGTTTGAAATCAATGAGATAATTAAACATGATTAATATATTTTATTACCACAAACCGGCGCGTGTGTTTAGAACCATAAACAAAGAGAAAACTCACGAAGGACAAAAACTCACCGACTGCTTTAATATTACATTTTATTAGAATTATAGTGTATATTTTATTAATTTATTCCAAAGATTTATAACATCAGACATGAATTCTTGAACTCAAACCTAAAATAAATCCAGATTTTAAAAATGACTCCAGAAAGAAATTCACAGGAACATTTTATCTTTTTAATTATTTCTTTATTTTTTTTTTATCAGCTGGAAGTTTAAACATTTTATCAAGTGACAAATAGTTAATTTTCTGGGGATTAAACAAACCGAATTCAAACCGGTTCTGGTTGAGTCAAACCGGATCAGTCGCAGACCGAACACTCGCACTTTATGTTTACTGGAAATAAACATTTTATTTTATTTTAAAATGGAATTAGATTTCCTGCAGTTTGGGTTGGAAATTTTTATTTTCTAATTTTAAAGTTTTAGACAATTTTCAGCCAAAACTCTTAAATTATGAAACATTTAAAAATAAAACGAGGATGATTTTTATTTTAAACTGAAACTCATTATTTACAACAAATAAAATATAAGTTAAAGAATCTGCACGTGCAGTGCAGCCAAATTAAAGGGCTGTTCTGAACATTCGGTCCAAACGTCCACGTGCGTCCGGAACAAAGGCGACATTCTGACAAACAGGAAGTGGTTTTTATTCAACAAGCTGGAGGACACACACAGACACACGCGCAGGTTCTCCTCCTGCAGCAGTTCTTCAGTTCCTCCTCCTGGAGGAGTTCAGGAGCTCCTCTCTTAAAGCGGCTCCTCCTCGGAGCGCACGGAGAACTTGAACTGGCGCCGCAGGTACCCCCCGAACCTCTTGTCCCACTTCAGGTTGTTGAGTTTGGGCCGGACCCTCCGCATGAAGCCGCCGTAGCGCTTCTGGAGCTCCTCCCGGCTCTCCTCCTCCTCCTCCTCCTGCTCCCCGGAGCTACTCCTCTTTGATTTGGGGCCGAATTTGCGTAAAAAGCCGCCGTAGCGTTTAACGAACCCGCGCGCGTCCTCGTCGCCCCGCGGCGCGCCGCGCGCCTGCAGCCGCTTCAGCAGCTCCTGGTAGAGTTTGGGAGCCGCGGCGGGCTCCAGGACGGAGTTGGAGGAGGTGAAGAGCTGGTTCTTGTTCTTGTCGAGCCTCTTGATGAAGCCTCCGTAGCGCTTGACCAGCTCCGCCTGCTGCCGCTCCTCCTCCTCCTCCTCCTCCTCCGTGATGTCCGCCAGGCTCGGAACCGGAGCGCAGCCCTGCAGCTCCTCCTCACAGTCCGGACTGCAGGACTGAGGGGACACGGAGACAAGAGGGGGACACTTTGAGCTCACACATCAAACATGGCTCCTGCACCTGAAACTTTTACATTCAACAAGTTAAAACGATGATTTTAGGTTTTAAACTTCTGCTGTTGGTTTGATTTATTGTCTCAATTTAAGATAAAAGCAGCAGAACCGGAGTTTTTGTTTCCTGCGTCTTGCGGGCTGTGCGGGCTGTGCGTGAAGCTCACCAGGCGGCTGAAGGCGGCGGGGCGCAGCAGCTGCCGCGCGCATTTCTGGCACTCAGCCGAGCAGTCTGTGTGGATGGAGGGCGGCAGGCTCAGCATCAGCACCAGGACATACCACTCCATTCTGCACCGGGTCCCTGCGCGCGCACACACAAACATCAAACAGTTTGAACTCTTTCATGTGAAGTGCAGCCGCGCGTAAAGGCGCGCCGACGCGTTTGATCGTGAATAAAAGCCTGAACTGCGCGTTAGACCAAAGTTGAGGAGGTAAATAAGCACGAGGAGCTGAGTCGGTACCTTCAGGAGTTGGACAGGTTCTTCCAGCCGTGTTGAGACTCGCAGAGGCGCGTGGACCGGCTCGCGCTCCTCCGTCCGACACTTGCCGCTCGCGCGTCGCGGTTCTTTTTATGAGCCGCGCCTCGGCTGTCATCAGAGCGGCTGCTGGAACCGACCAATGGGACGGAACCGAGCCCAGCTTCAGGGAACACCCACACGGATCACCATCATCATCGTCACTCCATGGACCAGAGCTGTAAATCATCCGTTCATGTTCCAGTAACTCTGATCCCAGGTCAGATTAGATTAGATTCTAACAACAGACTCTTCATTTACTGAAAGTCAAACTATCAAACCAAACGTTTATCCTGAACCACAAGAAACGGTGCAGATTGAAAAAGTTTCAGATTTATTATTCTAATGCACGCGCTGAATATAAACCAAGGCCGAGTCACGTGACCTACATGATGAAGAAACGAGAAGGTCCGGCTCGGTTCGTCCGTCTGCTCATGTTCTTGTTTAACAGGACGACCTTCATGTTTCGTTCCAGCGCCATGAAGACATCAGTGAAACGCACCGGAGTCTTCTGGATCTTGTTTAGATGTTTATCTGCAGATTCAGCAGATCTGATAAATAAAACCATCAGATCTGTGGGTCCAGCCCCGAGGACACTGTCTTATCTCCAGTCAGGGGGGTGCAGCTTTCCATGGAGGGGGTCAAGGATCTCTGGGTTTTAGGGAAGAATGTGAGGTCGACAGACTGACCGGAGCAGCTGCTGCAGTATTGTGTACGGTGAGCCGAGCCAGTGTGGTGAAGAGGGAGCTGAGCTGCAAGGAGAAATTCTGACGATTTATGACCCAAAACGATTAAAAACTGTTTACAGGTAAACACCTGAGTTTGACGTTCAGCTCCGGGACAAACTGGGACAGCAGAGGTTCAGAGTGGACAGTGGACACGGTTACTGGACCGCTTCAGTCCGCGGGGACACCACGGTCCAGGTGAGCTCCAGGTGTGCAGATAAACACCTCGAGTACAAACAATAAAACAAATAAATAAATGAGGTCAGGACTCCAGTTCATCACAGGAACCATCGACCAAGCAGGTCTAACCACTGCTCCACCGTGCCGCCCTCCTGACAGACAGTCACGGTGTTGGTCATGTGAACTCGGACAGTTTTGATGAGACCTGCGTCAGAGTCCTTGATGGACGAAGCAGCAGGAACGCACCACGCTCAGACCGTCATCAGAAGTTCAGACGGGTCTTCAGGGACAGCGAGGACAAGCGGAGCAACCGTTTGAAACATCACGTTCACGAAGAACGTCGTCTGCAGTCAGATGAACGGTTCAGAGAAAACTCCTCCACATGAAGGAGGAGGTGAAAACATCTGACCAGATGTTTTAAAGCAGGAGTTTACTACAGACTCAATCCTTTGGAAATTGTATTTCCTCTGAGAAGCAGGCATCATGAACACCAAGGAATTCTCCATCCAGGCCAGAGAAAAAGCTGTAGAGAAGAAAAGATCAGGGTCGAGTTGTAAAATAAAATATTGAGCACGAAGCAGGAAGACGGCGTCCACGTCCGATTCTCACTGTGCTGAGAATCCCATCCCTCAGAGAAGCACGGCGGTGGCAGCTTCATGCTGCGGGGACGGTTCTCATCAGGTCAGAGCTGAAGGAAAGATGGACGGAGCAGAACAACAACAAACATCCTGTGTTGTAAAATCTCTGCAGACGGTGCACACGGTGGAGAGGCGTGTTCTGTTTACGACGCAGAAGCTGTTCAA
>NC_056508.1:47391422-47396632 GCF_014905685.2 Nematolebias whitei | reverse complement strand
CCATCCATCCATCCATCCATCCATCCATCCATCCATCCATCCATCCATCCATTCATTATTTTTACCTGCTTCTTTCTTTTCAGGTCAATCCCATATCAGCAAATATAGTTTAGATAAGACTATCATTGTTTTATTCACTTGTACAAAACAATGATTACATCAGAATTGCACATTTAAAAACAAATTTTCTTTTTAGACTCTTCAAAGTTCAACAAAGTACTTTGTTAAAAAAGTAGAATGTTTGTTTTAGAAAAATTAATTATATACAACTGACGTCTCACAGTCCAAACGTCCACATGGATAAATTTGACATTGATCCCTGGATCGTTTCAGAACCCAGTGAAGACCAGACAGTGTTGTTGGAACCCTGGAACTGGACTCACTGTTCCCCGGGTCCATGTGGCGGGACACAGAGAGGTCTGTCTGAACTGTAACGCATCACGTGAGCGTATGGAAGAAATCAGCTGTAGACCAATCTGAAAGTTCATCAGGAGAACCCGTTCAGGTTGTCCGTTCGCCTCGAGCGTTCAGAACTTCATGTCCACGTATAAAAAGCAAACACGTCGAGCTCCAGCGCGGAGCTGGCTGCTGTTATTAAGCGAGCCCGGAGCGTTTCTGGTCGTGTTCGGCAGCAGAGATGTCAGCGTGCCCACACTGAAGCAGCCTTCCTGTTTCTTTAGATGAGGTGTTATTTTGGGGGCTGAGCGAAGCCTGAAAGATCGACCTTGATGAACAAGAGTGAGTCAGGTTCACAACAAAGAAACAAATATACATAAAAACACCGTTTGTACGACGAGGAGCGCAGCTTCAACCTGGAGAGGCCTCAGAAGCAGAATAATGTCCAGATGTGGAGCTCACACTGATCACCACGACTCCGGTTTGAAAAGTTTCTTTGTGTTTTTTGTTTCTCTGAGAAAATGAAGTGAAAGCCTCATTAGGAACATCTGATTCCTGCCTACTCAGGACCTGAAAACGAGTTCCCATGGCGATGAACCCACAGAACCATTTCAACCAAAACAAATACATTTATATTCTGAGCAGATTATGAGCAGGTCTCATACAAGAATCACAGTTTAGGAAGACAAATGAAAGTTAAACCGCTGCGCAGCACAAATGTATCAAAAAGGGACTCTGAATTAAAATGGATGCTTTAATGATGGTGCTGAACAGGAAAAAGGTGAAATGCTCTCTCCAGCTACCAGCACAGTAAAACTAAACTTTAAGGTTTACTGTGCTTGTTTCTGGATGGACAGGATCAGGGTGGCCCTGTGCTGGTCTTTTACACGGGTGTCGCATCAATTATACGTGAAGGGGACGTGTCCCCCTCACATTTAAAACATATTCATTTGGAAAACCTCACATTTATCATAAAATGTTAGTTCACCCAGCCGTGTTTCTATTTCAGTGAACTAATCCATTCCCCTTGATTAATAGGAGAATAATCAAACCAGTAAAAGTCCACTCCAGGTTTTCCTGGTTACAACAACTCACCACATGCAGTGCTTCCCCGAGGTCACTTGACAGGGCGCTCATCTCTTTGGGTTTTTTTGTCAATGGGGGAGGAGGGGGAGACACCTCTGTGTTGTGCACTAGCTAACTGCTACATTAGTGTCGGCAGTTATTGACCAGGGTGGGGGGTTAGGATGCTTGAGAGAAGCAGAGCGTGCTCTATTCACACAAGGAGAGCTGTTGGTCAGGTTACTTCTTGTTGCTCTCTAAAAGTTATTGAATCAAGTGTTTACTTATGGACGTAAACGTATATGTTTAACAACCCATTAAAATACACCAGAATGCAGGAAATGGCATCTACTTTATTCAGCATTTCTGTGGGAGAACCCCCAGACCACCCACCGCATTAGTGCCCCCCCCCCCCACACACACACACACATTACAAATGCTTCTGATGCCATTGGTCCTTTACCAGCGATGAAACGTTTGTAGCAGATGCAAGTTCAGAGTTTCACGTTTCCCCTGACAGGTCCAGCTCGTCTCATTGCTGGAATCCAGCGATCCCACTTGTCTGGCTGCGTCTCCAGCTTGGAGAAAGTGTCGTGAGTCACAGTTGCAGGTATCAAACGCACATTGTTCTGTGGTCCTCCCGCTGAAATTCAGTGCCATCCCCTCAAGTTTTTAAAGCTAAAACCGGGCTAACTACAAGTGTTTTCACATGTACGGTTGTTGTGCAGTGACACATGACTAGTGGTCTAAAATTAGCATGTGTGGAGAGTGCTATTATCTGGGAGTCAGGTCACACTGCACATTTGTGACGTTTCAGCCGTTCTTGTACACAACAACAGTCGTTTTCTGTGAAACCACAGTTTTGACTCCAGGTCTCGGTGTGAAGGTCTGCGCACTCTGCTGACGGCTGCAGTAACACTTTCACTCTTAACAGCGATAATGGCGGCTGACGGCGAGTGCTGTTTGTGCTGCTCACGCTTTTCAACATGATGGAGCAAGCCAACCAGATCCTGGGTCCAAACCAACTTTCATGTTTTCACCATTTTGGATGTGACTGTTTTCATGCTGGGACTGAAGCGTCTGCACACGTGGAAGTAAAAAAAAGTCACAGCGCCAGCTAGTGACCTGACATGGGGACTTCAGCAGATTTAATGAGCACAGTGTTGCGTCTAAAAGTGTATTTTTTTCACCTCATTTAACATAAAAAAACTAATGAATCCAGAGATTGACCCCATGTGAACAGGGTCTTAGTTGCAGTTCACATGGGAATAAAAAAACAGCCCAAGTCTTTAAAAAACAGCGTTTTAAGACCCAGAAAACAGATTTTTAAAAACAGTTTCCAAAATTCTTGAAACGTCCCTCTGGTGTTTGTGTGTAGACGGCCCAAACGCCTCCTTTTGAAAACGAGGACCTTGTAGCCCCGCCTCTGGCCTAACCTGTGACCTGAGCGTGCTCACTTCTTTAGGTGGCGTTGATGTTTTCGCACCAGCATGTAAGTTTTGTGCCTCCTCCCACTTTGTTTACAGTTTTTGGTGCATTTTAATGGTGGTGTTACATACAGGCCTGGCGTAGATGCTGCAGGGTTTTGGGTCGTCTCCTGAGTCCCCGTGTGGATGAGGACGTTTCTAACAATGGTGCCATGTTTGTGAGAAAACTTTTAGAAACGACAAATAAAAAGATCATTTTGGAAAAACTTTGTTTCTGTGCGGACAAGGCCACATTCACAAGTGATCACAAGACAGACAGGGAGATGGACTGCCGGATCAGAACCTCAGAAGGTGTTGCTCCAGTCTAACGGGGTGAAGAAGAGACAAAAACTGGACCTTTTAAGTTACTGTTTTCTTAACCTTACCTGATGGTAAGATATGGTCAGTGCCTAAAAGAACCAGATCCTGGATCCAACTGAGCCGATCGTCTGTCTGCGCCTCCCTGTGTTCTCCTCGTGTTCCTGCTCCTGTTCACAGCTGACCCAAATCCTCATCACTGCAGGTGCTCCCCGCTCGTCTCATTAGTGTCACTATAAAGTCTCTATCTGTTCACTCCCTTGGCATCTGGGCGTTATCCTGCCTTTCCACGGTGTCCGTGGTCTGGTCTGCTGCCCCGTCAGCACCTTTGTTTTTGTTTAATAAATCATTATTATTTTTACTCGTGAGTCCTCCTGCCTCTGTCTGCGCGTGGGTTCGACACTTAATTAAATATCATGTCACCAAGTGGCTGAAATGAACTTCCTGTAGGGCTCAGCCTTAAATATGAGGTATCAGCTGCTTGGAACTGGTTCTTTTGGTCTGGATCCAAACCTCATGATCACAGGTGAGGTTTGGAACGCAGACGAACCAGTAAATCCAGAGCTTGTCTTTCAGCTCAGCTCCTTCTTCATCAAGACAGGCCAGAACAACACCCTCATTACTGAGAGTGAGGTCCTGATCCATCAGGAACAAGACTTCCAGATACTCCTCCGCTTGATGCAAAACCTCCGTCTGTTGCTGGTCATTTATTGTCCTTTCGGAGAACTGGACATCGTAAATGAAATGCTTACTTAACGTTTCCAGCCGCTCCTTGTTCACGTTTCTATTTCCCAGTTAGTTTTTGATTTTGTCTCCCTGGCAGAAGCAGGAGGATCTCCGGCAGCTTCCGGTCCAACAAACCAAATAAGAGCGTGTTTCTTCTCACCTCCTGAAGGACGAGGTTGTGTTTGTTTCTGCTGCTTCTCCGTGAATGATTAATCCACTCCTCAGGCCTTTCACATTCACTCGCTCACTCGCTGCCGCTCCGCCGATGACAGCATGAAGGCGGATGTTTGGTCAAAGTTAGTATTTTATAAGTCGTATTAAATTATTTCATGGCACTGTTTCCTCAGATTTGTTCATTTTGAGAATTATGACTCTGGCTGCTGCACATCAGAGAAATTCATTAATATGATGTAATCTGTCTCGAGGGAAGTGTTGTGAATGTTGCATTGATGAACATGACCCAACGTCACCTTTTTTGTTTCTTTTAGAAACGGGGGGATGAAAACAAGCACCATACAGTCTTAAATACTTTAGATACCTCTCGCTCGTTTGCCGTTAGGGACTCATTTAGACTGATTTTATGTCCACGTCTACTCTCAGAGCTCTTGTCTGCAGTAATGTGGGTGTCGCTCCGTTGCTCAAAGGAGCTGATCTGAAAAGCTTTTTGCGGGGTCCCTCAGGTGTCAGAGTTAAAACCAAAACTCTTCATATTTTATTCAAACGAATGTTTAAACGTGGGTTGGATTTGTAATTAGTGGTCGAGAGGAGGTGGCATTAATATTCAGTTGGACGGTCAAAAACTCACGACCACACCGGTGCTGAGAACTTCACAGAGCTTGTGCTTTTATTAAACACACACGAACAACCTACAAGGCCCGGGTGAACGGCTGCTCTCTCACACATGAAGCAACCAGAGTTCATACAAGCCGTAACGTTACCTTAGAGTTAAACTACAGTCCATCTCACAGTCCACGTGTCCACGTGTCTTCTCCCAAAACTCTGTACTGAAGGTAGGGGGGGCACACCTGTGACATCACTTACCTGTAACTGAAGCTGGCTGAAAGAGACGGTGCACAACTACAGCTGTTCTGATGTTCCTGTCAGGGTTTAGTGCTGGCAGGACCCAGAGAAGATAGCTGGTTATGTCCCCTAACATTGTTGCTGCTTTACCTCCTCTTCAATTATTTATTGATCTTATTTATCTATCTATCTATCTATCTATCTATCTATCTATCTATCTAT
>NC_056508.1:47390880-47391322 GCF_014905685.2 Nematolebias whitei | reverse complement strand
GCACACCTGTGACATCACTTACCTGTAACTGAAGCTGGCTGAAAGAGACGGTGCACAACTACAGCTGTTCTGATGTTCCTGTCAGGGTTTAGTGCTGACAGGACCCAGAGAAGATAGCTGGTTATGTCCCCTAACATTGTTGCTGCTTTACCTCCTCTTCAATTATTTATTGATCTTTTTAATATTTGTTGTTTTTTTTTTGTTGTTTTTTTTTGTATGAATGAGAGCTACAGATTGCCATGTAATTTCCTTCGGGAGCAATAAAGTATCTATCTATCTATCTATCTATCTATCTATCTATCTATCTATCTATCTATCTATCTATCTATCTATCTATCTATCTATCTATCTATCTATCTATCTATCTATCTATCTATCTATCTATCTATCTATCTATCTATCTATCTATCTATCTATCTATCTATCTATCTATCTATCCATC
>NC_056508.1:47385759-47390870 GCF_014905685.2 Nematolebias whitei | reverse complement strand
ATCCATCCATCCATCCATCCATCCATCCATCCATCCATCCATCCATCCATCCATCCATCCATCCATCCATCCATCATTAGCTGACGATGTAAATATGTTTAGGTGAAGAGAGAATCTACAGAAGTGTTTGGATCATGTCAGAGTCACTTAACTCAAACTCCTGAATGAAGGGAAGCTGGATCAAGAGATTGTAGCCTTTTCTGCTGTAATGAGGACGTTGCTCCGGTCTGTCATGGTGGAAAAGGAACTGAGCTGAAGGAAAACATTTTGTCTACATTCCAACACTCACCTGCGGTCACGAGGTTTGATTCACGACCAAAGGACCAGATCCCGAAACGTTCTCAGAGGGTTCTTCATTTCAAAAGGGACCTGTTCCCTCGGCTTTCAGTTTTTTATTTAAACTTTATTTATCCAGGAAGTCTCATTGAGCCACGAGAACTCATTTTCAAGAGAGACCTGTTTTAGGGAGCAGATGGGGGTTAAATGCCTTGCTCATGGGCCCAGAGTGGGGCGAATGAGGGTGGGGGCAGGTGTGGGTACTTCACCTACCCCACCCACATTTTTGATGTTGTTGATACCGGGGCTTGAACCGACGATCTTCTGATCACAGGCCCACCTCTCTAACCTCTGCGCCACCACTCCCCGTTAAGTTTGTTTTTACTCACGTGTGTTACTCTCCTCTGGAGTTTCGGTGCGGGGAGATTTAAAAACACGTTTTTCTTACGTTACACCCAGTTTGTGGACCGGAGCAGAAAATCTCAGTTTGCACAAATGTTCAGGGCAGTGTGGACGAGTTCGATTGAGACTGAGTTGGACCAAAACGACTACGACCCGATCGTTTCTCAACATGGGATGGTCGCCCACGGGTGCACGTCGGTCACCCTCAGCTCCGCGCTCGTACTCGGCCTGCAGCGATGCGTGTGCAGCCTCGGGTTTTATAAACGCTCCTGTGTTTGAGCAGCCCTGTTTGCGTTTTGACATTCTTCAGTAACCTGGAGACACCTGCATCCCATCGAGTGCTTCGGCTCCTCCACGCTGCTGCTCTGAGCCTCAGTAAAGCCCCGTGTTATCTTCCATGGTGTGGTTTACAGCACATTTACTGTGTTACCTCGTACTGTTTGTCTTGTGTTCAATGGGCATGACAGAAAGGCACCTACTTCCCATTTCCCTGCTCTCGTTCAGCAACGAGCTCCTGTACGTCTGCAAACACGCCGTCGTCGTGACACAGTGGCCGACAAAGTGTTTGAAGAGTAACCTCTCCCAGGTGTTTCCATGCATCATCATCGTCGTCGTCGTCTCACACACACACGCTGCACCCCCGTCCCCTCCCGCCCACCAACCCCTCGGTGACGCCTCACACCTCCACCAATGAAAAAGATCTGCTAGGAGACAAAAAGCGAGGTGAGCGCACGAGCGACAACAACACCGCCAACCTGAGCTCCGCGCCGAATCTGGTGTGAAGGTAACCATAGCAGCCGTTAAGAGAAGCTGCCATCACCACCAGAAATAAACCTTCTTGATGGGCGGGGGATCACTTTCTGCATTTTCACCTCAATGAATAGAGACACGAAGTGAAGGTGGCGGCGACGGGCGGGGACGTCTCGAAAACAAACAACTGTTGCAACTTTCATGTACGTCACGCTCTATTTGCACACAGCTAATGTCTTCATGAAAGAAGACTTGTTTTTTATTATTTGGAGTTGGTTCTGTGAGCAGGATGAGTTGTTCGTGCTGTATATTCAGTGAAGCTCTGCAGAGGTGTGCTGAAAAGGCCCCTGAAAGGACGACAACTCAAAGCCAGCCTTGATTGCAGCCGGATGAATAAAAGCCTGTGAATGGGCAACCTTGAAGATGGTAAAATGGAGCGATGAGCATAAAGAACTCAGAAATCTAAATTTATAAACATCTTCTTTGTCCTGAGTCCAGATTAGCATCATTGATCAGGAACAACAAGAAGCAGAAATAGATTCAAACGGTAAATAACCCCGTTACACCAGCTGGTCCTGGAGCAGATTGTCTGGTGGGAGCGAACAGAACCATCCGTTAGGAGTCAGGACCAGCGTTCAGATGTGTGAGGAGACCCCACAGACCCACAGTCAGCGAGATCTGGACCGAGTATCTGCAGGAAAAGTAGTCCAAATAAAGCAGAGCCTGTTTGTTCTGTCAGTGCTTCATTTATAAACCAAACGATGCTGGAACGCAAATAGTGGTGGTGGGGGGGGGGGGGGGGGGGTCTGGGGGTCTTCCCCCAGACATGTTTGAATAAAGTAGATGCCATTTCCTGCATTCTGCTGTATTTTAACAGTTGTTAAACATCTACGTTTCCCTACATAAGTAATTACTTGATTCAATAACTTTTAGAGAGCAACAAGAAGTAACCTGACCAACAGCTCTCCCTGTGTGAATAGAGCACGCTCCGCTACTCTCAAGCATCGTAACCCTAACCTGAATTCACTGTCCTGCTTGTCAATGTCCTCCTCCACATGTGAAACCCCCAGGCTCCTCCCCCATCTGTTCATGGCGGCTGTGGGCTCCTGCCCAGGTACCACAGCCTGGTTAACTCTCACCCACACCATTCCACCTGCTCCAGTATCTCCACTGCCTTCATGTACTTCAGTTCTTGGTTGTTTGGTTGTACAATGAGAAGACTTTTTAAATGAAAGTAAACTGGATTCTTTTCTACATTTTGATCGCTGTTATTTTGAAAAATTGGTGCCTTTGTTTTGATACGTGACGTACGTCACCCATCAAACATTTATCTCATTGTATTTTCAATAAACAATCTAAATTTTATTAATGACCCACTGAATCTGTCAAACTGATTTGTAGTTTAGTTGTGCTGTTGGATTATATTTCTGTGTTTTTAATTAAATTGTCAATGACTGAACTTTTAGGGTTGGAGATTTATTTTAAGGGTAAAAGTGGAAATGTTTACTTGAAGGAGCAGCTCTGATGTGATGTTAAGAAGCTCATAAGTGGCTGTTGTGTTTAAAATGAGTGTTTATGTCATTATTTTTAAATTACATGTCCAATATAAGTTTTATTCGTTCAAGGCTGTCAAATTTGTCCATAACTTTATAATTAGTAAGCCTGAGAGTGACCGGATCGGAGCAAACATTCACCAGAACGTACCCTGTCAAAATAAGAGCGTTCTCAGATCCTGTTCCGGCAGGATCTGGCTCAAAAGAAGCCCTGGATCTTGGGCTTTAGAACATATTTCGAGCTGAGGTTCTGGACTCGGACCGGACCGCTGCAGCACCTGTTGTTTGGGATCGTGGTCCTGCAGCTGGAGTCTGTTTTTCTGTTTGATTTAGTTCCTTGAGGTTATCTTTCAGTTTTATTCCCGGAGGTCCAGTCCTCCGCTTCCACCCACAAACTGGCCGTTCAGGCTGTTTATGGTCTTGTCTCCCGTTTCTCAGACGTCTTTTTACCTTCGGAGCCTCCAGATCCCCCAGGTCCTCGGGTAAAGCTCTTGTGATTGGACCTAATGTTAGAACCAGAACCCATGATGAGGCGTTCCACCTGAGGACCTGAGATCCGCTGAGAGGGTTCATGTTTTAAAAGCATTCAGTCTGGCTTTACTTCATTCATTTACTCATAAATGTTTCTGTCCTTATTTCAGTCTTACTGGAGTTTGTAAAAGCTGGTTTTTGTAGCTCTTTGGACCTTTTGGACGGTTCTGAGTTTGTTTCTTGTTGTGCGTCCAGATTTCCTGATATTTACACTTGGCCTGTTTCCTCCTCGTCTCTGTTTCTGACTAGAGGTGTTATTTTATTATTTCTTCCATGTGAGCTGAAAGAAATGTTTATATTCAACGCAGCTCCAGGTCACCTGTTAGCCTGTTAGGTGTTTGTTCTGGAGCCGCTGACCCGGTCATCGGTCCGTCACCTGAACCAGACAACTCCCGTCTGGTGAGGATTCGTCTGTTTCACACCTGGAGCCATCGTCTGTTTGGTGTCAGAACGACTCGACCCCACACCTGCAGCAGACACATTCACTGGACCTGACAGAGCTTCGGTTTTTCACTCCACACACGTACAAGAGCAGATCTTAAGATGTGAACAGAACCTCCTGGGATCCGTCAGTGGAGCAGGTCCTACGAGTGAAACACGATCCGTGACGCTGACTCCGTGTTGTTTCTTCCACCACCGTAAACCAACACCAGCCTCCTGAAAAAACCGAACCAGAACAAGCCGAGGAAAACACCTGGATCCAGATCTACAGGTTTTAGAAGAACATTTTGTTTCATGTTGTCGAGAACAGAGGAGGTTTTTGGTTCTCGAAGCTCCTCTTGTTGCTTCAAACGGAGAGTTTTGTCCCGGTTATCTGCACACGCCAGTCGGAGCCTTTGTAACAATGAAACCAAACATCTGTAGAGAATAACGTCCACCTGAGAGAAGATTGGAGACTTGGGGGCTCATGGAGAGTTTGAGAGGAAGGTTCTGCTCAGTGGAGTTCTGAACGCGTGCTGGGCTGACAAAAAAAAAGAGAAAAGTTTACGGGCTTTAAGTTGCACCGACTGAGTTGTAATATCTGAGACTGTCAAAAGTCAGGGTTTTTGGCAGCTGCAGGAGAGGATCAGGATCATAACTGCGAGAACACGTCTTCACAGGCAGGTGGGGGGAGAGTCACCTGACAGAGCGTGCAGAGGTGACGTCACCGGCACTGGTCACAGCGCAGCTGCGTAGGAGCGCTGTGATGAACGTGGTCTGTGGAGCAAATCTGAGAGACGAAGCGGGGGTCATGCACAGGTAGTCAGAGGTCCAAGAGCAAATCCAAAAGGTCAATCCATAATCCAAAATCCTAAGGCAGATAAACGTAGTCGTACCAAGGTCAGATGGGAAGAACAGAACCAGACGAGGAGCAGGCAGAAACTGTGAACACAAGACGAGGTGTGTGGTCGAAAATCCAGAGAACAAGGCGTGAACAAGAACAGGAAGGCTGGATAATCAGACACCATGAAGAGGTACGATAATCTGGCAGAGGTGAGTGGTGAGAGGCGTTCTTAAATAAGGACAGGAACAGGTGCAGCGAAACAACACCAATAATAGTAACAACAACAACAATATTAATAACACCACCACCACAAATAATAACTATAAGAACAGCAC
>NC_056508.1:47384948-47385749 GCF_014905685.2 Nematolebias whitei | reverse complement strand
CCACAAACAACAACAACGATAATAATAACTTAGCAGCTGCTGAAATACATGCCTATGTTTTAGCTGCTGTTTGGCAGAAAATGAATTTAAACTGAGCCTCTTTTAGCTTCTTCCTGTTTATTAGCCGATGCAGCTCGTCATGTTTCTGTTGTTCTTGTTTACGGAGAAGACTGAAGATTTGTTGACTGAAAACTCAACATTTCTCACTTCCTGCACCGAACGATTTTTAAAATGTGAAGAAAACTCAATTATATCTCCGTCAGGCATCTTAAGAAAGAAAAGAAAATGTTCATCAAAGACCAGAAAGATGCTCCGTCCTTCAGCTGATCTTCTGCTGGATTCAAGTCTCAGCTCTTTGCTGCAATTGAAAACCTATTTTCAGACAAACTGGGTTATTTTGGTATATTTTTTTAAACAAATTGTGTCACTGTGACAAGAACAAAGAGGTTTAAATTAAAATCCTCTAAAATAAAAATGGTTCTTAAGAGGCTTAAACAACAAAACATTTATCTGAAAATGAGTGAAAACAGCCGAAGTCCAAAGAAATTCTGAAAGACTTTCAAGAAACCTGGAAAATTTTTGATCCAGAACCACTTGAACAGATTACAGGAAAGTTCAACTGTTTGTACGGAAAATATACGATGTGATAACTGAGCGCTGTATGACGGCTGAATTCTGCTGAATTCTGTTCTGCTGAATTCTGCTGAATTCTGCTGAATTCTGCTGAATTCTGCAGAAGTAGCTTAAACTGAGTGGTGAAGCTAAAACAAACAAAACAGATGCTAAATGAGTTAAACAGAG
>NC_056508.1:47383717-47384848 GCF_014905685.2 Nematolebias whitei | reverse complement strand
CTCTAAAATAAAAATGGTTCTTAAGAGGCTTAAACAACAAAACATTTATCTGAAAATGAGTGAAAACAGCCGAAGTCCAAAGAAATTCTGAAAGACTTTCAAGAAACCTGGAAAATTTTTGATCCAGAACCACTTGAACAGATTACAGGAAAGTTCAACTGTTTGTACGGAAAATATACGATGTGATAACTGAGCGCTGTATGACGGCTGAATTCTGCTGAATTCTGCTGAATTCAGATGAATTCTGCTGAATTCTGCAGAATTCTGCTGAATTCCGCTGAATTCTGCTGAATTCTGCAGAAGTAGCTTAAACTGAGTGGTGAAGCTAAAACAAACAAAACAGATGCTAAATGAGTTAAACAGAGGCTAAAGTTGATTAAACAGTTGCTAAAATAAGATCAAATGTCGGCAATAGCAAATATGTAACTAAAAGTAACAAAATGTATGATAAAGCAGTGAAAAGCTAAAAGTAACAAACTGGTAGCTATAAGCTCAAAGTAGCTGAACGATAGCTAAAAGCTATAAAATAATGTAACTAAGAGCTAAAAGTAGCAAATAGTAGCAAAAAGTTAAAGGTAGAAAACAGTAAATAGCTAAAAGTAACAAAATAATAGCTAAAAGCTAAAAGTACCACTGGTCAGTGCTGCGTTCATGTTTCTGCGCTGCCTTCAGGTACCTTTATGTTGCATTCAGGTACCTATTTCATGCTGCGTTCAGGTACCTGTTTCATGCTGTGTTCAGGTACCTGTTTCATGCTGCATTCAGGTACTTGTTTCGTGCTGAGTTCAGGTACTTGTATCACCCCAGATCAGTGATTTCAGCGCACAGGAAACTCCAAACAAAAGCAGTATCTGTATCCGTGTCGTTTTACTTCAGCGGCTGTGGCCTTCAGGTTTCCGTGGTAACGACGTTTTAGTTTTTTTTATTTTCTGACTCAGAAGCTGGAGAGAGAGCGTCCCTGAAACTTGTGAAAGACATTTTCTCCTGAAGCAGAGAAAAGAAAATTATAAACAATACAGACAGATCTCAACAGCAACACAAAACCTCTGCAGGCAAGGTCAGAGTCACCACACATACACAAACACACACTGAACACACACAAACACACACTGAACACACACTGAACACACA
>NC_056508.1:47383379-47383617 GCF_014905685.2 Nematolebias whitei | reverse complement strand
CACACACACTGAACACACACACTGAACACGCACGGTGAACACACACAGTGAACACACACACACTGAACACGCACGGTGAACACGCACGGTGAACACGCACGGTGAACACACACACACTGAACACACACACTGAACACACACACACTCTGAACACACACTCTGAACACACACTCTGAACACACACAGTGAACACACACACACTGAACACACACACTGAACACGCACGGTGAACACACAC
>NC_056508.1:47377182-47383279 GCF_014905685.2 Nematolebias whitei | reverse complement strand
ACACACACACACTGAACACGCACGGTGCCATGTTAGCAGCTGATTGTTCTCCTCCACTTCTTCTGGACATTTGGACTCACTGACAGACTGTTTTTATTTAAATCTGTAAACGTCGCATCATTTACAGATTTTCCTCAAAAAGCCCGAGCGTGTCGTTAAACATGATGTTTTTCACATCAGACATGAACTGTTGACACCAGGAGGCTGCAGAGCAGAAAAACAAGTCTTTATGGTCTTTATGACGTCGGCACATCATCTCTCAGCTTTGATGTCTCTAAATTCAGCAGGAGGGACAAACAAACATGAAACGTCCAGAGGAGACTTTATGGGTGTTATTTGGAGTCCACCAGCAGAGGTCAGGAGAGCATGTTTTTGAAGTTCCTCCTCGTTAGAGAAGTTTCAGATCAGACAGAGCACCTGAGATGTTTCTGTAAAGTGCTGCGTGTCACCAGGCTCGTCTTTGTTGCTGCTGCTCCCACATCAACTTTCATTTATTACTTAATCCATCGTAAACTGGAGCTCTTAGCTGCACAACGATTCTGAAGATAAATCCCATCAACAATCAAAGTTTACAGATTAAACTTAAAACTGCACCATTGTGAGGAAAACGTGATTATTATGGATCTGATGGCAGCAACAAGATGATCCAGGTCCAGGTTCCTCTGAAGCATCTCCTCATCTTCTAACAACAATCTGTAAACTTATAGTATCTGAGGAGACCAGTTGTTGCAGGGTCTGGAGGACCTGTTGGATGGATGGATGGATGGATGGATGTTGGGTGGATGTATGCCTGATGGATGGATGAATTGTTGGATGATGGATGGATCATGGATGATGTATTGATGGATGGATAGATGGATGTTGACTGGTTGGTTGGATGGATGTATATATGGATGAATGCTTTATGGATGGATGGATGATGGATGGATATTTGGATGAACATTGGATGGATGGATGATTGGATGATGAATATTTGATGGATGGATGATTGGATCATGAATGTTCAATGGATGGATGATGGATGGATTATGGATAGTTGGATGAATGTTGGATGGATGGATGATGGATGGATGCATGGCTGGATAGTTGGATGAATGTTGGATTGATGGATGGTTGGATGATGGATGTATGATTAGATGATGAATGTTCAATGGATGGATGATGGATGGATGTTTGGATGGATGGATGGATTAATGTTCAATGGATGTATGGTTGGATGTATGGTTGGATGTATGCATGGTTAGATGGATGGATGGATGCATGTATGGTTGGATGGATAGTTGGATGAATGTTGGATTGATGGATGATTGGATGATGGATGTATGATTAGATGATGAATGTTCAATGGATGGATGATGGATGGATGTTTGGATGGATGGATTAATGTTCAATGGATGTATGGTTGGATGTATGGTTGGATGTATGCATGGTTAGATGGATGGATGGATGCATGTATGGTTGGATGGATAGTTGGATGAATGTTGGATTGATGGATGATTGGATGATGTATGTATGATTAGATGATGCATGTTCAATGGATGGATGATGATGGATGGTTGGATGGATTAATTTTTGATGGATGGTTGGTTGGATGTATGTATGGTTGGATGGATGGATACATGTATGGTTGGATGGATAGTTGGATGAACGTTGGATGGATGATGAATGTTGGATGGATGGATGAATGAATGGATGGTTGGATGGATAGTTGGATGAATTTTGGATGGATGCAGGATGTTAAAGATTAAATTATTTTTTAACAAGAACTGAAATAAAAAGTTAAACCTACATGTTTTTTCAGTAAATTAAAAACCATCATAAGTTTTAAATTAATTACTTTAAGAAATGCTAATTTCATTAAAAATAATTATTTGACATGTTTAGTATAAAAGTTGTGAGTTTTAAAAATCTCAAATAGTTTTTAAATAAAATTTTATACAAATCCATAAACTCATTTAAAAACACTCACAGCGAATAAGCACGACTTTCTTCATCTTTTTGTGTTTAAACTTTATCGTCTTTTTTATTACAAATCAAACCGATAAATTAGTCGGTAATTTATTGTGACCAAAGTAATTAAACTTGTAGAGTTTGAAGTGTTTTAGTCAGAATTATTACTTTGCTCAGACCTTGATGTTTAAAGTAAAACCTTTATGTTTAATCTGGTAAATAACCTCAAACATGACACGGTCCGTTTGACGGACGTCGGTCGGCCCTGGTTGGAGTTCTGCTGATCCCAGAGGCCTCGGCTAATTCCTCCTTTGAGTGGAGCCACAAAACAAAGCTTCACCGGCTGCTGAGCCGAGACAAAAGGCCCGTCTGCTGCGAGGGAGGCCCGGCACGACACGCAGTTCTTCACAACAACACCTCTGACCCGGTGGGTTTAGAGCTGAGCCGCTCGCTTCTGATGACTTTATGTAACATCGTGACAGCAGCTGGAGCGGAAAAACACAAAACTTTCAGATTTAAGCACCTAATAAACATTTGACTCAAAAACAAACAAGATTTATTACAGATGTAACAAAATAAACAATAAAAATACACAAAATGAGCAAAAGAAACCAAACAAACTAGAAAAATCACATTTCCTGTGAAAATGCTTATTGCAGAAGCACTTGCTGAAGAACTGCTGAAATCAGCTAAAAACGTGATGAAGTGTAGCTGAAATGGAAGAACAAGTCTTAATTAGCATAAGAAAGCAGAAAGAACACGTGTGCTGAATTAGGATTAAATAAGCTGAAATAAGCACAAAATAGATGAACAGCAGCTGAAAATGAGAAAAGAATCTTATACTAGCAGAAGGAAGTGGAAAGAGCTGAAATGAGCTAAAACGTTTGGAATTAGCTGAAAAAGTTAAAATTAGCATAAAACAGCTAAATAGTAGATGAAATAGCAGAAAAAGCTGCAACTATCAGAAATAAGCTAAAAGGAGCATAACAAGCTGAAATTGACATAAATAAGTTATTACGCTGAAAGTAGCTGAAATTCTCATGAAAAACTTGAATTTATCTGAAAACATGCTAAAAAGGCAGCTGAAAGGATAGAACAAGCTTAAATTAGCCGAAGAAAGCAGAAGGAATATTTGCTGAAAGAAGCAGAAACGAGCACTAAAAAGTGGCAATTATATGAAAAAAGCTGAAATTAGCACAAAAACAGCTGAAGGTAGCTAAAAAGGCAGGAAAAAAAGCTTAACTTACAAGAAGGAAGCCGAGAGAGCAGATTTTAAATGAATGAGGCTGAAAAACGTTGAAATGAGTGTGAAGTCCTCACATCTTGTTCAGGGGAAAGGAACTGGAATGTAACGACAGGCTGGACAGAGGAAAGTTTCAGGAGAGACATGAGACAGAAGAGTGTCAGCAAGGGTCAAAGGAAAAGTTTAGAGGACAGTGGTGAGACCAGTGTGGTCTGGAGACAGAGACATGGACAAAAAGACAGGAGACAGAACTGGAAGTGGCAGAAATGAAGATGTTGAGGTTCTCCTTAGGAGAGACAAGGATGGAGAAGATCAGGGATGAGACCATCAGAGGTACAGCACAGGTTGAACAACTGGGAGATAAAGTTAGAGAGGACACACTGAGATGGTTTGGACATGTCCAGAGGAGGGACAGTGGTTTGGACATGTCCAGAGGAGGGACAGTGGTTTGGACATGTCCAGAGGAGGGACAGTGAATGTATGGATGCAGTTAGAGAGGACATGGGGGTGTTGTAGGGAGGATAGATGACGCAGAGGACAGAGTGAGGACAGAGGACATGAAGGTAGACGGAGGAGGACTCTCTGTGGAGACCCTGAGGTGGAACAGCTGAAAGAAAAATTGGATTGGGACAATATTTCTCCAAAATGCTCCAGATGAATGAAGTGAAACGGGGAACCATAAATGTGACGTTTAAGTTGTATTTTTAATACATTCAAAGATTGTTTAAACACTTGGCCACTACAGACTGCTGGGTGTAGGTCAGTGAGGACATTAACTGACTGGGGCTTCAGGATGTAAAAATAAAGTATAAAAAGGAGTGAAGATCTGAGGTCGCCATTTGTTTCCAACATGGCCGACAACTGGTCCAACAGTGCAACATAAAGACGCTCAGCTGCTGGTTGTGTTGAGATTGTGAGCGAAATTAAGACGTTTGACTTATTTTGATTAATCTTTAGACATTATCCTTTTATTTTAAATTTAGTGCGGGGAAATCCCTTCGTATATTGTTTGGCGTCATTGTGTCCAAACAGGTCTCCCTTGTAAATGAGTCTTCGAGGCTCATTGTGATTTATCTGTCTAAATAAGGGAATGAACTGTGAAGCTGAGGGATTCTCCTTTTGAAATGCTGGAATTCCCGATGACGTCAAGAAGAACTGAGTTTTCAAAGTTCAGCTTTGAAGACTTTGGAGCTTGAGCTGTGAGATGCAGAGTCTGAGCATACAGCAACTGTTGCCGGAGTTCCTCCCCACTCTGAGCTTCATGGGAGAGAAGGTGTGTGAAGAAACAGATTGAATAAAACATTAGAGATTAAAACAGGGGCTGTACATCAAACAGTAATTGGAATGTGCAGAATGTAAACTGAACATGTGAAAAACATCTGTTATTAATAATTATATTGATTAATGTCCTACTGCTACTTTTTCATTCAACCTTTATTTATACAGGTTAATCCCATTGAGCCTCAAGGACTCATTTACAAGAGAGACCCGATTTTTAACTAAGAATGATGACAACAGTGGACAATCCTAAAAGAAAGATTATAAACTGAGAAGAATAAATGAAAGAAAACTATTAAAAAACAGCTAAAGTGAAAACAGGAACATGTTCCTGGCAAAAACCAACACAGACATACTAAAATAAAATTATAACAACAACAATAAATCATAAGATGATTTTGGAAAAATAAATTATATAACTGTTTTTAGCCCACGCGTGTTTTTGCAGATGGACCCTAACGTGAGGCTTTGAACACACCGAGGTACACGTGCGCCCACTCCCCCGTCCAGCTCCGCCCCCTCCCTCCTTTACACAGGCAGAACCCGAACTGGTCGAATCAGAACCAGCCTCAAATTATATTGCACATCGGAGAAAACTTTAATCTTTAATTTTATGTCATATTCTAGCTTCAATCGACTTAAATAAACGAGCTTAAATCCAAACAAACTAGCTTGTTTGCTAATTTCTACAGCGGCATTTCCGGGTGCTGCGTTCAGCCTCAACCAATCAGCGAGCTGCTGCTGCTAAGCCACGCCCGCTGTTCTCTGAGAGCGCTGGAACATTTTGTCAGGGAAACCAAATTAGTTAAAACAACTGGCCTGACAGCCCGCGGCGCGTCACCGCAGGTAGTGTTTTAAACAAAAAGAGCTCGGCTCGAACCTCCGAACCTCGCCGGCGGACGTTAGGACGACCAAACTTTACCCGCTCAGAGTTTAAGTAATGACAGAGAAACACGCCCTCGCTTCATGCCTGCTTTCAACAAAAAGGAAGTTATGGATCTTCGAAACGGGAAGAGAAGAAAGGTAAGCGGGGGCGTGCGGCGCTGCAGGCGGACTGTGGCCGCCAGGATGAAGCGGGAGGCGGGGAAAGTCCTCCGCTCGCTCACGGTGGAGAACAACATCAACGGTTCCGGGCTCATGGACGACGACGAGGAGGAGGAGGACTGCTTCTCCGTCAGCTTCCTCCGGGCTGACCCGCCCGGTGGAGCCTCGGCCGTGTCGCCCCGGTACAGCCTGCTCCGGGAGGTGGGCCGGGGCAGCTACGGGGTGGTGTACGAGGCCGTGGCCCGGAAGACGGGGGCCAAGGTGGCGGTGAAGAGGCTCCAGTGCGACGCCCCGGAAAACGTGGAGCTGGCCCTGGCCGAGTTCTGGGCCCTGACGAGCCTGGAGAATCGACACCAGAACGTGGTCCAGCTGGAGGAGTGCGTGCTGCAGAGGAACGGCCTGGCCCAGAAGATGAGTCATGGCAACAAGAGGTCCAGACAGTACCTGCGGCTGGTGGAGACCTCACTGAAAGGTACCGGAGGACTCGACGACAGGGTCCAAACGAACCTTAACATATCTAATAACTGTCTAAACCCGATAAGAACCGTTAATCAGAAGCTAAAACACTTTACGTTTCAGGAC
>NC_056508.1:47375658-47377082 GCF_014905685.2 Nematolebias whitei | reverse complement strand
GTGCAGCCATGACTCGACGGCCCGCAGTGATGATCGGCAGGTCAGTGGGGGCGAGTGACGCAGTTTCCTCCTCGTTCTTTAAATCCAGTTTCACTGCAGCCAAAACGTCACTTTAAGTCATAAAAATAGACTTAGAGGCAGCAGAGAGACGCGTTTTACTAAATGTTTACAGCTGATCGAAGCTGGACTAGGAGTCACAAAGATTGATAGAAAACAGACTTTAAAGACATGAATTGTTTCATAAAGAAAATATAATGCGCTGCTTTAAATATTAACTTTGAAAACACCGGGTGTTAAAGCGGCACGAGTTGATTTGCAGCAGAAACCTGCTCACCCAGTTTAAATTAAAGCTGATTTTTAACCTTTCTTAACTCTGATTTACCTGAGAGGAGGCTCGTCCGGTAAAGTTTGACTCCTCCGGGTGCTTTCTGTAGTGCAGAACTTTCCATGGAGCAGATTCTCACTCCTCTGGAGCTCGAGCTCGGACTTTGGCTGCTTTTTGCTCATTTTCAGCCCCGGTCATTTTCAGAGGAATGTTTTTGTGTTTGAGCAGCAGGGGTGAGAATTATAATCGCCCCAGGATTTGATTCTGAATCAAAAGCTGCAACGTGAGTTAAAAACAACAACGAAACAAGATTATGATGCCGCCCTAATCCCACCTGCAAACATCACCCTGAGCAGAGAAACTCCCCGACCTAAAGAAAAACAGTACGTAGGATCGTTCGTCCAGGTAAATGAATCACAAAAACGTTAAATCGTGTCATCTGGACCGTTTGTTTTGGGGAGAAACGTTTCATCCGAAAGACTTAGTCAGTCTGAGGCCTGTGGAGTTCACAGAAACTGGCTGTACACGTGCACAAAGACGACCATCGGTCGAAAACAACTGATCAGTGCATAAGAATCAAACGTTCTAGGCAAAGTGTCACCACACCTGACCAAACAACAACCTTTGGCCGGCTTGTCCTCAGGCTGGTTCGGTGAAGGCGGCCATTTTACCTATAACATTTGATTGTTGTGCATGCTGATTGTTTCCGACTGATGGTCTTGTTTGTGCACGTGTACAGCCAGTTTCTGTGAACTCCACAGCAGGTTGCCTTTAAACACATCAAGGAGGAGCTATTTATACACGACAGATCCTGGTGGCAGGCCTCAGACTGACGAAGTCTTTTGGATGAAAGACGAAATGTTTCTCCCAAAAAGAAACCGTCCAGATGACACGATTTAACTATTCTGTGTCTCAGACCTAAAATAAACTAAATTCTAAACTGTGGCATAAATAAAAATGTATCTATAAAAGATTATAGAAACTAACAAAAGAAGTCAAAATTCTGAGTTCAGGGACATGTGGTTCTGTGGCGATGCATCGTGTTCCAGGATTCTTCAATGTTTCCATCACTCAGTTTATTTTATTTTTTGTCTCATTA
>NC_056508.1:47373193-47375558 GCF_014905685.2 Nematolebias whitei | reverse complement strand
CTGATCTAGACCACTGGTTCTGGTGCAGGTCACGTCTTGGTTCTAGGCTGCTGATGGACTCAAGTCCGACTCTTGTCTTTTGCCATCAGGTGAGCGTATCCTTGGTTACCCCGAGGAGCCGTGTTACCTCTGGTTCGTCATGGAGTTCTGCGAAGGCGGCGATCTCAACCAGTACATCCTGTCCCGGCGGCCCGACCCACAGACCAACAAGAACTTCATGCGCCAGCTGACGAGCGCCATCGCCTTCCTGCACAAGAACAACATCGTCCACCGCGACCTGAAACCAGACAACATCCTCATCTCCCAGAAATCTGGTTCTCCGGTTCTGAAAGTGGCGGACTTCGGCCTCAGTAAGGTCTGTGCCGGCCTGAACTCTAAAACCAGTGAGGAACACCCCGCAGCCGGCAGGGGGAGCAACCAGAACGGCGTCGTCAACATAAACAAGTTCTGGCTGTCGTCTGCTTGTGGGTCGGACTTCTACATGGCCCCCGAGGTGTGGGAGGGCCACTACACGGCGAAGGCCGACATCTTCGCTCTAGGCATCATTTTCTGGGCCATGATCGAGCGGATCACCTTCATCGACGCCGAGTCCAAGCGGGAGCTGCTGGGTACGTACGTCCGCCAGGGCACAGAGATCGTACCTGTCGGAGAAGCTCTGCTGGAGAACCCCAAGATGGTTCTCCACATCCCCCAGAAGGCCAGGAGCTCCATGTCTGAGGAGGTGAAGAAGCTCCTCCTGGACATGCTGGCAGTCAACCCTCAGGACCGACCGGACGCCTTCCAGCTAGAGACACGAATGGACCAAGTCACGTGCGCTGCGTGACGAACCCCAAACTTTCCTGTTTTACTCCCAACTCCTCAAACAAGGGACCCCCAACTTTCCCAGGTAAGATCACTTTATTTTTTATAACATGAAGGCTAGTGATCAAATGTGATTTGTCTGTTAGCAAAATATCTAGTGACCCACTGGTTGGATTTTATTGAAACCGTCAGGTCATCATTTCATGAACATCTACAACTGATTAGACTGTGGACCAACCAGATCCAAGATGGCTGCTGCATCTAGTCAAACGTTGCCAACACAAGTGGCTGTTCGTTTTACGGACGTTACGCTCCAGTTTGGTGCGGCAGTAGCTGAGCATCACCCCCACCATGAGTACTAACTGATCGTGTTCTTTGTTTAAAACTTCGGCCCAGAAGGCGATGTTTCATTTCTTAGTGTTTATTTACGATAATTGTTGTTTTGCAAGAACCAAAATATTTCCCTGACTTGGGCAACCCTTAAACATGGAGGAGGAGGTGCTAGAAAATTAAACGTTATTGGAGATGATTCAAATGTAGAGATGGAACATACGGCTCTTTGACAGGAGCCGTATGTTGACGAACCGTTTGCTTCATAGAGCCGTTCGATTGTAAACAACGGTGACATCATCACGTATGATGTCAGACCCTGGCTGTACCTTTAACTCAAGCCTGAGCATGTGGGGTGTCCTCACAGTAGACCAAGTACAAGTACTTCACTTTGTGTACTTGCTGACACTGAGTACTGATACTGAAAAGCATTGACGTCAGACGCATTTGTAATGTGGGAGGGGGGAGACACGCCGGAGTGTGTCGGGGGGTCCTCCCCCAGAAAATTTTGATAAAGTAGATCTTATTTTTTGCATTCTGGTGTATTTTAACGGCTTGTTAAACATCTAGTTTGACCTACATAAGTTAACACTTGGTTCCAGTGTTTCCTCTACCGCTATACAAGGAGGGTGCCCCACCTACCGAAATGTCCTTCACCCACATCCCTCCCCCCAACAGCTGCCGACACTGATGTAGCTCCAAGCTAGTGGCGTGCAATATAGATGCGTTAGCCAAAAAGCAGAGTAGCGCTCCAATTTTCTAATACTTCTTACCCCCCCACCTCGCTCGACACGAACGTCGCACAACAAACATGTCTCTCGTGTCTCTCTTTACCCCCACCCCCTGAGAAAAATCACAAAGACCTGAGCACTCTGCCAAGGCAAGTCACCTAGGGGAAACACTGGATTCAATAACTATTTTAGAAAACAGCTAGAAGTAGCCTGACCAACAGCTCTCCTTGTGTGAATAGAGCATGCTCCGCTTCTCACGCATCCCCGTCCCGTGTTGAAAACTTCCATAACTAACGTAGCTAGGGCTGGGTACCGTTCAAAAAAATTCTGTATCTGTGTCGGTACCTTCTCTTCGGTATCTGTTCCTGAACGGTACTTTTTTATTGTAATTACTATTAATTCTAACAAGAAGAAAATTACGTTACACATTACAGTGGAAATCTTGAGTTTTATTTTTTAACTTTGGTATTTTTCCATTCCAAGCAGTTTTCTTACATAAAAAT
>NC_056508.1:47371748-47373093 GCF_014905685.2 Nematolebias whitei | reverse complement strand
TGCACTGGTCCTTGCACTGGTCCTTGCACTGGTCCTTGCACTGGTTGATGCACTGGTCCTTGCACTGGTTGATGCACTGGTCCTTGCACTGGTTGCAGTTTTCTTGGTTCTAGACCTGCTGATTTCACGTGCGGTCGCTTTCTCCTGAACAAATACGATTAAAAGTGTATTTTGTCGGAGTTGAACATTTGACTGCTAATAAAACGTTTTCATTGAGGATAAAATAAATATTAAAAACAGCAAAGAATAAAATAAATGTGGGTTGTCATGGTAAATAACTTTGTTTTATTACAACTATATATAAAGGCAGATAACATCAAATTGCTGCTCGATAACGATTTATTTTAAGTCTTGCATTTGTCAAACGTTTTGTAAATTATAACTCCGATTAAAGAAAACTGGACTTTTTTCCAGTTTTAAAACAGAAAAACTGAGTTTCTGATTTTATTTTTGACGTCTTGCTGAAAATTACAAAAAGGGAACTCTGTAAAAACGTAGCCGTGTTGCATTCATGAACTGGTAGAAAAGTAAGAATTTTCATCACCTCTTCACTACGGTGCATTTCTGGAGAAAAAGAAAAAGTGTTTTTGAGTTTCGGTTCAGCTGTCGAGCTAACAAAGGTCCGGTTCCGATCAGAAACCAGTCCGTGCGTGTTTAGACTGGAGCTGAAACGTTTTGCTGAACAATAAAAAGTGTCACTTCCTGCCGCTGCGCGCTCGTTTCCTCCTCCTTCAGTGGCGTTCGTGTCCCTGTAACGTTTTAATTGTCTCAGTTTGCTTTTTGGAGCGGAAGCTTCTTGCAGCACATCAAACGGGCCTGAGTGGATGCTCGCTGACCCGAACCCGTGTGTTTGTTTGAACCTGAATTCTCCACGGACCCGAACCGAGCCCCGTGTTCCTCTCACCGTCGGTTCTGCTAACTCTAATCTCCAGCTTGAGCTGTGACATAACAGCTGACCAGCCCAGCGGACCGCTTGCGTGTCGGCCCGGCCCGCTGCCTTCGATTGGCCTCGTTCTTCCGCTGGATGATGGGATAGACGGTTATGCAACGGGCCCACGGGCCGGCGCCGGTTCCGGGGGAAGGCCTGCCGTCTGTTGGAAGGAGGATTATGAGCTCTGAGAGGAGCAGAGGCTGTTGATTCAGAACCTGCATGGTTCTGTTGGACTCTAATGTAGGAGTGCCATAATGATGGACCCCGGTCCGGATCTGGACCCAGATTCAAAGTGAATTTATTTTTTACTGCTGTTGTTTTTTACTGTGATTCATTTCAAGCTGCAGTTTCTTTCTGCCTTCTGGTACCGGTACCGGTCCGAGAGTCGACTTGTGTCCGGTACCGGTCCGAGAG
>NC_056508.1:47369088-47371738 GCF_014905685.2 Nematolebias whitei | reverse complement strand
CCGGTACCGGTCCGAGAGTCGACTTGTGTCCGGTACCGGTCCGAGAGTCGACTTGTGTCCCTCTGCAGAGAGAAGTCCAGCAACACACCTGGACAGAATTTTATCTTTATGGATCAGTTCTGAACCGTAAAGAAGACACAAAATAAAACAAACACATTTCTGCTTTTTAACTTTACATTGAAATAAATTTAAAAGTAAAATAATTAAATGACGTGAAATAATCAAACGTTTCGTTGTTTCCTCACATGCAGACCATAAACATGAAGCCGCTTCAGCTGTGCATTTATTTTATATTAATCACTGAATTATTTTATTTACGTTTGAGATTTATATTCTGGACCGTTGCTTTAGGTTCACCCTGCTGAGTTTTATAAATCACAGATGTTTTTTTTTTTTACTAAAGCTGAATAAGGCCGCATCGAGGCGACTCTTGTTGTGATTATTTATAAATAACTAGTCAAATAATTTGGATTCTTTAATTGTGTAGCAGGTAGAAGGTAAATAAGGCAGAGTGCGATTCGAGTCGGTTCTCGTCTTATCGGGTCTACTCGGATCTTCTCAGGTGCATGTGAGTTGCCCCCGAGACTCATTCCCCTGCTCTGTGGGCGGGGTCATCAATGCAAAGTGGGCGGGTTCTGGAAGTGCTATCCAGCTGGCGCCGAGCCCTGTGATCTGATCTAAAAGACTGAAAGGTCTGGACCTCGTCGTTGGTCCATGATTCTGTTTTGGAGTTTCTGTACTGAACCAGAACCTGGAAAACTAGAAACCAGCTAACTAGAAACCAGCTAACTAGAAACCAGCTAACTAGAAACCAACTAACTAGAAACCAACTAACTAACCCACACGCTACAAGGACCGCAGAGGAAGCGGCAGGTCATCCAGTGACGTAGCTCCACTGGCCAATCGGCGGCTGCAGTCCGCATGGAACCACCAACAAGATGGTCCATAAACTGGGCTGAGTGGGGCTGATACTGGCAGTTAACTGGTGCCGTGTCGTGTAGAACCGATGAGTCGAGACGGTGGCACAGCGTCATAAATGAACCTGGTGTCCTGATGCTGCTCGATAATCCAGGTAGATGAATCGAACCAGGTGGAGTCTGGTCCTCTGGACGGATTATTTGTTGAAACGTTTTGTCTTTCATCCAGAGGACTTCTTCAGTCTGAGGAGCTGCAACAAATTCACCTTCTCTGTGCATGTCCTTGATGGAGAGGAGTGAAGGAGGCCATCTTTAAACAGGGGCGGAGCCTCCATGTCCAACTGTCCCCCTCTTACAATGCTGTTATTGCTAGAATCACTGAGTCCTCTGTGAATAACGAGCAGCCATCAGGGCACTAACGATCCATCGTTGGTCTGATGGTCTGATGGACGACCATCAGACCATCAGACCAATGATGGATCGTTAGTCTGATGGTCTGATGGTCGTCCATCATGTGAGCAGCTGGTTCTGGATGTCACAACAAACTGGTTGATCCACCATGAGAAGGTGCTGTTTAAAAGACTGAGCCAACCTGGTTAGATCTAATGGTGCGTTCAGGTAAAATCTGAATATTTATTGTGAGGATGAGCATCTCGTTTACGTGTTGACCCCCCCCCCCCCCCCCCGCTGGACAGTGGCCTCTCCCGGTTCAGAGCTTCCGGAGGTTTTGCTCGGGAACATTTTGTCCTCCTGCTGTGTGCCAGCTGAGCCGGGTACCGCCTCTGTTTGAACCGGGTCAGACCCCCCCCCCACACGAGCTGCTTCTTACTTCAGGAATCTTTTATTTTTTAAATTTGCACCGACAGCGTGAGCCGTCGCTGCTCGAGCTGAGAGGTTTTCATGGTGGAGGAGGTCTCTGTCCTTCCTCTGAGGAGCCCGTTTGGGTTTTTTCTCCTCTGGAGGAAGTGAAGCGGTTTGGAGGTACATGATGTTCTGGACCCGATGGGTCCTCCTCCTGCACCACGTTTGTGCCTTCAGTTCTCGTAAAAGTCCGCTCAGAAGCTCGTAAATGTTTCTCCTCCGAGCCCCCGGGCTGCAGAGCAAGAAGTGAAAACAAGAAGTTACATAAAGGAGTCGGTGAAGCTCCTCCGTGTGCGTCTGCTTATGTAACACTTGAAATCACAAAACTCCCGTTTAATCCCAGATCTGTTGCTTTAATGAACGAGGAGGAAAAGCCCGAGTCGGCTCCTGTTGTTTTTACAGACGGATGTTCAGTCTGCGAGTTAAACCAACTCGTCTTTTCCAGTCTGCTGTCCTCGTTCAGGCCGACTCGGTTGGGCCTGACGGGTTCACACGCCTTAATCTGCTCCTTCTGTTATCACACGGGACAACGTGCTGATCACCGTGATCATTTCTAACAACCATGCTTCTCTCTGGTTTGAATAATACATGAACGGAGGCGCAGCGACGTCTGTTCCAGGAGGATTTCAACTTCTTCACGGCTGAATCTGGGACAAAACGAGGACATGAAAAACTGTTTGGGTCTCCGTACCGAACCACAACATGTTCTGATGCGGAAACACTTGGTATTTGTAGGCAATTGTTCCGTTTTTCTTTGATTGTTGAGATATTCTTTAAAACCTTCTAAAGAAACAAAGGCTTCAGGGGAAGAGACGTGTGCTGCTGCTAATCCAGTTAGCTGAGGGATCTTTATTTTCAGCAGAGGGGCTGAA
>NC_056508.1:47368657-47368988 GCF_014905685.2 Nematolebias whitei | reverse complement strand
GACAATAGTTTCCTCTTTATAATTGTCCCCCCATCACGAAGCGAAGCTGGGAGTTGGACATCCGTTCATCTGTCCATCCTTCTTGTTAGCATAATAACTTGAAAACAAGCGGCGGTACCGACTTCCATTTTGGTGTGTGGCTGCATGTAGGCGAAAGAAAGGTTCCTTTCAAAAACTGGGTTGCCAATCCAAGTCCAAGATGACCATCAGTGTATTTAGGCAACATGATGGATCAGTGGTTAGCATTGTTGCCTCACAGCAAGAAGGTTTGGGTTCAATCCCTGGTTTGGACCCGTGTCGAGTTTACATGCTCTCCTCGGACAAGAAAAAA
>NC_056508.1:47366074-47368557 GCF_014905685.2 Nematolebias whitei | reverse complement strand
GTTTGGAGGTACATGATGTTCTGGACCCGATGGGTCCTCCTCCTGCACCACGTTTGTGCCTTCAGTTCTCGTAAAAGTCCGCTCAGAAGCTCGTAAATGTTTCTCCTCCGAGCCCCCGGGCTGCAGAGCAAGAAGTGAAAACAAGAAGTTACATAAAGGAGTCGGTGAAGCTCCTCCGTGTGCGTCTGCTTATGTAACACTTGAAATCACAAAACTCCCGTTTAATCCCAGATCTGTTGCTTTAATGAACGAGGAGGAAAAGCCCGAGTGGGCTCCTGTTGTTTTTACAGACGGATGTTCAGTCTGCGAGTTAAAACAACTCGTCTTTTCCAGTCTGCTGTCCTCGTTCAGGCCGACTCGGTTGGACCTGACGGGTTCACACGCCTTAATCTGCTCCTTCTGTTATCACACGGGACAACGTGCTGATCACCGTGATCATTTCTAACAACAATGCTTCTCTCTGGTTTGAATAATACATGAACGGAGGCGCAGCGACGTCTGTTCCAGGAGGATTTCAACTTCTTCACGGCTGAATCTGGGACAAAACGAGGACATGAAAAACTGTTTGGGTCTCCGTACCGAACCACAACATGTTCTGATGCGGAAACACTTGGTATTTGTAGGCAATTGTTCCGTTTTTCTTTGATTGTTGAGATATTCTTTAAAACCTTCTAAAGAAACAAAGGCTTCAGGGGAAGAGACGTGTGCTGCTGCTAATCCAGTTAGCTGAGGGATCTTTATTTTCAGCAGAGGGGCTGAAAGTGAGGCTGAGCTCATCCTGGACAATAGTTTCCTCTTTATAATTGTCCCCCCATCACGAAGCGAAGCTGGGAGTTGGACATCCGTTCATCTGTCCATCCTTCTTGTTAGCATAATAACTTGAAAACAAGCGGCGGTACCGACTTCCATTTTGGTGTGTGGCTGCATGTAGGCGAAAGAAAGGTTCCTTTCAAAAACTGGGTTGCCAATCCAAGTCCAAGATGACCATCAGTGTATTTAGGCAACATGATGGATCAGTGGTTAGCATTGTTGCCTCACAGCAAGAAGGTTTGGGTTCAATCCCTGGTTTGGACCCGTGTCGAGTTTACATGCTCTCCTCGGACAAGAAAAAAACCCAAACTACCTTCTCCACAGTGCAACTCCTACAGACTTGAATATTTTGCACCAAAAACATTTAGGTTTATTCTCTGTTCAATTTCAGTCCAGAAAAACACTCATCCAAAACCACAAACTTTCATTATTCAAGTCCCTCAGCGACGGGGAACATCGTCGTACCACGTGTTCTTTCAAAATAAAGGCTGTTGTCAGAAACTGAAGCTTTTACTCTGCTGAATGTCGCCCCTTGAGGCCAAAGACACAAAGATCAGCTGATTGAAGAGCACGCAGGTGGACTCTGGACCTCCTGCTGGGCTGGACTTTAGGATTTTCCCTCTTTCCCATGTAAAGGTCTGCAGACACCCCGAGGATACCTGATCCACGTTTTTTAGATTTATGGCTCTAAAACAAGAACCCCAAGGAACTATCCGCACGACAAACTTTGATCTGTTTAATGGGACCAAACGGGTTTCAGCTGCGGTGAAACCAGAACTTCTGGTTCACATTTAAACTCAGAATGTTTGTGTGTCAACACCAACAGCTCTGGGTCTACCTGGTCTTTGTTACCTTTGTGGGGCCTTTTCTGGGTTACACCCCTACCTTGTCTGGACCACTGGTCCTATTGGTGACCAAAGCCTGGTCCCAGAACCGTGGAACACCATTTTGTTGTTGGGGTGATTTCTAGGACTAAGGTTTAGGTAAGTACTAGTAAAGGTTAGGTCTAGTCCAGGGTGTCCAGACTTTTTCATCATGTTTTTTAAAACGACCAAGTCAAAGTGATCTACCTGCTATCAGGCCCCGTTTACACGAGAACAACCTCTGGAAACTTTTTCAAGGTTCATTGTAATAAACAAAAAAAGAGCGGGTTTACATGAAAACGCTGTAGTCTCCATGTCAGTGAGGTTGCCAGATAAGAAATGAAGAACTATAGTCCTGTGGCTTTAAACTGATAGTATTTTGAGCTAAACTGTCCCATGTGCCGAGTACAGATGTTCTAAGATGAGGTGTTGAACATGTGCACAGAAAAGGAGGGGGTAAATAAGACATTTGAAATTTATCTGGCAACCCTGACGCTGCATTCATCGTGCATGCAGCGTCTGCATGACAGTTGGTCCAAACTGGTGAACGCACTAATGTCTCTTTGGACCCAGGATGTTGTTGGTTTTGTTCCTACATGCTGAAAAAGAGTGAGTAGCACAAAAACACTCTGCTCTCCGTTGTTTATTGTAACCTCAGTGTTTCCCCTGTTATACAAGCAGGGCACCCCCGCCCCGTCAACAGAACCGCCTGCCGAACTGAACTGTGCGCACCCCCCACCCCCCGTCTGCACTGATGTAGCGCTAAGCTAGCGGCGCGCAATAAAGGCGCGTTAGTTAAAAAGCTAAGGG
>NC_056508.1:47363230-47365974 GCF_014905685.2 Nematolebias whitei | reverse complement strand
AGCTGCCCTGTCTGTCAATCAACAGCTGCCCTGTCTGTCAATCAACAGCTGCCCTGTCTGTCAATCAACAGCTGCCCTGTCTGTCAATCAACAGCTGCCCTGTCTGTCAATCAAGAGACAAGTTTCATAGATTATGATCGACTGACGTCTGTTTTTTAATCCCATGTGATCTACTCAGAAAACTTCTGAGATCAACCCGTAGCTCACGATCAACGTATCGTGCACCCCTGGTCTAGGGTCGTTCACGGTCCTAATAAGGATGGAAATGCCAAGGTGTGTGTCGAGTTGTTTTCAGGCTGTGAAACGTGCACCAGCGCTTTCCACCACTCGGGTCCATTCGAACAACTCGGTGTGTAAAATACAATAAAAGCGTTGTGGTGCTGTAGCACCTGCTGCTTCAGGAAACGGAAGGATCCGTTCAGACCTAATGTGTCCTTAAAACACTTTTTATAGCTGCAAATGAAAAGTAACAACATTTGAGGAGTTCACCCTTGAGCTTTAAATATGAATTCATGTCTCTGCCTCATCTGTATTTTATTAACGAACTCGTTAAGGTGAAAATGACTTGTCGTGACGCTCGAGTCTCGCCCGGCTCAGGAGTTCACTTCCCCTTTCAGAAATCGTGCAAACTTCTCTCCGGGTCTGAGCGTCAGAAACAAGTTCCATCAGGTCCGATCGGGTTAAGTCGGATCTTTTTATTCCCTCCGACGCTCGCCGCAGTTTTCCTGCAGCTGAAGCAGATGTGGACAGATGTCTGGTGGGAGCTTTCACCACGGCGGCGTAGAGGGAACCTGAACAAAACACGTTGCTGGTTTTTTAAGGCGTTTATCTAACGAGTGTTTGTTCATTTGGTTCCGTTTAAAGAGTGGATCTGCGTGGAAGGAAGGAGCGGTCCACATCAGAAGGGATTAAATCTGAGCTGACACCCAGTTGGAGCCTGAAGAGGCGTGCACGCACAACGCTCTGATGGATTCACTTTTGATCCGTCCGAGCAGGAACTTCTGCACCGGCCTCGGATGGTTGTGGAGGAGTTCTGGCCCGTTCTTCTTTGCAGCGTCACTTCAGAGGTTTCTGCTCAGCGCTCTGAAGGTCCACCTGTCAGTCAGAGTCGGGTTCTGGACTGACGGGCCCGTTGCAGCACCTTCATCCTTTTCTTTTGTTAGAGCTGCAGGATGTTATGAAAACGAGCCGTCTTCGTGTTTTATATTGTGGTATCTGCTGCGATGAGCCCACACGTTCTGTTCTGAACACGTTCATGTCAACACGTGGGCCTTTAGAGGATCGGGGGGGGTTATCTCAGTTTCTGTGGGGCAGCAAAGTGCGCGTGACATCAAAGTTTTGTAATACGAGTACATTTTGGAAAGATGACATTAATTATGTATTGCAAAAATAAACATGCTGCTTAGACGAACAGTTGTTGAGATATTCACATGGGCAGTAACAGGAAGTGATGTCAGTAACAGGAAGTGATGTCAAAGGGGAATGCCTTCATGTAAACGTAGCATTACTAAAATAACTTGACACCGACAGCAGAGAAGAGTCTGATGTTTCTTTAGGTTATTTTGAGTATCAGTGGGACGTAGAAGGGTCAGAGTTCAAATAATGTTTCAGTTAACAAAGACCAGGAAGTTCCCCTTTGATGTCACTTCCTGTTTCACTTTGGCTGCACCAAATTCAAATGAAAGTACGGCATGTGACAAAATGGGTAAAATCGTGCATTTTGTTAAATTCTGACATTCTACAATGTTTTTTCTACCGTTTCTGTTTGTACGATATGCATGTCACAGGCACTTTAACTATAGGATAGCTCAGGAAACCCAGTCCAACCCCGTCTATAGGATTTAACAAAGATGAAAACTTTCAGCGTAGTTTTAAAAGTAGTCCGTGTTCGCTCGACTGACAGAAACTGGAAGTTGGAGCCTGATAACTGAGGGCTCTGCCTCCCACTTTTGGAAACTCTAGGAACCACACGTAAACCTTTAGTCTGAGAGTGAAATGCTCTGTTGGGAAAATAAGCAACAATAAGATGTGTAATGTAAGATGGATCACTGTAGAACCTGGTGAAGACCAGAGGTTTGGGGTTCATATCCTGGTGAACTGAAAGAAGATGGACCTTCTTTCTTTGACCGTGGCAGAATGTTCTGACTACATGTAGCGCACATGCGTGCTGCTTAAAGTTCCTCTGGCGTGCGTGCCTCCTGCTGAGCCTGTGTTCAGACCATGTGCTGAGCCGTTACGCAACACAAAGCGCTGCACATCAGCCGCCCCTATAAATAGAGCTGGGCCCAGAACTGAACCTGGACGCAGGTTCTAGAGGCAGGGGACCCCTCCAGGTGTCGTTGGACTCCACGTAGCTGTGGAAACTGCTGAGACACGAGCAGACGTTCCTTCAGGGTGACCACGACCACGAGCGCGCTCACGAGTCTTTGTTTACAGACGGTAAAGCTGCGGTCGGTCGTCTTCATTCTTGGCTGTGGGTAGACACGTTTGTTGTGTCCGTTTGGGACGACGTGCAGAAGAAACGACCTGCTCGAGATTTAGGCAAACCGTGTTTTGGTGTTTGCTGGAACTGCTTTGCTGCCGTGGCCGTCTTTAAGTTTGTTCTCTCAGAGAGATTCAATAAAATCTGTCCCAAACAATCCTCCATTTATAAAAGAAACGAGTGTAAGAAGACGTTAATCAAGTGAAATAAAAGTTATAGCTGCTGTAGATGAAGCGTTCTACCATCATCAGTCTGGTTTTTT
>NC_056508.1:47360283-47363130 GCF_014905685.2 Nematolebias whitei | reverse complement strand
GGGGGGGGGGGACACTGTTCAGTGATTTGTAGACATACAGGAGTATTTTGAACTGGATTCTAAGGTGAACTGGTAACCAGTGCAGTGAGGCCAAAACTGGTGTAATGTGCTCTCTTTTGCCTGTACTGGTTAAAAATGGGGCTGCTTCATTCTGGACCAGTTGTAGTCGTGCAATGGAGGTCTGACTGATACCAAACAGGAGTGAATTGCAGTAATCAAGCCTAGATGTAATGAATGCATGTATTACTGTCTCCAGGTTCTTTTTGGACAATATGGGCTTCAGTTTAGACAGCCGCCTCTGTTGGAAGAAACATGATTTAACAATCATGTTTACATGACTGTTAAGTTTCAGGGAAGGGTCCATTATCACTCCCAGATTAGTGACTCTTTGTTTTTCTGACAGGGTTAGGGAATGGATCATTAGCACCTGATGGCTGTTTACTGTTCACAGAGGGCTGAGTGATACTAGCAATCACAGCATTGTAAGAGGGGGACAGTTGAACCTGGAGGCTCCACCCCTGTTTAATGATGGACGGTTTCTTTTCACAAAGATGGCCTCCTTTACTCCTCTCTCAAACCATCGTTCCTCTCTGTCCAGGATGTGAACATCTTCATCCCTGAAAGAGTGACCGCTGGCCTGGAGATGAGTGTAGACCGCAGAGTCCTGGCCTGATGATGTTGATCTTCTGTGCTGGTCCATCCTTTTGGCCAGTGGCTGTTTAGTTTCCCCAATGTAAGACTGATCACCCTCGTGACACTGAACAACATACACAACATTACTCTGTTTGTGCCGGGGGACTGGATCTTTGGGATGAACCAGTCTTTAATGTATTTTGGGGTTTAAAAGCCACTGGGACATTGTGTTAACTCTGATACTCCCTCAACATCTGGAATGACCACTGGTCTGGGTTCACCTGATGCTGACTGGAGTCCAGTTTGGTTCCTCCTGTTCACCTGATGCTGACTGGAGCCCAGTTTGGTTCCTCCTGTTCACCTGATGCTGACTGGAGTCCAGTTTGGTTCCTCCTGTTCACCAGCATGTGTCATTGCAGGCAAATTCAATAAAGACTGTAAACAGACTGAACAAGGTTCATTTACATGTACCTTTTTCTTGCATGCTTTAATATTTCCTGTTTGTTCTTGGCGAGTCCAATCGGTTCTTCTCCCCCTGAACACGTCGTACTGTTGACCTTGTGTTGACGGATCAACAACACGAGGGTTTACATCCAGAGGAGCTGATGGTCGCAGCACAGTCCACGCCAAAACATTTATTTATCGCAGCAGACGGCTTTAAGAAAATAAAACGTTTTTCAGCTTGGACAAACCGTTGGCTCAGATTATGGGCAGGTTTCATCAGCGGTCACTCCTCGTGGTCGCCGGGTCTCGGAGGGAACAGGTCCAGGAGAGAAACCTGGACCTCCATGTCCTCCAACATGGCGGACAGACCGTGCGCGCGCAAACTGTGACGTCATCACTTTTCTAAACAAAAGTAAAGATGAAAAAGTCAAAAGTTGACTTCTCAGGTGGAGGCGTTCCTGAGTGATAAGAGGGTGGAGCCTCATAATGAGGACGTTGTTTCGGTCAGTTGTGGTGAATATTGTTGAGTCTAAAGGCAAAGCTATGGATGTTCTGATATGTTGACGTTCCAACCCTCACCTGTGGTCATGAGGTTTGGATCAGAACCAACAGAACCAGATCCTGAATCCAAGCAGCGCAAATGAGCTTCCTTCATAGAGTTGGGAGGAGCCAGGAGGCGCTCCATCATCTGGACTCAGCAGAGGAGGCCCGTCTGATCTGGACACCTCCCTTTGGAGGTTTTCCAGGCTCTGGGAGGAGACCCAGAACCCTTGAAGGATTATAGACCCTCTCTGGTCTGGGGACACCTTGAGGTCCCCCAGGACTGGAGAGTCCAGGTCTGGGTTTCTCTCCTGACCACAGAGGAGTGGAAGAAGATTCTGAAACGATGGACGTTTGTTGATTTATCATTTCAACTTATTAAAGGGGAACGACGCTGAGCTGTGAATAAATGAAGCATTCGTTTTAAAAACAACCACAACTCTTAAAATAATTTGTTGTTTTTATGAAAATATAAAATCTAATCGGTTGATTTGCAGTTAGAACATGTATAAATGTGTAAACATGTAATAATATATAATGACATTTCCCTTTGGGATCAATAAAGTACGGTATTGATAAAAAATATTTAATGTGATGTAAAAACGGGATTGACCCAATACGCCTCAATATTTTCATCAATCAACAGAAATGAAGGTTTTGTGAAATATCAGAGCCACGACCTGAAGGACTCGTCCTCGTCACGTGTCCACCTGGACCAGGACCGGTTCTGTTTTTCAGTCTAGTTTCTTTGTGTTTTTCATCAGAACCCGGAGTACTACGGGTTCTCCGACGACCCGGTGCAGGATGAGTGGAACATGAAGGTGGCCTTCTTCATGGGCCTCTCCATGTGCGTCGTTGTCGGAGGAGTGTTCCTGCACTATATACCGGACCTACGGTGAGTTCGTCATCTTGAACAGTTTGTAGAACCTCCCCCAGAACCAGAACTCTGTGGTTTTTTGTAGGACTTCATCAGTCTCGCTCATGGTTCTGGAGGAGTTCTGGTCCACTCTTCTTTTCATCACTGAGTGTTCTGTTCAGCTCTCTGACGGTCCAGGCTTCAGCTGTTGGACTCCAGAACCCTTTGGTCTGCAGAGGAGTTCCTGGTCCACTCAGAGACTGACAGGAGCCCAAACCATCAGCCCCCCACCACCATGCAGCAACGTTAGCCTTTCCAAACACATTATGACCTTTGACCTGCTGACTGAGGTCTGTAGTCTGACCTTTGACCTG
>NC_056508.1:47359310-47360273 GCF_014905685.2 Nematolebias whitei | reverse complement strand
TTGACCTGCTGACTGAGGTCTGTAGTCTGACCTTTGACCTGCTGACTAAGGTCTGTAGTCTGACCTTTGTCAGCAGTGAAGGATACTTATGGGACAGCAGGCCACAGACTGATGAAGTCTTCTGGATGGAGGATGAATCGTTTCTCTCAGCTGGTCCACATGAAATGACTTTGTCCACCTGGATGATTGAGCTTACAAACATTTACACACACACTGATTTATTTCAGATGTTTATTTCTTTTAATGTTGATGATTATAACTGACGAGTAATGAAAACCACAAATTCAGTATCTCAGAAAATTAGAACATTACTTAAGATCAATAAAAATAAAAGTTTTTTAGAAATGTTGGAAAAATTTGGAATTTTTTTTATTTATTTAAATATTGTCCAAATTTTGGACAATTGTGGCGGGCCAATTAAAAAGCCCAACGGGCCGTATACGGCCCGCGGGCCGGGGTTTGCCCGTGCGTGGTGTGGCCCACAGAACCAGACTGAGACCATTTAAAGGTCTCTGCAGGTGTTTGGTTAATCAGCTGATCAGAGTGACACCAAATACTGAACCTGTTCACAATATTCAAATTTTCTGAGATGCTGAATTTGTGGTTTTCATTAGTTGTCAGTTCTAATCATCAACATTAAAATAAACGTGAAATAAGTCGGTCTGTGTAATGAATGAACATGAGTTTCACTTTTTGAATGGAATTACTGAAATAAATCAGCGTTTTCATGATGACCTCATTTTATAACCTGCACCTGTAAACATGTTTTGTTTTCCCCTCGGGGGTTCCCAGGATGGAGAAGTGGGCTCGAACTGAAGCCAAGCGGCTCATCATTCTCCGGGAGGCCCAGGGGCTCCCGCTCATCAACGAAAACTATTACGACCCGAGTAAGATCATCCTGCCGGCGCCGAGCGACGAGTGACGTCCTGACGGTCGGACCTCAGAGTGACGTCCTGACGGTCG
>NC_056508.1:47358652-47359300 GCF_014905685.2 Nematolebias whitei | reverse complement strand
GAGTGACGTCCTGACGGTCGGACCTCAGAGTGACGTCCTGACGGTCGGACCGCAGCGACGGAGTAAACATTCTTCTTGGGTCGTGTGATTTTTGTTCGGAGTCGTTTTTATTCCTTAATCTTCTGTTTCAAAGGGAAGAAAAACAAAAACTCCCGTCCCGACTTTGTATCATTAAAGCAAGTTCTGAACCAGAACAACCAAACCTGGGTCAAACTGTGGTTCTGTTTGTTTACAACGTGATGTTTACTAAATAAAAACATGTAAACAGGTTAGCTGAGAAATTAACACAAAAAGGTTCTGTTGGCACTGAGCGAAGATCAGTCTGGGGGGGGGTCCATCCACGGTTCCTGATCACTCCCCGAACTCTGAGCAGGAAGACGAAGGACGCCGTGCAGGTGATGATGATGATGTCAGGCCTCTACGGCGGGCAGGTGACGATGATGATGATGACATCAGGCCTCTACGGCGGGCAGGTGACGATGATGATGACGTCAGGCCTCTACGGCGGGCAGGTGACGATGATGACGATGATGACATCAGGCCTCTACGGCGGGCAGGTGACGATGATGATGACGTCAGGCCTCTACGGCGGGCAGGTGACGATGATGATGACGTCAGGCCTCTACGGCGGGCAGGTGATGATGATGA
>NC_056508.1:47353883-47358552 GCF_014905685.2 Nematolebias whitei | reverse complement strand
CCAAACCTGGGTCAAACTGTGGTTCTGTTTGTTTACAACGTGATGTTTACTAAATAAAAACATGTAAACAGGTTAGCTGAGAAATTAACACAAAAAGGTTCTGTTGGCACTGAGCGAAGATCAGTCTGGGGGGGGGGTCCATCCACGGTTCCTGATCGCTCCTCGAACTCTGAGCAGGAAGACGAAGGACGCCGTGCAGATGATGATGATGATGACGTCAGGCCTCTACGACGGGCAGGTGACGATGATGATGATGATGTCAGGCCTCTACGGCGGGCAGGTGACGATGATGATGATGATGTCAGGCCTCTACGGCGGGCAGGTGACGATGATGATGATGATGTCAGGCCTCTACGGCGGGCAGGTGACGATGATGATGATGACATCAGGCCTCTACGGCGGGCAGGGAGGTCACGGGAACCCGGCGGAAAAAGAAGCTGGATCCTCTGAAGAGCTGGTCCTGGTGGAGGTTTGGAGAAACATCGTGAGCTTCAAAAGGAACGACTCGCGAGCCGAAGGTCATTGTTGGAAAGGTCGAAATCTGTTTCTTTAAAGGGACGGTTCAGCTCTTTAGAAGGTGGGCTGCTTAATCGGTTCTGATCATTACAGCTGGTCCAAATGGACCCGGGTCTACAGAGGATTTTTCATCTTGAATTTTTAAAACGTCACAGCAGCTTCAGCTGATTCTCAGTTCAGACTAGCCTTCAGCTCATCAATCCTGTCAGAGTTAAAACTATTTCTCCAGAGCTCATTCACAGAGCCATCTACAACAGGTAAGACACTTAATGTGAGCGTTAAGGCTGCTCACCAAATGTTTTTTTAGATTTTTGTAACTGAACTACAAACGTTCAGCTCAGTCGGGAGTAATGTGCTTAAACTTTTGAGTTTCTATCATTTCTAAACTTTTTAAACATTGCCATAAAAATAAACGCAGCTCCCTTCATTCTCTTGAAATGACTTCAGCTGCTGCCCCCGTCTTTAGCCTTCCGTTAGCTTTCAGCTGCTATTCTAGCTACTATTTTACAACTTGTAGCTACAGTTTAACTACTTTTAGCTATCATTTAACTCATTTCATGTGTTGTTACCGTTCAGCTGATTTTAGCATTTAGCTACTGTTTTATTACCTATGGTTCTGTTGCTTTTAGCTACCACTCTGCCCTTTTTAGCCTTTAGCTACAGTTGTGCTAATATTAGCATATTTAGCTTATTTTTAAATCTGTTTTTCAGCTTTTAACATTTTTAGCTTCTAGTTGTTGCTCTGGTGATTTAGCCTTTGTTTTGCAGAGTTTAGCTTTAAGCTACTGTTTTGCTTGTTTTATTTTGAACAATTCAGCTTCTTCAGCTTTAATTCAGTGCATTCGGCTCTCAGCATTTGTTGTTTGTGGCCAGCAGGCGCTTCGTCAACCTTAGAAATGTTTTCGGAAATTCTCGAGTCGCTCGTGTCGTTCTGCAGAACCCCAGCTTAAATGAGCTGAACTGTCCCTTTAACAGCAAAGCGAGTTTACCTTGTGCCTGAGGTGAGTCCAGCAGTGCAGCCAGGACGTGAAGATGGGAGAGCGAGGAGGAAGACCTGCAGCCAGACTGAAAACAACCAATCAGAGCCGGGCGTCAGGAGCACTTCCTGTTTGTTGGTTCACTCGTTAAGTTTAAATTCTTCCCACAAATGACTCGAAGAACATCCGTTAAAAGAAACTCGAAGCTCCTCGGGAATAATTCAGCCACGCTGTGACGCCGTCAGAGGTCAACTCACCCACAGTTGTTGACGGCCATCATGTCAGCGACCAGCGTGAAGGGATACGTCAGAACGCTCACCGCAATCTGAAAAAGGAAACTGTGTGAAAACAGGAGGCGCGTCAGGGAGGCGACTCAAACCCAGGAGGCGACTTACCCCCATCACAAACTTTGTGTAGCTTCTCACCGCCGACGCCTGACTGAACTGAAACAGGAAGTAAACGAGTTAGCAGCCGACAGCAAAGACCTTGTTGTAACTTTGACCTTGGTTTGTGACCTTGATGTGAGTTCAATGTCTTTCTTGGAAAAAGGCGACGGACGTACGTTTTCATCCACAGTGTAGGTGTTGATGAAGTGGGCCAGGAGGTTGCAGCACCACAGGAAGAGGACTTCTCCCAGGACGTGTGGGACAAAACCACTGCGGACAAACGGAGACGGCTCAGACCGACGGGGGTCACAGATCCTGCAAGAACTGCTCCCATGGAGTCGGACTTACACGTAAAATCCAGCCACTCCTTCCTCCCTGAAGATCTTCAGCGTGCAGCTGAAGACGCTGCTGAAAAGGAGAGAAGAGTTGGTCAAAACCCGAGGAATGATGGACGTTCCCTGTGCAGATGTCCATTTCAGTCCATCCGTCTATAAATCTGGTCGTACCTGTATTTAGTCTCTCTGCCAACGAACTGGGCCATGCAGCGCATCGACATGACTGCAGAGGCAAAACAGGCTCATTAAAGTATAAAGTTACTGTCGCTCCCTCAAAACAACAATGAATAAAAAACTACGGTTTCACTCCATCCATGAACAGATTCAATTTAATGTCAAGAGCTGAAAGTATCACATTTATTCTACAGAATAAATAAATGAATATTAAATCTGAAAGCCATTATTTTATAATTTTATTAAATTTCAGTTTTAGTTACACGCCAGTGGAGCGATCCTTCTTTCCCAAAAGGCCCCGCCCCTTTTTGGGGAAAACAAAAACTGCTGGAGCCAAACTGGAAATAAAAAGTTGTGCCATGCCTAACGGTCCTGTTGCAGTTCTGCCCAGTATAAATCAATATGTTTGTATTTTTGTTTACTTCTCTAAACTATGGATGGGAATAAAAGGAGCGGTTTGTGGCTTTGGTCCAAGGCAGCCGTTTGATTTTGTTAGTACGTACATGTAAATAAGTGATGACTTTAACAAATTCTATTTGATTTTGTATTTATTATAAACGGAACCATCATTATTTATTTTCCCACAGGTAAAATACTGAAAGACTTCTGCAGCTGCTGGTTAACTCACCCTGGAAGCTGATTGGCTCGTGGGTTTTCATCACATGAATCAGAAGCCCACAAGCTTTGTTTGTTTGTTTGTTTGTTTAAGCTTTGTTTTGACTCCTCCCACAACTTCTGCAGACGCTCTGTTCTGTGTCGAGTGAAAATCCACCAAACTTTTACATATTTTCTTGGGAGCCAAAAAATAAAAAATAAATCCTCAGGCATTCATTATTTGTTTGTGTGTGACGGATCAAGCCACAAGGAGGCGCCATTCGTCCAATCTGATGGTTGTTCAAACCTCAGAGCTCCAGAGAAACCTGCTTGGAGTCGACTGCGCCCCAACATCACAAAAACATGTTTGTTTGTGGAGACAAACTTGTGTTGGATCGCTGTCTTCACGATAACTCAGGATTATTGTTGGTGACATTTAATTATTTGTTGACAGACCATAATATTTCAGCACCTAAACACTTCAAAGTGCAGCTGTGGTCCCATCAGCATGGATTACCAACAAACACCTCAGGAGTTCCCTTTTACTGCCAGTCAAAATGAAGCGGTTGTTTTCTCCCAAAAAGGGGCGGAGCTTAGCACAGAGGCCCTGGCAGTGTATCAGGTGCACAACATTAACGTACTTATACACAGTGGCTTCAAGGTCAGTGCGATATACGATGAGTAGGTTAAAAAAACAAACACACTATGTTTATTTGTTTCTGTGCATCAGTAAAGAACTTGTTTTAATTCATGTAAAACGCCTACATAACTTCAGAAAGTCCGATCCGACCAGCCGGACTGTGCTGGCCAATCTGGACCTCTATCCTGTAGTTGAAGACGTTCCACGTCTCATCAGTGAGGCTTTGTCAATTCAAAAGGTTTTTTTCTTGGATTCACCTCGTCCTACACGACAGAGAAACACCTCCAACGTTTTAGCAGCCTTATTGACGAGGACGTACCATAGAAAGGATGGGTGGCTACTCTGGACAGGCACTGGATAATCATCTCATTGGAGGTCTGGAGAAAAAAAAGACTTTAGTTTTGTTTCAGAATTCATCCATGAGAGGAGTGACGCGTCGCTGTGAAGCCAGGATCTCACAGAGCTGCGACCGCCGGAGCTGAAGCTCAGCTGTTTTGGTTTAATGTCCCTGAATTGTGACCCACGCTTCGCCACGAGTTCCATTTGTGAATTCAAGTTTTCCTGTCTCCAACTCATCCCCAGCAGTCACAGCACAGTAAGATATCTTCATCTTTAACTAGACATTTTAGATAACATCAGCTTTTAAATAAACGGTTTGTTAAAATGTTTTTATCAGTCCAGGAGCTGCTGACCTCTCTGAACACTCTGCTGAGTGAGTTCTGCTCCTCGGCGGTCTTTGATTCCTGCACCACCTGATGAAAAGCAGCCAGAAATAAACTCTGACAGAGACTTCAACACAGATTCTAAACATCCTTCATACAATGAAAAGGTTTCAGTCCCTGCTCACCTGCTTCACTCTCCCTCTGATCACGGTGGAGATGATGCTGGACACGAGACGAGGCGAGAGGCCACGGAAGAGGCCCGTCGTTCCATCCACCTTCACGATATAATGAGCTGAAACAGAGTCACGTCCTGTCAGCTGACTGTAAGTTCAACAGCTTACTGACAAAACACACAATGCAACACGAACAGCCATAAATGCAACAC
>NC_056508.1:47351779-47353783 GCF_014905685.2 Nematolebias whitei | reverse complement strand
ATCAAAAGTAGAAAGTAAAACTCTGTCATTTAAATGATGAAAACATGGCCCAGTTGGGCATATTGATGATAAAACACGCCCCCCCATGAAACTCTCAACTCCGTGCCTACAAGTTAAAACTATTGAATCGATATCAGCGATACTGGACGTGTATTTACTTGGTATTAAATCAACACCAAATTTTTGTTCAAATAAAATACAAAAATCCACCAATGTGGGGCTGAGCCCCCCCGTGTCTGAACCGTATGACCGCCTCTGCCGAGCAGCTGCAGGGGTTAACTGGGTTTTATCTTCTGGATGAGGCCAGTTATTCCAGTAATGTTCAGTAAGACGTGCCCAGCATGAAGCTGGGTTCGGATGGACGCGGACTCCGGGCCCAGCAGATGTTCACCTGGATCAGCAGCTTGACGAACAGCAGCGGGTGCGTGGCGGCCGTGACGCCGGCCCCCAGCAGCAGCACCGCGGCGTCCACCTCCGCAGGGCTCGGCTCTGCGTCCTGCTCGGCGTCCGGATCTCCGGGCTGGACCTCAGGAGGATCCATGATGTTTTGGAGGAGGAGAAGAAGCAGCGCCGTTTATCTCCGGTCAGCCATAACTAACTTCCGCTTTGAGCTACGTTTCAGGGCCCCGGACCCGGAAGTGAAGCTGCACTCAGGTGAAGGAAACGGTCGGTTTTTGTTTGTGGCGCAGAAAGATGCTCCTCGATGTCCTCAGAACACGCTGGAGCCAAAAGTAGAAGCTTATCAGACACCAGAACCAAAATAGAGGGGCGGGGCTTGGCGCGTGGCGTCAGATGGGCGGGGCTTGGCGCGCTACATCGGGGCGGGGCTTACCGAGCGCTGTAGTATGTAGGAGGAGCCAGCGTCGGTTCTGTCAGCTTAAAGATAAAAAAATAAAACGTGTTTAAATCAAGTCATCTCCCCGTTATCAGAGATTAAAAAAGTTTACAAACTTGTGCTGAAAAGTTTCAAACAGATTATATGACGTAAACAAACATATCTAATCTAAAAACCAAGGCCCGCTTCGTATTTCAACTCCAGCAGTCAACAAACCAAAGTGGCTAAAGGACACACCGAAGCCACATCATCATCGTGTAACTTTTGTCCCAAATGATCACAAATAATAAATATTTAAACACTGGGATCTCCTCGATAGCTTTATTTTTTAAATCATGCTTGCTCTATTTTAATTTCTTTTAGGTCGTTTTAGCTTTTAGCCAACCTTTGGACAATTTACCTTATAGCTACTTTTAGCTTTAATCATTCTGCCACTTTCAGCTCTACTGTTCTGTTCATTTTAACCAATCTTTTTTTACTTTTTACCTTTTGCAGCATTTAACTACTTTTAGCTTCTAGCGAGTATTTAGCTACTTTTAGCTTTCTAGTACCTTTTTGCTAGTTTGAGCCTTTGGCTATACTGTTCCCGAATTTTTAGCATTTAGCTAGCTTTTTGGTACTTTTAGCTGTTTTATATCCTTTTAGCTAACTTTTGCTAGTTTTAGCATTTATCATTCTGCTACTGTTAGCTTATGTTCTGCTTTCTTTAGCTAGTGTTTGTGTTACTTTTAGTTACTGTTCTGTTAGCTAACTAAAGGTTAAAAGGCAGCAGCTTTTGCTGATTGGACGCATACAGGACAAGCCCATCAATCAGGGAAAGGTCAAAGGTCATCTTCCAAACTCTCTGGAGTCCATCGATCTACAGAGAGAAAGATTATTCACAAACAGCTGATTCACCCTGAAGGTCAGACCCTACAATGAGCTCCATCTCAGACTCTACAGGCTTCAGTCAACAGGTCAAAGGTCGTGGCCTCATCTCTAAAAACAACAGGGAAACACGACTTTCATCTGAAAGAAACCACAAGACTTCTGGACCAGAACCAGACCAGAGGACAGATGTTTACCCAGAATGCACTGCAGCAAACAGCTCCTCCAGCTGTCAGCACGGTGGTGGTGGAGATGTAGCAACCCTAGCAGCTAACCCCGACACGTTTTTCATGAACTGTGAA
>NC_056508.1:47350654-47351769 GCF_014905685.2 Nematolebias whitei | reverse complement strand
ACTTTTTGCCCCACTCCCCTCAGGAAGGAGGTTGAGGAGCATTAAGTGTAGAACCACTAGACTGAGGAACAGCTTCTACCCTGAGGCGGTTAGACTCATGAATCTCTGTAACCAGAATAATCACTGTGATGTCACTTGGTTGTTGACATGTGCTGCTGATTATCCATGCTGCTGATCTCATGCTGCTGATTTATTTCATGGTGCTGTGTTCATTCGTACTCATCTGCTCACAAAGGCTCATGTTCGTGCTGCTGTTGTTCGGCGTGTTGTTTGCTTGGTGTATTTTTAGTTATCGTTTTTCTCTTAAATCTTTTTACTGTTTTTCTTTTACAATTTATACTTTTGTTGGATGTAACTGGGACCCTGTGTGCACATGTGATGGAATGACATTAAAGAACCTTTGACCTTGATTTTATAGTTTTACTTATTTTATAGATTTTCTGATTTCGTAGTTTAACTCTTTTTTAACTCGGACCTGTATGTGTTTATAAATGTTCGGCTGATTTGATTGTTTTTATGATGTCACTCAAGAGAAACGGCATCTCACGGCTAAATATGGAGACACAAAGCCCCGCCTCCCTCTGCTCCTCCTTGTCAATCAATCTCACTTCCTGAGTGTAACAGCAGGTAAGATATTAACTGTTAATAACCCCCCCCACACACACACACACACACACACACACACACACACACACACACACACATGTCTGACTTCTTCCTTGAAGGTTGTATTTTTCTGGAACAAACATCGTGATGGTTGCAGCTCCAGCCCGACGGTCCCGTCTTCAGCTAATGGAAACTCTGCGGCTCGGCTGACTTCATGTCATGGTGGCAGGTTCTGGTTCCGACCCGCTGACTGTTTTTATTCCCACAGCGAGACGTGAACGCCCTCAGAGACGAACATGACTTGTTCGATCCGAGCGTGACGAGGAGGTCTGGAAACAGCTCTGCTCATCTGTGAACAACAGATTGAGAACATGAGAAGAGTCGGTCCATGACGTGCAGCTCAGAGACCTGCAGGAGCCAAACATCACGTTTCATCCAACATCTGCTCCACCAAGAGAACTGTCCTTCAGAGGGACAGAGGGACAATTATTGCATGAACAACACTGGAC
>NC_056508.1:47349106-47350554 GCF_014905685.2 Nematolebias whitei | reverse complement strand
GGAGGAGGAGCAGGAGGAGGAGCAGGAGGTTTTTACAGACACCCCTGGTTTGAGGGACGAAGGGAACAGCTGCAACATGAGCAGAAAGCAGCCGAGTGGAGCTAAATCGACGGTTGTTCTTAAATTATTAATACAATCAGCTGACAGTGCTTTTATTTTTATGAACTTTTAGTTTAATTTATTTATTTTAAATCACACCGAACGTGTTTTTACTCCTAAAACTCAGCCGCTGAAGTTTTTACAGAAGGACAAAGCCACCTTGAATTTTGCCTGATAGAGCTTTATGCAACAAAAGAGAAGTTTTGTCTCGAATCGAATCAAAATGAATAAATAAAACATTTGTAAATATTTTAAATAATATTTCTTAACCAGGTTTTTAGTAAGACACTGTAAAGCTTTTGGTGTTTTCTTTAAAATTGTCAGAATTTACTGTAAAAGCAACAGAAGACAGTGCAGTGAAAGCCAAAGCAACCATCAACATCAGTGAGGACCCTCATCAGTACGCATACCGTGAGAACTAATCAACAGAGGACACCATCTCCTCTGTGGTCCACACTGCTCTCACACACCTGGAGCAGAAGGACTCCTACGTCCATATGCTCTTTGTGGACTTCATGTCCGCCTTCAACACCGTGATCCCCCAAACCCTGATGGACAAACTACTCGCACTAGGACTAAGCCCCTCCATTTACAACTGAGTACTAGACTTCTTAACAACCAGACTACAGTCCGTGAGGATCCACAACCTCTCCTCCTCCACCATAACCCTCAGCACTGGCTCTCCTCAGGGATGTGTACTGAGCCCCCTCCTGTTCACTCTGCTCACGTATGATTGTGCAGCTACCCATCCAGGCTGTCACATTGTAAAGTTTGCAGATGATACAGCGGTGGTGGGATGCATCACAAACAATGATGAGTCCAGCTACAGGCAAGAGGTGGAACACCTGGAGAGCTGGTGCAGGACGAACAACCTTCACATCAAAGTGAAGAAGACAAAGGAGATGATTGTGGACTTCAGAAGGAACAAACACACCTACACCCCTGTAGGAGCAGGTGATAAATTAATACATTTGTGAACGGGTATTAGGTCACGTGGGTAATCAGCTGTCTATATACTTTGTAGTAGGAACCTTTCTTTGCGCGTGCAGGTGTTCCACCTGGAAGGGGAAACAGTTTTTGACTGCTGAACATAAAATAAACTAGATGCTGTCAACAGATGCAAGTGTTGTGGAAAGATATATTGCCTTTAAATGGACACGTTAAGAATAAATGGATTACCTGCAAAAGAGCAAGGACGGCTCTGACTTTAATTCATCTGACAAGGTAACAATCAGCGCATCAACACTACCCCGGTGTATCACCTCAGTGGCTTGGCCTCTATCCCCCTGAACACAAGAGGATCTGTGGTGGAAGTGGTCTCCAGCTACAAGAACTTGGGTGTACACATG
>NC_056508.1:47347121-47349006 GCF_014905685.2 Nematolebias whitei | reverse complement strand
GTCTGTGTAAGTCCAGCTTCAGTAAAACATCATCAGCTCCACAGATGTGACCCGTCTGCAGCCAAACGTTCCTCTTTGTCTTTGTCACCGGACCGTTCTCATCAGAACCTTAAAACGGACCTTTCATGTCCTGCTGACGGCGAGGAAGACGAGCCTCAGAGGACACTCGGTTAATTGATGGAGATGGCCTCGTCTTCAGGATGAGACAAACTCATCAGCTCGCTGGAGGCCGCAGGTCAGGAGCCAAAGGTCGGGTCCAACCGGTCCGGACCTTCATGGGACGTAAAGTCTCGTAGAGAAAAACAGACACGAACAAACTGGAGGAGTCTGAGAGGAAGAAGATTCAAACTTCAGACAAATGACGGTTTCCTCCAGCGGTTCCTTTCTGAGACTCTGAATAAAATCTGATCACGAGATATTTTGCTAACAGACTAACAAACACACTCAGGTAAAAACATGAAACTAGGGAAATTACATTTCCTACAAAAATGCAGTGTGAATGCTTATTGCTGAAGCACTTGCTGAAAAACAGCTGAAATGAGCTAAAAACATGCTGAAATGTAGCTGTGAAAGAACAAGCCCAAGTTTGCTGAATGAAGCAGAAATTAGCTGAAAAAAGCTGAAATTAGCACAAAAAACAGCTGAAAAGTAGCTTAAAAAGCTGAAAGAAGCTTAAGTTACCAGAAGGAAGTGGGGAGAGCACAATTTTGCTGAATTAGGCTGAAAGAAATTTGAGTAGAAAAATGGGGAATTATTTAACGAGCTAAAATTAGCACAAAACAGCTAAGTAGTAGCATAAATAATGGAAACTAGCATAAATAAGCTGAAAGTGTCATAACAAGATGAATTTAGCAGAAATACGTTAATTAAGCTGAAAGTAAAAGAGATTATCATGATAACTTTAATTTATCTGAAAATAGCTAAAATTAGCTAAAAAGCAGCTGAAAATTTAGAACAAGCTTAAATCAGCAGAAGAAAGCAGAAAGAACATGCTTGCTCTATTAGGCCAAAAGAAATGAGCACAAAAAGTGGAAATTCTCTGAAAAATAGCTGAAATTAGCAACAACAACAACAACAAAAAAAACAGTTGAAAAGTAGCTAAAAATCAGAAAGCAGCTTAAAATACCAGAAGGAAGTGGCTAGAGCACATTTTCTTTGAACTAAGCTGAAAAAAGTTGAAATGAGTGGAAAAAATGTGGAATTAGCTGAAAAAGCTTAAATTAGTATAAAAACAGCTACAAGTAGCTGAAAAAGCTGAAACTTGCAGAAAGGAGCTGAAATGAGCATAACAAGCTGAAATTAGCAGAAAGAAGTTAGAAGAAGCACAAAAATGTTGTAGTTAGCAGAAAGAATCAGAAATTAGCACAAAACAGCTGAAAAAAACAGTTGAAAGTAGCTGAAAGAAGCTGAAGCAGAACAAAATATGGAAGGAGCAGTAAAAGTTGTAAACAGAGCTAAAGATTTAAAGGATGTAAAATGAGCTCAATTCATTTTCTATGAGGAAAAAAAAGCGTCAGAAGAGGCTAAATATTTCAAGAAGCTAAAGTTGCACCAAGTCCTGTGATTACAGGTGGTGGAGTTCAAGTATCGTCTGATCAGGACGCCTCCTGGACGCCTCCTGGACTCTGGACATGTCCCACTGGGGGGACAGTGTTAGGGTTTCTCCCAGGTGGAGATGGAGAGTCTCTGAGGAGAGGGAGCTCTGAGAAAGATTCAGATGATACAAATCAAATCTGATCCTTTTAGTAAATTAGATCTTCTGGCTGAAGTTGGTGGAGGAAAGTTTCAGGAGTGATTTGTGACAAAAGGGTGTCATCAAAGATCAAAGGAAAAGTTTTCAAGACAGTGGTGAGACCAGCTGTGTTGTCTGGTCTGGAGACAGAGA
>NC_056508.1:47343861-47347021 GCF_014905685.2 Nematolebias whitei | reverse complement strand
GTTATTACTGTTTTTCTAATACATTTTATTGTTGGATGTAACTGGGACCCTGTGAACATAAATTAGTTCCACCGAATGACAAATAAAGAACCTTGAATCTTTGAAACTCGTTTAATTTACAGTAGAATTAAAAAACATGATTTATGAAGCGAGACGGTAAAATGTACATGTTCCTCCAGCTCCTCTTACCGACACGAGAACAACAATTTTTAGGGAAAACAAATCTGAATTTTTTTTTAATAAATCCTCAAAACTTTGTTTTCTGTTTATCCTAAAATGTACATTTTGTGCTCAGGTGTGACAATAAAGGTTTATTCTATCCTAGAGACAGGTTTATCATAAAAGTATTAAAAATGTTCCTTTAGAGGCTGAATCCTTTAAACAACAAGTAAACAACGAGAGAAATGTTGTAAAAACGTGACATTTCAAGCGCGGCTGGTCTTCGTCGCTCGGCCTGATGAAGGTTCACAGAATCCATTTGTTTTGTTTTCTTATTGATCTGCAAGTTTTCCATTAGATTCGTCCTTTTCAAGCCGTCGCTCTTTCATGCGACGAGGGAGAGACTTTGTGATGTTTCCTCTCAGAAATGAAGTGCTTATGTCCTGTTTGATACGATGAGTAATGATTAACGAGCCTAATGGCTCCTCTCTTGTCTGCCGGGGCCTCGGCTCGTCATAAAAGAGCCATTGATCTGCGCAACGCCTTTCTACGGCTTCAAACAGCGCCCGGCGCTCCCTGACGCCATCCGAGGCTCTCGAGTACGTTTCACTGACTCATTGTGGTGAAGGACACTTTGGGTTCTTGTTGTTGGACTTTCTTTATTTAGTTCTTCCACTTTTGATAATTATCTGACTTTTATCATCTACCAGCTCTCAGCAGGTTTCAGTTTGTTGAAGGTCCGGAGACACGGAGCTGAGAGCCTTCAGGAGGAGAGCCGTCATTTCTAACCCGAACCCGGAGCCCGGCCTCGCCTGACCCGCCCGACCCAGATTCGGTCTGGGCGGGGCCATGATAATGTGCTTAATGTGCGGGCCGGGTCGGTGTCGGGCTTTTGATTGCGTCAGCGGACGCGCGCAACTGACGATCCAATTATATGGCAACATGGCTTGCCATACAATCAGCAGCCGCACACGGCCAGTTGACCGCGAGCTGACCGGCCTTGAAAGAGTTAAAAGGTTCGGTTAAGCTTCAGATGGACGACTGCCAGAGATCCATGGCCCAAACGGACGTTCATTCAGCCGCTGCACTCAGCAGATGCTGCGCACGACCGACGACCCAAACAGGCGAGATTAGAAAATATCCGACATGTCAGAGCGGGGTCCGTGTCTGAATCATGCAGAATGCAGCAGAGATTTAATGAGCTTTGACGGCCATGAAAGGACAAACACTCTCTGCTCTGATCTTCTGCCCCTTTTATTCAGCCGCGCACGTCCACCGACCGTTAATAAATATATATAAGCAGTCAAAGCTTAATTTAAAATGTCGGGGGGGGGGGGGGGGGAGAGGTCTGTAATTATCGTTAATTCGTCGGGTCGAATGGGGTTCGGACATGATGGCTACGGGCTGGGGCCGGGTCGGGTCGGACTTTTTGGGCCTGAATGCAACTCTACTCAGGAGGAGCTGGGCGGACAATTTGGACCCAGTTTTGGTGCTTCCAGTACAACAAGAAGTCTAATGATCTGGACTCAGGTCTCGGGGCAGCATCTTCATCAGGGAGGTCCAGCCGCCTCTTCCAGCTCTTCTGGGAGGACTCCAAGATGTTCAGACCAGCTGAGAGATGTAGTCTCTCCAGCCTGTTCTGGGTCTTCCCTGGGGTCTCCTTTCAGTTGGACATGTCCAGAACACCTCCCTATGGAGGCCTCCAGGGTCCATCCTTATATGAACCTCCTCAACTGGCTCCTCTGGATGTGGAGGAGCAGCGGTTCTACTCCGAGTCTCTCCTGATGACTGAACTTCTCACCTGATCTCTGAGGGAGAGTCCAGCTACCCTGCAGAGGAAACTCATTCAGACCTCCTGGATCCAGGATCTGGTTCTTTCAGTCCCTACCCAGAGTTCCTGACCGCAGGTGGGAGAACAAAGACCAGATGGTAAACAGAGAGCTTCTCCTTGCAGCTCAGCTCCCTCTTCACCTCACCAGACCGGCACAGAGTCCACAATACTGCAGAAGCCACAGCGATCCGTCTCCTCTGTAAATCTCCACCTTCTCCTGTTGGAGGAGTTTTTGCACCTGAATGATCCTTAGAGCTGTGCTGTCGGGGCAGCGGCCCCCGGTGGAGTCCTTTACGATGTTATCATTAAAAACTGAACGGCTCTATGAAACGAGTGGATCTACGAGATCCGGCTCCCTTCAAGGAGCCTCAGATCCCACGTCCAGCAGCCGAGACCGAAGCCTCGTTTGCACAACGTGTTTTCAGTCAAACTGCAACATTCCTGCTGTTTCAGCCCTTCAGCTTCACAACAACAAGACGGGTTTTCTCAGAAAATTCTAGTTTTTGAATCCAGGTCTCAAAGTCGAGGTTCATGGAAACGCTCACATGCGCTCCACGAACAGACTTTTGTGTTGCTCACCCTTTTTAACGATAAGGAGCAACCCAACCTCCTCCTGGGTCCAAAGGGACGCTCATGTATTCATTATTTTGGACGTGTCCCTGCGTGTGTGCGTCGCCAAAAACAAAAGTCACAGCGACGGCTGGAATGAAACTCCACAGCGTTCCCTGATCTCAGCTGTACCGCGTAAACTTTTTACAACCAACATGGAAAACAGCTAAAGTCTCCAGATTCACTGACGTGAACAGCTCAGAGGGACAGGACAGGTGAGAGTGGGCGGGGCTATCCGACTATGAACAAAGCGGTGACAGTGAAGTGGCTGGTGGCACCAAGGGACACAGAAAGAAAATAAATAATCCAAAATAAAAGCAAAAGGAGCTGAACATCAAACATGAACTAATCAAAACCAGTCCAGAGAAAAACATCTCATGAACCTTCAGACCTACAGCTGCACCCTGGACTCTAGAGCCCTCCATTGAAGATGGCCGCCACAGCCAGCCGACCTTAGAAAATGGCTATAATTGGATGCCTCGAATTTCTGGGGTTAATAAAGTATCCATCCATCCATCCATCCATCCATCCATCCATCCATCCATGCATCCATCCATCCAA
>NC_056508.1:47342376-47343761 GCF_014905685.2 Nematolebias whitei | reverse complement strand
GTTTGGACATGTCCAGAGGAGGGACAGTGGTTTGGACGTGTCCAGAGGAGGGACAGTGGTTTGGACATGTCCAGAGGAGGGACAGTGGTTTGGACATGTCCAGAGGAGGGACAGTGGGGATGTTAGAAATGCAGCTGCCAGGAAAAAGACAAGTAGGAGATATATGGATGCAGTTAGAGAGGACATGGAGTTGGTTGGAGTGAGGACAGAGAGGACAGAGTGAGATGGAGGACTTTCTGTGGAGACCCCTGAAAGGGAAAAGCTGAAAGAAGAAGACATTTACTGACTAAAGTACTTCAATAAAAGTTTAATAGTCGTTCTTAACTAATATTTATTACTGATCCGAACGTGGCAGTTTGGCTCCAGCTTTGGTTCGTCTGATGCTGCATCGATCAGTTGGCTCTGAGTCCTGCTGGGCCTCAGTGATGGAGCTCAGACCAAGACCTTCAGACTGTGTCCAATCAGCTCGGCTGTCTCTGCGTCCCAGGAGGGAGGTCCAGAACGTTTCTGAGCTCGTGGACCACCGGACTCCACGAGGACATGATCATCTCCTCACACGACAATCATCAAATCCGTCTTTATTCCAATCAAATGATCTGATGAACTGATAATTGGAGCAACAATCAGGATCCCATCGGAGCAGTATAAAGCAGGCCCATCTGTTGGAGCTCCAGATATTAGCCACATCCTAAATCAAACAGGCTCACAGTCTCTCCTGATGCGTCTCCAGCAGCACTTTTACGAGCTGTGGACACAAAGAGCAACACATGAGGATTAGAGCAGGAAGTGACGGCTCTGTTCGATTTATACTCGTCTATAAAACGAGCTTTCAGACTCACCTTCACATTATAGACTCCATAAACAACAACCATAAAGGTCCGGCCCCCAAGACCGCTGTACCCCAGAGATGTGCTGCTCTCATCAGCTGAGGCTTCCTGAGCGCCTCGTTAACGTCTCTGAACCAACACGTGGGACGGAGAAACGTCTGAAGGCTGAAAAATACACAGCTGACGTGTTTCTGCACAAACAAACAAAGTTGGAGTGAATCTTTGTTTTTATTCTTGTATTTGGACTGAATTAACTGCGCTGCCCGGAGTTGTCAGCAGGGGGCGCACGAGGCCAGGAGGAGCAACAATAAAAAAGATACAAATAATAATAAAAATAACCAGCATGTCCTCATCACTGAGGGGTTTAAAGATTAGTGTTTGTAGATTTGGAGATGAGTGTTTTTCTGACTGGAATGGAACAGAAAATGAAGCAAACCTAAATGTTTTTTTTTTTTTGTGAGATGGTGACTGCTGGATATGGTACCAGTGACCCCCACGACCCATAAAGGAAGAAGCAGGTAAAGATGAAGGATGGATGGATGTTCAAGTGGAGGAGTT
>NC_056508.1:47341420-47342276 GCF_014905685.2 Nematolebias whitei | reverse complement strand
TGTGGTTTTCCAATTTTCCATATTGACCTTTATTAAGTCGAGCACACCCCAGTAGAAGCTGACAACGAGCACGGACGAACAGAGGGTTTCCCTTTTCTCTCCATGATGGGCGCCAACAATAGTAAAACTCAGGAAAAGTCAAATATTTTAAAGTTTGTATTTTTGTGATGATTTTGATGTTGACGAGCTCAGGAGTGAAACTTTGATTAACAAATGGAAGTTAAAATTTAAAGACCTGTTAAAGCATCAATGTAAATATAAATGAAGATGTTTTAAAATCTGTTTTATCTGTCTGGAAGTTATTTTCTTTTTTTTTTTTTTGGGGGTGGGGGGGGGGGACAATTATTAATTCAAGCTAATAAAAAACAATGCATGGAATATGAAATCCCTCGATCACCTGAAAAAATAACCGACTGCTGAAAGTAATCCATGTCGCCCTCCGGCTTATAGCAAAGTTTAATAAAAAGAGCTGGTCCGTTAACACTCAGAGTGTGTGATGGGGACGACCCTCAACTACCACCACTCCACATTTTAGCTGTAGAGTTTTAGCCTTTTTGGAGCTTCCACACGATGTCTGTGGCGGCCATCTTCATGGGAGTTTTATTCAGATACAGCCCCTGGTTCATGAGATGTTTTGCTAACAGATTGTTTTATGGTATTGGGCAATAACAAAAGACCGTCTATAATTTCATCAGAAGGTTGTGAACTCCAAGTGTTAGTCAGTGTCGCTCCATGTTCTCGGAGTGAAGCCCGTTGATGGAATGAAAACACGTGAACTGTAAATTAAATCCATAATTTCACAGAAAACCTGAAGAAAAACGAGACAATAAAGAAGCTGCAGCAAAACTGATGAGAC
>NC_056508.1:47340995-47341410 GCF_014905685.2 Nematolebias whitei | reverse complement strand
ATTTATAGACAATTACAGATATTTACAGTTATTTACAGTTATTTACAATTATTTACAGATATTTACAGATATTTAGACATTTACAGATATTTACAGACCATTACAGATATTTACAGTTATTTACAGTAATTCACATCACTGCTGGAAACAAATCAACAGAAAAGCTCTGAATGTTTCTCCTCTCATGCAGCCTCCTTCTTCTTGTTTTCCTCCTTGGAAACAAAATGTACAATAATTGGTTCAGTTTGGTTTATTTATAAAGACACCATCGACAACAAACACTATCAACAACAAACACCATCAAACACCAACACCATCAACAACAAACACCATCAACAACAAACACTATCAACAACAAACACTATCAACAACAAACACCATCAAACACCAACACCATCAACAACAAACACCATCA
>NC_056508.1:47340282-47340895 GCF_014905685.2 Nematolebias whitei | reverse complement strand
CAACAACAAACACTATCAACAACAAACACTATCAACAACAAACACTATCAACAACAAACACCATCAACAACAAACACCATCAACAACAAACACTATCAACAACAAACACTATCAACAACAAACACCATCAACAACAAACACTATCAACAACAAACAATGCCGCAGAGCAAGAAAACATTCACATGCATTCAAAACACAACCATTAGTAAAAATTATCTGAAAATAATCTGGCAGATTGTTTTAAAGCTTCACTTCATCTCAATCTCCCGTCCTGAGCAGCACATTGGAGACAGTGGAAAGAAATAACTCCATTTGAACAGGAAGAAACCTTCAGCAGAACAAGAACCAGAACAGTCATCCACATCAATGGGTGAAGTTAGAGAGGACAGGAAGGAGACGTAAAGCCAGAATCACTGATCTGTGTGGCTTCTGTAGTCCAGGTGTAGTTCCTACAGTCTATGTGGAGTTTCTATAGTCCAGGTCTTGTTTCTATGGTCCAGATGTATTTTCTATGATCCAGGTCTTGTTTCTATGGTCCAGGTGTAGTTCTAATGGTCCAGGTGTACTGTAGTTTCTATGGTATGAAACACTCAAATGATTTAAAATATGATTA
>NC_056508.1:47339055-47340182 GCF_014905685.2 Nematolebias whitei | reverse complement strand
TGTAGTTTCTATGGTATGAAACACTCAAATGATTTAAAATATGATTAAAGTAAAATGAAATGATAATTTATTTATCTGCATTAATGAGCTCGTCAGATTCATCAGTTTATTTTTATTAGTTTTGTCTTTTTAAATGAGTTCAACGCAGCTTCATTAAACAAAAAATAAAAGCCTTTCTGTGCATCTTCCGTGTTTTTAGACTCTTTGAGGTGGATTTATGTGTTTTTACAGCTGCCGGCTGAACTAATGCTTCTCAGACGACTTCATGAAGACCTGATGTTTGTGATTTATGAAATAGGAAACAGATCGGACAGGATGTGAGTGTTCCTCTGACTTCCTGTACAGACTGAAGGAACGTTGCGTCTCCACCTGTTGGACACGCTGCACCACAGTTGGGTTGTTCATGGATAAACACTAATTGTTTAACTATTGATCATTTATGTTGTTTTTACTCTGAGCACAGACCGGCCTGAGATCTGATTCTTTACATCCAAAACCACAAATTTATCAATAAGTTCGATCCAAAATGTTTCAGAGCAGAAGTTTCTAAACATTCTGCTCCAAATTCACCAGATTCTGGAGGATTTCAAGACAATGGATGGATGAATAGATGGATGATGAATAGATGGATGATGGATGGGTGATGATGAATGGATGGATGATGGATGATGGATGTATTTTTGAAATATATTCACTCTGAAGTGAAAAAGCACCAAATGTCCTAAACCCCACATGATGAGAACGTCTTCAGAATCCTAGATCCAGAACCTCTTTCCAGGATTACAGAACCTCTTGCTGCTGGAAGTGAACCTACAGAACTTCCAAGTGTTTTTCTGTTTGAACGGTATCATCTTCTGGGTCTGCTGCGTCATCCTCAGGACACAGGATAAAGCCAGCCTCGTCATCCGGGCCAGTCCAGGTTGTTCTGGGCCACGACCCGTCAGCTTTGTTCTCACAGCAGATTAAAGGCTGCTGGATTAGGATTAGCCTGATTGTCCCTGTGGACACTTCCAGGCTCTGGGAAGAAGAGCGGTCAGTGACGAGTGTGACCTGGGTCAAAGGAAGGATGGACGTACAGATGTACAACCTGCTGTTTAAGGAAAACAAGAAGATGGATGGATGGATGG
>NC_056508.1:47337385-47338955 GCF_014905685.2 Nematolebias whitei | reverse complement strand
CTTCCTGTCGGTGCTGGAACGTTGTGAACACTCGAGTTTGTTGTAGATGTTTATTGTTTATTCCACAGTAAATAACGTGTTTTTAAATTAAACTCGTTGATTGAGGTGAAGCAGCCGAAGGTTTTAAACATCATCCGAGACATTTTGACGTGAACTCTGACTGAACTCTGCATCCCAGAGAAACAATGTGTTTCTCAGGGCGCCTTATTAAAACAGCTAAAACATGGCTCCAATTAAAGCAGCACAAACCATTTTAATAACTTTATCGATCTTAGACAAATCACAACAACTAAACCACGTTTAACGTCCGGTTCTCTCAGGATGACCTTTTGATGCTGCAAGAAAACTATTTTAATTTACACAAGACAAAAAAAGGAAAACAGAACTAAAGAAATGAGTGAAGCAGCCGAAAGATGTTCAGAGTTAAAACCAGCAGAACAGAGGCTACATTAGCTAAATCATAGCTAAACGCTAAATACAGCAACACAGCTAAAATAAGTAAAACAGCAATAAGAGCTAAAATTCACACAACAGTCACTACGTGCAAAAATTAGCACAAGAGCAGCTGAAAGAGAATTAACAAAACTGTAGCTAAACCCTAAGCTTACCTAAGTCATTCTAAGAGCCAAAACTAACAAAACTGTAAAGAAGCTGAAACAGTAAAACTGTAGCAAAGAGCTAATCAAAATCATAGCTAATAATTTAGGGTTAATAATTTAATATTTTTAGCAAAACCGTAGCTAAAACCTTAAATAAACAAAACTGTAGCTAAAACCTAAAATCAGCTAAACTGCAACCAGAAGCTTAAATCAGTAAAAACCATACCTAAAACCTAAATTTAAATAAATCATAGCTAACAGCTAAATTTAGAAAAACCATAGCTAGATGCTAAAATATCAAAACAATAGTGAAAAGCTTAAACTACCCAAACTGTGAAAAAAGTCTCAAATTAGCAAAACTGTAGCTTAAAGCTAATGATAGCAACATCATAGATAATAGGTGAGATTAGCAAAACTGCAGCTAAAACCTTAAATCAGCTAAACTGTAGCTAAAAACTTAAATCAGCTAAAACATAACATCAACTAAACTGTAGCTAAAACCTTAAATCAGCTAAACCATAGCTAAAACATAAAATCAGCTAAACTGTAGCTAAAAACTTAAATCAGCTAAAACATAACATCAGCTAAACTGTAGCTAAAACCTTGAATCAGCTAAACCATAGCTAAAACATAAAAGCAACTAAACTGTAGCTAAAACCTTGAATCAGCTAAACCATAGCTAAAACATAAAATCAGCTAAACTGTAGCTAAAAACTTAAATCAGCTAAAACATAACATCAGCTAAACTGTAGCTAAAACCTTAAATCAGCTAAACTAGCTAAAAGCAAAAGACAACAAAAAGTAATAGAAAGCTAAAATTAGTAAAAGTGTAGCAAAACAATGTAGGCATCATTTAGGTTGGGCTGAGTGCTGGTGTTTCCTCAGCTTCCAGCCATCCATCCATCCATCCATCCATCCATCCATCCATCCATCCATCCATCTTCTTGTTTTCCTTAAACAGCAGGTTGTAC
>NC_056508.1:47336142-47337285 GCF_014905685.2 Nematolebias whitei | reverse complement strand
TAATCATATTTTAAATCATTTGAGTGTTTCATACCATAGAAACTACACCTGGACCATTAGAATTACGCCTGGACCAGAGAAACAAGACCTGGACCATAGAAAATACACCTGGACCATTAGAACTACGCCTGGACCAGAGAAACAAGACCTGGATCATAGAAAATACACCTGGACCATTAGAACTACGCCTGGACCAGAGAAACAAGACCTGGACCATAGAAACAAGACCTGGACCACAGAAACAAGACCTGGACCATATAAACAAGACCTGGATCATAGAAAATACACCTGGACCATTAAAACTAGTTTCAGCTCCGAGACTTCTCTAAACACCCTTTCATTTCGAACCATTCCATCCAGTTCACTTTGAATTTTTTTCGTCAGCCACAAAGCACAAAAAAGCCTGCACTTCGGCATTAGACCACAGATTGGACATAATTGTTTTAAAAAACTATTAAAAAATACGCTCCTACAAATACGATCGTCGAGGTTTGGCGAATGGCGGGCTGTAGAAAAAAATGGCGGTTCGGTTGTTTTGGAAAGACTCTACAGGCTCCTCCCCCCAACCAATCAGTGACCGACAGTGTTTCTGACGTCACGGCTCGGATCGCTTGGAACACTTGAGAAGCCGGGCCAGAATTTAGGGAGGCGAGCCGGTCACAGGAACAGTGGAAAGACCTCAAACGCGCTTCAAGCCGGAAATATCCGACCCGCGCCGTGACGGTGGAAAAGGGGCAATAGACTGTAGGAACTACACCTGGACTACAGAAGCCACACAGATCAGTGATTCTGGCTTTACGTCTCCTTCCTGTCCTCTCTAACTTCACCCATTGAGGTGGATGACTGTTCTGGTTCTTGTTCTGCTGAAGGTTTCTTCCTGTTCAAATGGAGTTATTTCTTTCCACTGTCTCCAATGTGCTGCTCAGGACGGGAGATTGAGATGAAGTGAAGCTTTAAAACAATCTGCCAGATTATTTTCAGATAATTTTTACTAATGGTTGTGTTTTGAATGCATGTGAATGTTTTCTTGCTCTGCGGCGTTGTTTGTTGTTGATAGTGTTTGTTGTTGATGGTGTTTGATGTTGATAGTGTTTGTTGTTGATAGTGTTTGTTGTTGATAGTGTTTGTTGTTGATAGTGTTTG
>NC_056508.1:47328041-47336042 GCF_014905685.2 Nematolebias whitei | reverse complement strand
AAACTTGCATTGTATTTATTTTATTACCTGATGTTCTGTTAATATTTGAAAATCGCTGTTATGAAGACTGTTGCTGTAACGGCTTGTTGCACCTCGCCCAGGACATTCTTGTAAAAGAGAGTAATAATCTCAATGGATTTCTTTCCTGGCAAAATAAAGGTTTAAATAAATAAAATAATAAGACTGAGTTTGTTGCAGCTCCTCAGACTGAAGAAGTCTTTTGGATAAAAGATGAAACATTTAGACAAAGGACGTGACTCGACCTGGTTAAATCATTTTACTCGACATCCCCCTTCTTTTGCACAAACACACCATGATTACACGTTTTAATTATTTAAAAAACGATACAGAGACTTCAGTTTATTTTATATTCTTATTTATTTCCAGAAAATAAGTCAAACATTAACAGCAGAAAGAACAAAAATACAAAATGTTTTGTCAAACATCTAATGGCTCCTGTCAGCGTCGATAACAAAAACAGTTAATTTTATGATTCTGTGCACACGAAGAGAAGAAAACAGACGTTACACACAACAGGTGGAGAACGACGTGGTTCTGTGCGGTTTACGGTGAGGCAGACAACCGTTTGTTGCATAGTGTACGTAAAGTGTTCGAGTGGAATCATCAAAAACCCGAAGGAGACTACAAGAACGACAACGGCAGAACCTAGTCCTGACCACGGGTCGGTGCGGTCGCTACCACCAGGGCCACAGAAACACGTCAGAGTTCAGGTGAGGAGCGATTCAACATCCTGAAGGGTTAAATCACATTTTTAAACAAGCTACACAAGTGTGCAGACAAATAAAAAACAGCTGAAGCTACGACGAGTTTCAGAAATGGACCTCTTCAGTTTTACGTTTGGTACCGTTCAACATCTACGGCTTCCTGTGAGGGTTTGACAAAACAAAAACAAAGAAGAACTATATGTAAACTTTCGTTCAAACACCTTCAGGTGAACTCGCTGCTGGAACATTTTTAGGTGACGCATGTCTGATTGTCAAACTGCATCGTTTGTTTTCCCACACTGCCTGCCTGATGTAGCTGGATTTGGTTTCCCCCAAAAAGGGGCGGAGCTTTGGGCAGTAGCATGAAGGCTCTTTGCAAAGTAAAGCCCTGAGTAACGTATTGGAGTGAGAAAGATGGCGTCTCACCGGGCTGTGAATGTCAGAGACTAGTGTGTGAACGTCGTTTGCAAAGAAGTCTAGAAAACTTTTCAAAATGGCAAGACTTCTCAAATGTCCTCCTGAATCTGAGACCTGTTGCCTAAATTTTCAACACATTCAAAAGAAACAAATTTTGTCTTAAAATAGTCAGAGAAGTCAGTTATTTGGAACCAGTTTCAATATTCAGTAAAATTTCACTGGTCTCCATCCGTCACAGCCTAGTGAAATACTTCCATCAACAGTCAAAGGGGACAAAGAAAAACCATTTCATAAACAAATTCCACGTTAACGTTTCCAAATTAAGAACAGATTTTTGGTTCAATTGCACCACTGTGACCATCAGTGTGACCCTAAAACATCGTAGCTAAAAGTGGATCCTCTTGTACAACAGCTCCAAAATAAACAGACATTTTTCATCCGGTGTTGGTGCCATCGTTAAGATGGGAGTTTGATCGTGGCGTTAGCGCCAAGTCCAGACAGCGATCGAAGATTTGTCCTTTATGAAACTGTTTAAATAAAAGTTTCCTGCGAACAGAAACCATAACTCGTGGAAGTCGTTTTGAACTAAAGCAATCATCCTGATTCGGTCTGCATCGCAAATGGAACCGCTACATTATATTTGTACGAGCCGAACGCAACGGTTACGTCAACATTTTATGCTAACATAAAAAAACTGGCATCTTTTGTGCACAAGTCGATTTAATTAATTGATCCAACTACCGAAGCTGCTACCACTTTTTGCCCACTAACGCATAACTCAGGCACCATATTCATCGATAAAACCAGCCTTCGGCTTTTTAGGAAGGAGGCAGCTGGACTGACGTGGCTGCAGTTTGACGTTTGTGCCACAAGATGTCGCTGTGAACCACACACTGGACCTTTAACCTTATGAGCCCAAACTTGGCTTTCCGTTCTTTCTGAACATGATGAGTTAAAACAAACAAAAAATAGCCAAGAGCTGCAAGTTTAGTAAAACTAAAAGAAAAAGCCAGGAGTTGACTTCCTGCTAAAGCACCAAAAGGAAAAGTCGGTCAGATTTCAAATTAAGACGTCAAGTCCCAAGAATCCATCCCACTTAAAATGCACTTTATTTTAAAAAACTAAATGAAATTTACTAAAAAGACCAAAAATCAGGTAGGAGCACGCTACAAAAGATAAATAAAACAGATCTGCGGCGCCCTGAAACTAAAAGCTCGCCTGCTGTTGGTGAGGAGTTCCCAAAACGTCTGGGAACACTCGCGAGCGTTCCTTGGCTTCAGGGCGCTCGTGTCGCAGGAATTTGTGCCCATTTTCAAAACATCTGTCACATAAATTTTTGTAATCAAGTCAGTTTGGTTGTTGTGAGTCCAAAAGATAAATCTGAGACAACTCTGTTGGGCGATCCAGGAGACGGAGACATTCTCTACCTTAGTGTGGTCCTGATCCGGGTTGGGGTTCTGATCCCCATCCCTTCTCGCTGGACGACAAAAGGACTCCTGGACCGGGATGTTTGACGCCTTTTAGACTTCTCGCCCGTTTATTGTCCCAACGTTCACTTGGCATCACACTGAATTGACAATTTTGCGCACACTGCATCAATATCGCACAAATTCCTTGGCGCAGAGAACCGAGAGCCCAACTCGAGCGCGCTGTAGCGCAGCCTTCTTCAAACTGCCACGACGCAGTCTGAAACGTCCGGCACATTTAAGTTGTGATAATGTACCGCAACAGATCGATTTTTTGTGCTTCTGGCAATTTTGGGCCGAAAATTCACTGAAAATCTGCAACATCTGAGCAACGAGCACCGACGTGTCAGTTCAGTGACTCCGAGTCCAAGTGGCCGCAGCCCGGTGAGACACGGACCTGATGTCCCGCAGAGCGACTGCTGGTTTCCAGAACAGTTCATCTCGTTCTCCGGACTGAACTCCTCTCCTTCCTGTCTCTTGCAGCAGCTCCATATTTCCGTTCAGCCCGGGGCTGTTCTCGCAGCGGCGCACGCATCTGCTGTAGTGTTTCCTTGGACTCGGTCCGCGGGCCGCAGCTAACGCAGCATCTTGTGCAGCTGCTAAAGATTCAATAAAGACGGGAACGGAGGAAAATAAAATGGGATTAGCGTCTCAGGCTGGCTTCGGGAATCATTTCCAGATGGGAGCTCAGATTTGTCCCGAATCAGAGAAGATGAAATATTTAGACTCAACACTGCTCAGGTGTAATGGTCCACTTCACATCTTCTGGATCAAACCATCACACGACTATTAATAACGTACTTGTATATTAAAAAAGGTGCAAAGCTCTACGTCACAAATAATTGCAATTTTCCCTTTGAAGTGATAAAGTTCAAGAGCTCGAAGCCGCTGCGTCTCTCCAGCACTACGATATCTGGCTGCGTGGTTGTGCAGTCATGAAGGGAATGGGTTACTGCAGCAGTAAAACACGAGGTGCGGTCCAACAGGAGCTCTTTGGCTTCAGCAGCACGACCAGCTCCTTCCACTTCGCCTCAGACCTGCAGACGTTCCTCCGGGACGCGTCGGCAAAGGTTCATTCCAGCGTTTCTTTAAAACTCGTAACTTTATCAAGAACAAAACGTGAAGCCTGAAACCAACAGACCTCGGAGATTTTCCATCTCAGCTTCTCTGAATTCGAAGAACCAATCGCACTTGGTGTGAAGCGTCTTTAAGGCACGAGGACGTTCGCGGGTCAAACCCTTTAATCTCAGATGTCTGGAGCTGTTCGGACCGAACCTGTGTCACGGCAGAGTTCAGAACAGACGTGAACAGGAATGTCATGTTCAGGAAACAAAAAACAATAAATCTAAATAAATCCTGGTTTCAGAACTGACATCTCTCCGGCTGTTGTCGCCAACAACTGGATGATTATTTGTGTTTATCAGTTTTATTGAAATAAATTATCCAGTTTGTCTCTTCCAGCTCAACTCAGGATTGTGGATTCTTCACAGTTCGGCTTGTCCCATCCCCTCGTTGGGAGTCCAGAGCCGTGCAGACGACGAAGCTGCGGACACACAAGCATCAACAGGTCAACACAAACGAAACTGACCTTAAATACACGGAAAAGCAAAAGAGTCGTCCTATCCCTGAAATGTTCAAGCTTTCCCTCCAACATGATCTTCAGACAACAACGCACCCACTGACGTCAGAAGCATTGTAATGTGGAGGGACACACTGGTGGGGGTGGGGGGAGGGTCCTATCCCTGAAATTTTTGAATAAAGTAGATCCCAGTTCCTGCATTCTGCAGTATTTTAACAGCTATTAAACTTTTACCTCCATAAGTAAACACTTGATTCAATAACTATTTGAGAGAGCACGGCACAACGCTCCCCCATCACACCCAGTCGACAACTGCAGGCACTAGCGTAGCGCTAAGTTAGCTACGTACACTACAGACACGCTAAGATGCTACAGACGTAGCGCTCTGCTTCTCACGCATCATAACCCCCACCCCGTCAACAATTAACCGCCCTAACGTGGCGCTAAGCTAGTGTGCAACACAGGTGTCTCCCCCTCCTCCCCCGACCCGTCAAGTGACCTTGGGGAGACACTGCACGTGTTGTGGAGTTGTTGTGGGTAACCAGGAAAACCCGGAGTGGATTTTTTGTGGTTTGTGTATTCTCCCATTGATCAAGTGGAATGGATCGTTCACGAAGAGAGAGAAACGGCGCTGGGTGAACTAATATTTCATGGTAAATGTCAGGGTGGGGGCGTCTGGGAGTGGTGGCGTGGAGGTTAGAGGAGGTGGGCCTGTAATCAGAAGATCGCCGGTTCAACTCCCGGTACCGACAACATCAAAATGTGAGTGGGAAAGGTGAAAAAAAAAAACACACCTGTCTCCACCCTCATTTGCCCCACCCTCAGCCCTTGAGCAAGGCCCTTAACCCCCACCATCTGCTACCCCACCAGATACCCTTGACAGCAGCTCTCTGCTCCACTCAGAGGGCTGTGGTAGCTCAGTGGTCGGTGGTTGCGTCAGGATGGACACCTGGTGTAAAAAGTTATTGCCAAGTCTTCGTGACAGTTCGCTGTGGCGACCCCTGAAGAAGGAGCAGCCGAAACAAAGAATGTGTGTGTGTGTGTGTGTGTGGGGGGGGGTCCAAATGAGTACTTTTGAAATGTGAGGGGGACACGTCCCCTTCACATGTAATTGTTGTGACGCCTATGAACGCGCCGACCAGCCGGAGATGGTTCCACGTTTTACTCCGACGCAGCACTCGTGAGCGAGTCTCGTCTCGTTTCTTCCTCTTGAAAACTAACGTAAAATGTTCGACGCCACTGGGACTGGGATTTAATTCTTAACGCTGCGCAGAAACCCGAGGTAAACTCCGGTCCTCTAAACGCCAACGGCGACTCGTGTTGGGGACGTTTTCACAGCGGAACACGAGGGTTCGCTGCAACCAGTAACACAATACTCAACACTGGCACACGGCACGTTTTCCTGCAGCTCGAAATAAAAAACCAGACTGATGATGGTAGAACGCTTCATCTACAGCAGCTATAACTTTTATTTCACTTGATTAACGTCTTCTTACACTCGTTTCTTTTATAAATGGAGGATTGTTTGGGACAGATTTTATTGAATCTCTCTGAGAGAACAAACTTAAAGACGGCCACGGCAGCAAAGCAGTTCCAGCAAACACCAAAACACAGTTTGTCTAAATCTCGAGCAGGTCGTTTCTTCTGCACGTCGTCCCAAACGGACACAACAAACGTGTCTACCCACAGCCAAGAATGAAGACGACCGACCGCAGCTTTACCGTCTGTAAACAAAGACTCGTGAGCGCGCTCGTGGTCGTGGAGCACCCTGAAGGAACGTCTGCTCGTGTCTCAGCAGTTTCCACAGCTACGTGGAGTCCAACGACACCTGGAGGGGTCCCCTGCCTCTAGAACCTGCGTCCAGGTTCAGTTCTGGGCCCAGCTCTATTTATAGGGGCGGCTGATGTGCAGCGCTTTGTGTTGCGTAACGGCTCAGCACATGGTCTGAACACAGGCTCAGCAGGAGGCACGCACGCCAGAGGAACTTTAAGCAGCACGCATGTGCGCTACATGTAGTCAGAACATTCTGCCACGGTCAAAGAAAGAAGGTCCATCTTCTTTCAGTTCACCAGGATATGAACCCCAAACCTCTGGTCTTCACCAGGTTCTACAGTGATCCATCTTACATTACACATCTTATTGTTGCTTATTTTCCCAACAGAGCATTTCACTCTCAGACTAAAGGTTTACGTGTGGTTCCTAGAGTTTCCAAAAGTGGGATGCAGAGCCCTCAGTTATCAGGCTCCAACTTCCAGTTTCTGTCAGTCGAGCGAACACGGACTACTTTTAAAACTACGCTGAAAGTTTTCATCTTTGTTAAATCCTATAGACGGGGTTGGACTGGGTTTCCTGAGCTATCCTATAGTTAAAGTGCCTGTGATATGCATATCGTACAAACAGAAACGGTAGAAAAAACATTGTAGAATGTCAGAATTTAACAAAATGCACAATTTTACCCATTTTGTCACATGTCATACTTTCATTTGAATTTGGTGCAGCCAAAGTGAAACAGGAAGTGACATCAAAGGGGAACTTCCTGGTCTTTGTTTACTGAAACATTAATTGAACTCTGACCCTTCTACGTCCCACTGATACTCAAAATAACCTAAAGAAACATCAGACTCTTCTCTGCTGTCGGTGTCAAGTTATTTTAGTAATGCTACGTTTACATGAAGGCATTCCCCTTTGACATCACTTCCTGTTACTGACATCACTTCCTGTTACTGCCCATGTGAATATCTCAACAACTGTTCGTCTAAGCAGCATGTTTATTTTTGCAATACATAATTAATGTCATCTTTCCAAAATGTACTCGTATTACAAAACTTTGATGTCACGCGCACTTTGCTGCCCCACAGAAACTGAGATAACCCCCCGATCCTCTAAAGGCCCACGTGTTGACAAGAACGTGTTCACAACAGAACGTGTGGGCTCAGCGCAGCAGATACCACAATATAAAACACGAAGACGGCTCGTTTTCATAACATCCTGCAGCTCTAACAAAAGAAAAGGATGAAGGTGCTGCAACGGGCCCGTCAGTCCAGAACCCGACTCTGACTGACAGGTGGACCTTCAGAGCGCTGAGCAGAAACCTCTGAAGTGACGCTGCAAAGAAGAACGGGCCAGAACTCCTCCACAACCATCCGAGGCCGGTGCAGAAGTTCCTGCTCGGACGGATCAAAAGTGAATCCATCAGAGCGTTGTGCGTGCACGCCTCTTCAGGCTCCAACTGGGTGTCAGCTCAGATTTAATCCCTTCTGATGTGGACCGCTCCTTCCTTCCACGCAGATCCGCTCTTTAAACGGAACCAAATGAACAAACACTCGTTAGATAAACGCCTTAAAAAACCAGCAACGTGTTTTGATCAGGTTCCCTCTACGCCACCGTGGTGAAAGCTCCCACCAGACATCTGTCCACATCTGCTTCAGCTGCAGGAAAACTGCGGCGAGCGTCGGAGGGAATAAAAAGATCCGACTTAACCCGATCGGACCTGATGGAACTTGTTTCTGACGCTCAGACCCGGAGAGAAGTTTGCACGATTTCTGAAAGGGGAAGTGAACTCCTGAGCCGGGCGTGACTCGAGCGTCACGACAAGTCATTTTCACCTTAACGAGTTCGTTAATAAAATACAGATGAGGCAGAGACATGAATTCATATTTAAAGCTCAAGGGTGAACTCCTCAAATGTTGTTACTTTTCATTTGCAGCTATAAAAAGTGTTTTAAGGACACATTAGGTCTGAACGGATCCTTCCGTTTCCTGAAGCAGCAGGTGCTACAGCACCACAACGCTTTTATTGTATTTTACACACCGAG
>NC_056508.1:47327656-47327941 GCF_014905685.2 Nematolebias whitei | reverse complement strand
CATCCATCCATCCATCCATCATCCATCCATCCATCCATCCATCCATCCATCCATCCATCCATCCATCCATCCATCCATCCATCCATTCATCCAGCTGTTTATTCATCCAACTATCCATACATCCATTCATCCAACTATTCATCCATCCAACTATTCATCCATCCATCCATCCATCCATCTGTTTATTCATCCAACTATCCATCCATCCATCCATCCATCCATCCATCCATCCATCCATCCAGCCAGCCAGCCAGCCAGCCAGCCAGCCAGCCAGCCAGCCAGCCA
>NC_056508.1:47323228-47327646 GCF_014905685.2 Nematolebias whitei | reverse complement strand
CCAGCCAGCCAGCCAGCCAGCCAGCCAGCCAGCCAGCCAGCCAGCCAGCCATCCATCCATCCATCCATCCATCCATCCATCTTTCCATCCGAGTTTGGGGGGACCTGTCGCTGATCTCAAAGACAGATAGCCTTTGGGCAGGTCATCAGTTCATTACAGGGTCACATACAGTGGAGACAAATTATCATCCCGCCCTCCCCGATTTAGTTTTTGAAGTGGACGATAGCAGCAAAAGCAAACACTTTTTATTTTTTAACCTGTTTTATTGTCTTAATCTTAAAAAACAAAAAAAACCAAACTATTTTTAGTTACATTTCTTTGTAGAATTAGAATGAAAGGTGTTTGCTGGCAAGAATTTGATACAAAAATTACCCAACACCAAATTATTACAGGAACTTGTTGCACTTTGTATATTATTTTCATTCAGAAGTTTAGTTTAAAATTTCAAACAGCTTTTTGAAGAATTTTCTCTTCTATCACTAATTATTACAAGAAATAACCAGAGTAAACACATGTTTATTTATTAATCATTGACCTCGTGACTTCAGTTGGCCTGTGTTGCACTTTGCAGAGATGTCACCCAACCCTCACCTTTTAATTATTGACCAAACAAAAGGTCAGAATGAGCTGCAGCTGGATGTTAGTGGTTAGTCACGGATGCATGAGTCAAGTCCTCAAACATTTTCTGGGTGCACACCAGGATCAGTGGCAACAACTGACTCATTGACAAAAATGGATATGTCAACAAAAATAGGAAACGTTGCTCACCACTGTAAACATCCATCCTATTCTTCAGCAGACAGACTTAAACATCCCCAGGATCTCGCTCCTGTGCTACACAAATCTCTCAGGCAGGGCTTCACACGGCCGTGTCGAGTTTCAGGCAAACACACGCAGCTTCACGGTGACTCCATCTTCTGCAGACACTGGACTGAAGACAAAACACAGCTGAGCCCTGCCAAACAGAGCATGAGGAAACAGCTAAACTTGTTTTACTATCACCCACATGCAATAAGCTTTAACACTTGAGCGAGATAGGAAATATTTGACTTCATTAGTGGTTGTTGCAGCAGAAGGGGGCAGTAGAGCGCAGGTGTTGCACAGGTGTCAGGTGAGGAACTTAAGCTGCCTCTAACCTTTCCAACCTTTGCTTTCCGTCCTGCTGGTATCTTGAACTGTTCTGCTTCCGCTCCTCGTGCCTGCGTGGACGTATCTGATGCGTCTGATCGATTGGACTTGTGACAGCATTAGAGCGTCTGCAGGATGAATAAGCCTCATTGTGTCCGCTGTGCTAATCGCCCCCACTAGACAAGCCCGGGATAAAACACAAACCCTGCTGTGGCTCGTGAAGAGGTCACCACTCTGCTCACAAAGCTCCTGACTGTGCTGCTCTTTGATGGCTGTGTTTACAACAAAACCCAGATTCTTCAGTCTCTCTTTAATGTTGTCCAACGAGCCAGGAAACACGGAGTACGGAAAAGAAAGGAGCTCCTTGGGAATGTGAAAGTATGGGCGTGAGTGTGTGAGGGGTCTTAGTGGGTGTGTGCGGCCTATGGAATTCTTCTTCTTATCTGCACCAGGAGAGCCCCCAACAGTAAAAGGTGTTGGTGCTCGTTTCCAAAACAGCAACTTATAGAGAAAATAAACTTTTCATTAGCAGCTGTTATCTCGACGCTGCATGCTGACTGGTAGGAAATAACAGGTCTGTGCAGCGGACCCCTCCCTGCTGCCATGACGTTCTATGGTCTCCTTTCTCTGATTTTTAAGCTTTATTTCCAGCTTTTGTCCATCTGTCTCCTCCCTTTTCTTTTTTATCGACAATAATGTTAGTCCGTATGATTTTTTTGTCTGTATTTTAGCAAAACGTCTCATGAATCACAAACTTTAAGACCCAGATGAAGATGACGAGCATGCACAGGAGCTTCCCTGAAACGGTTTGTGCCGAAATTCTTTGGTTATGCAAACCGATTGTTGCAGCAGCTGTCCGTGTGTCTGGTCTCACATGATCTTGGAGGTGAAGATGCTGGATGTGGAGGGCCTGGGCTGCTGTGGTTACAAGTGGTCTGCGGTGTGAGGCCGGTTTGATGCACTGTCAAATTCTCTGAAACGCCTTTGGAGACAGTTTATGGTAGAGAAATGAACATTCAGTTCACGGGCAACAGCTCTGGAGGACGTCATTTAACACTCCCTTAAATCTTGCAACATCTGCGCTGTGTGATAAAACTGCACATTGTAGAGTGGCCTTTTATTGTGGTCAGCCTAAGACACACCTGTGCAATAATCCTGCTGTCTAATCAGCATCTTGATACGCCACACCTGTGAGGTGAATGGATTATCTCAGTAAAGGAGAAGTGCTCACTAACACAGATTTACACACATTTGTGAACAATATCTGAGAGAAAAAGTCTTAGATCTTTGAGTTCAGTTCGTGAAGAATTGGAGCTAAAACAAAAGTGTTGCCTGAATATTTTTGTTTAGTGTATAATTCTTCCAGTGAGTTCTGGTCCTAGTGGGGCATCGTCCTAGTGTGACATGCCCAGAAACCCTCCAAAGGGAGGTATCCAGGAGGCGTCATTCATCATGAATGAAATGTCACCGGACATACATCTACAAGTGATTACCATTTTGGAGTCTAACTAGCTGGCTGCTACGGCCAACTAAACATAAAAAAACCCACAAAAATGTCTAAAACTCAGTATTTTTCATCTTAGAAAAAAACCCAACACAAATAAATTACTATAATTTAGGCCCAAATTTGGTGAGACTGTCACCGAGAGACATCTTCAACCCATACCGAGTGTGAGATCAAGCATAATTTTATTTTCAAGGTTTGACCAAAACAGTTACAAGTCATTCCTCAACTAAAGATGATCTTGGCTTAAAATTCTGGCTTCACGGAATGCTAGTTTTAAGTAAGTAAACATATTTTAAGTAAAATTATTTACCGTATTTTTCGGCCCATAAGTCAGTTTTTTGCATGATCTGCATGCCCTATGACTTAACACACTGAAGCGACTTATTTATATTTTCCCCCATATTTATAAACCAGTTTTTGGCTGAGATATGACCGTTTTCATTCATTCTGACTGAAAATATTGAACACTACCATTTTCAGCCGCTAGATGGCACTCAAGTAGTATGGCATGCCGTTGTGTCATATAATAGGTACAAGCGGCTATGAATGACACAATCGGCTTGCCATAGTAAGCCACCTTTTGTCCAGCTCGCCTTGTACGGTGGTGCGACGTGCACTGTACGGTGGAAAATACGGTAATTATTTTGTCTTGCCATAGTTCAGAGAGTCTAACAGCTATGTCGTTGTGCATCAAACCTGCGGTGTGTTTGTTTCTCAGGTGTGCAATTTCTTCTTACTTGCAGGGGACAGAGCTGCAAACCCTGAAGTCTAACAAGGTCAAATATGGGTCTGCGAATCAATGTGGGGGAAATATTCTGATCTACAATGTTCTGGAAGGACGAAAGCTGTGAATGGATGGAGTTTAAAGCCACGTTTTGGCTCAATAATAATAGTTATTAGACTTTTTTGGCATGTTCAACATCTGTTTAGCACAAGTAAATGATAAATTATCTTTTAATGCTAAGGACAAAATCCCACGCTCCCTGTCCCACGATGCTGCTGGTCCAAGCAGCTCTGGGTCAAAATTACCTTTAAAGGTGTAGTTTGGTGCAAAGGTTCAAAACAGCGAAGGTGTTCAGATTGTCATCAGCTGTGCATCACCGTTAGTGGGATGTCACAAATTGATTTGCAGCATGAGTTCAAACAAGCTGTGAAGAACGTGGGGAAAAAAATAAAGTTCTGCAGTAAGTCAGAGTATTTAAATTAAAATGGGAGTTTCTGTTCTGCTCCAGCTTCTAAACTTAATCAAGCAAACTGACAACAGTGCTTACATAATAAGCGCTGCAGGAGTTTACTGCATGTACTTTGACGATTGGTTTCTTATCAAAAAAACTTAGCAGCTTTACTTTTGGCTGTGTTCCTGTATGTAAGATCACAGCTTTGTTCCTGGCGTAGGGACATAAAATGGCCTCAAAACATTTCAGAGATAAAGATCTTCCTGACAGCTTCGCAGCGGTACGTCAAAAAGGAATGCCTCATAAAGACGAGGTTTATACAGTGGAGATAAAACCTCAAGCTGTTACATCATTTAAGTCCGTTTAACTGTCTCATTGGGACAAACCCACTTAAAAAAAAAGGCTGAAAAGTTCTGAATGAACTTTTTCTTGTGCTCACGGTGTAAGGGTGTTGACACGCAGACCAGGTGTGGATCCGTATTAATAATTAAAGCTGCCAGGAGAGGAGCCACAAAAGGTGTCGAGTCATCAGCGCTCAACACGGGATGGTTTACACAGAGCTGCACAAACAAAGCTGGGACATACAGAGGTATCCTAAACTTTCTAAG
>NC_056508.1:47314095-47323118 GCF_014905685.2 Nematolebias whitei | reverse complement strand
AGGAGCATTAAGTGTAGAACCACTAGACTGAGGAACAGCTTCTACCCTGAGGCTGTTAGACTCATGAATCTCTAACTAGAATAATCACTGTGAAAAACCATATCATGTTGCTGCTGATCTGTTTCATGTTGCTGCTGATCTGTTTCAATGTTGATGTGTTCATGCGTGCACATCTGCTCACAGACTCATGTTCATGTTTGTGCTGATGTTCAATGTTTTATGTTATGAGTGCTTAGTGTATATTTAGTTGATGTTTTTCTTAGTTCATATCTTAGATGTTATTACTGTTTTTCTTAGACATTTTATTGTTGGATGTAACTGGGACCCTGTGTACATAATTTCGCTCCACCACATGTACCACATGAGGTGCGAATGACAATAAAGAAACTCTGACTCTGACTCTCTGACTCTAAAACTGTAGCATAACTTTGTAAAAAACACACAGTCTGGTGTATATTTGCTGCCAGTGGCTCATTCTGGTCTCCATGGTAACCACACATCTGCGTTTGTTGCTAAGTCAATGAGAGGCTGACAAAAGCAGCGCAGACTAAAAATTAAGCCTCAAACAAACAGTCGCGGTGCAGCAGCTTTTTTAAAAGATCTTAAATAATAATGTCATCACTGTATGTTTCCATACAATGGCGAAATTAGTCTCTGCATTTAACCCATCCACCACCAGGTGGTGCAGTGGGCAGCTATTGAAGGCGCCTTGGGGGCATTTTTGGGGATGAGGTGTGCTGCCCAGAGACACCACGTGATATGCAGTGACTGGGGATCGAACCTGGGACTTTTGGGTCCCAAGCCAGCTGCCCTGCCTCTACACCATCTTGGCCCCCATTTCAGACTCTTGAACCGTGATCAGCAGAAGACTCTGATGGTCACAGGTGAGTTCATGTGGGTCATATGTCAGGATTCCTCTTTTGGTTGCTGTGTTCTCCTCCACTGGCCACGTCGGTCACTGGACGAGAGCTGAGAAGGTGTTTCTTGCATCATCAGCTCATTGATGATTACAGCACAAAATATTTAAGGCTGAGCTGCACCGACATTTTGCGTTCTGTGATAAACCGTGTACAGTTTTCTGATTTCTCCCACGTGTTTGAGGAAGAACTAATACAACTTTACCTGTGTGCTCCTGGACATCACCCCACCTTCAGTTGGTTTTCCTCGCTCCACCTGTGGAGCGTTTAAAATGATCCCGTTCTTAAAAAGCAGCTTCTCAAAATCACTCTGAGGGTCACAGATGGCCCAAGAGCTGCACTTTGGACTCACCAGGCCTAGTCTAATTTGCAGTGCTCGTCCCCAGATGGGCCTTTCCATTTTATTTAGATGAAATCAAAATTTTAAAAACCAGCTCTGATTGGAGCGTTTATGGAGCTGGTTTTCCTCCCGCTCTGAGCACCACAGCAGCTGGACTCAGATGAACGTCTGCAGACGGTCAGTCTTTGCTCATTTCTTCACTCATGAAAAATCAATTAAATAAATCGGGTTCATCCCAGCAGGAAGCAGAGGGCGGCGTCTCGGCGGGTCACACAGAGTGCACGTGCAGAGGCGCCACACACAAACAGATGAAACAGACGCAGAACTTTGGAGAAAAATCAAAAAGATGAGTCAGTTGACATGAGGCGGTGCTGCTGCTGGTGGTGGTGGGGTTATTGAAGGTTAAAGCAACTGATGAAAGAACGTGCAGGGGTCAAATCAAGATGAGAATAAAGAATTATTTGTCTAAATGCTAAAAGTAAATGTTGGAAGAAACACGGAGCATTTAAAAACACCACAATGACAAATGAAATCTGGTAAAGAAGCTAAAAATGTTTAAAGTGAAACCAAACTGAACTAAAGGTGGTGTTAACAAAACAGTAGCTGAAGGAAGAAAGTGGCCAAAAAGTACCAAACAGGCAAAGTTTGCAAAACAGTAGCTAAAAACTAAGCCCAGTGAAACTGAAACTAGTGGGTAAAGTTAGAAAAACTGTAAATACAGTATATTCTAAGTTTACCAAAACATAGCTAAAAACTTAAAGTAACAAAAAAATAAGAAAATGCTAGTGGCTAAAAGCTAAAATGTGCTAAAAGTGCAGCTATAAGAATAAGTAAAACATAGCTATAGGTTAAAATGAGCTAAAACATAAGTAAAAGCTAAAATTAGCAAAATTTAAGCTTACTGCTAAAATTAGCAATAATTATGCTAAAGGCTAACATTAGTTACAACTGTTGCTTAAAGTAAAAAGGAGGAAAAACTGTTGCTCAAAGTAAAAGCAGCTAAATGCTAAAACTAACTAAACTGTAGCTTGTTAAAATGAACAAAACAGTAGCTAAAAGTAGCTAAATTGTAGCTAATAGCTAAAACGAGTAAATTTATAGTGAATAGCAATAATTCAAAGAGCAGCTAAAAGTTAAAAGTAGAGATTTTGTAACTAAAATCTAAAATGAGCTGAACCATGGCTAAAAGTCTTATTGAAACCAGCTGTAGCTAAAATGAGCCAAACCATAGCTGAAGCCTATAATTTGCAAAATCATAGCTAAAAGTTTAACATTAGTTAAAGGGTAAAATCAGCAAAACAGCGTGTACAAATATAAAGGGAGAAAACACGAGCTTAAAACTAAAAGGAAGATAAAAAAAACCATTTTTTAAATGAATTAAAGTTTCAATTAATTTCTATGTGAAAATATTAAGTTAAACATTTTGAAAAGTATAAAAGTTACAAAAAATAAAATAAAAAAATCATAGCATTCATCTTCTGAATAAGATAAGCTGAACATTTCTGTTCATAAATTATTAAAATAGCTCAAAGTTTGCAGAAACAGTTTTAAACGGGAAAAGAAAAGTGCGAACGCTGACTCAGCATTTCCACGATGAACTGCTGTTCGCTGTGAAAAGCAGAACTGACAGCAAACACGACGAAAAGCAAAACAAAACAATGATTGACACCCAACTTCCTGTGAAGCGGTTCATAAAACGTTTTGCTAACACTAAGCGCACCCGCACACTCACAATCAGATATAGTGACTACCAACAAAAACTGAACTGGAAATTTGGGACTTTTTTGACTTTTGTAAAATAGTTTGACCTAAAATGTTTTTTTGTTTTTTTTTTACTTTGGTTTGATTTGTCTTTTCAGCTCAAAAGACATAAGCTAAGCCTAAAATATAAACCTAAGCAGCAGAAAACACGTAATCCAGTTTAAAACCATAAAGAAATACGTCGGTAGTTCTGTTAATTTAGGTGGAAATCAGTGTAAGGTGTAGAATCGGTGGAAAAACGGAGTTCTGCCGTCCAGCCAGAACCGCCTGACGGGTCGGTGACCTGCAGGCCGAGCAGGAGCCGTTTGTTAAAAATACCAGTAGACCCCTGGAGCCTCGGTGCTGGCCGTCGCCGACGCCTCCCTGACACCGACTCCGAGGTGGTGCTCTGAGAACGGCGGTGACGCCTCCTCCGGAGGGCTGCTCCTGGCACCCGTCACTCCGCACCTCCTGCTCTCTCACAGACAGACGTGTTGTTTGTCCTCTCCTCTGCAGCTCACACCGCATAAAAGTTAATCCGCATAAAAAAATTATATCAGAGAAAATGCAAAAAGAGCTCCATCTTGGACCAGTTGAACTTCGGCTAAAGGTTAAAGGTCATGACAGGACAGTTAGGAAAAGATTGCAGGAGAAAGACTCTCAATGTGACCAAAGTGGAGCTGTTTACCCAGAATGCACTGCAGCAAACACCTTATTCCCGCAGTCAGCACGGTGGTGGAGGGCTGATGGTTTGGACTCCTGTCAGTCAATGAATGGACCATGAACTCCTTTATGGATCAAAAGGTTCTGGAGTTAAATGTGAGACCATCACTTGGACCAAACTGGGTCCAACAGGACCATGATCCCAAACACAGCGGCTGCTCTACAATGGAACGGATCAAAAAGAAAAGAATCAAGGTGCTGCAACGGTCCAAAGACCAGAACCTCAAGCTGAAACCACAACCAATATCTGCAAACGCCAACGAACTGAGGGAACGTTGTAAAGCAGAGTGGGCCAAAGTTCCTCCACAACCACGTCGGACGACGTCCTACAGAAAACTGCTGAGAGTTCCTGCAGCTGAAGGAGGTTCTACAAGCTGCTGGATCCATTTTTGTTGTATAAATAATGACTCTCAGCTACTACCATGCCTCATTTCAGCTCAGTGTCTGTAACATGAACCGAGCTGAAGCCATTTCTGTGACGGCTAATGTCGATTAGCTGTGAGGGCCATCTTCAGTTGTGGTGACAAGTCTTTATGAGGTTTAATGAATGTCCATTTAGTGGTTAATGAGATATTTTGCTAACAGACACAGTTGACTCCAACAGGTTTTCAAAAACAGATCTCTTGCGATCAGTTAACACTCACGGTATGTGTTGTGACCAACTCTCAGCTACTACCACACCAAACTGTAGCTTATTATCTGTAAAACTCACCGCGTTTGTTGTGTGCTACGTTTGTTTAGCTGCGGCGGCCATGTTGAAAGGGTCCGACTCCAAAAGTTGAATCGGTTGTAGATGTTTATCCATTAAATACTTTCGTTGCGTTTCAATAAAATCTGTCGTCTGGTGCATGCGATATTTTGCTGACGCTTTAAACAAAAGAACACAGACCAGCTATGATTTTGCAAATTATAGGCTTTAGCTATGGTTCAGCTCATTTTAGCTACAGGTAAGGTTCCAATAAGTCTTTTAACCGTGTTTCAGTTCATTTTAGATTTTAGTTACAAAACCTCTACTTTTAACTTTTAGCTGCTCTTTGAATTAGTGCTATTGACTATACTCGTTTTAGCTATTAGCTACAATTTAGCTTCTGTTTTGATCATTTTAACAAGCTACAGTTTAGTTAGTTTTAGCATTTAGCTAAGACTTGCTGCTTTTACCTTTTAGCAACAGTTCTCCTGTTCATCGAATCATTAAATTCCCTTTTCTTTATTCTTGAACTCTTCTGTAAGCGCGCCCCTCCGCCCTCACACCAACCCCTGGATTTGTCCCTCGTCTGATGGAGAGAGGAGCGAGGGAGGAGAAAACAGAGGGAGGGAGGAGGGTCTGCGGGGGTTGAGTAAGCCCGGACTTGACCCCTGCTTTCTGGGCTCCGAGTAGTCTCTTCTCCACCCTGAGTCAGTGACGGATGGAGAGGCAGCTCCACACACACATCCATGCGTTCACACATGGAGGGAGAGTGATCTCTTTTCGCTTCACTCCCACAAGTCAAGTCCAGATAGCACCAGCGCCCGACCGTTTGTTACGTCTGAAACACACGAGCACATGCAGAAAGAATTTCAGCTTTGAACATGGGAGATATGGAACCATCCGATGGCTGCCGTGCAGGCGCCTGCTCAGAAATCTGTCTTCACCTCAGGTTTGTGCCCGAGTGCACGTGAAGATGTAGATTCCACAAAAAAAAAAAAAAAAATCTCAGGACAAAAACAGGCCTCATGCTGTCATTTACAGTGTTGTGCAAGTTCACACCAGTAGTTTAAAATGTGGACTGTTGTCGTTCTTGTTCACAGTTCACACAACTTCTGAACTTTCTTTGTTTTTTTTTTAAACGTCAGAATTTTCCGTGTCAAGCGGAACGTCGACGTCCCCTCGTTGTTGTGTACAAGAAGAGAGGCAGTTTTTATTTTGCTGTCTGAAGCAGAGCAAAGTGACAGACCCTGGCTAGCAGAGGGAGCAATTTCATCCACCAGGCGAAAAGGCAGAACCTTCGGTGGCCAGCGGTGCTTGGCCGCTATAGATTAATCTTCAGTCACCCCAAGGGCCACTCCATTCATTTGAGGAAAATATACTTTTAATCAATTCAAAATCTTACTTCTAACCTACAAAGCTCTCAACAACCTAGCTCCATCTTAGTTCACAGATCTTATGGTTCCATGTTTTCCTAACAGAGCACTTAGCTCTCAGACTGCAGGTTTACTTGTGGTTCCTAGTGTTTCCAAAAGCAGAATGGGAGTTTCTTCTCAGCCAGTCTGAGTCTTGATGTCATCTTTCCATTTCATACTAATGGACTTGATGGAGCTCCTTTAATTCAATTCAGTTCAGTTCAGTTTATTTATAAAGCACCAAGTCACAACAGAAGTCGTCTCAGGTCATTGAACAGAATCTTAAATATATATAAAATAATAATTTAACTATATTTATCTGAGGAGCAGCTTTGAATTTAACTCCATCACAGAACTCTCATCTTGAGCAAGCATGAAGGCGACAGTGGAAAGAAATGAGGAAGAAACCTTTAGCAGAACCAGGTTCAGGACAAGCGGCCATCTGCTTCGACCGGCTGGGTTTGAGAGGAACAGATACACAATGGCAGGTCAAGAATCACGTGTTGAGATAGAAATAGTATCAAATGAAAACGATTCAATTTTAACAATTCATTTAAGGAAATGAGGTCAATTTGTCCTCCAGTAATCTAAGCTTAAGGCAGCATAACAAGCCGACACTAACTATAGGATTTATCAAAAAGGAACGTCTTAAAACTGGACAATGTGTCGGCCTCACGGACAGAAACTGGAAGTTGGTTCCACAAGAGAGGAGCCTGAGAACTGAAAGATCTTCCTCCCATTCTGCTTTTGGAAACCCTAGGAACCACGAGTAAACCTGCAGCCTGAGAGCGAAGTGCTCTGTTACGAAAATATGGAACAATAAGATCTGTATAAGATGGAGCCAGGTTGTTGAGAGCTTTGTAGTTTAGAAGTAAGATTTTGAATTAATTTCTGGATTTGACAGGAGCCAATGGAGAGAAGCTAAAACTGGAGAGATATGATCTCTCCCACTAACTCCAGTTAAGACTCTGGCAGCAGCATTTCGGATCAGCTGAAGACTTTTAAAAGAAGTATTTGAACATCTAAAGGTTCAGGTTCTAGGGTCAGGATTTTTTTTTTATAACCCAACCCTGATATGTTATTTTCCACAACTTCAACCAGCAGAGAGTTTCTTGGTCTTCATGATGTCTCTTGCTTAGATCTTACCACTTACACTTGTTGGGCTGGTGTTGAATATGGACACTGTCATGTTTAGATCATTTAGCATTTTGATTGTCACAGGTGGATCTTATTGAACAGATGCCATGAATTAACCTTACGAATACATATAATGTATACGTATAATGTATACGTATAATGTATACGTATAATGTATACATATAATGTTTATGTATAATGTATACGTATAATGTATACAACGTATCTCAGCTGTTTGTTTTGCAGGAATGAACAGATGATTCTCTAATAATTCCCCTCCAGGGCTAAACTGCGTAACCCTCACCGCCCCTTCTTCCTGAAACCATTTTTCCCCTCAAGGAAACAATCAAACTCCCGGAAGTCATCGTTCTTGTTTGTCTCCGTGTAATCCATCACTTCGTTGTTTTCCGTCTTATTTTAGACCGTGCTCTGCCGCTCTCGTGTTGTCCCATTTGGTGTTTTTCTTCCTAAAAATTGGGGGAAAAAACGTCTGGGAATATAGCCAGTCTTGGTTGAGAGCTAATAATATCAACAGACTGTGTGATTCAGGGTCTTAGCGGGAAGAAAATAAATACCGCCTGCGGGCTCGGTACGTCTTTTCTTTCACACTCTATTCAAATATCCAAGGAACAGGGTAATCAGCCGCATGATGAAACATTGACCAGAGTGTATACTCTTTGCTGCCTGGTTTCTGCTGTATTACTGTTGCACAGGGCGAAGTATTGTTGACTCTAGATAAAAGTATGAATGAAGCACGCACGGCTCAAGAGGTTGTCCCTTAAATAACCTGCCGCTCTTGCAGGGTTCGGCCAGACTATGTGACCAGTGTTTCCTCTTACCTTCAATGGGTCGAGTTAACCTTTTGTACATTCTGATCAAATTAAAAGAAATTGTTTCCTGCGCTGGTCTCAGTTCGTGTTTACTTGCTCTTTCGAGGAATCTCTTTCTTATGTTCAGTTTGGATTTATGAAACAGACAGATGGCAAACAAGTGGTTGAATTGGTGGAGACATGCGATATTTACAGGGTTTTAGAGACTGGGCTGGGTGGCACCATACGTCTTTGTTTTCTGTCCAAGTTTGAAGTCACAGTTAAAAAGTGTGAAGGAGTAAATGGGCTCGATTGACTCTGCTGCTACATTTTGCACTTTCACGCCAACCGACGGACGTTTCCATTCTTTTTGTTGTGTAGGGAGAGGTTGAAGTGGTAGGGCTTGTTTAACTTTTAAAAAATTATATTTTAATGGGAAACACTTCAAAGGAAGGCCAATTTTCATTTCTTACCCCAACCCCGAAGGTTTAAAATGTACATCTAAGAAAAGAAACTCAAATTTAAGGACCTAACATATTATTAATTGACACTGTTATGCCTTTATCAAGTAGAAACATCAATATGAGCATCCATCCATCCAACATCTTCCTCCTGTTCTGGAGCCAAGTCGCAGGACCAGCAGCTTGAGCCAGGAGGTTCAGACATCACTTCCACAGCCACTCCTTCCAGCTCTTCTGGGAGGACGCCAAGGCATTAGACATAGTCTCTTCAGTGTGTCCTGGGTCTTCCTCTGGGGTCTCCTCCCAGTTGGACATGCCTGGAAAACCTCTCTAGGGAGGCATCCATGTGACAACCTTACCAGGTTCTCAAACCACCTCAGCTGGCTCCTCTCGATGGGGAGGACCAAACATGATTCTGTACATCTAACTCACTTGTCAACTAGTTAGCTTGCAGCAGACTTGAGTATTTCTGTATGGAGTTTGCATGTTCTCCTCGTGTTTGTGTGGGTATTCTCCAGGTACTCCAGTCTCCTCCCACAGTCCAGAATCATGCACGCTTTGGTGCCTTCAGACCCGGACCATCCTTGCTATAAAGATCTGTGATGTCAGTGGGTTTGCCTGGTTAAATACAGGTTAGTGATGATGATGCCAGAAGAGCTGGAAGAGGCGGCTCTGGAAAGAGATGTCTGGGCCTCTCTGCTCAATCTGCTGCCCCCGCGACCCGACTTCGGAATAAGCAGAAGATGATTGATGGATGGATGGATGGATGGATGGATGGATGGATGGATGGATGGAT
>NC_056508.1:47313165-47314085 GCF_014905685.2 Nematolebias whitei | reverse complement strand
GGATGGATGGATGGATGGATGGATGGATGGATGGATGGATGGATGGAATAATAATGCTCTAAATCCCCACAAACATGTAGTGAGCTGTGCACCATGAACTGACAAAACCTGCAGGTTTATCACAATTTATATCATCTTCACAATATTCAATAATAGAATATTTCCAGACATTTGATCCCTGACTGACAAAGTCCGTGATCTTACTCAGCTCATGCTCAGAAAGGGGGGTTTGGTTGAAGAGTGACTTCAGTGACCCAAAGGTTAATGAGGGGGAGGAAGACTCTTAAGATGTGAGGAATGACAAGCATGCTTGAAACAATGCTCATCTCATGTCAGAGCGGAGAACAAAGGTGATGGAAGATGACACCACATCTCCACGCATGTGGCAGGTCATGGTAAACAGCCGGTTTGTTCTTCTTGCTGATGAGTTGGAGACACAACGAGAGTGTCTCTATTAATAAATGAATTTGATTGGAATCAGAATAAATTTGTACGACATACGGATGTCACGCCAAATAAATTGTTGCGTTCTAATGACTGACATGAAAATTTGATCCAATTGTTTTAATATCGTCTCAGTTTCACAGTTTATTATTTTTTATTGACTTTATTCGATCACTATCTAAACTCATTGGTTGCCAGAAGGTTCTGATGTTGTCTGACATTTCTCCCACTTTCAAATTTGCAGAGACTAAACTGAGAATGATTTGAGACGTTTTGAGACACCCTTAAAGTCTGAGTCTATTTTCAGAGAAAATTTCTTGTGCAAATACCAGCATCCATCCATCCATCTATCCATCCATCCATCCATCCATCCATTCATCCATCCATCTATCCATCCATCCATTCATCCATCCATTCATCCATCTATCCATCCATCTATCCATCCATCCATCAGCCATGAGCCATCCATCCACCCA
>NC_056508.1:47309860-47313065 GCF_014905685.2 Nematolebias whitei | reverse complement strand
ACACATCTGTGCTCAAAGCTCTTTACAACACATCTGTGCTCAAAGCTCTTTACCACACATCTGTGCTCAAAGCTCTTTACCACACATCTGTGCCTCAGTGACCCATTCATGCAGCTCTCTACTGTACCGCTCTGTGCTCTGAGCCACAAAACGGTGAGTTGTTACAAATGTTTCAGTCTTTTAGTTTAGATTTAGCTTCAGTAAGTGAACAGCTTTAAACTGTGCTCCCACTTTATTTACGTTTTAAAGTTATTAAGTGATTGAAACGCCCTCGTTAAGTGTATATGCAAACATTAGAGGTTAAATGAAATGAACGGGGTCCAGTTTCTCCCACAGGTGGAGCTTCGATCGGAGCCTACCTGTCGACAAACAGGACGATCTGATCCTGGGATCCTAGCTCCTGCAGGGCAGCTTTCAGGAGCCGGACCTTCTGTCCTCCTCCAGGAGTGGACACGTAGTCGCCCCCGCTCCACGGCTCCCCTTGACCAAGAACCTGGAAACAACGTCACCGTTTAGGAAACGTTGGTGTTTGTTGACGGGGGGCGGAGGGCAGCTTTGAAAATCCACCTTTTAAAGCACGACGCCTCGCCTTTAACCCATCTTCCATGAAAACCAACGAGTGCATTAAAGCTAAACGTGAGCACGTTGCTTTTTCTGGAGGAGATACGGCAGCTTTGTGTATAAAACCAGGACAAGAAGCTCGTGCTCTGCTGCTCCTACCTTCACCGTGTAGTTAAAGTGCTTCGCCGACCTCAAGAAGCGCCTGAATCCGTCCGTCTCTTTGGTGGCGACGGTCACAACAAGAAGTTTCTCTGGAAGACAAAAGCATGAGCTCGTTTTGTTCTGCAACCGACTGGACGTGACGATACGAGCTGCAGGTCCTCGCCTGAATAAATAATGATGCTGAAAGGCTGTTTGGGGAATTACAGGAGTAAACTCTGACAAAAACTGACAATGGCTTCAGCAACAATAAATAAATGTTAACGTCAGGGATGTGCCGAACAGTAAACAGATGTTTCTGTCATCTCTTCAGCTGCACAGATACTTTCGTTGTGAAGTGAACGCGCCTAAATGTTACAAACTGAACGCTCCTTATCGCCCGCCGCCTCTCAGGACAGTTTTAAACGAAGACGTTGACAAATGAGCGTGCTGTCAATGACTCTCAGCTACTACCACGCCAACCATTAACTCAGTGTCTGTAAAAGTGACAGTTGTGGCCACTCCTGTGTTTGCTGAGGTCTATTTGCTGTGACGGCCATCTTGAATCAGGTTGACTCTGAAGGTGCTTTAGAATAAATCTAAATAAGTTCGTCCGCGGTTCAGACCGTTGAAGCGGTCGGGTCGTAGGTTGGTTGGACCAAACATGGGGTCAACAGGTTTGGACCCTGTGGGTCAGGCCGTCATTTTAAACCAGGATCTGACCAAACCAGACCAGCCTGGACCTGCAGGAAGTAAAGATAAGACGGTTGAACCTGGTTCATAGCTTTAGCTGTCACTTTGACTAAAATACCAACACAACGTTGACCTGGTAACAAATATTAACACTTTTTTTTTATTTTTATTGTATGGTTTTATTTTTGGGTTGTTTTGATTTTGCCTACTTCTCAAATTAATCACAAACGTATTAGTCCCAAAATAAATATTACCAAATATCAATAAAGCAATAAAACAATTCTCAACTTAAGTTCTGATATGCAGAATTTACATGGACGGACAGATATATACTTTATTAATCCCAGGTAGCATTTGATAATTATACAAAAAATACATAAGAAATAATCAAAAAGAACTTAAGCCTGGATTATAAATATTTTACAATTTGTGTTTTTATTTACATTTATCAAACCCTCAGCCTTTTTTAAACTAACTGGGTAAAACTTGGATAACTGACTCTTTCCCAGGATTTAAATCCGCCAGATTTATTAGTTCTTCTCATTTTAACTTTGGTTTAAGTATTTACTGATGCAGTCTTACAAAAAAACAACAACATTATATTTATAGTATTTATTTGTGGCTGCAAAAAGCTGACTTTATTATTATTACCCCGGCTCGGACTCAAAGAAATAAAGTGATAAAACACTTAATATCTTAAAGAACAAAATGACTTAAATTTATACAAAGGTCTTTTGTCTTCTGGGTAAAGATATGCACTCAGGAACACATTAGACTGGTTTGTAGTAAAATAAAACATTTGTCGAGTTATAAAATCTGACTTCAGTATCAGATTTCAAACAGTAAATGTATTTTGGTGCTTTGGGTTAAAATAAATAAAAGCTGTTGTGTTTCTCCTGTCGGTCCGTTTGTAATCCCCGAAAGAGCCCGGATGAAAACATTTTTAACTTAAAGCTTATTTTTAACTTTTGCTGTGATAGAAGCGCTGCAGCTGAACGCTGCCTGGGAGTCCCGTCCACGTCATCACGGAGGTCTCTGCGGGCGGATCGCTCTGTGGCGAACTACGCAGCAAAATGTTCAAATTTATCACAAACTGCGTTTTACTCACAGAAACACATCGAAAGGCTCCACGTAAAGAAGTTGGGAGTCTTTGATCAATGCCGAGTTATAATTCGGCGTAAATAAAAAGTTGTTAAAATAAAAGTTTCGATAATAAAATCTCAGTTTTTGTTAACTTGCCGACTTGATATTTAAGCTAACGAGAGGCGCGAGCGGTTTAGAACGTTGGCTTTGCTGCACGCGAGTTTAGCTGCTGCTGGAATGTTCCGCTGCCGCAGGGGGAACAAAACTCGACACAACACCCGAACGTCTAGTTGACAGCTTAAAAGCTGTTTTTCCAGAGCTCGGAGCCACATAATGTTCCGAGCCACCTCCCTCAGCACATAGCGGGTCTGGAGCTGCTCTACGACGATGAGAAACCCCGTTCTGAGCGTTAAAATCAGCTTCAAACATGGTGTAAAGTCTCGGTTGACTAACCCTCCGGGGTCCGCTGCTCCTCGCAGTGTCCCAGCGGTAAAAGTGCGAATAAACACAAACAGGACAGCAGTGACGGAGCAGAAGGCGACATTTTGGTCCAACTCGGCGTAAATCTGCAGCGGAACTCCCTGAATAGACGAAGGTTTCCTCGTTTTCTCTCCCGGGTGATGATGTCTTCCTTCCCGAACCTCGTAACCCCGCGGGGGCCGCCTGAGCACTTTCTCTCCCCCTCTAGCTTCACCACTCTCTTACCACCTGGACTGAGCGCGAGACCACA
>NC_056508.1:47273543-47299860 GCF_014905685.2 Nematolebias whitei | reverse complement strand
AAACACTCAGAATGAACTTCACATCATGTCTCATAATTTTCCCACAATGTTGAGCCACGTCTGGTCTCCCTACGGTCACAGCTCAGTGAGACCCCCCCAGTGGTTTCCATGGTGGAGGTTCTGACCCTGCTGTGGGTCCTGACACGCAGCTGCTGCTCCTGGAGGCCGTTTGTGGTTGATCGGTGGAGCTGAAGAACTTTAATCAGAGACGGTCACACCAGTGATCCAAACTCCACAGCTACAAAACAGCAACGTCAGAGACCTGGGGCCCCCTCGGGGGTCTCAAACACTGTTGGATCGATGAACAAGGATTATTAAATGTCTAACTACACGCATCTGTAGCGACAAAACAAACGTTGAAGTCCAATGTTCTTTCTGGACATCCTCCGAGGACCCAGAGGTGACGCGTGTCGACCCACATCCAGGCCCAGACTTTACGTTTGTGCAGCGCAGGCTCGGACGAGTCGGCAGGAACAAACGAATCGGGTGTTAAAGCTCTAAACTAAAACACAATTTGATGTTTCTTTAGTTGAATTAATAACAAATACCAAAGAAATCAGATTTTAGCCTCGACATAAAAACTTGTCTGCACGCGTGTCGACACGAACTCGAAGGACTCGTCGACCGTGAGTCGAGTCGTTGGAGCCATTTCCTGTTTACGTTTCACCCACGCTTCATTTGTTCAGAAGGACCGAAGCGTTCGAAACATTTAAAGCGGTCGGGCGTGGTGGGATCACGGAGGATCTGGACGGACTCTCGGGTCTGTAACCTAAAGAGAAACTCGGACGTCTTCAGGGGACACCAGGTCACGCTCTCCGTCCTCGGCCCGGCGTCCGTCCAAACATCTGCCAGTTCGAAGCCGAACCGGATCTCACTGCGTCGTTCTTTACGTAGTTTTTAATGGACGTCGGCGGTGAACGCACTCGTGCTTCAAGGATTCAAACCTTGTGGGTTTGCTGACGTGAAGTTCAGGTTTTAACCGTTCATCGTCTCAGGTGGACGACTCGATACCTGTCCAACCAGCTGAGCAAACATCAAGTCATGCGCTGATGAATTTAAAACGTACAAACCTAAAGCGAGTCAAAGACGAAGTCGTTGAGATTATTTTGGTGTGAAATTAAAACCCGCTGGTTTTTAGTGGAGCAGGTTTCTACCTGGACGTGTTGGACCAGAGTCTGGATTCAAAAACAAGTCCAGTTTTAGTTTTCTGGTTCCAGCAGGTCGACCAGAACACTGAAAACTTCTGGCTCCGGTTATTTCCCAGCTTCTTCATTAAAGCCGTTTGACTAATCACTGATTTACCAACAGACTCCAGCTTGTTCTTCTGCTGCGTCACTTCCTGGAACATCTTCCCAGGTCTGAAGGTTTTAAAAGGAGCCGGCGCTGAATATCAGACGAAATATTCTGGAAAATTAAACAAAATGTTGAAAACACGAGCCCAGGTTTGACAAACGTCTGCGTTTCTCAAGAGGATTCCTCTAAACGAGCAGTTTGTACAAGTCAGGGTTAATTTAATAACGTCGGTTCTGGAGATGAAACAGGAAGTTCTTTCTGGACCTTTAAGATGTTTCTTCTGCTAATTTGACTTTCAGCTGCAGGATTTTCTTTTTATAGTTTGCAGCCGAAGCTCTGTATTCACAAAGCGAACATAAAGCGGTGAGGGCTGCGACTCCAAACACTGAGACTTTCTTCAGTTGAAACGTGTTTTGTGTTTAATCGTTGCGGACGGGTCCGGTTGTCCAAAACAGACTTAAAGACCGTCGGCTGCTCTCTAGTTTTTATTTCTGCTTTATTTTCTTGTGAACTACTGAGCGTGCCTTAATGAAGAAAAGAGTTAATTTATTGTTTGCTGTAATCGCTGATTTCTTCTTGAATGTTTTGTGCTGAAATTGAAATTTTTGGGGGACAATAAATCATTGAATTGTGAGAATTTGTGCTTTTATTTTGTCTGTTTATTCCACGATTTTCATGGTTTTATGAGAAAAATGTGACATTTGTGTGTTTAAACCATGATGGTTTCAAACTGAGAAACGATTCAAATGAAATCCTGACAAACGTCCATCAGGGACGGTGAGAGTCCGATTTCACAGCGAAACCACAATTTCAACATTTCACAGGAAGCTGGACTTTACATGTTCAACCATTTTTACACAATCACAGCTAAACATGGAGGGTTTAGTTGTTTTTAACACAGAACGTTCAACTGTGTGCTAATGTTGCAACGGTTTATTATCTGGGTGTCCAAATACTTCTTTAAAGTCTTCAGTTGATCCAAAATGCTGCTGCCAGTCTTAACTGGAGTTACTGGGAGAGATCATCTCTCCAGTTTTAGCTTCTCTCCATTGGCTCCCTGTCAAATCCAGAATAGAATTCAAAATCTTACTTCTACCCTACAAATCCCTCAACAACCTAGCTCCATCTTATATTACAGATCTTATTGTTCCATATTTTACTAACAGAGCACTTCACTCTCTGACTGCAGGTTTACTTGTGGTTCCTACAGTTTACAAAAACAGAATGGGAGGAAGATCTTTCAGTTATCAGGCTCCTCTCTTGTGGAACCAACTTCCAGTTTCTGTCCATGAGGCTGACACATTGTCCAGTTTGAAGACTTTCCTTTTTGATAAATCCTATAGTTAGGGTTGTCTTGTTATGCTGCTATAGACTTAGACTACTAGAGGACAAACTGACCTCATTTCTTTAAATGAATTGTTAAAATTGAACAGTTTTCATTTGATACTATTTCTATCTTAACATGTGATTCTTGACCTGCCATTGTGTATCTATTCCTCTCAAACCCAGCTGGTCCTCTTGTCCTGATCCTGGTTCTGCTAAAGGTTTCTTCCTCATGAGGGAGTTTTTCTTCCCACTGTCGCCTTCATGCTTGTTCAAGATGAGAGTTCAGTGATGGAGTTAAACTCAAAGCTGCTCCTCAGATAAATAATGTTCAATTATTATTTTTATATATAAATGTTTCTGTTCAATTATTATTTTTATATATAAATGTTTCTGTTCAGGCCCTGAGACGACTTCTGTTGCGACTTGGAGCTTTAGAAATAAACTGAATTGAAATTTATTTTTCAAAACTTCTGTTTTACTGACGTTTAAATTAAAGCTTTGAATTTTTACTTTAAAACCTTAATTTTTTTTTTTACATCTCCTTCAACACTGTAGATAAATACAAACGTTCACCAGATGTTCGTTTGGTTAAAGAATCTCTGATACGACTCGTTTTGAGGCCGTCTCCAGTTTGTGTTGCTCCGCCCCCTCCAGAAAAGGCGGGAATCGCTGTGGCAACCAAGAGGTTCTTTGTTTTCTTCCTTTTAGGCTTTCTACAGAACAGGAAAAGTTTAGTTTTAATTAAAACAAATTAAATTTTAATTAAAAAAATAAAATACATTTAAGTGCATTAAGAAATAATTTAACTGATACGAAGCAAAAGCTTAAATTTTTCTCCCGAAGCTCAGCGAATATAGCATGACACTTAAATGAACAACAACAAAAACTTAAAAGGAACAAGGATCTAACAAATTTATTAAAAATTTCAGTGTAAAAGGACAAAAACATCTCAAAGGACAGTAATGTACATAATAATCTAGAGGCGAACAGCGGGTCGGCAGAGCAGTTCTTGACTTTGGTAAAAGTTTCACGGCTTTTTAATTTATTCACGTCCAACCAGGATCACTCTGCTGCATTAACAGGCACTTCCTGTGTGCATAGACTTTACATGATCGCCCGAGGAAAAGGTCTTTCGCTCGGTCGAAACCTGATTCGTAGCTGTGCTGGTGAACGGAGCATTCACAGAAAAATGGTTTGAACATCAGAAACAGAAAGAGCCACAAGAACGATTCAATCTAAAAGAAGTTAGAATTAATCAAATAGTGAGAACTTTCTTTAAAAAGTGCCTACATTTATATCTTGATTTTTGTTTTTGTGGCGTTCTTCTTGTTCCGTACAGAAGCGCCAGTTGTGTCGGACTGGATCGGTGCTCGTGTTGCGCAGCAGCTTCGTGTATTTTTGAGTTCAGTGCCGATACGTGATCCGTGTCTCCATCCGTGGTTCTGACTAAAACATAAACTGTCCGCTCTGAAGGTTTCTCTCCGGTTTCAGATGGACCTTCGTTCGTTTGGCTACAACAACAGATCCAGGGTGGATTTAGAGCGGGTCCGTCCAAACCGTTTGTCAAACTAAAGACGCGCTGAAAAAGAAAGTCCGGGGTTCTTATCAGGACACCATAGAACTGTTCTGGTCCTTCTCAGGTTCTATAACGATAAAACCACGACTGATGGGCGTCAGAAGTTAAGGGTGTGAGGAAATAACTGGATCCAGTCTTGGTGCTTCTACAGGATCTCAGGATCCTGTTCAGGGTCAGCCAGGAGCTGCTGATGAGCTGATCATCAGAGGAACAAACAGGTGTGTTAACACGCCGAGATGGAAAGACATCAGCAATTACCTCAGAGAAGCGTCTGCTTCTCCCCGTCGGAAGGGTCAAAGGTAATTTCCTAATGATCTGGAGTCCCTTGTTTAAGAGAACAATTATTAATGAGGACATTTAGGACAGCTGGAAATCTTCACAGTCACCCTGAAGGTCAGACCGTGCAATACTCTGAAATGAGCTCCATCTCAGACTCAACATGCCTCAGCAGGTCAAAGGTTGTGACGAGACTTCTGGGACTAACCCAAACTGGGTCCACCAGAACCACGAGTCCAAACACGGCAGCTGCTCTACAACAGAACGGGTCGGTCAGGGTTCAGAACCTCAGCCTGACTGAAACGCTGCGGTGGACCTTCAGAGAGCTGAGCAGAAACCACGAAGGAAAGAAGCGTGGACCAAAACTCCTCCAGAACCAGGAGACAAACAGAAAGCCACAGAGTTCTACAGGCTGCTGGGTCAGAACCTGGAACCAGTCCTTCACTCACAGCCTTTTAATAAATAACTCTGTGGAATCTGTTGTTTTTGTTCACGTCAGGTTTAGAGTCGAATCATTTTAGAACCTGATAAAGACCCGATCCGTTTATCATGACCCGGGAATAACAAAGGTGAACTTTTTCTTCCACCAGAAATAAATAAATACCCGACAGTGGAAGAGCTCCAGCTGAGCTTATTAACGGTAAAACTGCTGATGGAAACTGGTTCTTGTTCTGTCTCTAAACTTTGAAACTTAAATATAATTTTAGGCTCCTTTTCATCACAAAACAACTTTTTTATGATCAAATTTTATTATCAAATTTTAGCTGTTTTTTTATGAATTTCATAATGTTTTTATGAATTTCGTCATGTTTTTATGAATTTTGTCATGAATTTCATCATGTTTTATGAATTTCATCATGTTTTTATGAATTTCGTCATGTTTTTATTAATTTTGTCATGTTTTTATGAATTTCATGTTTTTATGAATTTCGTCATGTTTTTATGAATTTTGTCATGTTTTCATGAATTTCATCATGTTTTTATGAATTTCATCATGTTTTTATGAATTTCATCATGTTTTTTATGAATTTCATCATGAATTTCATCATGTTTTTATGAATTACGTCATGAATTTCATGTTTTTTTGAATTTCATCATGTTTTTATGAATTTCGTCATGAATTTCATGTTTTTATGAATTTCGTCATGAATTTCATGTTTTTATGAATTTCGTCATAAATTTCATTGTTTTGTTGCTTTAAATGATGTCAGTGATCCGAATTCACCTTGTTTTAAATCAACACTTCCTGCTGGTCGTTGGGTCGTGCGGTTCTGTGCTCAGGTCGAGCACTGATCTTTTGACGAAGCAGGTTCGTTTGCTAAAACCACCGAGGACCTGAAACCAGAAGAAAACCTACCGGTCTATGAAAACTACAGCCTACAGAAGACGGCCCAGCCGTGGACTCCATGATTCCTGAAGTGTAGAAGTTGAGGTCGGGCGGTCGGGACCACAATCCAAAGATCCTGAGCGAGTCCCGTCTGTCCGGGAGCTGCCTGTGGAGGAGGTCTGAGTGCACGGTGAGCTACCAGTTTTTCAGCATGCTGATCTGAGCAAAGATTTTGAGCGCCGGGCCCAGTTTGATGTTCATGGTTCCCATGAGGTGGTCCTCCTTCAGCAGCAGCAGCGCCTGGCCGTCGATCTCCTGACAGCGAAACTCCTCGGCGATCTCCAAACAACCTGTGGCCAAACATGGACACCCGTCATGTGACATCGGAGAAACCTCGGGCAGGTAGCTGCCTCCGTGTGTCGGTTCGACGTCCGGATCAGCACCGGGCGATACGGACAAAAATGATTAACGCAATATTTTAGAGCCTTATCGTGATTCATACCATATATCACCGTTTTAAAGTTTTATTGTTTTACCAAACTTTGCCTGCATGGCTTCAGGATGGGAGGGGGCGAGAGCTATGAGGCGTTTGAGGGTCCTGGAAAAACTAAACTCCCTGTGAGTTGGATACAGTCAATTTAGGCTCCCAGCATTTCATGAGAACTAACGAGACGTTTCAGTCACACGAACGCTGAGTGGCGACTCAGAGGACAGGAAGTAGACCGCAGCCTGCGGTGCGTGCGTACAGCAGTTAATCCTAATAATGTTGTCTAACCGATGATAAAAAGCCACCAGTCGGTCAGTGAGGACGCACGTGCTGCGTAGAAGCAGAACGTGGCCTCAGTGATACTCGAGCACGTTAAAACCTGAGACAGCGTCTTTAAATCAGCAGATCAGAGTTCCAACTTCTCCCTGTTGGAACAACGTGCGAGTCGCTTTCCGTTTGCTGGGACCCTGTTCGATACCACACCAGAGAAGAGTCCATGGTCCAGATGAACTGGATCTAAATTCAGATCCAGTTCTAGAACAAATCTACTTGGAAAAGTGCATATTGAGAATGATTCTACTAGTTTTCAGCGTCTGGCCCGTAAAGATTTGTTGGTGGACGTTCGCCGACTACGGAGAGTTTATTTAAACATTTTGATGATGAACTCCTTAAACTCGACAGAACAACCAGAAACTAGTAAAATATGTTATTCACGATCCTTAAATCATTTCCACTTCCTCCATCCGGTGTCTCAGACACACGTTTTCAGAATCGCTGGATAAAAACATTTTGGAGCTCTGCCAGAAAAAACACTGCAATAATTCATACCGAGACTTTCAGTAAAGTTTTGCTGACTCGGATCAAAACTGCAGAACTGGTCGAGGTTTTGGAGTCACAGGAAGAGAATCTGAACCCGTGTCACGGCGGCGAGGCCACGCCCACCTGGCAGCGAGGAGATGAACTCGTAGACGTCCTCGATGTTCCACTGACCCGGGTCGCTGGGCAGGAAGGCGTGGGGCAGCAGGGGCAGGTCCGAGCCCGGACTGTGAGCCCACGGGGGGGCCGACAGAGGGGACGTCTTGCAGCCGGACAGGTCCGAACACTGACTGGAGTCGCCGTGCGCGGGGTGCACGGAGTGGCCAGCAGGAGGCGCTGCAGCAGGAGGAGGAGGTTTCTGCACATAGGAGGAGAGAACAGGAGACAAGCGTTCACGGCTGCTCTGATCTTTAGAGGAACCAAAGTTCGTTTAAATATAAATTTATTCTGTTTTCATTTTTAAAAAACTGTTTCCTGAAGGTGCATCTTAAAAAAATAACATTTTAAACTATAAAACAACATTAGGTTGATTTAAAAACTTTATTATTTTAAACAAAAATATTTTTAACGTTGGAAGAATTAGGTTTACTTTAATCCAAACTACTGACAGAAAGTATCAGAAAAATACGCACAAAATAATTTTAAATTAATAATTTGAAGATGATGTTTTGGTTAAAAGAGGCTAAAATATCAAATCTGTCAGTTGGGTTAAATTATGAATATAATATTTATTTTTAGTTAGAAGAATATAAAATCAAATTTAAAAAATGTGTGAATGTCAGCATTTATTTATGGTTTTATTTAATTATATTGTTTATCATTTAGTCGGTCGGATGGATTTAAATATTGTATTGACAAATATTCCTCCACACAAATACACTAAGTTACTTTAGCTTTTAGCTACTGTCTTGCTAAATTAGCTTTTACCTATAATTTAGCTAAGTGCAGGTGATAGCATTAGCTTGTAGCTACCGCATTGCTAATTCTTGCTTTCAGTTTTTTTTTTTTTTCTACATTTAGCTTTTAGCTATGGTTAAGGTAACTTTGTGTTTTAGCTGTGCTGCTACTAATTTTAGCTTTTAACTGCAGTTTATGTTCCAGTTGTCTAATTTTAGTTTTTACTCAGTTTCGGCTTCTTCAGCAGGTTTCGGCTGCCCTTCGGCTCTCAAGTTTCCACAGAAAACACGTTTTCTTTGGATCTTTCTGACAGCTGTTTGTTTCTCCGTCAGCCTGAACGAGTTTGAATCTGGTGAAATAAAATAACTGATCGTGATCAACGCACCGAGTGGCGTTTCAGAATAAAAGCCCCGGTGGCCCCACCTTCTTTTTGGACTCCAGAGCAGTGGTCTTGTGGTTCCCGTTCAGGGCTCGTTGTTTCTTCAGGTATTCCAGGGTGGTCTTCCGGTTCGGGAAGAGCCCCATCCTCTTGGTGCAGCCCACGTTGTATCTACAGGCAGAGCTGACGTCAGAGTTCGATTTTTCTTTCTTCACTTTTTAAAACTGGATCTGACTGGGACTCGCAGCTCGGACCTGAGGGTTTGGTTCTGGTCCTGCTGGTCTGTGCTCCAGACCAGAGCTCAGACCTCAGGGCGGGCGGTGAAACTCACCGTTTGGCACAAACCGTAGAACAGAACCTCTTGGACCTTTTGAAGATGTAGGCGAAGTCCACCTTCCCGCAGAGCTCGCAGGTCAGCGTGGGCTCCGGCGGAGCCTTCAGATCTGAGGACACAACAGATCTCAGACCAGCTGAAGGCAGCGGCACAGAGTCCTGGAGGCGCCGAAAACAAAACCTGAAACTTTTACCCTTTGATGCGAGGGCGTTCATCTTGGCGTCTGCTGCTCGTCTCCTGAGACGCTCTATGGAGAAAGACGGGCGCTCCACCTGCAGGAAGGTAAACAAGAACAGGCGGTGCTTCCACGGTGCCAGGTGATCATGTATCTACCTGTGTGTGTCTGTGTGCATGGATTGCTCATACAATAAGAGACGTTCTGACCACTGCTGCTCCTTAAAATACTCACAACTTTGGCAAAAATGGGATTTATTACAATTTCTTTGGCCTTTAAAACGGGTCAGAATAAAACCAGCGTTTCTTAAAGTAATGCATATCGCCCGCCGCCTAGACTGCCAACAATTAAAGACCTGAAGCGAACCGTTAGATCTCTTAGAGATCTCTCTGGATGGGCTTTATTTAAACTTTATCTTTACAACCATTTTTAAAGATACTGAGCTAAACTTTGGTGTGGTGGAAGCTGAGAGTCGTTGTCAACAAGATCGTTGTGCGACACTTTGGCATGCAATATGGCGGGCGACAGGCATTCTTTAGGGAAATTCTAGGCCTTGAATTAATGGTGTTATTAACAGACCTGCTCAAACAGGACGTCAGTTAACGCGTTTACTTCAGTCCTACTTTAAGAAGCGATTAAACACCAAACTGACCCAGTTTGCGTGTTCGCCCTCGAGACGTTGGGGTGGAACTTCATTACCCAGGATTCAGTGTTTCTGGTACTCACAGGAAAAGGTTTGGCTCCCTCCTGGATAACGAAGCCTCCGATCAGGTGGGTGAGGATGTGGGACTTGTCTGGGGCCTGCTGGGCGGGTTTACTCCCTCCATCATGTTGGCTGCTGGCAGTGCTCCCGTTCCCAGAGGTCATGGCTGGAGCACAGGCCGCCCCTCCCCTGTCAACAAACAAGTAAACAAGCACACGCTGCTGTTTATCACAGAGATAACAAACAACCCGAAGCACAGGTTCGTCCTGCGACACGACTTATTTTGTGTAAACACTTCAGCGTTTGGCAGAGATGGAAACACTTTATTCTAATCTTTTAAGGTTGTGATCAATAAGCTGTACTGTTTCGGACTTCAGCTGGTTTCTCACTCGGGTTCAGTTTTTTTTTACCTGAACTTTAGACGTTTAAACCTCCAGAAATGTAAATCAGACATTAAAAACACCGAAACTCAGGGGGTTGAAGGTAATCATGTGATCAAATTGAGCTTTTCTGAGCACATATTTCCATCAGAACGTGTCAACTTCGTTTGAAATGTTTTATTGCAAATTGAATGAATTTATTTTAGACGTTATGAAGTGAGCCTAATATGTCGTATCAATTAAGATTTCAATTTGTGGGACTCGTACAAACAGGTCTCTCTTGTAAAAGAGTCCTCGAGGCTCAATGAGACTAACCTGTAAAAATAAAGGTTGAAAGAATTAATATATTTGGCGCCACAAACAAAAACTAATCTGAACAATTTTAAAATGAAGTCTGGTGCTCCACAAACAAACAATGTTCACTGAACATAATGTGGACTTTTTTAATACTTTGTTTGTGAACGCCACTCATTTCTCTTGGAGCTCTGTGCCACTGACATCTTGACAAAACATACGATCAATTAATTATTAAAATAATTTATTTATAGACCAATTAAAAAAAACAAAACCTAACGTGTCATATAAATGTAAAAGTCGAGTTGTGAGTTTCATATTTCTGGTGCAACAAATAAAACATGTACAATTTATGAATCAAGTTTGGAGAGCCACAAAAGCTGTGAATCGAAGCTCCAGATGCTTTTTACGTTGAAATATTTCCCTTTTCAGACATTTTCATTCAGCCGATTTAAAGATCAGACCTTAACGCGACAGGTGAATTTAAAAAACGGCTTCAAGTTTCCAGCATTTTGATAAAATCACAAAAAGAAACTAAACTGTTGGATTTTTGAATGAAGTCTGGTTTCACGCACAAGCGCAGTTTGCTTGACCTGCGGGTGAACTGTTGTTGTTCATGAGACTTCTAAACTCGTTCAGATCTTTCTAAATGTTTCTTTTAAGAGTTTAAATCACACAAAATAGATTTATACCGACGTGTGGATTAAATCCATCCTGTTTATTAGATTAGTTGGGAGCTAAGTTAGAGTTGAGCGCGACGGGATCTGGTGCGTTAGCTCGATTAGCACGTTGTTTATGATCACCGACTAACAGCTGGATGTATTAATACACACTTTTCTGCGACCTTCGGTCAGTAGTCGTAGTTGAACCGTCCCGACCAGGCGCCCCGCTCCGTAACAACAATGGTTGAGAAGAAAAGCTCTTTGTTCAGTGGCTCCAAACCAAACAAACGCTTTCATTTACTTTTAAACTCCGCCCGCCTGGATCGGCGAGGAGCCGGCGTGCGAAATATTTAAATGAAAAATAAGTACTTGAAACGAGCTGAGCTCCGTTACACGCGCAAAGTTAGTAACTGTTCCATGTCTTCACCATGATTCACCCGTGCGCTTTTCGAGCTGCGCGAGCCCGACCCGCAGCGGAGTTCCGACCAATCAAGTTACAGAAACTGACAGCGACCACTTCCTGTTTTGGACGTTCAAAATAAAAGCTTGCTTCGCGATGCCGCTGTATGTGGAGCCGCGAAGTCCGCGCCGATGCTCTTGTTTTGAAAACGTATACCTTTGTGTGTTTGAACGGACGTGAGCTTTACGGAAGCGTCCGTTTGTTTTGGAGAATGGAAGCAGAAGCGGACTGACGCCCCCTGTGACCCAGGACTCAGTCAGGTGCCTCTGGTGAATCCATCGTAATGGGACAGTTCAAAAACACCTAGATTCATTTAGAAACTATGGAAACCCCGAGGTGCCACTGGTCTTTAAAGGCAAACCATGAAATCAATATAATCTGGATTTACATCAGCTGTTTTCCTCAGAACATGAAATTCTGAAATGTGGGTATGCACTCGGTGTAAACAAAGTACTTTTATCTGCATATGGTACTCAACAAATCTGAGCGTAAACACATCAAAATTCTCCGTTTTGTCCAACTCAGACAGCGTTTACATGGAAAGCCTTTGATGATAGCTGAAAGTCAGAAATTTTACTTACACATTTTTTTAATTTAAGGACACATCCATCCTTCCATCATCCATCCAGCCATCCAGCCATCATCTTTACCCACTTCTTTCTTTTCGGGTCACTGGTGTCCATATCCAGCGGTCACTGTGCGAGAGGCAGGAGACGCCCTGGACTCCAAATCTCCAGTCCATCACAGGGACCCATAGAGACAAGCGAGACACATATTCTATTCAATTCAAGAATACTTTATTAATCCCAAAGGGAAATTAAATGTTGTAACTCATTATCCTCGTTTCATTAAGAGATGTTATAGATGCCGATGCTGTAGGCAGACTCTTGTAAAGGTCCGTCCCACAGCGGATCTGAAGAAACTGGCTGCAGATGCTATTCGATCCGTCCACCTGGACTCGGCTGGTCTCTCAGTTCATGGGGCTGCAGGACCGCCTGAATGCCAGGCAGAACTCCTCCCAGAATAATGGCCACTCCTCCCAGCAGCCCGCCGAGCTCCTCGTTGCTGCAGACAGACAGCTGCAGGTGCGGGGGGACGATACTGGTCCTTCTGCTGACACGAGCCATGTTTCCTGCTAGTTCCAGGATTTTTTTTAGGAGCTCTTGGGATCTCAGTGGTCAGACACTCGAGCACAGCCGACAGGTAGACGGGAAAGCATCCACGGGCCCTCCTTTTCAACTCATATGAGATTTGGCACTGTAGCAGAGATATTATTTGAGCTTTTGAGATGTTAATCAGCTGCTCCTGGTTGTAAACAAAACACTTTATTGTCATGGTTACGCATCATAACAAATGTCCAAAAGTAAAAGAAGTTTTAGTAAAAATCCTTTCAGCTGCACAGCATCTGAGACCAGAGGAAACAATCGTCCAAATAAAGCGATTTACGTCCAGAAAACAGAAAGTAGGTAAAGTTTCCAAAAGCAACATCTCAGAATGAATGTCACAGAGCTGCTCCAACATGCAGCCACCCTGAGCAGCACGAACAGAACCAGCCTAACATGCATGTTTGTGGTGTGTGGGAGGAAACCAGTACCCGGAGAAACCCCACACAGCACAGAGAGAACATGCAAACTCCACCCAGAAAGGTTCGCAGCCAGGAGTCATCCAGCGACCTTCTCACTGAGAGGCAGCAGCTCTATCAACTGATCCACCGTGTTGAATGAGAGTAACAATAATTAATCAGATCGCCGTGAGTTTCGGTGTAAACGACTTTTTTGGCAGAACTCTGGCCGACATTCGACTCGTCTTGGCAGAACATTTTGTTTTAACTGGATGGTTTCCTGCAAAGATCTGCTTTTAATCAAAGTCCATGAATTTAAAGTCAGGACTTTGAAAAGGTCATTCCAGAAGCTTCATGTTAGCCTGATTTATCCAATCAGACACCAGATCTGGTGTGTCATGGTCCTGATGGACGCACCTGGGTCCAGGCGCCAGCTGTCCAGCTGTTGAGTTGAGGTGAAGCTGAAGGATTTGGACGTAGTCCTCCTCCTCCATCTACCAGCCCCACAGCATGGTGCTGCCACCACCGTGCCTGACAGTTGGTTCAGTGTTCTCAGGTCTGAAAGTCTCATCTGGATTCAATCTTTCTTGTCTTTGTGTCCAAACGCCTCCATCTTCGTCTCGTTTGACCATCAAACGTTTCTCCAGAAGACACTTTGTCCACAGGGACAGCTGCAGGCTTCAGTCCAGCTGAGGTGGACCTTCTTGGTCCTCTGTAAAACCTGATTCACTGCAGGGACACTTCTGTTCCTGCAGTCTCCAGTTCTTGGAGACTTGAGTCTTGGTGGATGCTGAACATCTGAACCAGTTTTCTGGTGAGTTCAGTCCAGTAAATGCTGTCAAACCTTTTTTAATGTTATTTAAAAATGTATATTATTCTCTATTACCCGATTTGAGAATAAAATAACAAAGTGTGAATTAAACTGATTTTCTTTTGTCTGAATTACAGGAAAATGTCAGTTTGAGCACTTCCTGTACAGCTAGACTTTCAGAATAAATTTAAGAATTTTGAAACAGAAGTTGGTTTTTTTTTTTTACTCTATTTAGAAATACTTTATAAATATTATAGGCATATTTTCTCCTGTTTTAATGTTAAGTGTTGCAGCCGTGAGGTTTAAATGAATGGACGAGTTTTATTTCAGTTAATTAAAACTGCTCATTAATTGGAGCAGATTAATTAGGAAACCGGAAGTTGTGTTGGCGCGGTGCTGGTGGACAGGGGGCGGGGTTATCTCCGCTGGTCTCAGGTCGGTCTCACTCTGAGGTGGACCCGTGTGAGGTGCTGGTTCTGCTGCAGGTCGGGTCTCATGTCAGAGCTGGACTTGATGAAAAAGAAGCAGCGTTTCGCCTCTGGGACCCATTTGTCCTCGGCCTCCCTGAAGAGGAGGTTTTTAAAGAAGAGGAGGTGGAGGAGGAGGAGGGTGACTCCGGAGGCGCAGCATGAGGAGGACAGCGACTGCGAGCCGTGCAGGTGAGACACTGAGGATGAGACACTGAGTGAGACACTGTGAGGGTGAGACACTGTGAGGGTGAGACATTGTGAGGGTGAGACACTGTGACGGTGAGACACTGATTATGAGGGTGAGACACTGTGAGGGTGAGACACTGTGAGGGTGAGACACTGATTATGAGGGTGAGACACTGAGGGGGAGACACTGTGAGGGTGAGACACTGAGGGTGGGACACTGTGAGGGTGGGACACTGAGAGTGAGACACGAGTGAGACATTATGAGGGTGAGACACTGAGAGTGAGGCAATATGAGGACAGCAACTGTGACCCATGCAGGTGAGACACTGAGGGTGAGACACTGAGGGTGAAACACTGTGAGGGTGAGACACTGTGAGGGTGGGACACTGAGTGTGAGATATGGGTGAGACATTGTGAGGGTGAGACACTGTGAGGGTGAGACATTGTGATGGTGAGACACTGAAAGTGAGACACTGTGAGGGTGGGACACTGAGGGTGAGACACTGTGAGGGTGGGACACTGAGTGTGAGATATGGGTGAGACATTGTGAGGGTGAGACACGGGTGAGACATTATGAGAGTGAGGCACTATGAGGACAGCAACTGTGACCCATGCAGGTGAGACACTGAGGGTGAGACACTGAGAGTGAAACACTGAGGGTGAGACATTTTGAGGGTGAGACACAATGAGGCAAAAATATGTGAGAGTGATACTGTGTGGATGAGACACTGTGAGGGTGAGACACTGTGAGGGTGAGACAATGTGAGGGTGAGACACTGTGAGGATGAGACACTATGAAGTGAAACTATGTGAGAGTGAGACATTGTGAGGTAAGACTCCATGAGAGTAAGACTGCCTCAGTGTGAGACTCAGTGAGGGTGAGACATTGTGAGGGTGAGACACTGTGAGGGTGAGACATTGTGAGGGTGAGACACTGTGAGGGTGAGACTGGTGAATCTGAGTTCTGGTACCACATTAAGTCCAGCTGAAGGAACAAGGAGTGACAAAAGGTGTTTTTTTTTCTGTGTTTTTCAAAGTCCTGATTTATTCTGTTGTTTTTCTGATTTAGATTCTTTTAAACTATTTTAAGACTTTTGTCGTCTAACTTCTTCTGCAGACTTCGTGTAACTTTAAAAACACAAAATAACTTTTATACTTTTCTAAATCTTTAACTATTTTCACCACAGGAAAACGCAGAGGTCTGTTCAGAAACATTATTCTCTTTAAAATCTGCTTTTACCTCTTTTTCTACATTTAGCCTTTTGTTCATTTTAGCTTTAGCTATCCTTTAGCTACTTTTAGCATTTTGCTGCTTTTTGCTTTTATCATTTTGCTAATTTTAGCTTTCAGCTACTCTTTTTTTAAACTTTTTGTTTTAGCCTCATGTTTACTACTTGTAGCAAGTTTTTATTACTTAAAAGTTTTAGCTAGCCTTTTACTTTTTAGCGTTTAACCTTTTTATTATTTTTAGCTAGTGTTCTGCTTCTGGTAGCTTTTAGCTAGTGTTCTGTTTTTTTAGCTTTGTAAATTCAGCTTCATCTTTTTCAGCAACAACTGTTTAAAACCCATAAATGAGTGTTGCAAACGGTTGCAGTACTTTGATCGTGTCTGTCCAGAATGGACCAGATGTTTTTATGTTCCCGTTCAGGTAAGATCTTTCTCTGTATTTGGTTCTTGGTTGTTCGGGTCATACAAACTGACGGTTTAGTTTCAGGCGATCTCCAGAACTCTAAGTTGTGCGTGTTTTTGCCATAATTGTCCCAAGAGACAGTAAAAAGGTTGTAAGGCTGTTTATCGACCTCTGATGCGTCACCGGTTGTTTTCCTGCGTTCCAGATGTTTCATATTTTCCACGTCCAGCAGCAACCGCACCGTCCACCGGATTCTGACCGCCTGCCTGCTCTCCTTCCTGGCTCTGCTCGGCTCCGTGTCCGTCGACCTCAGCGCCAGCTTGGACCTGCTGCGCTCCACGGAGGCCGCTTACGACGAGCTGACTTCCTGCAGGACGATAACTCTTCTGCAGCTCGTCAAAGAGCTTCAGAAGATGAGGCGTTTCTTTGCCACAAACACGAGCGATGAGACTCTGGACACCAGCTTTCCTGCAGTGGATCGTCTCTGTGATGAAGTGGAGAGTTTTAGTGACGGCCGTGGACTCCCTTGCAGCGTTGAGGTGTCTGAATTTTGCCAGGAGACGATGAGCCACATTAAAGACGTTTTGAACACCTCCTTAGACGCTAACAGCACAGGTTCTGCCTTGACTCGGGCCATAGAGAGACTTCTCGACACCTGGGGCTCGGTAGAGGATTCTTTGGTCAAAGCCAAACAGAACTCTAACTGGAGAGACGTTTTGTCTGCCAGACTTCTGGTGGTGTTCATAGAGCTCAACCATCAGCTGATGTTCTCCCATCACACAACGGCTCTGTCTGGCTTTCAGCTCAGGTGGACTCGCACTCTGAGCTACCTGAGCTTCGCCCGGGCCATGACAGAACGCCTGAACCGCTGCTGGTTGGAGAACATGAACCAGGAGATGAAATCTTGTGTTTTTGACACGAGTCAGTGGCAGATTTCTGGGGCTGGAAGTGACAACTTGTCCGGGTCTCACACAGGAATTCAGGTTCTGATACAAACCCAGCGTTGCCTTTTTGATCGTGCATCCTCAGCTCTTCTGTCGAAGTCTCGGTCCATGTCCTCGAGTCTGAGTATGAGGATCTGCCTGCTGGCATTAGCCTGCCTCATCTACCCGGCAGTGATGTTCTCCTTCAAGCAGATGACTGAGTGGATTCAGAACTACGCCGGGAGGCTGAAGGAGAAGTCCGAGGACCTGAAGCGCCAAAGGCAACTGGCTGAAGATCTGCTGCACCAAATGTTGCCAAAGTCAGTCGCCAAGCAGCTACGAAAGCACAAACACGTTGAAGCTGAGAGTTACGAAAGAGTAAGTGATTTAATCCAATACAACATTCCTACACTCAACGATTTTTCAGGAGAGATTTAAGTTCTGTCGTTCAAGAATAAACACAAACGTGGTGTTGAAGTGCTTTAATGGAGGCAGGAAGCCAAAGTAACCAAAGAACGAGTATAAACTTACTGGGAGGTCAAAGGGTAGACAAAATACTAAACAGGAACAGATTAGGATTATACATGAATTATGGCTAAGAATATGTTCCCGAAATTAGTGTCAGAAACCCATTGTGGGCCATGAGACACCAAGGGATTGGTCTAGAGAAGATCTACAGAAATCAGATTAAAAACAGATTAAAGGAAAGATAAGTCCATAAAAAGTCGTACTGGTCCATGAGCTTCTTTGTTTAATGAATGATGAAGGCAGCAACAGAACCACATCATCTGCAAAAAGCAGAGACCGTCCCTGCGGTTCCCAAACCGGACCCCCTCCTTTCCAGGTCTACGCTTTGGGATCCTGATCTCTTGAATCTGGGACCGTGGCTGTCAACCAGGAACGGGTGGAACGCTCCTCCAGGCCAGGGGTGAGTCTTCGTTTCAAACTAAAACGTTCAAGTATCTGGGCGTCTTGTTCCTGAGTGATGGAGTGATGGAGCCACCAACTGGACCTCATCCACAGGTGTTTCAGTTTGTGGTCTCTGGAGTTACTGGTCCATTCAGATTCGTGACCCCGCCTATGGTCAAGAAGTTTAGGTCATGACCAAAAGAACAAGATCCTGGATCCTAATGGCTTCTGAGTGGCCGAGCTCAGCCTTAGAAACAGGGTGAGGAGTGAACAATGAAAGGCTGAGACACAGAAGACAACCGGACTGTGCGGCCACGATGATGGACTGAAGACGGTCTGGGAGCGGAGGCTTGAGAAGGCTGAGGTTGAATAGATGCAACAGGTGAGAATATTGACAGGGAACAGGTGTAAGTAGGCAGGGCACGACTGAAGGGTCAAAGAGGTAACAGGTCCAGGAGGGAAACCCAGACCTCCCTCTCACCAGAGCCAATCTCCAGCTCCTCCTGGGGGAACCTGAGGTGTTCCTGGGCCAAAGAGGCTATAGAATCTCCTCCAGCATGTTTTGGGTCTGCCTCAGGATTTCCTCTCAGTGGGACAAGACAGGAAAACTTCCAGAGGGAGGCACCCAGGAGGCATCCTAACCACATGCCTGAACCACCTCAACTGGCTCCTCTGGATGAGGAGGAGCAGCAGGTCTACTCTGAGATCCCCCCTGAATGGACCATTTGTTGGTCTGTCATTAGAAGGTCAAGATGACCTGAATGTTCAGAAGTTATTCTCAAAAACATGTTTCATGTGGGGGTTGGCACGGTGGCTTAGTTGGTAGAGCTGTTGCCTCTCAGCGAGAAGGTCGCCAGATCAAATCCTGGCCGAGGATTTTTCTGGGTGGAACAAAGTCCATGCTCAATAATCCAGGTATACAATCCAACATTTTTCAGTCAGGACAGTTTCTTTTTTTGTTGAAACGTTTCGCCTTCGATCCAGAAGGCTTCATCAGTCGAGGAAACACACAACAAAACTGATTCTTTCCCCAACAGCTTACTCCAAAGTGGAACAAACCAGTTCTGCTTGTGATAAGATGGTCTCTTTGGTACGCCACCAAAGAGTTTGCATGTTCTCTCCGTGCATGCGTGGGTTTTCTCCGGGTGCTCCAGTTTCCTCCCACAGATCTAAAACATGCATGTTAGACTGATTGGTAACTCTAAATTGTCCCTAGGTGAGAGAGAGAGAGAGAGAGAGAGAGAATGGTCCTTTGTCTCGTTTGTCTCTATGTGTCCCTGTGATGGACTGGAGACCTGTCCAGGTGTCCCCTGCCTCTCGCACAGTGATGGCTGGACATGGACAGAAGTGACCCCCACACGACCCGAAACGGGTAAAGATAATGGATGGATGGATGGATGGATGGATGGATGGATGGATGGACGGACGGATGGATGGATGGATGGATGTTTCACGTGGCAACATTTTACTTCCAAATGTCGGTTTTATTAGATGTTCAAGGCAGATAAAGCCGATCGCTCAGCTTCTGAGATGTCTAGTTTCTCAAACTGGGAACGAGCTGGAGCTGTCAGTGAGTTCCACTGAAACCAGCACCTGAGGGACAGTTACTGATGGAACCTGTCAGAATGGTCCAGTTCTGACGTATCTTTGCTCAGACCCTGTAAGGAGCTGGCATCACACAGTGAACATTAGAACTTGGTGGGGTTTCTAGGGATCACATCGTGGGACCTCTTGAATCTCCACTGGTTGCACTGTTCAGGTGTCCAACATGTGGAGCGCATATTGGCCTGATGTTGGATCCAATGGGTACATGAAGACCTCCACACAGTTTCCAGTCTCCCAAGATGAACCACACAAGACGTGATCCTTGTGCACTAAAGTGCCTCGTGTCTCAACGAGCGACATCAGCTGAACTACAGGTGCTCGCAGGGATAAACTCAGGGAATTATGACTCGACTGTTAATGTGTGTGTTTTCCTTCCTGCTCCTCCACAGCTGTTACTCCAGCTTCGATGGTAACTGGTAGAAATGGACAACAATATCGAGAACAGTTTAGTTTCCATAACAAATCTGGATATCACGATGCCGCCCGCAGAGGTTTATAAAGCCATGCGAAGGTTACATCTGTGAGATCCACAGACCCCCGACTGAATGTTTGTTGCCTTTGTTGCCATTGTTGGAGTAATTACCTGTAATTGCCCTGTTCCATATTCATGTGGAGATAAAACAAGTTGTACGGCTGAAAATGCGTCAGGCTCATTAAAGAGGTTTGAAGCAGCTGCACAAAAAGCTTTTTCTGGTGACAGGAGGATTCTGAGCACGAGTTGGAGCGTTCTGGAAGGAAAACGTGAGACTCTTTGTGGAACGTTCCCCGATGAAGAAGTCTTCGAAAACTTTCTTGAACTCTGCTTTAGCTGCTGGTTCTGTTTTCGTCTTCTCGTGCTACTTTTAAGTTTTAGCTACTCTTACTGTGACTTTTAGCTATGTTGCGCTAATTTTAGCTGTCATTTACCTCTTATCTTCTAAATAGCCTTTAATATTTTAGCTAGCCTTTTTCTCCCTTTCCTGTCAGGTAGTGTTTTGCTACTTTTAGTTAGCATTTTGTTACTTTTATCGTCTATCTAGCCTTTATTATTTTTGATTGGCCTTTTACTATTTTAGTGTTGAGCTACCATTTAGCTATTCTTAGTTTTTTTTTTAGCCTTTTGCCTCTTTTGGCTAGCCATGATCTCCCTTTGCTTTCAGGCAGCATTCTGCTACTTTTAGCTTTTAGCTAGCCTTTTGCTATTTTTAACACTAACAGTTAGCTGTGGCTTTTAGCTAGTGTTTGGCTTCTTTTTGTTTGACTAAACCAGTTTTAGCTTCTTTTATAAATTTCTGTAAAGACATTCGGTGCCCAGCATCACACTGAACATGTTTGTTTTTCAGTTATTTGCTGTTTTCTTGTCTGAGTCGTTTTAATTTTGTTGGTAAACACGAGTCTGATGACATCATGACACCCAACTAAAGACAGATGTTTTGATCGTTGCTTCAGACAGAATCCTCAAAGAGCAGAACCTTGAATATGACTTTATGTCATCATTTTATTTATGTCGTATGTTTCAGTGCGACTGTCTGCAGACGGGGAAACGAGAGTTGTCTAAGATCTAAAGATGTGACGGAGCCTCTTGTCTTCTCTGCAGGTGACCATTTTCTTCTCGGATATCGTGGGCTTCACCGCCATCTCTGCGTCCTGCGCTCCTCTGCAGGTGGTGGAGATGCTCAACAGCCTGTACATGTGCTTCGACACCCGCATCGACTCCTACGACGTCTACAAGGTGACACGGACACACGAACGCACAAACATTTGGCCGTCCTGTTCTCCAGCCTGCTCTGAGAACTGAAGGCAGAACTTCTCGTAAACCTGGATTCTTTGAAAGATGAAGGTGTCTTCTGCTGCTCTGCTGCCTGGCTTCGTGCATCAACGCTCCCATCAGCTGCTCCCTCAGCTGGTTGTGACCAGTTGGAGTCCTCCAGCCACAGATTAGGACGACTTTAATCCAAACTTCTCCTAGGTTTCTGTTAATGGGCTTCTGTTGGTTTAATCTGCTCAAACCAGGTGGAGACCATCGGAGACGCCTACATGGTGGTGAGCGGCCTCCCTGAGAGAAACGGCGACAGACACGCTGATGAGATCGCCAAGATGGCGTTGGACCTGCTGGCGGCCGTCAGACAGGTGGTCATCCCTCACATGCCCAACGAAAGGCTGCAGCTGCGAGCGGGCATCCACACAGGTGAGAGGAGCCGCAGCAGAACCTGCCCTCCTCGTTTTATTCAGAAGTTCTTACCAACGCTGCTCTAACTTCACAGTAACTTTACTGCCCTCTAGTGTTCCTTGGGGGGAACGGACCTTCATGAAATCCCATTATAAATGCTTTTTAAATGCTTTTTATTTGTCCTTCTCTTTCAATCGGGCCGTTCCACTTCACTTTCAAACTCGGGTCCCCCACCAGAGGTCTGGTTCTGAGGGTTCTGCTCAGTATCTTGGTTGTTCCTGAGCTCTTCAGGACGGAGATCTCTGCGGTTGTTCCTGCGATCTGTTCTGTTGGAGCCACTCTTCCAGTTTGAGGGTCACAGCACCGAGTGCCCCAGTGACCACTGACTGGGACTACTGATGCTTGGACTCTCCACAACTTCTGCAGGTCCTCTTTCAGCTCTTGTTGTTTCTCCAGCTGCTCCTTCTTCATGACGTAACAGTCACTTGGGATTTCTCCATCCATCGCCACTGCCTTCTTCTCTTGTAGTCGACCACCACAAGGTCTGATTGGTTAGCCATCACCTGTTCGATGGTCTGGATCTGGGAGTCCCACAGAACCTTAGTCCTTCCATTCTATTTCATGGCAGCACGATGGCTCAGTGGTTAACACTGTTGCCTCACAGCAAGAAGGTCCTGGGTTCAATCCCCAGTTGGACCTGGGCAAAAAACATGCATGTTAGGCTGCCTTCATGCCCAGGCCTCCCTTACAAAAGAGATCTATGATCTCAATGGGATTTGACTGGTTTAATAAAGGTTTATAAAGGTTACATAAATGTTACATAAAGGTTAAATAAAGGTTAATAAATTGATAAATTCTCGATGGTGTTTCCCACTTTGACTGTAGAACCTCCAGTCCATACTCAGAACAGACGTTCCTGTATAAAATTTCCAAATTTCATTGTACTCGGGTACAATGACAATAAAGTTCTATTCTATTCTATTCTATTCTATTCTATTCTATTCTATTCTATTCTATTCTATTCTATTCTATGTTTATGTATATTATTCCAGGTGTTCCTGTATATGTTCCAGATGTTCAGATGATGTGCAGACATGTTCCTGTTTTTAATATTCTACATCTCTTTACCACCTAGCAGTTTTTGTTTTGTTTTTTAAATACCATTTTCTTTTCTTTGTTCTTCTCAATGTGTGCGCATCATTTATGATTGTCCACTGTTGTCGTCACTCTTTGTTAAATTCAGGTCTCTTTAGTAAATGAGTCCCGAGGCTCAATGGGACTAACCTGTATGAATAAAGGTTGAATTAATGTATTACTCCCTGCTATTTTAAACTTAAGGAGCTAAAATAAAAAGTAATTTAATTGATATTTTTATTTCAGGTTGACATAGCTCTAAAAGACTGTGTGTGCGTGCGTGTGCGTGTGTGTGTGTGTGTGTGTGTGGACAAAAGTATTTAAAAAATAATACAGGCTCTGTTAGAAATGCAACCCTAAAGTCACAGCGCCATCCAGTGGTTAAAGAAGGTTTATTCAGTGGACGATCAGTTTTAAATAAACCAAATTATTTAAAGATGATATAACATTTGATTCCATGAACTATCCGACCCCTAAAACAAGAGATGAATAAAAACAGGAAGATCTGTTTCAGAGGAACTCTTCATCCACAGTCAGCTGTTTGAAAGTCACGAGTGGTTTTGTTGTGCGGCTCCTCAGGTCCGTGCGTGGCGGGGATCGTGGGCTACAAGATGCCCAGGTACTGCCTGTTTGGAGACACGGTGAACACCGCCTCCAGGATGGAGTCCACCAGCCTGCGTACGAGCAACATCTGTTTCTTGAACGTGATCTTTAGTTTCCAGAGAACTCTTCAACACGAGCAAAATGTGCTGGCTCAGCTTTTTTATCTTGAAACTACAGGTGCTGGTCACAAAATTAGAATAAAAGTTGATTTATTTCAGTAATTCCATTCAAAAAGTGAAGCTTGTTTATTATATTCATTCATTACACACAGATTTCAAATGTTTATTTCTTTTAATGTTGATGATTATAACTGACAACTAATGAAAACCTCAAATTCTGTTTATCAGAAAATTAGAATATTGTGAAAAGGTTCAATATTAAAAACACCTGGTGCTGCACTCTGATCAGCTGATTAACTCAAAACACCTGCAGAGACCAAACAGTCCATGCTCAATAATCCAGGTATACAGTCCAACAATTTTCAGTCAGGTCATCTGGACAGTTTCTTGTTAGTTTTTTTTTTTTTTTTTTGCTGAAACGTTTCACCTTCCATCTGGAAAGCTTCATCAGTCAAGGAAACACACAACACAAAACTGATTCTGCAAAGTCCTTTAAATGGTCTCAGTCTAGTTCTGTAGCTACTCAATCATGGGGAACACTGCTGACTTGACAGTTGTCCAAAAGACGACCATTGACACCTCGCACAAGGAGGCCAAGACACAAAAGGTCATTGCTAAAGAGTCTGGCTGTTCACAGAGCTCTGTGTCTAAGCACATTAACAGAGAGGTGAAGAGAAGGAAAAGATGTGGTAGAAAAAATGTACAAGCAATAGAGATAACTGCACCCTGGAGAGGATGGTGAAACAAAACCCATTCCAAAATGTGGGGGAGATTCACAAAGAGTGGACAGCAGCTGGAGTCAGTGCTTCAAGAACCACCACGCACAGACATATGCAAGACATGGGTTTCAGCTGTTGCATTTCTGGTGTCAAGCTACTCTTGAACAAGAGGCAGCGTCAGAAGCGTCTCGCCAGGGACTGCTGCTGAGTGGTCCAAAGTTCTGTTCTCTGATGGAAGTAAATTTAGCATTTCCTTTGGAAGTCAAGGTCCCAGAGTCTGGAGGAAGAGGAGACACAGAATCCATGTTGATTGAGGTCCAGTGTCAAGTTTCCACAGTCAGTGATGGTTGGGGGCCATGTCTTCTGCTGGTGTTGGTCCACTGTGTTTTCTGAGGTTCAATAGACTTCCTGCTTCCTGCTGCTGACCAACTTTATGGAGATGCAGATTTCATTTTCCAACAGGACTTGGCACCTGCACACAGTGTCAAAGATACCAGTACCTGGTTCAAGGACCATGGTATCCCTGTTCTAAACTGGCCAGCAAACTCTCCTGACCGTAACCCCATAGAAGATCTATGGAGAGGAAGATGTGATGCACCAGAGCCAACAATTGAGAAGAGCTGAAGGTCACGATCAGAACAACCTGGACTCTCAGAACCTGAGCAGAGACACAGACTGATCCACTCCATGACACGATGCACTGATGCAGAGATCCAGACACGAGGAGCAACAAGTACTGATGCTGCACATGTTCATACTTTATGTTCATACTTTTCATGTTTATACTTTTCATGCTCATACTTTATGTTCATACTTTTCATGTTTATACTTTTCATGCTCATACTTTTCATGTTCATACTTTTCATGCTCATACTTTTCATGCTCATACTTTTCATGCTCATACTTTTCATGTTCATACTTTATGTTCATACTTTTCATGCTCATACTTTTCATGTTCATACTTTTCATGCTCATACTTTTCATGCTCATACTTTTCATGTTCATACTTTATGTTCATACTTTTCATGCTCATACTTTTCATGTTCATACTTTTCATGCTCATACTTTTCAGTTGGTCAACATTTCTAAAAATCCTTTTTTATTGGTCTTAAGTTATATTTTAATTTTCTGATATATTGAATTTGGGGTTTTCATTAGTTGTCAGTTATAATCATCAACATTAAAAGAAATAAACATTTGAAATATATCAGTGTGTGTAATGAATGAATATACAAGTTTTACTTTTTGAATGAGATTAATGAAATAAATCAACTTTTTCATGATTTATATGACCAGCGCCTGTACATCAGTAAAAAATAATTTACACGACTTGGGATTTTCCAAGCAGCAGATTTAAGGAACATTTTAGAGGTTTAAGGAATTATGTTGAATATAAATATTAAAAAAGTTTTTCCAGAAGTCAGAGCTGTGATGCACAAAGAATCAAAGATCTCAGAGTGATGGTTTGTTTATTTAATTTAATTTTTGGTTCCAGCTCAAAAAATCCACACCAGTTCAGAAACGTACCTGGCTTTGATGAAAGACAACGCCTACGAGCTGCAGCTCCGCGGAGAAATCGAGGTGAAGGTAAAACATCTCAGCTACACCTGTTTTTAAAGGAAACCTTTTCAGGAATCTTGTGCAGGTTTTAGCGAACGAAACAAAATGATATTTATTTGGACTGCTCTTTGTGTTCCTGTCTGCGGCCTGTTGGTCGTCTCGGTCATCGTTCCTGCGTCAGGGGAAAGGCAAGCTGAACACGTACTGGCTCGTCGGCCATAGAAACTACAGCGTGCAGAACGACAGTCTGGTTTGCAACTGGAACCCCAACATGGCCAGGAAGAAGAAGATGGTGGCCGGCAGTGAGGTCTCTGTAGGAAACGTACGTGTAAATATCTTCAAAATGCTTAAATTTGTTCTCATCTTGAAAGCCACGTCTGACAATATATTGATTAATGTTTACAGTGTTTGGTAAAAACAATCTTTATTGGTTTTAATTTTCTTGGAAACATTAACTCAAGTCCAAACACTTGGTTATTCAGTCAGCTGTAATTAGCAGCTTTAGCCACTAGATGTCCCCAGAGGCCACACAGAGTGAATATTGAACAAAGTT
>NC_056508.1:47247055-47258543 GCF_014905685.2 Nematolebias whitei | reverse complement strand
TTTTCTGTAACATTCTGTAACGTTCTGCGTTTTCTGTAACATTCTGTGACGCTCTAACATTCTGCGTTTTCTGTAACATTCTGTGACGCTCTAACGTTCTGCATTTTCTGTAACGTTCTGCGTTTTCTGTAACATTCTGTAACGTTCTGCGTTTTCTGTAACATTCTGTAACGTTCTGCTTTTTCTGTAACGTTCTGCGTTTTCTGTAACATTTTGCGTTTGCCTCGTCAGGTCGTAACGACAAAGGTCAGCTGGGTCATGGAGACACCAAACGTCTGGAGGCTCCAAAGATCGTCGAGGGCCTGGCCGATCAGGTGATCGTTTCTGCCGCCTGCGGACGCAACCACACGCTGGCGCTCACAGGTGAGCCGGGTCCGGATCGGGACTTTTAGAACTTCTGAACAAAACAGACTCGAATCAGCTGAACGTCGTTTTAATTGACTCTTTGTGCTTCTTCAGAGGACGGCACCGTTTACTCCTTTGGTGAGAACAAACTGGGTCAGCTTGGCCAGGGCAGTCAGACGGACGCCGTCCTCAGTCCAGCACCGGTGAGCCGTCGGTCTTTGGACTGAGAGAACCGAGTCCTTCAGAACCTTGATAGTAACGTTGGGCTTCGCCTCCTTTCAGATTTCCTACAACGGCCAGCCTCTGGTGAAGGTGTCCTGCGGTGCCGAGTTCAGCATGGTGGTGGACTGCAAAGGAAACCTGTACTCCTTCGGCTGCCCAGAGTACGGACAGCTAGGTACCGATCCATCCACCTCCATCACCACCACTGGATCTAATGCTGCGATTCAAACTTCTAGTTATTAAGATCGTCCAGGAGACGAACGCTGTGACTTCAGAGCCTTGTTCCATTCATGGTTTTTGAAATATTCAGCTTTATTTAAGCTCCATTAGGACGCATTGGGAACATTTCAGCAGCTTGGATTTAGTCCAACATGGCCGCCTCCTGACAACTTTTTCATGAACGGTTCTGCAGATTAGAGACTCCACGAAGCAGCTGTGCAGGTCCACAGATTACAGAGGTTTGGATTATTCCCTCCAGCATCATAAATTATAGAAGTTACTTTTTATTCAGATGAACCATCTTTATATACCACAGAGCTGCAAGTCAACCTGGAGCTAGTACTACTAATAGTACTTCCAAGTATTAGTATAGTGCCTTTACTAGTCATCCTGGTATTTAAATTAGTATAGGGTAGTAAATGTGTTAATAGTATCAGTGTCTCCCCTAGATTACTTGCCTTGGCAGGGCACTCATCTCTTCTGTGATTTTTGTCGTGGGTGGGGGGGGAGACGGTTCAGCGTGAGGGAGGCGGAGCGCTGCCTCTGTATCTTTTTAGCTAGCACGTCTGTATTGTGCGCAGCTAGCTTAGCGCTACATCAGTTGTCGACGAGGGGTGGGGGACGGCAGTTCGGTAGTAGACCTAAACGAATACCTCGATATTTTAAGATAAATCACGATATACGATATATATATATATATATATATATATATTTTTTTTTTTTTTCTTTTCTTTCCATAAAGTAACAAAAATATATTCCAGAGTCAAAGCTTTGTCCCAGTTGTCACACAGGCACATTTATTAACAACAGCTGGAACTGTACAAAATAAATGTCTAAAAAATAAATATTTACGTTTTTTAGGCATTTATTTAAATAAACAAATACAAGTTCCAAGACATTTGATATTGTCCATAGAAACATCAAAGCATGTTCTTGTTTTTAGTATTTCACCGTTTTATGGCACCCTGATTTATTAATAAATCTGAAGTCTGATTCTGGTGAAGTATATTCATTCAACTTTTAATAACTTTTATTAACAAAAGTCTGACTCTGGAAGTGCAGAGCTCAGGTGGAGTTGTTTTTCCTCTCACCCTAAACTTGTCTCCACGTGTTTTAATGAGAAAACTTCGTACGTTGCCTCTGCAGTTAATTTCCTGGAGAACACCAAACTGCTCAGTCGTTTTAACACCCATCAGCTCGTCAACGAAGATCTCTGCAGATCTAAGATCAGCTTTGTGATTCAAACAGTCTTCAGGCGCTGCAAGCGGCGGGGGAGGGGCTGGTTTGTGCTCAAGTGAGGGAAAAGGAGGAGGGGTGGCATTAAGGTGACTGGGAGGACCAACCTGGCAGATTTATTAACTAGTACTGAAGTACTTGTCCAGTCTGAGCAGGTCGTCTGTGCGTGCGGAGCTCGCACGCCTTCATCTCAGAGATGATCTGATCTGTAGCTGGCGGGAACAAGAAGCTTCAGTCTGTGTGAATCTAACGGCTTATATCAGCTGTTTAAATGTTTCTCACTTGAATGTTGACGCTTCTAACAATTCCTGCGTTGTAAAATGATCGTTGGGGGTGAACGTGACCGATTGTGGCTCCATGTCCTCAAAACGACTTCTGCCCACACGGCTCGCTCTTTTAGTCGTTTCCTCACAGAAGAGAGAACTTTACCTTGTCGTCGTCCTGGGATTATTTTACTGACTCGTGTGCAAAGTGGACTCGTCAGTGTTGGACTGTAAACAAATGACTCTGAATTGTTGGCAACAAAACACGACTGCTGACGAATTCTGTGGTAACTTTTAGTGAACGATGTGTATTTAGTGCGTATTTCTATCGTAGTACACGAAAAACTTCAGAACATGTGTATTTAGTGCGTATTTCTATCGTAGTACATGAAAAACTTCAGAACATGTGTATTTAGTGCGTCTTTCTATCGTAGTACATGAAAAACTTCAGAACATGTGTATTAATGAAACATCTGTTCAGGCTTTAATGATTAAACCCGTTGGACGGGACCTGGTTTGATTTGGACTCTGATCCGTCTTCAGGTCACAACAGTGACGGGAAGTTCATCGCTCGGGCCCAGCGGATCGAGTTCGACTGCGAGCTCGTCCCCCGGCGCGTCGCCATCTTCATCGAGAAGTCCAAGGACGGCCAGATCATGCCGGTGCCCAACGTGGTGGTCCGAGACGTGGCGTGTGGAGCCAATCACACGGTGAGACGCCCCCCGGTGGTTCTGACGTTCAGGCACGTTCTGACCCGGCTCTAACCTGGTTCTGTGTGCCCAGCTGGTGCTGGACTCTCAGAAGAGGGTCTTCAGCTGGGGTTTTGGCGGTTATGGACGTCTGGGTCACACGGAGCAGAAGGACGAGATGGTTCCCCGACTCGTCAAGCTCTTCGACTTCCCCGGTCGCGGCGCCGCTCAGGTCTACGCCGGGTACCAGTGCTCCTTCGCCATCAACGAGATGGGTGAGGGACAGAACCCGCACCGGTTCTGAGGCTCGAATCTTCAGACCTCTCACGTGTGCTCTCGTCGGGTTTGCAGGGGCGCTGTTCTTCTGGGGGATCACAAACACGTCCAGAGAGTCCACCATGTACCCCAAAGCTGTGCAGGATCTGTGCGGCTGGAAGATCCGCAGCCTGGCCTGCGGGTGAGTCTGGATCCTGGACTTTAAACCCACCAGGGCCCAAAGTAACTTTTCTCTGAAGTTGCATCAAATACCGTCTCAAAAAATAATCCTTTTGGTTTCAGATTAATGAAATCTCACTGATCTCCTGATGCATGCTCAATAATCCAGGTAGAAAAAAGAAGTTGTTCAGTCTCAGTCACCTCAGGACCGGGTCCAAAACCGTTTCTACAGTTTTTTGACCCGGTCCACAGGACCTGACTGAACTTTTTAAAGGAATCTCACTGACTTGTAAAAGTCTGCCCCCTGCTGGTGGAACTGGTTCCTGCAGCTGCATCAACTGGTGGCCACATCTAAGGATCAGAAACGGGTCGGCTCAGACTGGTTTCCTGCAGAACTTTGTTTTACATCAGCGCTTTATTTTTATGAATCCTCCCTTCAGAAAAGTTGCTTTTCTCTAAAACTGCAGAGTTCAAGGAGGATCAGAAAACTATCGACCTTTAAATCACTCAAAGCCGATCAGAACCTTCTGCATCTCCTGTTCCAGTCTTTAGGCCAGGGCTGCTCAACTGGCGGCCCGGGGGCCAAATCAGGCCCACGGATGAACTCCGCTCGACCCCCTAATGTGTCGATTCTAAACAAAACTAGATCTTAAACCATAAAACAAACGCGATGACAACAACTGCTGGATGTCCGGCCCCGGAGCGCTTTAGCTGAACGGACGTGCTTCAGGCTGATTTGTGTTTGATGTCGGCAGGAAGAGCAGCATCATCATCGCGGCGGACGAGAGCACGATCAGCTGGGGCCCCTCGCCCACATGTGGAGAGCTGGTAGGTTCTGCCGCCATCTTGGCGTTTATGATTCACGAGGAGGAGAAACGACGTGTGTTTTTGTCTTCAGGGGTACGGAGACAACAAACCCAAATCCTCCACAACCGCTCAGGAGGTGAAAACTCTGGATGGGATCTACGTCGAGCAGGTAACTCGAACCAGACACCGTTTTATTCATGTTCGGGGTTCATCAGCAGAGGACGCCTTTTTACCGACAAACTCACGTGTGAGGGTGTTCGTTTAAAGGGATAGTTCCAACCTTCTGCAGTGGGGTTAAGTCACACGGTAGTTCCAGGTGAACACAGCTGACCTGCGGCTCAAATTCAGTTCTTGTGTTCTTTGTTTAAACTGTCGAGCCCGAGGATTACAGAACAACCTTTTACTTGAGCCTTGAGCAACAGTTTAGCTTTTTTTAAACTCTTGGTTCTGTTTATGAAACGACATCGCTTCAGTCATTAAAGTTTGGACTGGAGCCCTGTTCAGACTAGTCTGTAGCTCATCACTTCTCTAAACAGGTCATTTAAAGAGACATCTGCAGCAGGTAAGATATTAACATGCCACTTTATGTATAAAGCAGCAGCAACCAGCAGAGGACACGGGATCAAACGCACAGATCCACCGAGGAGAACTAAATGACTTGAAGCCTCTTGGTTCTACGTTCCTGATCCGATCTCCAACCCTCGTTGGATGAGAGTCCACCCTGGACATATGGTCCATCACCAAAGACATGGACGCTTGAGGACAGTTGTCAGTCAGCCCAACATGGATGTAGTGATGATCTGAAGCTCATGTATAACGACCATCGTGACCCGTTAGGGCCGAGTCACCCGATCAGAGTCCGCTTGGGTCCTGACTGCAGAGCTTTGAGGGGTTCTGGTGGCGTTTGTTGCTAAACTTAAAGAACCCGCCTGATGCGTGTAGCTCATTAGTTCAGAAGCTCGTCTGCTCCCATGAAGAACAAACAAATGTATAAAGACACTGAGCTGCACTAAGATCTCTGTAAATCTAACTGTTAAATACAGAAGGTCAGGGAGGAGACCTGCAGCGTGTTGCAACTGAAACATCAAGACGTCCTCAGCAAAAACCTTCAGGAACTCGTTTATTCGTCAAATTAGCAGAACTTTATTCTTTCACCCACAAAAAGAACGTTTGAGTCACCTCGATGACCTCACAGAACCGTCAGCTGACATTAAAGCAGGTTCTCTTCAGCTCCGAGTCTCGAGCTGATTTTAAAAACCAGAAGTTTAGAGTAATCTTTGATCTGCTCCCTCTTCAGATGTCCAGAGTCCTCTGTCCAACCACCTCCATGTCCTCCAACTTCATCCATAGATCTCCTCTGTCTTTTTCCTGGCAGCTCCCAGACATGTCCAAACCACTGTCCCTCTGGACATGTCCAAACCAATGTCCCTCCTCTGGACATGTCCAAACCACTGTCCCTCTGGACATGTCCAAACCATCTCAGTGTGTCCTCTCTAACTTTACCTCCCAGTTGTTCAACCTGTGCTGTACCTCTGATGATCTCATTCCTGATCTTCTCCATCCTTGTCTCTCCTAAGGAGAACCTCAACATCTTCATTTCTGACACTTCCAGTTCTGTCTCCTGTCTTTTTGTCCATGTCTCTGTCTCCAGAACATACAGCACAGCTGGTCTCACCACTGTCTTGTAAACTTTTCCTTTGACCTTTGCTGCTGAAGAGCTTCGAGTAACGAACCTTGTTTCAAATAAGCTTCAGTGCTTCAGAAAAGCTTCATTTGGTCGTCACTTCCTGCACCTGGAGAAAAGGGAGAACATGTAAACTCCACGTAAACAACAAAACCTTCAGCAGGAAGTGAAAGGCTGCGAGGCGGCAGGGCTAACAGACGCTGCTCTAGATTCATGACTTTATTTAAATGAAATAACTCCCCACAGAACCCCCCCTCAGAAGATCTACCAGGACTGAGCTCTGGGTCAGAACCAGAGTTGTAATGTTCTCCGAGTTGTTCCTGAGCCGTGTGTTACCGTGTGTGCAGGTGGTGATGGGTTACTCCCACTCTCTGGTCATCACTCGGCACGACTCCCAGCAGGAAAAGGAGAAGCTGAAGAAGCTGCCGGAGTACAACCCCCGGACCATCTGACCCAGAGCAGAACCGCCGGGACGGCACCAAACATCCCAACCACCAGCCCACTGGTTCCACACCGATTCGGACTCTAAAACCCACGGGAGGTCCGGATGATCCACCTTTAAAGAACCGGCTCGTCACTCTCAGCTGCGTGGTTCCCACTAAGAAAGTTCCAGTTTTCAGTTAAAAACCCGGTTCTGGTTCTGGTTCCGTCGTCTTCGTTTGAATTTGTTCGTCGTGTTTTCTGGTGCTAAAGCAGAACCTTCAGACTTTCCCTCTGAGGGGGTTTCAGAGACCAACGCTCCAAAACCTGGACCCTTTTCTACGTCCACGTTCAGGTTACGGGGATCATTTTGTATTTGTTCCGACAGTTTGGGTCCAATCAGAACCGCGAGGTTCTGAGCTCGTGCACCGCCTGAAGTTACATTCCTCCCCGCTCAGTGTTTGCATCCAGGATGCACCTCAGACCTCGGAGTCCGTCACCTTCACGTCGTTTCTTTCATTTTGAACTTTTCCTACGCTCAAAGCGGGTTCAACAAGCGGGTCAGAACTTCCAGTCTGGAGCCGATCCGAAGTTTTCAGGCAGTTTTTATTTTTAACGAAGCGGGGGAGTTCTGTTTGTCCTGTTCTGTTGTTTACGCTGTTTGTTTTCCATTGCAATGAATAAAGCATCGTATAAAACGACTCCGTGAAATACCTGCATGTGCACCACCGCCGGGTCGTCAGACACGGGTCGGTCAGAACACGGGCCGGTCAGAACACGGGTCGGGCCACCTTTGAGCAGAACTTAAGATATTTTTCTTCCTTCTCTGCCCGACTAGTTTAACAGACGACCCTCGAGCTGATCAGTTTCCAAACATCTCAGAAAAAAATCCACCCAGAATGAAAATCATTTCGAACTGAAACAGAAATTCATTTAGTTTCTAAATTAAATTTTATTAGTTCAGAAAGTTTAAAAACTTGAAGATTCACTCTCTGAATTTCAGTCAAATTGGGTTTAATTGAAGATGACCGAAGCTCCGAGACGCTCACCGTTGTGATCTTTAACTTTAAAAACCACCGTAGGTGAAAACATGAAGCTCCATCAGCAGAACTTCGTACGACGTCAACCACCGAGCTAAAACTTCTTCCAGACATCGATGGTGTTCAGCTGAGAGTAAAACTCGGCCCACAGTTAATTTTTGACTTTGAGTTCTGCTCTGCTGACCGTCTTATTAAGAGTGAGTCAGGTGTTACATGTTCGTGCTGCGGCACTACTGGTGTTCAACGTATTTCTTACTTTATAAGATCTTTATTACCACTTTTTCTGCATAATTTACATGCCCTGCGGCTTAAAGGCCGAAGCGATACATTTATGGATCTTTCCCATATTTATGAACCAATTTTTGTCTTGATTTGAGTTTTCATTCATTCCGACTGAAAATTGAGCAGCACCACTCTCAGCCACTGGATGGCAGCAGAGCAGGTGTAAGTATGGCATGCCTTTGTATCATGTAAACGTGGCTGTAATGATGTTCAGACAAAAAGACAAAAACAACTGGACTTTATATTTTTTCCATGAACTTGACCATGTCCTGGATGACTGAGAATCTTCGGCTTTTAATGATACGATCAGCCTGCCATACCTCCCCGCCTTCATTCTGCTCGGATCGACTCAAACCAGGCGAAATGCAGCTGATTTGACCTTTAAAGTGCATTTATTAAGCAAACGATGGACTGAGACACCTTTGCTATAATTTCGGGCAAACGAATAATTGTTTACGGGCTTTTCTTGTTAAATTTCGATTAAGCGAGCAGCGTTCCTCCTCCCCATCTGCTCCTGGGAGCACCTCAGCAGCAAAACTATTTTTGAAATGCAGCTGATTTGACCTTTAAAGTGCATTTATTAAGCAAACGTTAGATTGAAACACACATTTACTACAACTTAAAGCAAACAAATAATTTTGAAGTGTTAATCTAGTTAAATTCTTCCTGTACACGCTTCGCCATTTGGCAGCCCATTGATTTTTGGCACAACACCGGTCCATATTTCTGGGTCGTCAGCTGCGACGTATTTATGGATTTTTCCACTTTATTAGGCAAATATGGACCGATGAGACGTGCACGGTGGAAAATACGGTACGGTTTTTACAATTTATATTTTTGCTATTGTTGGATGTAACTGGGACCCTGTGCACACAATTCGTTCCACCTCATGTGCCACGTGAGGCGAACTTGAATTTACCACGGTGACCCGACGAGACACCGTCAGCAGCTTTAACGTCATAATCTCACCCCCCCCCCGGAGCAGAACGTATAAAAACAGATTTAGATGCAGTTTGTTCTACAACGCCGCTCCAAGACACGGGTCATTCCGTCAGATTAGATTACTACAAAATAAAAGTCCCAGTTTGAGAGAAGAAACCCGACTGGTCGGGTGTCGCTGCCTTTTGACACCAGAAACAAACGTCGTCTGAGGGACCAGCTCTGATACAATGCTGGACTCGTCACCATGGCAACCGCAGCTCAGCTGACGGATCGGTTTTAAGCATCTTGACACGGGTTAACTTTTCATCAGTTTAACCTGCTTTGACTGAAACGAACCAACAGAACACTTCCCCTTTATGTTTGGATCAGAAAAGCCCGGAAGCAAAAGTTCAGTCTCGTAAACAATTTATTTAAACCTACAAAACTGATGGGAGCGGCCGGTTTAATCTTCATCCTCCTCCTCCTCCTCGTCCTGATTGATCTGGAAGTAGCGGAGCTCGTAGCTCTCCTTGGTGTTGGCGACGACGCGCAGCCAGTCACGAAGGTTGTTCTTCTTCAGGTACTTTTTGGTCAGATACTTCAGGTACCTGCAGGAACAAACGAACCGGAGTCAACGTCTCCACAGGTGGACGTCGGAACAGGAAGCGTGGACCGACACGTCCGGACCAACCTTTGACGCACACGTTTGTCTTTAAAAGTATTTAGAAATGTCAACAAAAAGCTCCAGCTGTTCGGCAGAAGCAGCTAAAATTTTCTGCTGCTCCATGAGACATCGCCTATCAACCAGGAACGTGTCCTGAGGACTCCGCTTACTAGCACACTGACCTTTAGTTCACTGTTAAATTTATGCTAGCATTTTAGCTAACATTTTACTAGTTTTAGCTTGATTGGATTCATAACTGTATCATCAGCATAACTGAAAATTTATCCCATACTGTTTAATAACTTTACCTAATGGAAGCATATACAAGGTAAAGAGTACTTGTCCAAGCACTGAACCCTGAGGAACGCCATGACTAACTTTGGTGTATGATGGAGATTATTTACATTTACAAACTGGAATCTATCAGAAGATAAATATGATTTAAACCAGTTTAGAGCCATTCTTGTAATTCCAACATCATATTCAAGTCTGTGGCGGCCATCTTAAATCAGCAACCCCCAAAAGTTGTAGAGCTTCGGCGTTTCAATAAAATGTGTCCAGCAGATATTTTGCTAACAGACGAAAGATTAGCAGACCAGATGCAGAGAAACCAACACTACAAACTTGTTGCATGAAGCCAAATGATAAAAATAAATAAATTAACTTTCCTTTTAATCTCTAATCAGACCCGTGACGTTTCTTTTCAAAATAAAACGGCAGCGTTGTGCTACAGACTGTTTTCTGTCGGCACAAAGAAGTTCTGGATCAGAGACGACGGAGCTTTAAACGGCCCAAAACGACTTCAACGACCCAACGCAGAACCAAAGACCAGCTCAGACCCCAACATGCAGACTCAGAGAACCCGTTTGATTTAAGAAGCGGTTCTGGTCCTCACCGTTTGGAGAAGGGCACCTCAGAGGAAACGGTGATCTTGCTCTTACTCCTCTCGATGGACACGACCCCCCCGCCCAGGTTACCGGCTTTCCCGTTCACCTTGATGCGCTCCTGCAGAAACTGCTCCTGGAAACAAAAACGGAGTTCTTTACTTTGTGATGCATAAAAACACGAAGTGTCTGCTGACAGAACGGAGGAAATAAAATAATCGTACTTTTTAAATGACACTGTTGTAATTAGGTCATTGATAGAATTATTAAATATTTTAGTACCAAGACTGGATCCAGAGCCAGACTGAGCCGACTCCCAGAATAAAAACACTCGTGATAATTTATGCTTTAATTTGAAATGGTGCCAAACTGGAGGCATTTTTGTTGTTTTGGTGGTTCCACGGTTTAGGAGTTAATCTGGACCTGAAGACGACTAAAACCACAGGTCCTCTTCAGGCTGCAGGAGGTCAGGTCTACAAGAGTCTGTCCGTTCAGGGACACGCTGAGGGGAAACATCACGTTGTTTAGTATTCAAATATGAGCTGCAGCGTCCCCCTCGATTTTTAAATTTACTTTCCCAGACAACAATCTGCAAACAACATGTGCAGTAAACAAAAACACTTTAGAGCATTTGTTGTCGAAGCTGGGATCCCACTGTGGGTGTGAAACTGGACTCGCAAAGATTCGCAGAACATAAAGGAACTTGTTTTGTTTGTAAACAAACATCTGTTGGGGTCGAGAAGAAGTTTTCACATGAAGCTAAAATTATGATTAAGATCAAAACCTGATGAGTTCTGCAGCCCGAGCATTGACTTCACATCCTTTGATTTCCAGAAACAACAAACTTTCCTGTTTCTCAGAGTTCAGCTGGAAACGACGAGGTGAACTCACAAAGTTGGCAGCGTCCATGATGCCATCCTCCACAGGATGGGTGCAGTCCAGAGTGAACTTCAGGACCTGCTTCTTCTTCTTTCCACCTTTGCCGGTGTTCTGCTTCTTCTGCTAAAACATCAAGCACACCTTAAAATAACACGCAGACAAACAGAGCTGCTTAACTCTGAAGTCTTTGATGAAATGCCTGAACATCGCATCAGAAAAACATTTAAATCCGTCATTAAACGAAACCTAAACGAGATTGGGCTTTGGTTCGGCTTCACCTTTCTGCTGCTACAGAACCAACTATGAAACAAAAACGAACCCTAGCTGTTTTAAATAGCCAGATAAAGACGATTTAGAAAAGTTCAAACTATCCGGCCAGGACTCAGTCTGTTAACAACGTGGTGATAAACTGAGCTAACAGCTAGCGGGCCGCAGCGTGTAAAAACACATAAAAACCCAAATCCCTGCCGAACCAGAACCTTTCACTTTACCCTTAAT
>NC_056508.1:47241606-47246955 GCF_014905685.2 Nematolebias whitei | reverse complement strand
TATCAGCTAGCCTTGTGCTACTTTAAACATTTAGCCAGCTTTATGATACTTTTAGCCTCGTCGTATTTTTAGCTTGTTTTGCTACTATTACCAGTAGTTTTTCCTTAGCATTTTGTTATAGCTTTTAGCTAGAAGTTGACCTATTTTAGCTATTTTTTTGCATATCTTAGCTAGCATTTTACCTACTTTTAAGTTTTTGTTAGAGGTTTATTACTTATAGTTTTAGTTAACATTTTAACACTTTAAATTTTAGCTAGCTCTTTGGTAATTTAGACAGCAGTTAGCTTTTAGCTTATTTTGCAACATATAACTTTTAATTAGCATTTTGTTTCTTTTGGCCTTAGCTAGCCGTTGACTTATTTTAGCTACTGCTATGCTTTTTAAGCTTTTGGCCACCATGTTGTTTCTTTTAGCTACTTTTTTGATACCTTTAACTATTCTTCTGCTAACATTAGCTTTAGCTAGCCTTTAATTACCGTACTTTCCCTAGTGTTTCGAGACTTACTTTTCTAACTTTTTTTAGCTTCTAGCTAACAGTTTGAGGAAACTCTCGGGGTTTCCCGCCGGCGGTACGTTAAAATCTAGCGGAGCGCCCGGCGCAGCTTACCCCAGCTCCACAACTTGCCCTCGGTGGTCATGAGGAGACTGTGAGCGGCGCAGGGACCGGACGCCACGCAGCTCACCTGGATGTCGTTCAGACAGCCGTAACGGTGTGGACCCCACAGGTTCTGACCCAGGTTACGGAAAGCAGCTGGAAACATAAATAAAAACATTAAACAATAGACGCCAAATGATTCTGCCTCTCTACTGGTTTCTGCAGAGCCCAGTCCACCAGGTTCACCTGAATCCAAACAGATTCTAAAATAAACAGGTTTGTTTGTATTTTTTACACCAAAGTGGTTCCAGTGGTTCCAGTTCTGTTTCCAGCTCTAAAGCAGAGGCGAAGCTTTCATCAGGAGCTGATTTCACAGACATCAACGAGTCTCTGACATCGGTGCCATGATGAACATTTATGAGTTAATGAGACAATTGGAGCATTTAACGGAGAATAAAACACGGAGCTGACGTGAGGCGGAGCAGCAGGAACAGGAAGCAGTCGTCACTCGACTTCCTGCTGCAACCAGTGGCAGAAACACAGAGCGCCGTGTTCGTTTTATTCAAAGATACAGTTTGTAACTCAAATAATGAGCCGTGCTGCTGGTTTTAATGGTGCCGCTGGTTTGACTTCAGTCTGAAAATCTGTTCTCAGGCTGAGCTGAAGATAAACAAACAAACAAGGTCCAGTTCAGAGTTTGAGGTTTTGTGTCTCCTGGTAGTGAGAGCATTCATTAATCATTAATTAATTCATTAATTTCTGCATCAGCAAGCAGCTGCTTCGTTAATCGTCAGAAAGTCTGCTCGCTGATGCAGAAATGTTCAGAAACTCACCGGTGTTTAAAACGACCATAAATTGTGTCTTTGATTTGAGACAAACGTTGCTCTACAACTCCACGCCGGAGTTGATTCAAGTCCAACACAAAGGCAGAACGTGCGGTTCTGGTGGGCCCGACGTCTCGCCCATCTCATGATCTTTGTCTCTGCAGCTGCTCTGTGCAGACACCCCCCAATCCCCCCCTCCAGTCCCAACAAAGCAGCAGATTTATCAGCCCCGGGCATCACTGAGCCACCTGCGGGGGTGGGGGCGCACAGCATGCATATGAAAAGACATTTCTGTCACAATCAATTAACGGGGTCCGCCGGCTCCGACACGTATGTAGCCTGAACATGTCAAACAAAGACACATGTAGCCTGTGGACACACACTCAACTGATCCACCACACACACACACACACACATCTGATCGATCTTTTATTGATTCTGTCTGGTTCTACCAGCTCCTGCGTCTCATCCGTTCACCGCAGGAAAAACTGCTCGAAACACGGACGCACAAAACAATCAGTTTCTGGGTCGGGAACCAATTTATTTAAAATAAAAATCAGAAACTCTTAAGTCTAACATCTACACAACACAGTAACCTGTCACACAACCTGTGCAGTTTATGTCATGTGCAACATGTATCATGTGCATTTAAATTAATATTACCACCTGTGAAATACTTATTTATACTAATCATCCTACTTGCACTGTTATATTCTACCATGTTGTTGTTGTTTACTACGATATATTTCTCTTGGACCTTGTAAATATTATGTTTCTGTTTCACTTTTTGGTATTTTATTTTGTACTTTTATTGTATTTCTGTTTGTTTGTTTTTGTTCTTAGCGAGTCAAATCGGTTCTTCTCATCCTGAACATTTTATTGTACTGTTGACCTTGTGTTGACCTGCATATGACAAACAAATAAACAAACAAACAACAACAACACCTGAACAAATCACGGGGTCCCTCGACTCGAACAGACGAGTAAAAAGTTTCAGTTATGAAGTTCAGTTTGGACGTTGGGAGATTACGGCTCAAACCACCACGTTCATGCACGCAGACTTTACTCTTTAACATTTTAACCCTATAATCATGAGATATTTTGCTAACAGAGAGACAATAAACACAGATAAGACATCGCCTGCCTGCAGAGGGTGATGTTTACAAACAAAAAGCATAAATTGACAGTTAAATAGCGTACCTTGTTGTTTGGGCACCTCCTTCCGTCCAATCAAATCCCAGTTAGTTGCGCCAAAGATGAGCAGCTGACCTTTGACCTTTGGTAACTCGAGTTTCTGCAAAAAGGGTCACAATAAAACTGAAAAACGTAAACTAACAGATTACGGTTTGAACGCACAAACGATTGACTTCTGACGTGAAGCGATAAGTTCCTTAAACCAGTGGATCCCAACCCTGGTCCTTGCGGAACACCGTCCTGCATGTTTACTTGTTTACCTGCTTTGACGCACCTGATTGAATGAATGAGTTATTAACAGGCTTCTGCAGAACTTGAAGTTATTAAATCAAGGAATAAAGCTTGTTGGAGCAGGAAACAACTGCAGGATGGTGTTCCTCAGGGACCAGGGTTGGGAACCTCTACATAAACACAACGCATCTTTTACTTTTGTAAAACGTCTAAAGCAAACCCTGACACACGTTCAGTTTCTTTCTTATCCGACAGTAGATAAACAAACTATATTCTGTACGACCCGAAAGGAAAAAACTGCTCATCTTCATCGTAAACAAGTAAAAACTTAATTTAGCAAATGACCTTCTAGAGTTTTAGTTTTAAACTTTTCTCATCATGAACTCTTTCCAGCCGTACCGAGTGGAGGTCACCACAAAGACAAAACAAAGAGAAAAGAGAAAACCCACTATTTTCTCCTTGACGTCGTCCGCCACGGTGACGGGCTGCAGGCCCGACTTGGCGGCGGGCTTGCTGGGTTTTTTGTTATTCTCCTGCTCGAAGTCAAAGTCCTCGTCGCTGCTGAAGTCCCGGTCTTTCCTCTTGCCGCTCGCCCTCTTCCTCTTCACCCCGCCGTTCCCCGACACGTCCGTCACCTTCTTACGTGGCATCTTCTCCAGTCAGAAGCTGGAAAGAGAGGATCCATCAAGCACAGCAAAGACTGGAAACAAGAACCAGAGAAGCTGCACTTTCTGTTCTGGTGGAATCAGAAACCATGAAGAAATGTTCTGTTGGAGATCAACAGAAGCAGAAATGTTGTGACGTGGGTCAAAAGCTTAAACAGGATCCCAGAGTCTGTGGATTATGATGTTTGCAGGGTGCACTGTGATCTGTAGTGAGAGTAGGGAGCAGGTGGAATAGAGCTTAGAGAGGTAAAGGTCTGCTCTGGAGAGACGAGGAATTAATCCATACGTGGGTGAGAGGGAGACGGTTGGAGGAGCAGAGAACTGAAGGTGGATGAGGTTAAGAACCTGGGGTTGACCATCCAAGGCAACAAGCAGAACATGAGGGAGGTGAAGACGTGGAGGGTGGAGACAAGTGTCAGGAGGGACTTGTGACAGAACAGAGCTGCGGGGGGGACAGGGAAGGTTTCTGATGTGTGAGCTGAAGATGTCCAGATCTTTATTGTAAGGAGCTTAAGACAGTTTTCTGGAAGGCCCACTGTCCCACCTTCTCTCACCGTCAGCAGCCGAAGCCTGCGGGAACAGGTTTATAGAAGACGCCACGTTATATTTATGAAACCAGTCACTGGCGATGTGGGCTTTAAGTCCCGCCCACTCTGAATCATGACATCACATGACCTTCTTTAAGTCCCTGCAGCTACATGAGACAGCTGGTCCAACTTCAAGTCCCAGGTCCACATCAGAGGTCTGTTCAAGTACAGTCTTTACCGACGGCCAAAATGCAACCGGTTGAAAACAATGATGTCATAGCCCGCCTCTGATCTGACCTTTGACCCGAGGACATCGTCGTCTTCTTCATGCGTTTACATTTTATACAGAACTACCTTTTACAGGCGCGCTCCTTTTTGTTTTTGTTGCAGTGACACGGGCCTGGCACACTGTTTTTGGTGTTTCCGTGTGGATGAAGACTTTTCTAGAAACAGTGACAGGTTTGCAAGGATATTCTGAGGCTCGACAAAATAAAACTCCGTAAAAACAGAGTTCCCACGTCTCATATATATTTTCTAAAAAGGCACTTCTAGGCAGTTTATAAGCATTCAGATTATTTTTATGAGAACAATCTGTTTAAATAAAAAACATTCAGCTATAATAATAATAATTATAATATTCAGCTATAATCTGCATTTCCTTTGTTTCACACTTATCCTGACGTTAGGGGGGAAATAAAAATACTTTTCAAGATTTTGTAGTAAACCTGAGCTCCGGTCGGGCAGTTTGGAGACGAATGGGTCAGACATGTCCAGAGGAGGGACAGTGGACATTTTGGACAAATGATGATGAATGTGGAGCTGAAAGGAGGAAGACCACAGGGAAGGTTCCTGGATGTGATGGAGGCAAATAAACATCCTTTAAAAGAGTCACACTTAAAGGAAATAAATAAAAAAATAATTTGGACAGTGCTGCTTGTGTACAGAGGAACAAGCGAAGTGAATAAACGTGAGAAATTTACATAAAAATATTGTAAGAACAAGATGTTTGGATCACAAAAAAAAAAGGTTAAATCACGTCATCTGGACAGATCATTTTTGGGAGAAACGTTTCGTCTTTCATCAAAAAGACTTCTTCAGTCTGAGGCCTGCCAACAAGGTCCGTCTTATAAATAGCGCCTCCTTGATGTGGTTCAGCCAGCGTGCTGTGGACAAGTTCCCAGAAACTTCTCACGTGCAAAAAGGGCCCACCTGTCCAAAACAATGAATCACGAGGACAACAATCAGAAGTTTTAGGCCTGACAGCCCCTTGCTATTCACAGAAGCAGTCTGAGGACACCTGGCAACATGGTTCA
>NC_056508.1:47232215-47241506 GCF_014905685.2 Nematolebias whitei | reverse complement strand
GTGAAAATGCAGCATGTTCAGATCTCCGTACGGTGAAAATGCAGCATGTTCAGAGCTCCATATAGCAGCACTGTTGCTACGTGTCCACGTTAAAACTCCACTCTCGTCACAAACGGAACCGTTCGGTTCTCAGGCGGCCATGTTGAATCCGCTCAGTCCCGAGAGGTAAAACCGTCCTCAAGTCGTCCACACGGGGACGTTTTCATGCAGCAGAGACACGTGACGTCACCCGTTGAAATGCTACAACGTTAACTTGTGCCGTGAGTGCAGGTGGCAGCAGCAGCTAGCTGTAGCGCTTCGGGTGCTTCCTGTAGGACTTTCAGAATCTCGGGTCAAGTCGGGTTCTCGCAGCGAGTCTTTGAGCCGTGGTCGTTGGCTGACGGGAACAGAATGAACTCATCGAGTCTTAATTAGTTTAAATTAAATTAATTTACCGTTGGTCCGATACCTCTGTCCAATCTTTGACAAAAGGGACTCTGCGGTCATTTATTCAGCAGAGTCCGAACCTGGACCTCATCTCAAGTCTTAAGGTCGTAGGGCACGGATTGAAAAATGACAAAAATTAGATTTAGTCAAAATATGATCATCTCATGTATTAATAAATGTAATCAAATTAATTCTGAAGCACGTTTTAAAGAACTTGTCAGAAACTGATTGTGAACAAACAGCAGCTGAGAAATCCTGATTTCCAAAAAGAATCTGAGGATTCGTCAAGAAATCCTGGTAGAAAACACTAAAAATACGATTCAGACCCGTTTTTCAGGAATTGATCGATCGGCGAGACAAAACTAGGAAAAAAAAATCTGAGGATGTGCTGCGTTTGGTTTGACATAATCCCTGATTTAATGCGACGGGTAACAGATTAGCAGCAGACGCGAGATTCGATGAAATCTTTCAGGTAAATTTCTGACGACCGCAGCTTCACTGACCTTTGACCCCGAGAGACGAGTGGCTGAGATTTGTCCAAACATTAGGATTTAATCCACGGCCGTAAACTTTAGAAATGAAGACGGGAAGATTAGGCTTAGATTATAATAAATTATTTTTTATTATTTTTTTATGACTGGAGATTTTAGATCTGCAGCTTCAGAAGTTTTCTGTCGTCGGAGAACTTTCAAAAGAGAGTTAGAACTGACCGAAACTAAATTAAGACAGGTCTGGGACAAGTCAGGGACATGTTGGAGACAAGTCTGAGACAGGTTGGAGACAAGTCTGAGACAAGTCTGAGACAGGTTGGAGACAAGTCAGGGACAAGTCAGGGACATGTTGGAGACAAGTCAGGGACATGTTGGAGACAAGTCTGGGACAGGTCGGAGACAAGTCTGGGACAGGTCGAAGACAAGTCTGGGACAGGTCGGAGACCGGTTTAGGACATTTAATGTGCTTTTTATGATTGTCTGTTGTCGTCTGTACCTCCTCTGTGTTCTTTGTTTAAAGCAGGTCTCTCTTGTCCTGAGTCCTCGTGACTCAGTGAGACTAACCTGTAGAAATAAAGTCTGAATGAATGTTGGAGACAAGTGTGAGACAGGTTGGAGACAGATCTGGGACGGGTCTGGAAGACTCTCGGTCTGTTTCTAAAGATAAATGTGTCACTCTGGTTTTTTGTGAACTTGTTACAAAATTCACGTGACGAGTGACGAGAAGAAATGTAGAAACGTGGCGAACACTTGGAGACAGAATGGAAACAGCCTTTATTGTCCCACCGATGGGAAATTCAAGATTGAATTTGAAAAGACGAGATCTTTTAGACTCCAAATTGGACGTGGATCTCTGAGACACAGCCCACTGAGAGACCACCTTAAATGTCCCAAATGTCCCTTAAACCTGAGGACGGTATGACCCGAAGCCCACCGGCCGGCGATCGGAGCCGTCTCCAGAAACTTTGTTTTTTGGACACTCGATCCAAGCGTTGTGTCTTCCATCAGGTCTTCCTTGGGAGGATCAGGACTCCTCCTGGATCTTCTGCGTCCATCAGGGATTAAAGTCTGTCGTCTGATGGAGACAGGAGGGAAGACAAGATTATCAGCGATGGACGTTTTCTTCCTAAAGGACATCCTGCGGGCCGTCTCCTCGGTTCTGAACCGTCCACTCCGAGTCCTGTTAGAGTCCAGGTGACGGCGCTACAGAAGTTTGGAACAAAACTTTCAGGTCCTCCGAGACGTCCCGACAGGAAGTCTGAGACGAAAATCATCTGAAGGACGTCACTCGTCCTGCGACTCGTCCGTGCTCAGAGCACGTGGGGAGTATCAGTCTCGGCTACTACCACACCGAGCTTCAGCTCATCCGACCGCGTCAGAGCCGTTTTATCTTCTCCAAGGCTGACGAGCTGTGGCGGCCATCTTGAACCAGCTGACAGTCGTTTCGTTACCACCAGTCCAGTGGTTCGTGAGATATTTTGCTAACACAGGCTGTATAAAAAAAGCTTTTTGACCTTCGTGGATCTTCTGTGAAATTTCCCTGAAACATTTTTTTAAACGATGTGAGTGAAAAGTTTGAAACGTCCGGCGCGGCGATGGTCCGGCGTGCAGACGGGTCGGAGCAGCAGACGGTTCTGGTCTTTAACCGCATGTTTGGAACATGCACTCCGGCTGCCTGCCGCCATCGCAGCCTCCGTCAGCGTCCTCTGCCGAGGCGAAGCCCCAGCTGCCCCGGGGCTTCGAGTCCGTCCCGGTCCAGTCCTGGGTCTAGTTGACCCGGATCCCCGAGATGAACGGCAGCCCGGTGGGAACTCTCCGTTTATACTCCACGTAGTCGTCGGTGAAGAAGTGGATCAGGGACAGCTCCTCCTCCTCGATCCGCTCCCGGAAGAACCGCCAGCTGGCTATCGTGTAGCCCAGGACGCACACGGGGTTACACAGCATGACCTGCAGGGGCCGACAGCGCCGTTAGCAAACAGCCGCGACGAGAGCGGAGCGAGCCGAAGGTCAGAGGGCCCACCTGAGTGCCGATGCTCCAGTAGAACCAGCCCACGTAGGACGGGTGTCTGAAGAAGGCGTAGACGCCGCTGGTGACCAGCACGTGGCTCTGGGCCTTCTCGTTCTGAACGATGTGGTTGAAGTTGGAGCCCGCCGTCAACATGGCCGCCTTCCTCAGGCCCTCGCCGCACAGCACCATGAGCAGACCGACCAAACTCAGCCAGTTGGACTGCTTGAGCTCTGGGGGTGGAGACAGGTGGATCAGAAGAACCCAACGGTTCTGAACAGAACTTCTAGTGACCGATGAAACCCGCTGACCCACCTGGAACCGTGAGCTTCTCCACGGTGAACTCGAGCCACGACGACACGGCGGCGAGCGTGTACTCCACGCTGTGGTTCAGCAGGAAGGAGTCGAGCGACAGGCTGCGAGGGTTGATGACGGCCGTCACCAGGTACTCCGAGTAGTGGAAGAAGGACAGGGAGCACATGTACCTGCAGGAGGACGAGGACACACGGTGGACCGGACCTCAGCTACAGGCGTTAGACGCGACATGAATCAAAGAACGTCGTAAAACCAGTTTGAAGTCCGGCAGTTAGAAAAGTCACCGAGATGAAAACATGACTCGAGTCTCTCTGGAACTTTCTGTGATTACTCAGGGCTAAGAGCGGCACGGTGGATCAGCTGGTAGAGCCGCTGCCTCTCAGCAACAAAGCCGCCAGCTCAAATCCAGGCCCGGGGGCTCTCTGGGTGGAGTTAGCATGTTCTCTCCGTGCTGCGCGGGTACTCCAGTTTCCTCCCACAGACCAAAAACATGCACGTTAGTCTGATCGGTAACTCTAAATTGTCCCTAGGTGTCCCTGAGATGGACTGGAGACATGTCCAGGTGTCCCCCGCCTGTTACACAGTGACTGTTGGATGTGGGCACCAGTGAGCCCCCGTGACCCGAAAAGGAAGAAGTGGGTAAAGAGGGAGAGAGGGAAGGATGGAGGGATGGATGGAAGGATGGATGGAGGGAAGGATGGAGAGACGGATGGAGGGAAGGATGGATGGAGGGATGGATGGAAGGAGAGACGGATGGAGGGATGGATGGAAGGATAGATGGATGGATGGAGGTATGGAAGGATGAATGGATGGAGAGTCGGATGGAGGGAAGGATGGATGGAGGGATGGATGGAAGGAGAGACGGATGGAGGGATGGATGGAAGGATAGATGGATGGATGGAGGGATGGAAGGATGAATGGATGGAGAGTCGGATGGAGGGAAGGATGGATGGAGGGATGGATGGAAGGAGAGACGGATGGAGGGATGGATGGAAGGATAGATGGATAGATGGATGGATGGAGGGATGGAAGGATGGATGGATGGAGGGATGGATGGATGGATGTAGGCTCAGGGGCCGGACATCCAGCAGTTATCGTCAGTAACTTTATTTTTACCATTTTAAATGTTTCATTTAAAAAGGAACGCACCGGTGGGCCGAGCTGAGCTCACCCGTGGACCCGATTTGGCCCCTGGACCGTCAGTTGAAACACGTCGTTCTCTTAATTCAGATCAGCTGTAATTAAACACGAGACGTCCAAAACTGAGAATGTTCAAATCACCAAACGTCCCGGGAACGTTCAGGTGACCGGCAGCTGCAGATTCTTGTTCAGTCATTTTGTTGTTTTTGGAACTTTTCCAAGATGAAAGTATTTTTTACACACGAACATAAGAGGCAAGAAAATCTTCAAAACAGAGACTGAAGTAAAAACTTCTGGCACATTCTGAGAACGGCGTCAGACAAAGCTGGTTCCTGAAGTCCAGATGTTGGTTCTGGTTCTGGTCTGGATATCCATCAGACCCACAACGTGTTCCGGTATTTCTCCGGCTTCCATTTCCACTGATGAACAACACGACTGTAACCTCACGCTGCGTCCTACAGCGCTGTCTGGCACTGATGACATCATCAACCAGTGACGGTAACTCTGACCTCACATTCTCCTCGTTTCTGGATTTTAGCACAAAAACACTAAAAACAAGTCGTCACGTTCTTAAATTAGAGAAATTGGCCACTGGTGTGGAAGAGTTCAACTAAAAGAGAAACAAGAAAACTCGTTTTGACATTTCTTTTCATCTTTTTGTTGTGTTACGATCATTTTGTCGTTTTAATTTTAGCAGGTAATAAATCAATAAAACCATGTGGTGAGATTCATACGGACCAGCCGAAGTGTGTCCACGTGGTTTCAGAGAAGCTGATGATTAATCCGCAGCCGAATGTAACTCCCAGGAAGCAGGCCCTTACCGCCACCTGAAACGGGTCAGAACACGGGTCAAACAGCAAAACACAACAACACGGTTTAACTGGGACGAGTTTCTAAAAGAGGTCAGGACGTTTGGACTCAAAAAGAAAAACAAGTCCAAGTTTTACACGTTAACTCATCCGTCCAGTCATCTACAACAGATAAGATACTTACCGTTAAAACCTCCCCACTGAATCCCATTTCTAAATCTGAACTATCCTTTAAGGTTTGGTCATTCTGTTAAACTCGCCACCGTGAAAGATTTCCCTGTCGACCCAACAAAGAAAAAGCCAGCTCAACCCAGAACCGGCTCCAACAGTCACTTTAGCAGACACGAAGCTAAAATTAGGTGTGGTAGTAGCTGAGAGTCGTTCACAACACATGCTGCGAGTGCTGACTGAGCAGAGACTTCTGATCAACCACTCCCTTCATACTGGTGCAGAAATACATTTTAAAAAGTGCGTCGTCACAAAGCAAGACGCTCTCCATCAGAACCAAACAAGAACTCCAGGTAAAATATAAAAAATACTATTTATTGAAGGAAACGGATGAAAGCGTCACCTCGAGCAGTAAGGTGCTGATAAACGTGTATATTATAAAATCATTAAACTAAGTGATCAAAGCCAACAAATATTGTTTTTAAACAACTGATGGCACTTTTGGAGCTCCATACAAACAGACTTAGCGCGTGGACATTAGTTGAATCTAACGAGCTTAAGTTTCTATCTTTAGGACGTCATCCGTCCCTAACAGGATTGACCTACTAAACAGGAAGCGGAGAGGACTTAATGAGCCAACATCTAAACTGGGACCGAGTCTTTGCAGACACCCGAACAGCGTTTGAAGTAAATAAACCCGTGAAAACCTCCGAGTCTGCGGGAAAGTGAACGCAGCTTCCGGTCTCTTACCTTGTAAAGAGGTCCTCGGTAGATGACCAGCAAAAGGCCGTTAACAACCGCTACGTAAACACAAACCGCGATCTTCCCGGGAGTTTCCGTCAGATAGTCAAAGACCCAGTCCAAATGTCCGAACCAGGTTCTGAGGAGCGGGATTAAAACGACGCCGAGCCCCAAAACAAAAGCTTTTACACTTACTCTGCCTTCCAACACCAACTTACTGCCGGCCATGATGGAAGTCCCGTCATGTCCCCAAGTCTCGCGATATTTCGTCTCCAAGGACTGACGGAGTGCTACGTTTAAAGTCCCTCGGAAAACTCAACCTCCAACCCTCAGCGTTAATCTTGTAGCTACCATCGTGTTAACGGTTATTATCACGTATTTATTTTTATTACATATGGTGCCATGTTAGTTATTTACAAACACTGATGAGTTAATAAAAGATAAGAGAATGAGCAAGCTATTAGCCATTAGCAAGTCAGTTAAGCGATAAAAAGTCCAACTGTTGCCAAGAGGTCAACTTGTGCAGAGAAAGATTGTGTTCAGACGCAAATATTAATAAATTTAGCTTGGAAACTTGTTTGATTAGGTAAAGAGACGTTATGTTTTATGTACAACAAAGATTTGCAGCTTATTCTAAACTATTTGTTACCATTTATTTAGTTGAATATGTACTGTGTGCATAAAATAACATTCTTTAAGTTTAGGAGCAACAAATAAAAATAAAATGAAACTCTGAAAGATGTACAGAAATTCTAGAGTTGTTCAAAAACATCTTATAAATGAATGTTTATAGCTTGAAAATAAAAAGAAATCGGAAGTGATGTTTGCTTATTTATTGAGTCATGCTACGATAAGGTTTATTTAGATTTGTTAAAAATAAACAATTTATTAAACATTAATTATCAGTTGTGTAATAATCAGCAGTTAAACTTAAAGTAATTAAAAAAAAAAGGTTTCAGAAAACCTAGTTAAAAATAGTTGTTTATTTGTTTATTTAAGGAGTAGAGACTTCCTGGGGTCCACACTTAAAACATTGCAATTAAAAAGATTACGGTGGTTTTCTTTCCTTTTCGTTTTGAGGGAGAAAGCTGAATTTCCCATGGCCTATGAATGCAACATTACTTCAGATTTTAGTGAAATCCTCTAAAAGCTCAAAGTTTTTAATGATTTACAGCTTAAAAACTGAACGGATCATGTTTAACAGATTAACAGTTAAATGTAACAATGGACGTGGAGACAAAAATAGGAGCTACAATAAAAATTAACGATTAAAATTTTAAAACATTTTATTTCTCCATATGTTCTCACGTTCTGGCTTTAATTTCCTACGGAACAAACTGAATAAACATTTTGATACCAGATCAAATGCACTTCAGGTAATTCTGCTTAAAACATTTTTAAAAGCACGACTGGTTCAGCGGTTTTATTTCTCCAAACTTTACAAATGTACACTTTTGTTTTAAACTAAACTGAAGGAAACTGAAAGATCTGACGGAGTTTTTATTGTTTCTGTGATTTTCTCCTGCTTCTCCTCAAAAGATGATGAGATCTGGAGACTTTATTTGATGAGAAACACTTTAAATATTTCGTTAACTCGGACCGTTTAAAAATAAAATAAAAAGTCAGCACTTTGACGTTGATTGATGTTTAGGGGAAAAAAGAAAATATTTAATTTAGTAAAGTAAAAAAAACCTCAAAGTTTTGAGTTTTGTCCATTTCTGATGAAAGATCCATGACAATGAGTTACATGATCACCCATCCTGTCCCTCAGCGGTCGGTCGAGTCGTCGGTCCTGTTGGACCTCAAAGTCCAGAAACAAACTACTTCCTGTCGCTTCTGAAGAAAAAACTGGAAATCTTGCTTTGCGTCTTCGAAAGAGACGAATCTGAAAAATCCAAGAAAGATTTTATGAATATTAAAAGTGAAATATTAAACTCAGCAGAAAATCAGGACTTCCTTCCGTAAAAATCTGTGACGGAGATAGACTTTTATTTTGAAAAGTAGCATTTATTTTATACTTACATTTATTTGTGCTTAAAGTTTTTTTGTTGGACTTTAAATATCAAACTTATTTTGGTTTTATCCAGTTTGAAACCTAAAAATTATAATCAGGACTGGTCATGATGGAATAATAAAACAAAACAGAATTATTATTATTTTTTTTTTTATAAAGAGTCAGAATCTGCTGAGTCGCTAGTTGCCATGGAGATTCCCGCCTTTCTGAGGAAAAGGGGGAGGGGCATCACTCCTTTTAGAGCTCGAGCCTCAAACTGCTGCTTTGGGAAATCTGCGAGTCGGATCAAAAAATAAAAATAAACATTTATGACCCGTGAGCGTCAGAAGGTTCTGACCTGTGGTACCACAGGTTCTGCTGGTACCACAGGTTCTGCTGGTACCACAGGTTCTGTTTTATATCTCCACAGTGTTTATGGAGGAGAATGAAAGGTTACAAACAGCCTTCACTTCCTGTTTGGAAGAATGATTCTGAGCTCAGACACAGTGGACGTCAACGGGAGTTTGACCTCTGAGAGGAACCAACTGTCCTGCAGCAGGGACAGAGGGACAGAGGGACTGAGGGACGAAGACAGAAAGACTGAAGACTGGAGGAGACGTCTAAAGTTTGTGGAAATACGAGTTGGAGAGTTCTGAGACGTGTTTGTGATGTTAGTTCACTGGTCCTGACCGAGCCGCATGTTTAGCTGTTTTCGATCTTCACCTTGTTGTTTTTGTTGTTGCTGCTCCTCGTTCAGAACCTCAGCAGCTGAACCGGGCTGACCAATCAGAGCGTCCAGCATCTCCTCATACCGCTTCTTGTGATGAGGGCGAACGAACATCCCGAACCCTTTAAACACAAACTCCGATTCAAACCTTGGACCGTTACGAAGAATCGGGTGCGAGGAGAACTCCAGGAACTCACTGATCAGCAGGTGGAAGTCCTCGTCCCGCTCCGTGAACAAGCTCACCACCGTGGTCACCAGGTCCTCGTAGCTGTCCGTCTTCTTGTAGCCGTGGACGGCCTGGAAGAGCCGAGACGTCTTTTCTGCTCCGAGGGCCGATTTCACATCGGCCAGGAAAGCAGAGTGGACTTGGTTCTTTGGAGCAGAACCTGGTCAACAGAATCAAATCAGAAGAATCAAATCAGAAGAATCAAATCAGAAGAATTAAATCAAAAGAATCAAATCAGAAGAATCAAATC
>NC_056508.1:47229987-47232115 GCF_014905685.2 Nematolebias whitei | reverse complement strand
GAGGACAGCTGATGCTGCGTCTGCACACTCTGGGTCACAACGCGAACGCTTAACGTTTCGGCTGCAGCGACGTCGACAAACGCTCCAACTCTTCGGCCACGAGCCGTCAGAGTGTGGTTCCCTCTGCGGTGGGAGGACAAAGAGGTTTACCTGGAAGCAGCTGCCGCCTGCCGGCCGCTCTCAGAGACCGCAGCAGAGAAGAAGAAGGCGCGGCGTCACCAGAGTTACTTAAATGTGAAAGAAAAGAACGATAAACTAGAACAAGAGCAACAAAATGACTCGAAGAACTCGTATGACCTTTGACCTTGATGTGTGACCTTAGAGCTGGCGTGATGAAAAGTGTGCACGGTACGGTGGTAAAACTGTGCACGAACTAGTCTCAGTAAATGGTCGAGCGGATCAGAAGATATAAAGTTCACGGACGTAGACCGTACCATGAGACGTCCACCCGTCGGCGGGCGTCTAAAATTTATTTCCAAAGACGAGAGAATAAATTCGCATTTCTTTATCTTCACCAAATGAGTGGCGACTATTGTTGTCAGAAATAAACGTGTTAACGTTCGCACCGTGGCCACGATGCAAAATAACGTTTGGGCCCGTTGCTCCGACTGACAACGTCTTTTTGACGAGGTCCAGTTTCCTCGTGAACGACCTTGAATTCTTCGTAAAACACGCCGTGTGACCGCGACCGCAAGACGGCGACCGCAAGACGGCGACCGCAAGACGGGGACCGCAAGACGGCGACCGCAAGACGGCGACCGCAAGACGGCGACCCCGCCGTCGTTTCCACGCCAGCAAATTCAGGCAGCTGCGGTTTACACAATAAAACAATTTTTATTTTGCTTCAGTCGTGACACATTTAATAAAAAGGATGAACTCGTGACTGGTTGTTCTTGAGCTCCGTCGCATCTCGAGAAGCCCCGACGTCAAAAAATCTCCTGAACCAACAAACTTTTATATAAATTTAACCAGAACATTAAATTTCTTGACCAGTTTAGTTTTCCAGTTCTGAAATGCGTTCAGCGTAAACAACGCGTTTGATCAGCTGATCCGAGCGTAAACAGGAACCACAACATCCAAACGGAGACTTCAAGTGGGAGCACGAGCGTGGCCGAGCTCTCAGGAGCTTCTGTTCCGTCGCCGACGATCCGCTTCGTTCTCATCGAGAGCGTCGAACGACGGAAACTAAATCTGAGCGTAAACAAAAACACGCGGCACAGAGTTCGCTTTAAATATTTTAAATTAAACACCGAGGGGAAAAAATAAATCATTCTGTTTCTAGAATATATTTATTAACTTTACAACGTCTATAAAACGTTAGAAATATTTTGTGGCCTGTTTAAACAAACAACAACAACAAAGCTGTTTAAATAAAGGTTGGATGAAAAACCTGGACCAGCTGGACTTGGACCAGAACTTCTCACCGCTCTGCAGGATCACAGCTTTCTTCTCGTCCTTGGACAGCGAGTGATCCGGCTTGTAGCCGCAGCCCCGCCCCGTCAGCTCCCGGCACTTCTCGTCGAAGCTCTTCTTGTGATGCGGCCGCAGGAACTGATAAAAACCTGGACGACACGAGTCTGCGTCAGAAACGAGTCCCGCCCGCGGCCGTCGCTCGACTCGGGCCGTGCACCTGACGAACCTCGGAGCAGGCCGTGGGTGTTCTCGTCTTCGGACAGGACGTGGGTCTCGGTCAGCAGCAGGTCCAGGCGGTCGGACTTCTTGTAGGTCTGCAGAGCCTGGACGATCCGGTCGAAGTTCTCCTTGCTCAGAGACGTCTTCATGTCCTCCAGGAACTGCCGGGCCCTGCCGTCTTTGTCGTCCTTCGACACGTCCTCCAAGACGCTCAGCTTCTTCAACGAGACACAACAGGTTGGGGGCAAACAGACCGTTATCACCCGGGAGGGCGATCTTTGTGTCTGTTAGCAAAATATTCCTGGTAATCAACTTTAGCAAACACAAAAATGGCAAGAATCCTGTGAGTTTTAGAAAGAAACAAGAAAAGAAAGGAAGGAAGGAAGAAAAGAAGGAAGAAAGGAAGTCTTTAAGTACGGACGGAAGGATGGACAGATGGATGAACGAAAGTACATATCCATCCATCCATCCATCCATCCATCCATCCATCCATCCA
>NC_056508.1:47228801-47229887 GCF_014905685.2 Nematolebias whitei | reverse complement strand
GCATCCATCCATCCATCCATCCATCCATCCATCCATCCATCCATCCATCCATCCATCCCACTCTGAGGTTTAGCTGATCACATTAGGGCGGCGGGCGACAAGCATCCATTCGAGGAACGCTCGTTTCATTCACGGTTGTGTTCACCTCCAGTAAACTAATGAACCTGAACTAAAACCAGCTGTAGGAACATCTGGAGGACAAAATGTGACTGGAATCTGTTCAAGATCAAAGAAGCCTTTCATGTTTTAAGAATAAATAACATGAAGTTTCAGCTCGGAGGACGACTCTCGGCTACGACCACATCCAGCTTTAGATGAACGTCTGCGACACTGAACGAGTTACAGCCGTTTGTTTATTTGTCAGTCGTTCCTGGCAGCCATCTTGAATCAAGTCGACTCCATTAGACGAAGATCCAGTAGAAGATATTTTGCTAACACAGCCCCTATAGTAAAAAGAGAGTAATCAAACGGACCTGCTCCTGGACCAGCTTTATTTTGCGTTTCCCTCCTCGGAGTTCGTCCTCCATCCTCTTCTCGTGCTGCAGGGACAGCGTGGACAGACGGTTGTCCTTCAACACAAAAAGACAGGAAGACGTCTCACACTTCATGTCTTGTTGCTAAACGTCTGAAGACATTTCTGCTGTTGTGGACCAGAGCGACGAGCTTAACGTTTCTAAGACGAAGGAACTTGTTGAGGATTTTAGAAAAAAAGAATAAATCCTGCTCTGTTCCACGGAACGATGGGGAAGTGGTGAACTCGTACAAATATCTGGGAACGGTTTGATTCCCAATTTAAATTTGACTGCGTTTTCAAGCGAGGTCAGCAGACAACTCAGTTACTGAAACTAATTATTTTAATATCAAAAAGGATTTTAAACTTTTGTCTGTAAAAACTAAGAACAGCTTCAGAGCTTTAAGGTTGGACCAGAACAACCCGGTCCAGCAGAGAAACTGCATTTCTAACAGAAGCAGGAGCTTCACAAAGGTGGGGAGAAGAAACCGCAGCAGGACCACACGCAGTCAGCTGATCATGCCCCGTCATCCAACCGACTGCACCCAGTCCCACGACCACGCCCTGTCCTCTGA
>NC_056508.1:47228303-47228701 GCF_014905685.2 Nematolebias whitei | reverse complement strand
CACACCCTGTCCTCTGACCACGCCTTGTCCTCTGACCACGCCCTGTACTCTGACCACACCCTGTCCTCTGACCACGCCTTGTCCTCTGACCACGCCCTGTCCTCTGATCACACCCTGTCCTCTGGTCACGCCCTGTCCTCTGACCACGCCCTGTCCTTTGACCACGCCCTGTCCTCTGACCACGCCTTGTCCTCTGACCACGCCCTGTCCTGACTACACCTTGTCCTCTGACCACGCCTTGTCATCTGACCACACCCTGTCCTCTGACCACGCCCTGTCCTCTGGATTCATAAGGATGTCTTTAGGCCTCTTCTTCATGGCACTACGCAGGAAGAGTCTCTGTCTCCTTTATTAATTCTTTCATTTGGCTGCTGAACCTTGATGGCAGCTCTGAAGTT
>NC_056508.1:47205205-47228203 GCF_014905685.2 Nematolebias whitei | reverse complement strand
CTCTGACCACACCCTGTCTTCTGACCACGCCCTGTCCTCTGACCACGCCCTGTCTTCTGACCACGCCCTGTCCTGACTACACCTTGTCTTCTGACCACGCCTTGTCCTCTGACCATGCCCTGTCATCTGACCACGCCCTGACCTCTGACCACGCCCTGTCCTGACTACACCTTGTCCTCTGATCACGCCCTGTCCTCTGACCACGCCTTGTCATCTGACCACACCCTGTCCTCTGACCACGCCCTGTCCTCTGGATTCATAACGATGTCTTTAGGCCTCTTCTTCATGGCACTACACAGAAAGACAGACTGTCTCCTTTCTTAATTCTTTCATTTGGCTGCTGAACCTTGATGGCAGCTCTGAAGTTTTCCTGCAGCTTCACTCGATCCCGACTCGAATCTCAGTGAGTTTGTTGTTGTGCACGTTCATTTATGTGATCGTGTGTGTGAATCTGGGGGCTCACAAACTGAACCGGCTCTCTGGGATGAATAAAGTCTGAATCTGAATTCACTCCTTGGTTGTTTGATTTATCAGGAGTCCTGAATAAAAACCCACCTGGTCGTCTCCGGCAGCATGGTCTCCATGGCAACGGTCACCTCTATCCAGAGCATCCAGCAGGTTGGCCGGTTTCCTCCGACTCACCTGAACCTCGGACTCGTAGTCGATACAGATTTTAGCGATCCCGCTGGCGCCACCGTTTTCATCTAAACACAAAGAGGTGAAGGCGGGACGCTGGTTTAGACTTCACATGAACGTTTGTTATTCGGCTGCTACAGTTTTAGATAAATATGCAAAAAAACACGCAAGAACTCGACGACGATGTGAATTAGTTGAAGTCCCGTTGGGACCTCCAGCTCAGACTTCACAGCAGAACCACCAGTCAGAGTTTAAACGGGTCAGAGTTGGACCTTACAGGACAGAACCGCTGTTTCCACATCTTTAACACGATCAGTCTGGTTCGTCTTATTTCACACAGGTTCAACTTTACGTTTCTAACGTTCTAAACACATGGTTCATGGGCAGGAGTTAAAAACATCCAGAAACGTTGACCACAGTTCTCCAACATCATCACAGAGTCATGGCTGTTAAAACATGAGGTTTTCAATATTAAATGATCGTTTGGGGGTTCGTGTGACTCCAGGTTCATCAGGGTTTTTGTAAAAATTGTTAGAAACAGCAAATATTCCTCGTCAACTAAATTTGTTGATGATTTACAGAAATTCTTTTGAACATCTCAGCACAGTTCATCCGAGGACGATATGAGCTCCAACTTTAAAGCTCTCCTGTCGACTCTCACCTCCACCGCTCTTAGTCGCCATTTCCATTCAGAACGTTCCTTTTCCCTTACAGCAGCTCTGCTTCCACCGTTCTCCGACTTCATTTAAATCAGACGCTTATTTTACCGACTTCACATCCGTCAAACTGAGACTTATTTTGCAGACTTTCGGCGCTGAATGGAGCCATTTATCTAAGTTGTTGTTTTATTATTATTATTCTTAAAAGCCACCAGCCTGACACTCGGGTGGACATCAGTAAGAAAATGAGCAGCATGAAGAGAAATCACAACTTGTGAACGGTCTCTTTCCTCCCACACTGACCGACTCGTCTCCTCTTCAGGCTCGGAAGGTGAACGTCCAGGACTGTGGCCTTCTGGGCGTAGCAGCTTCCAGAGGAGGAGCAGGAGGAGAAGCTGGAGGCTTCAGCTAAACACTCGGCTGCAGAGGCTTCGGCTGCAGAGGCTTCGGCTGCTGGCGTCTTTACGGCCACGGGCCTCTGGAGCGTTCAAAAACAAACTGTTTTATCTGAAATGAGCAGTAAGCTGCGAGAAGAACGATGAAAACTTACTATTTTCTGAGCGACCCTGAAGAACTGCGAGACGTCACGAACCACGTTCCCAAAGCCGTCGTACAGGCGCACGTAAGGCCTGACCCAGGACGGGAGGTTCGCCCGAGCGTCAGAGCTTTTAAATCTGTGGAGAAAAAACGACGATCAGCTTTGAGTTAAAGCTGAACACTCATTTAAACTGACAAACATTACTGGGTCATGATGTTGGACAGAAGCAGTCCAACATCCAGACGGCTGACAGAACATCAGCCGCAGCAGGAAGTCAAACTGAAACTGAACAGGAAACGCTGAGTTCCAGTGGGGAGGAGTTGCACCGCAGAACAACGGAGGTGGTTTTTGTTTTGTCGTCCGAGGCGGCGCAGAGTGACGGATCCTGCAGAGGAGGGAGACGTTTTATCCATCACCAGGTGCAGAGGTGGAGCCAGGGAGTGGCCAGTGGTGGCCCTGGCCCCCACAGAGCAATCTTCAGCCACCCCAATCATTTTAGGAAACTATTTTTAAGCAAAGTTTCCTCACATGATTGGCAGTTTCCTCTGGAAAAAACTGGAACTGGAAAAGCTCAGGACACAGGAAGACGCGTCGGTAAAACCCCCGGTGATGCTGCGTTAGACGTGTCCCACCTCTGATCACACAGGAAGATGGCTCCGTAGTCCTCCTTGTGGCGGATCACTCTGCCGATGGCCTGGTTCACGGCTCTGAACGCCTGCTGCCGGTACCACTCCTGCCCCGACAGAAACTGAGAGGAAGAAACACAAACAGCTGTCGTTGATGGAAGCAGCCGAGCATCATCAGTTAAAATAAAACTGCTCCCACTCACCTTCATCCCAGGAGCTTTCCTTCGGCACATTTCATCCAAGAACTGCATCTTCAGGACGACTCGGGGGTCCAGTTTGGGAGGAAATGGAAGGCCGGTGATGATGACGCCTCGACCGAAGGTGTCGGCGAAATCCAAACCCTCGCTGGCCTGACGAGACGAGACAGAACCGAGTATGGATTAAAATGATGCTGACGTGACGAGCAGACGGATCCGGACGTTCTTCACCGAAGGCATCGGCTGCGTCGATCACCGGACCGCTACAACTCGAGGAATGCTTGTCGCCCGCCGCTGTTCACTGTAGTTTTCTAATCTGGACGTTTAGGTCGAACCTCGAAAACAGAGCGATCTGTTGGCTCAGAGTACGTGTTGAGGATGACCCTCAGCTACTACCACATCTGTCTTCAGCTCAGTGTTTATAAAAATGACTCACTTTCTGTTCCTAAGATCAGATGGCTGTGGCGGCCATCTTGAACTGGGCAGGCATCAAAAGTTAATCAGCTGTAGGTTCACGTTCCAACTGTCATTTCCTGAAAGTTTCATTAAAAGCCACAGAGTTCATGAGATATTTTGCTAACAAAGTTGACTCCACTAGGTAATGGCAAAGTTTTAGCCTTCAGAGTTTGTGCTGTGTATTACTCTCAGCTACTACCCCACCAGATTTTCACCAATTCTTGATCTCCTAACGCTCAGACCTGATGGACGCTACACGTTAGCGCGTGGCTCGGTCCTGAAGCTGTTGTGTGACCAGAACCGACGCCGTTATTGTCCGACGTGGTTGTTTGGTCCAGCGTTTAATTCATCCTCTTCCTGCCTGCTCGGGTGTAAATTACACTTCTGGAGCTGATGAACTAAACGTGAAACAACATGACAAAAATAAAAAGACATAACTGGAAAATGTTCAGCAGCTGAAGACGAGTGGAGCTCTGAGGTTTAAGCTGCACGTTGGCACCGACATCATCAGACGCTTGATCCTCGCAGTCAGAGGAAACGAGACCCGACTGTTGAGACCGACGTCAAACATTCAACCTTTGTTTCTGCAGGTTAGTCTCGCTGAGCCTCGAGGACTCATTTACAAGAGAGACCTGGTTTAAACAAAAACCATAAATGATGTGCAGACAACAACAAACAATCATAAAAGCAAATAAAATGAAAAATAAAAGAAATTATATAAAACAAACACCGCTACATTATGAAGCGATGTAAAATACTAAAAACAGGAACAGGTCTGGATAATCTGCCCGGTGTCAGCCTCAACCTCTCGTACTCATAAAAACACCCCGGTACTTTGGACCGACAACACTTTTATGCTTGGTGATGTCATTTCCTCTTCCACTTTGTAAATGACGACAAAAACTACAAAACGTCCATAATTTAGGGACATTTCAAGATAAACTCGGGTGATATAAACTAGAGCTCCAACCAATATGGAAATTTTGGCTATCGCCGATACCGAAGCTGAAACGTTGTGGCTTTGTCCGCCCGCAAGAATCTAAGTAAGTCCTGTTTTAAACAAAGAACACAGTTGTCTGGACCTCCTCTGTGTTCTTTGTTAAAATCAGGTCTCTCTTGTAAACGAGTCCTCGAGGCTCAGTGAGACTAAACTGTAGAAATAAAGGTTGAACGAAAAGTTCACAGCAAAATTTAAACCGTTTTAACTCTTGAAGTCTTGAAACAATCTTGAAACAGTCTTGAAACAGTCTTGAAACAGTGTTGAAACAGTCTTGAAACAGCTTGAAACAGTCTTGAAACAGCTTGAAACAGTCTTGAAACAGGCTTGAAACAGTCTTGAAACAGTCTTGAAACAGTCTTGAAAAAGTCTTGAAAAAGTCTTGAAAAAGTCTTGAACCAGTCTTGAAACAGTCTTGAAACAAACAGTCTTGAAACAGTCTTGAAACAAACAGTCTTGAAACAGTCTTGAAACAGTCTTGAAATAGTCTTGAAACAATCTTGAAACAGTCTTGAAACAGTCTTGAAAGTGTTGAAACAGTGTTGAAACAGTGTTGAAACAGCTTGAAACAGTGTTGAAACAGCTTGAAACAGTCTTGAAACAGTGTTGAAACAGTGTTGAAACAGTCTTGAAACAGCTTGAAACAGTCTTGAAACAGCTTGAAACAGTCTTGAAACAGTCTTGAAACAGCTTGAAACAGTCTTGAAACAGTCTTGAAACAGTCTTGAAACAGTCTTGAAACAGTCTTGAAACAGTCTTGAAACAGTGTTCCCAACGTGCGTTTATATTTTATATCCTCCACTATTCACCATAAAGTTATCAAGTGTGTTACAAAAATATAAATTAAACAAAGAAGCACTTTCATGTTCGTTGTTTCAACAGCCACGTACGGTGAAGGTCTAATTATTATTGATCGCAGCAGAGTTTAGTTTTCTTTGCAGAGAAGATTTCAGAGAAATAATACATTTCATTGAGGACGACAAAGATATCGTTACTAACACTGATATATATTTATTGCTACGTTAAAATTTATTGTTCTGGATAAAGTTTTACAGGCAACAGCCTATGCTAGGTTATCTAAACGTTAGCTTGCTAACTTGAGAGGCACGTAGTTGATGACAAGCAGGTTGGAGGATTGAAGAGAATTTATTATTGTTGATTTGTTTTACAGATCAGTTCAAATAAACTCACCAGGCTCTATTCAGCTAAATACACAATACAGTATTGCTCGCTGCTTTGACTGTGCTGAAAGTGAAACTTAAGTGAACGTCAATGACTTGAAAGTAGTCTGCTTGTGCCCTCTGCTGGATACATCGTACAATTACACCTTTTGTCAGTAAGGACACGGCTGGTTCCCAGTGGTCATAGTAGCATCTAACAAACCAATTATCACGGATACCGAAATGTCCCCAAACGCCGATATCAGCCTAAAAATATCGGCGCTACTGATATATCAGTCGGGCTCTAATATTAGGACAGCAGACTGTTTGCTGTTGTCTTAATAAAATAAATGTTTCTAAAGTCATTGTGTAACGTTAAAGAAGTAAAGAGGAGGGGGCGTTCCAAAGACACCATCTTATCACAAGCAGAACTGGTTTGTTCCACTTTGGAGTAAGCTGTTTGGGGGAAGAATCAGTTTTGTGGTGTGTGTTTTCTCGACTGATGAAGCCTTCTGGATGGAAGTTGAAATGTTTCAGCACAAAAAAAGAAGCTGTCCAGATGACCTGACTGAAAATTGTTGGATTGTATACCTGGATTATTGAGCATGGACCTTTCTGGTTAAAGAAGTAACTCACTAAATAATCTGGATCAGTACTCGGTATCAGCAAGTACCAAAACTCAAGTACTTGTACTTTTTCTGAGAGAACTATAGTAACAGGACATCCCTAGTTCAGACTGTCGTTACAAATAACTCAGATAACGGTTGAATATGGACCAAAATAAATAAATAAATCAGATTTGAGCTGCTTCCGTGTGCAGAGTGAGTGTAGTCGGACACTTTGACATTCAGAAACCCCCAGAAGTGTTTTATTAAAAGCTGCTATAACGTTGATAAACGTTGAAGCTTCCTAATAACTGTTAAAAAGTCACACGCGTGTTCTGACCCAGGTGACGGCTGCGTTTATCCACTTTACTAATCATATCGACGCACTTTAAGGTTAAAATGAGTCGAGTCCAGCACTTTGAAAACGGCACATTTAAAATGAAGCGTTTCTCTTCACGCAGTCGTTCGACTCGTGCGTTCAGAAGTTCACGTGTGACGATGAAGATCTGAGACACACACACACACACACACACACACAGCGAAGCCTCACCTTCCCTCGACACACGGCGAAGAAGCTCCCTCCTTTCGACGTCGGGTCGGTAACTTTACTGTAAAAACCGTCCATGACCTGAGGACGAGCGCAGAAACAGGATCAGAACCGCAGAGATAAAACGAAACAAACTGGCCTTTAAAAAATGATTAAAATAAAAATGAATGAACACAGAACGTATATAAAGAGTGGGAAAACAAAGAAGTGTTTTAATCATCTGTTTAAATTACAGTTGAAACCAGAAGTTTACATACACCAACTGTTTAAAAAGACACGTGCACTTTTTTCACTGACGTGAAATCAGACGAAACTTTTCTTGTTTTTGTTCAGTGAAGATTAATAACATTTTATTTATTTGTGAAATACCAGAATAATGAGTGAGAATTTTTATGACTTTCTTCAAAGTCAAAATGTTTCCCAGCTGATTTTCTTATTTAACAAAATTAAATTACTTTTAGTGGCGCGCCATCGTTCCATCTAACTTTAATTTGAGATAAATCGTACAAGTTAAAATTAAACCTCGTTAAAGCTTCCCTTCCCTTTGGGTTCCACAAACATGGGCTTTATGTTCTCAATGCGATTGGCGTGACCGTTGGCCTGGAGAGAAAAACAAACAACAACATTTGTTCTTAATTTTCAAACATTCAGAAACACGAGATCATTAATTTCATAAAGTTCAAAGTCCAACGTGAAGATCGACTCACTCTCCAGAACTCCAGAGTCTTCTCCATCAAAGGGAAGGAAGGAAAAAACACCAGGAGGCCGTGAGGAACCACACGGCTCAGGTTGGCTGAGGAGAAACAACAAACAAACAAACAAACAAACCACGTGACTCAGGTTGGCTGAGGAGAAACAAACAAATAAACAAATAAACAAACCACACAGCTCAGGTTGGCTGAGGAGAAACAAACAAACAAACAAACCACGTGACTCAGGTTGGCTGAGGAGAAACAAACAAACAAACAAATAAACAAACAAACAAACCACGTGACTCAGGTTGGCTGAGGAGAAAACAACAAATAAACAAATAAACAAACCACATGGCTCAGGTTGGCTGAGGAGAAACAAACAAATAAACAAACAAACAAACAAACAAACCACACGGCTCAGGTTGGCTGAGGAGAAACAAACAAACAAACAAACCACGTGACTCAGGTTGGCTGAGGAGAAACAAACAAATAAACAAACAAACAAACAAACCACACGGCTCAGGTTGGCTGAGGAGAAACAAACAAATAAACAAACAAACCACACAGCTCAGGTTGGCTGAGGAGAAACAAACAAATAAACAAACAAACAAACCACGTGACTCAGGTTGGCTGAGGAGAAACAAACAAACAAACAAATAAACAAACAAACAAACCACACAGCTCAGGTTGGCTGAGGAGAAACAAACAAACAAACAAACAAAAATAAACAAACCACACGGCTCAGGTTGGCTGAGGAGAAAACAAACAAACAAATAAATAAACAACATGACTCAGGTTGGCTGAGGAGAAAACAAACAAACAAAAATAAACAAACCAAACGGCTCAGGTTGGCTGAGGAGATACAAACAAATAAACAAACAAATAAACCACACGGCTCAGGTCGGCTGAGGAGTGAGTAAATAAATAAATAAATAAATAAATAAATAAGACAGAAGTTCAGATCAAACATCTGTCAGCTTCCACAAACTAAACAAACATCCATAAAAATAAACTATAAATTTAACTTCTAAACATTTATAACTTGTTTTTGGAAACTTTTGAAATAAACATGAACAAAAGAAAAGATAAATATTTAGTTAAAATCTGAATAACGGGTTTAATAAAAGGCTCTAAATTAACTTAAACAGGTGAAGAAATTAATTTGATTAAAAAAACTCAGAAATCCCAAAAATTTAGAAAATAATGAAAAAGAAACAAACAACAAGAAACAGCATTAACACAACAGAAATATTCTCAAACAGCCGCAACATTTTACAATATTTAAAAAATAAATCTTTCTTTGAGGCGTCGCACGTTTATCAACAACAACAATCCTGCCAGGAAGAAAACAAAAATAAACAAGTTTATTTAATATTAACTCACCAACAGTGTTGCCTAAAGACGCCATGTTCTCAGGAATAAACCTGCAGACAAACAAACACATCAGTAAACAAACACATCAGTAAACAAACACATCAGTAAACAAATAGAAAGAATGGAAAAATCAACAACAAATGATCAAAGTAACAAACAAACGACTAATAAACAAAATTTAACGAACAAATAAACAAACAACTTAAAAAAACAAATGAAAGTCAAAGGAAACCAAATGATCAAACTAATGAACAATTAATGAAAATTAATCAAACTAATAAACAAACAAATAACTGAACTCCGATGACAAACAGTCGAATAAACAAAAAGGAACTAGTGAAGAACAAAAGAACACGAAGGAGTAAACAAACAAACAACAGTGAGAATAAAGGAGTTATTAAAATAAACACATGCTCTTAAATGTATAAAATATAAAATTTTAACTTTTCTTCTCCAAACTAATTAAAAAGTTATTTTAACGTAACGCTTCCTGCTCGAACAAACAACATTAATGCAGTTTGTTTTCCTGTAAACATGTTTCATTTTTCCAGTTCCAGCACCAAACTTCATTCATCAAACCAAGGCTGAAGAAAAGCAACAAACACTTATAATTATACTTTAAATATTGCCCATTCAAATAAAAAACACTTAGTTTAGATGGAACTGCTGCGCTCAGTGTGGCATCTAGATCTTTAGAAAACAACGTTTGTGACGTCAGCGGTGACCGAGCTTCACGACGGAGAACAGCTTCACCTGCGGTCGAACGCTGAACTCAGATGAACTCCGTCTGGACCTCGGTCAACGACGCTCACGAAGATCTGGTCCCGACCGATCACGTGACCGTTCTCCAGGAGCACGGGGAATTTTCTGAAGAAAAAACATCCCACAGTCGTTTGAAGACGCGGCCCATTACGAAGTTAAACAAGTGAGACGGACGAAGTTTCTGATGGCGTCTAAAGGTCAATCAAGGTCACAAATAAAGGTCAAACGTTAGACAAGCTTGTCTGGATCATAGCTTCACATCTACTCAAGCTGGTTAATTGAAACTTCATGTGCCTCGTTTCCAGACGGAGTGTCGTGCACACTTTTCATAAACCCGGCTCTGAAGTCAAGGTCACAAATCAAGGTCAACCTTAAAACAAGGTCTTTATTTCCTGGGCTATAACCCACGATCCACTAAAGATAATTTAACAAAACTCCAAACAAATTTGTACCACCACGCGACGCCGTGTCGCATACGCTCCAGCTTCAAGGTCAAGGTCACAAATAAAGGTCAAGCATTACCCAGGATCTGTTCTCGTCCCGGCACGTGCTACAGATTGTTGTTTAAAAGTTGCTGTGCCGCCTGCTGCTGACCAGAGAACAGAAATCACCACAAGAAGCGAAGAAATTTGATTTAAGAACGACAGAACTGAGATTTTCTTGTTTTCACGTTAAAAAAACAACAAACTTAGACCAAAACAGAAAAGCACCGAGTTGAGTTTTTATATAAAACACTGATGACCTCTGGTGGCTTTAACCCTCCTGCTGCCCTAGGGTCAAAATAAGAGTTCAAAGACTGGACTTGCTGGTGGCTTTGAGCCGAGGGCCTGAACTTGTTTCGGTTAATATTTCTGCGAGCAACAGCGACTTACATCCTCATCTCTGAGGTGAAGGAGGACAGAGGTGAGAGGGTCCCACTGGTGAGAACGATGCAGCGGACGCCCTGATTCAGAAGATCCTGCATGCTGAAGCCCGGAGAGAAGCACCAGTAGCTCAGGATGTTTCCTGCAGCGCCAACAGAAAACAGCTGAAAATGGACTCGAAGCAGCTTCAATCGAGCCGCATGTTAGACACGACAGAAAAATAGAACTGGGTCGGTTCTTCTCTCCTCGGGGGAAATGTTACTTTTGAAACGGAGCCTTCAGGTGAACTTTGAGAGTTCAAGTCATCCTCACCTTGTTTCTTGGATGAAGACGACGCCCACAGATCGGTGGTCGGTTTCTTCTTGTAAGAGCTGGTGTCACGATGGATGTGAACCTGGAAACAACAAGCGACTGGTGTAAGAATGAAATTATTTTAATTCACGCAGGTCGAAGGTTCATTACAGCCGTTAATGGTTCATGAAAACAGCTGTTTGTTGAAACGTCTGGTCCATAAACGACGCAGCAGCACAACTGGTTTCATCCCCTCTGGACTGGTTTGAGTTCTTTATCATCAGGACGCGTGAAGCCGTCTGCTGGTTTCATCACATACGTTTTAACCAAACGGTATTTTAAAACAAACCGAATTATAATTTAACTTGATCGACCAAGTCTGGACCGAGCCAGTTTAAATCATGAGACAAAACAAATAAAAATAAAAAAGAAATAAGCAGAGAGAGAGAGACAAACCTTAAAGTGAGTCGTGTTGAACTCCATCTGCTTCTGTCGCTCCGGTTCTGGAGGTTCTCCACAGAACACCAGCTGAAACATCAAAACACAAACAGCCCCCGACATCAGCCGCAACACAGCTTCAGCTTAAACCGACGCACAGAAACGTTTCTAAAAATAATGACTCGTACAGCACTGCTCAGTTTTACTTTTAGATTTAGACCAAACAACAAAACAAAAGATGTAAACATCTGATCCAGAAAACAAAGAGTCTTATTTTCAGTTAAAAAACTATTTTAGACACTTTTCTGTGATCAGTTATTTATAAAGCCAGAGGCAGAATGACAGAGGAGGAACGCTGTTTCTTGAAGGGAAATGGTGCCAACCACCAAAGCCTCATACCCCCCCCCCCCCCCCCACGAACACGAAAATAAAAACTTTGGACCCGGACGATTCACGTAAACGACAAACGGCGAATTTCACCAAAAAGCGACTAGTTTGCACGTACGAGAAACGTAGGAATGAAATGGTGACGCTCTCCCTTCTGAGGCGCCTCGCGACCAAACCAGAACTCGCCCAGCCAAGTCAAACAGACTGGTGGAAGCCGACAAAGATTCCTACGTACCGATAAATAATATACGAGCGCATCTTAAAAGATGTGGTGGTAGGAAGCGTGCGAAGGCTTTCAGAGCTGATTTCACGGAGCTCTCCACTCGGGGTCACGTGACCTCAGAGCTGCAGTTTCAGGATAAGTGTTCCGTTACGTGTTTCACACGGAGAAATCAGCATCTCCGTTCGCAAATTACGTTGCCATGGTAACTCGAAACGCCATTAAAAGTAACAGCACACGTCACGGCACCGAGCCGGTCGTTTTGATACATTTGTGGGGTACACGTTGCAGTTTGGGCCGCGTCATAGTTGACGTAGACAAGAAGAAACCTAGTTGGGTGGATAATAATAGGTGCTGCTTTTTAAAAGGCAGTCCCCGACTAGATCACATTTCTGTATTTAAAGTGGATTTTATAAACAAATAAATTAAAACATGACACCACACTTTAGTGGATTAAAAAATCAAAGTTTCTTCTAAAGAATTGTCACATCGGAGCATCGATGACACCAAACATCTTGTATGTTTTTTTATTTTTTTTTATTTTAGCGTCTAGTTTAGTTATCCTGGGCCTTTGATGCGTACATCACTTGGACCTTTTTAATTTTGGCTAAATCAAACAGAGTTAAAGTCAAAGTGAGAGGCTTCTGTAGGGAAACTGCAGCGAGATGAAACTGAAGAACCTCTTTTAAAGTCTTCTGTTCACCCAAACGTCCTTCTGGACTCAACATCAACCAGGAGCACCTTCGTTTCACATCGCCAGGTGGAGTACCTGGATAATGTCAGCCAGCTTCTGCAGTCCGCTCGTACTGAGGAACACTCCTGGTTCTGATGAAGAGCGTGCACATCGTTTGTTACGTAAAATAAAAACAGAAAGAAACGGAAGAAGAACAATAAAAACCAAACCGACGTCCAGCTAAGTGCAGGATGATCTGCTCCAGAGCGTCGTACACCGCCGTCTTGGTTTGGTACGTCAGGTGGGCTCTCTCCAGCAGCTCGTAGATGAAGCTGAAACAGACAGGAAATGGCGTTTGAATCGACAGACAGGAAGTGGCGTTTGAATCGACAGACAGGAAGTGGCGTTTGATCAACGCTCCGGGGTCGGTCAAAAGAAGAATCTGTCGTTCGGTTTCAGCAGCAGCGTTGGAACGTTTCTTTGACGCTCAAAACGTGACCAGAAAAAAAATCTGCATTCATCAGCTGATTCGAGCGGTGCGTCGATGTCCCCCGTCGCCGAGCGGTTTGAATAACGGTTGTGGTTTTCTAGATGTTTTTCTGGACTGGATTTAAGCAGGAAGTGTGGGTAAACCTAAATGTTTGTGGGTCAAGATGTTCCAGAGGGTAGGAGTTAAAACTGAAGGAGTTTTTGTTTTGTTGGACCGACGCAGCGCAGAGTGACGCAGTCTTATCCACAACCTGGTGTGGAGCCAAGGGGTGGCAGAAGGTGGCCGTGGCCCCCATAGATTACTGTAATTTCCGGTCTATAAAACGCTACTTTTTCCACAGGCTTTGAACCCGCGGCTTATACGATGCTGCGGTTAATTTATGGATTTATTTTTTGACGAGCTAACGAGCTTCATGCTGCTAAAACATTTAGCTTCGTCACAGCCGGGCGCTCACATAGCTGTCCAATACACGTCTCTCTTGGGGGATGGGGGAACCTCGTGACTCAGTGAGACCACCTGTATAAATAAAAGGTTAAAAAAATCTGAACAATGAAATTAATGAACAGGTCACAGTCGAATCAATGAAAGAGAGCGAGCAACTTTATGACAATATGACAGAACTTTTGTTCTGCGGAGCACAAGTTTCCAGCAGGAGGAAGATGAAGATGGCGATCAACAACTTCCTGGTAGGTTCATGTATTTTTTATTTATTTTAACCAGCAGTGTGTACGTTACTGATACATATTTAATTAAAAGTTTAAAACATCTTACTTTGTAAATATCTCATATTACAACGTGAACACCTGCGGTTTATAAAGCACTGCCTCTATATGTACAATTATTATATTTTTTATTTAATGTACGTGGCTTAAATTCGGGTGCGCTCTATAGTCTGGAAATTATGGTAATCTTCAGCCACATGGACGGCGACATACCATAATATTAACTGTATGAGAACAGGCGTATTAAAACATTTGTAATGGCATATTTTTACCATAAATCTTTACAATAACTATAGAAACCATAAAGTAAAACAAATGGTTTCAGTCAAGGACCGTTAAACTGTCATCACTGTATTTTAGGGTAATGAGTACATTTTGTGTACTTCAGTAATATTTCGGATACTTTGTGGGTCCGAAGCTGAAAAGTTTGGAACTGACTTGATAAAGTGCACGACTACTAAACTATTTAACAGTTCAGTTTTAATAATCACCCTAAGAAATAAATAAATAAATACAGACGTAATGTCTGATGAATACGGCTGTGAAAAAGTTTTAATCCAACTCTTCTTTCTCCACATTTTCCCCCCAAGCATCTGATGTTTACTTCATCTTTTAAAGTTTTCTTAAGCGACGGTTTTTCTTCAGTTTTTTCTCCTGAAGAACGTTGATCAACGCGCCACGTTCTTTAAAAAGAAAATACAAGTTTGATGGAGCTCTGTGAGACGCACGCCGCAGCAGCGGCTGTGAGCAGCCGAAACAAAACGCCCTCCATGTCCCCGACATCGTCACCTACATCCCGGGCTTCGTGACGCCTCTGTCGCTCGGAACATCGTAGGAATCGACGGCAGCTTCCAGGTCCAGCAGGATCTCTGTTGAAGGTAAGAACAGCCGAGCTGAGGTCCCCACAGTTACTCTAACTCGTGCTCTTTTGCAACAATACTCACGTTTGATTTTAGCAACAGTGGCTAAGTCCAGTTTTAAACCTGAACAAGGAAACAGAAATAAAATGAGCATACCTAAAAATACAATTATTTTTTATTTCACTCAAACGTGGTCAAGACATTCAGCTGCCTCGACATTTAGACACTCCTCACATTATTTTATGTTTTATTTAACCTTGATGTTCTTGAAATGCGTCTGAAATAAAGTCTGACCAGAGCCGAGGGATTCTACGTTGAAGTCTTCGGCGACGCCGCGGTGGACTTCTTTCGCCTGCTCCACCAGGAGCCGGTCCACGGCGGAGATGGCCGAAGCCACGTCGTAGGGCGTCAGGTCAAAGGACGTGGACTCCTCGCACGTCCTCTCCTGCGGAGGACAGAAAAGCGCAGCGTCCACTTTGTCCCAGAAACCGAGTCACCCGACTGTTTCCGTCAGTCTGGTGACTCGTCGCCATGTTTTCAGCTTCGATCCACACCACATGACCCCCTGACCTGGTAAAGTGGTGAAAACTGAGCAGCTGCAGCAACTCTTCAAACAAAGGCTGTTCAACTGGCTCGGTTCGGTTCATTTTAAATAAAACTAGATTTTAAATCATAAAACAAACTAAATGCTGCTGGGTGTCCGGCCCCTGAGCAGTTTAGCTGAACAGCTCTGCCTCAGTGATTTTGTACGGCCCACAAAGTTTGTGTTTTTGAAACCATTAGTGAAAAGGCCAGACTTCAGGGCCAGACTTCAGGGGTATCTGAGGCAGGCTTGAAACACAAGAGTCAGGGTGGCTTCTGGGTAATACCAGATGGCTAGGCCTCAGACTGACGAAGCCTCTTGGATGAGGGGCGAAACGTTTCTTTTTAACAAAAAAAACGAAGTCCAGATGACATGATTCAACCTTTTTTGTTGTTATATACCTGGATGACTGAGAAAACAAACTTTGTATTATTGGATGCAGTTATTGCACAAAGGATTTTTAAATACTAGCTCAGTAATGGAGTAAGTTTAAATTATTGGCAAAAGGTTAGGTTTAGAGTAAACCCAGAGTTGTTCAACAGCGTCTTGGTGCACTCGATGTTCAGAAACGGTCCGACTCTGGTTTTTCTCTGCGGACGCCTCGGTGAATACCGGAGTACCGGAGCGCTAACGTAACGCATAAACACTCTTCGCTCAAGGTCAAGAAACTCTGAATCACTGAGGCTCAAGGTTTCCCCTCTCAGGGCCAGTTTACTCAGAGTTTATGGATAAACTCAGAGGTGGATCAAAAGGTCCGGGATCAGGTCTTACCACGTTGTGAGCTTCATCAAAGATGACCACCGCTCCGTTCAGCTCGATGTTGTGCGCTCTACGGCTCTGAGGAACGAGAACAGTCCAGAACATTTTCAGAATGGATCCTGACTGATGAATCATTCAGGCTTAAAGAAGGAGCCGAAGCTCAAGGGATGAACCCGAGTAGTGTCGACACAAAACTACGTAAAGAACCGGCTTTAGATACGATTTGTTCCCAGTTCTTTAGCTGACTCGAACACAATGCGCTTTGACAGAAAACACAATTTACGCTCCAGTAAAGTGACTGTCAAAGAGCTGTTAATAATTATTTAGTCTTGTTTTCTGTCTTGCAGTTATTTGGCTGTAGCTTCACCACTACATTAACCAAACACATCTTCAGTTTTTGTGTCCATAAACTCATTTTATGATCTTTATAACGGCAAACAAGCGTTGGAAAATAAAGTTACAGTTGGTCGTCTCCTATTGGTTTAACATCTTACAACAAACTGTTCGCCGATACGTTATGTAACCATTCCACTCTGGGAAAATAAAACGGTTCAAATGAACCATTGAAATCCTAAAATAATCTGACTTTTACGCTGATGATAACTGAATGGGAACTTCCGACCATAACTGTAGGTCCGAACAACTTTTTATTGTTTCAAAATAAAGTTGATGTCTTCAAAACGAGTCACGTCTGGGTCGGCTCACCTTTGGATCCAGCAGGTAGTTGTACGGCATGAAAATGATGTCCGCCTGCTGCTTCAGGGATCGAGTGAGGAAGTACGGACAGGCCCTGCGGTCCAGACGTGGCTCATTTTAACGTCAACGCAAGAAAAGGTATGAAAACAGGAAAACGTTCAGTCTCACCTCTGCTTGATGCCAAATTTCACCAAATCTTCCACGTCGAGGATAGAATTCACTAAATCTCTGTCAGTGCTCCTCTCTGAAAGATGAAAAATAAAACTGAGGGACATTCTTTAACCTTTGTTTATAATGGTTGGCCTCATTGAGCCCCGAGGACTCTTTCATTGGGAGACCTGTTTTAGACAAAGAATGATGACAGCAGTAGACAAACATAAAAAAAGCATAGAAATTTAAAAATAAATGGAAGAAAATGGTATTGAAAAAAAAACAGAACAAAAACAGCTACATGATAAAACGATGTAAAATACTAAAAACAGGAACATGTCTGCGTTGGTTTGTGACATGAACTTAGCAGATGTTTGAAGTCACTTAGAGTTTAAACAGGAGCTTTTGTGTCAACGTTGGTAATATTTTATCTTCTTTAGTGCCTCTTTCATGCGGGGCTCCGCAGGGCTCGATTCTCGGACCACTTCTATTTTCACTGTGTCTGCTCCCTTTGGGGGTCTATCCTGAGGAAACATGGTCTTTGTTTCATTGTTATGCTGATGATTGTCAGATTTATATGCCCTTAAACCCAGTAGTTCCTGCTCCATTCATCCTCTGTTAAAATGTCTTGATGGCACGGATGGCTTCAAATGTAATCATATTTTGTTTTTCTTTAATTACTGCCATTAATTTTTATTGTTCATCACTTTGGTAACAGCTGCTGTTTTTAAATGTGCTTTATAAATTAATTTGACTTGACTATAAAGAAACGCTCCATTGACCTGTTTTAATAAATGAACACAAACAGTTTTGACAACGCAAAGAAAAATAAAAAAGGATGGTTAATTTTTTTAAACTGGCATGCCGTGTGTGGGCGGCACAGTTGGTAGAGCTGCTGCCTCTCAGCGAGCAGGTCCCTGGTTCAAACCCCGGTCCGGGGGCCTTTCTGGGTGGAGTTTGCATGTTCTCTCTGTGCATGTGTGTGTTTTCTCCAGGTACTCCAGTTTCCTCCCACAGACCAAAAACATGCATGTTAGACTGACTGGTAACTCTAAATTGTCCCTAGATGAGAGAGAGTATGTCTCGTTGTCTCTATGTGTCCCTGTGATGGACTGGAGACTTGTCCAGGGTGTCTCCCTCCCCTGGCACAGTGACTGCTGGACATGGGCACCAGTGACCCCCATGACTCAAAAAACAAATAAGCGGGTAAAGGTAATGGATGGATGGCATGCTGTGTTTGCTCTAACTGTTTGTTCTTCTAAATAAAGTCACTTCCTGTTTGATTTTTCAGCGTTCGGTTTAAGATATAAACTGGAAGTGGACCAGTTTACCTTCAACGTTGTTGTAGTAGGGACACGACCTGGTGGAAATTTTAGCTCTGCACATGTGGACCTGGAAAACATGGAGGTAACGAAGAGCTTCTGTCACTTTTATACCCGAACAAAAGACAAAATGAGTCTGAGCAACACTCTGAATCTCACAGAGCAGGAACTGCTGGTGACAAACCAGGAACGCATTTTTGAGAGTAAACAAAATGTTTTGAAACATTCCATGAATGGTTCGAACAAATCACAACACAAATCTCTCAAAAAACAATCGCAGGCACGTCACAAGTGTCTGGAGTCCGTTTAGCTTCTGTTAGGCAGAAGGTGAAAAACGTGAGACGACTTTACGAGGGTTTCATGGCCGATAGAACAAAATCAAACGAACAGAGAGGAAAAATTAGAAAATTCAGTTTATTTATATAGCGCCAAGTTACAACCAAAGTCATCTCAGGGCACTGAACAGAAAATCTGACTTTGCGGGTGTCTTAGGAGCGCAACAAATGCAAATAAAATGAGAATAAATTGCAAACACATTGAGACATAATCAAACACTGTGTGATTTGCACATTCACGTCAGCTCCGTGTGAATTTTAACCCAAATTCTGAGTCAGAAGAACCAATTTAGTTTGATTTTAAGTAAAAATTTGCAAACCGTCTCAGTTTATTTTTGAAGTTAAGTGTTTCCACAGCAAACTGGTTATGCAGTAAAGAGGTAAACAACAAAACAACAACAGAGTAAACCTGGAGGCTATGAGAACTGTTAAATTCAGTCTTGGTGGAGTTACGTAGTTTCTAGTCGTGTGTCTGAGTCAGCATTTAGAAGCTGAACGTACCTTGACGTGGTTGCTCTCCTGACGCATGACTTCCTGGTTTATACAGAGCTGCTCTCTGGAGCCCAACACACACACCTTCGGCCTGATCCAACACAGACACAAGGATGTTCTGACAATGTTTGCGTTGCTTACAGACAGATGATCAGTTATCTTTTTATTTAACAGGAAGCACCTGATATTTATCCTCTTAATTCCTACAGAAAAAGGTAGGAAAAACATGTTTTTTTATGTCTTCTACTTTAATTTTGTTCAGTTTTTGTACTAAAATAAGACAATGTAAAATGTTAAATGCTTTCTAAAAGCAGCCCATAAAGTTTTAAATTCCAATGAGAACAAAATTAAGCTTTACAATGTTCTGGCGTGTTAAATCCTTGCTGTATTTTTATTTATTTTTTTACATTTTTATAGTTTAAGTAGCAACCCTGTCACAATATATCTTTTATTTAAGAAGACAGTTTACCTGTATGAAGTGTTCTTTAACTCACTAATAACCTGTGTGAGCTGAGAGTGCGTCCTGGAAGCGTAGATGATCTTGGGAACATCAGTGTAGTACACTGCAAGACAATTAACAGATCAGCAGCAGAAATGACAAAAGCAGGTGAATTTAGAGCGGTCAGATGTTTTTCTCCACTAATTTTCTCGCTTGTTCTGGTGAAGGAGAAATAATTAAACTAAAGCACACACTTGGTTTGTCACCGTCAGTCGCCGTCGTCCCCCAGGAGGCGAGGGGCGCATTTGGAAACATCTCCTCCCCTTTCAGCCGGTCGGCGATCTTTCGAGCAGAGATGGTGTCCCTGAAGTGCTCCCTCCATGCCAGCGTGGCGCACAGCAGACAGAGAGTTTTACCGGTTCCCGTTGGACTCTCCAGAACCCCATTCTGCCTCTGGAGCAAACAGGAATCAGACAAACCACGTTCACGCCCAATAATCTCCAACAGCAGAATTCTCTTGTTTGTCAAATATATCAAAACACAAGGAGGGAAATGTTTCTCTCAACTTATGCCATTTTGAAAAAATATTTCTTAAATCTCACACTTTTAGCAAAAAATATAACAAAACTTGTTTAGTTAAGTCACAAAACGAAAAGCTAAACGCCTCCTACTGACTCCAAAATAGAAACTGTGAGAAACAGAAACACTAAGACATCAGAAGTTATTGATAATTAACAAGACTGATAGATTTCTAATATCTGACATTTTGATACCAGTTCACGACGTCAGGATCCAGTTCAAAACAATTCAACTCAGTACAAAGAGTATGAATTTTAATATGTATTTAAGCTGACAAAAGTGCAAAGAGAACCGATGTAACATTTTGTAATTAATAATAATAATCTAGTTAGAATAAATAGGAAAGGAGAAAATAAACATTTGTTTTCTACACTAACATGATTTTTCTGCATGTCTTATATTTATTCAGAATCAAGAGGAACCACTCCAGAATAGGACAATTGTATTAGTTTTAGTATTTTATTTATGTGAACTGACTTTTTAAATACATAAACTCAGATCTCTTCCAGTAACTGGAGTCCACAGATCACCTGAAACTCAATATTCACATCCTCACAATTACAAAAGACCAGATAAAACATTTATCACAGCACTTCTAAAAGTTATCTCCCTTAAATTTCCCTAATATGAGTTTAAAAAACAGAATAAATGTGCTCAATAATCTAGTCCAGGTTTGAACAGTTTAGTTTTTAAACTGGACCAGCGGCACAAAAAGAAGTTTATATACATTTATAGTTTTAAGGATTCTGCTTTTAGTTAAGATTAGTCTCGTCCAGGTTTGATCTAAATGTTGCTGTAAACTGGAAGCTAACTTAAAATGAGTCAAACATGCATTTGTTTAGTTAGAACTGATTGACATGGAAACATTAGTAACCATCTACAGACAGCCCAGTTGGCTCTAAGTGTTGGTTATTTTTAAAGTTATTTCTTCGTGTTTTTACCAGAACTCACCTTCTGAAGACATTCCAGCACTTTGGTCATGTAGTCTTTCTGACAGTCATATGGAGGAAAAGGGAAATTCACTGCAACTCCGTTCAGCTCCAGTGAGGGCATCGTCCTCAAGCTAGCAGCGGTTTAAATGTCGCTCTTTGGGTAATTTCTCTCGTTGTTTCTCGTCTTTAAAACATCTCAAACGCGTCCACGAAGTCTAAAGTGTCCGACAACACCAACCATGTAGGATACAACACAAGTTAGAGGTAGAAACAGTCTGAAACAACTTCATGATGGAAGTCAACTTTGTTAGCTTCGCGCCATCTTCTTCTTCGTCGGTTTTCTTCTTCTTCGTGTGTTTAAAGGAGGTTGACAACAACGTTGTGCTCCACCACCTTCCTCCTACTGGTGATCCTGCTCACTACAGCAAATACTCGGGATGAAATTAAATAAAATGGTTACATCACTTTTATGTTAAATTCTAGATCTGTTTAAATAATATCAGTTTAATGATTAATGGCGGTGATTACGGTGACATCATTTACATGAATTACACAACTTTTCAGAAGTTTAAAAATGTAGATCTTACAGAGAATTAAGTCCAATGATAAAAAAAAAAAAATAATTTAATAACACTCAAATGAAGAAAACGTTAAAAAGGAAAACAAATTTTAACTTTTGTTTCAAATACACCCGTTAACAACTAGAGCAGACGTCTCACAGCTTTAAACCAACAAGAACAAAAGAAACAGATGAATGTTCTTAAACGTCTGCTCAGGCTGTAAAGAGCCCAAAGTGTGAAAACAGAACTTTTACTTCTCCGTCAGGAAACTCTTCGGTGTTGAAATGTCTCGTTATTGGTGAACCAACGTCAGTTTCCAAATCTGATGAGTCAGAACTTAGTGACAGATTTGTTCAATGTTCATTTCTCAAGGTGTGTGAAGTGAAAATGCTTAAACATGGGAAGAATTCAACAGCATTTATGCTTTAATTCTTAATTTTGGCACTTTCAGACCCCCATACTTAGTACTCTCTCTTCTGTCGTGCACAGCAGAGTGCCTGTCTTGTTGGTTTTAACCCAGAGTTCAGGTGGAGAGATGTGCTACAAATATCTCAGTGCATTTCATAAAACAGTACAAGCAGATGGTTATGAGCACGGTACTTCCTGCCAGCACGTAAACCAGCGTGTTGGTCCAGAAGGCAAACGTGTAAATGGTCCTGTTGCAGTAAGACGTCACACGACGTGGCTGCTGGGGGGCTGACAGTTTTGTCTTCCTGGTGGTGTTGCTGAGGACCAGAGTTCGAGTCATTTCCCTCAAACTTCGGCTGAGGTTGAGGTTCTGGTTGGTGTCAGGAGCAGGAGGAGCGTAGCTCCAGATGTTGGAGGTGTTCAGGTCAGTGGTGTTTCTGTCAAAGCTGGGTGGATATCTGGAGTAAATCTGGAAACTTCCTGAGGAAAGAAACGAAAAGCTGTTGGTTCTCAGCGACGAGCATTGTTCTGTAGAAACACTCAGAGTTGAGTCCTCACGTCACTGATGGCTGCAGCTTCAACATGCACTGACTGATAACTCAGTTTCTCTCCTCGTATTGTAATATAATTTTATTGTTTACAACATTCCATGAAGCGGAGACTTGTGGCTCAGAACAAAACAAAATGCCATAAAAGATTTAAAAGGCTTTGAACGTTCAATAAAACCAGTGAAACCACTGAAGTGATAAAAACATCTCAGCAGACCGTGCGTGGTTTGAGATGTTTAAAGAGGACGACAGCAGAGGGACCAAGAGACCTTCATTTGTCTCTGTCAGAGGGACGGCAGTCAGAGGTGGGTCAGTGTAAACCTGGATGGTCTGGACCCGTTCCAGAGTTCAATGAAAGGATTTATTATTTTATTTATGAATCAAACAAAAAAATACAAACTATAAAATATTCACATATTCATCCATTCATCATCTTTACCAGCTTCTTCCTCTGAGGGTCATGGGGGGTCACTGGTGCCCATGTCCAGCAGTCACTGTGTGAGAGGCGGGAGACACCTGGACAGGTCTCTAGTCCATCACAGGGACACCTGGACAGGTCTCTAGTCACACCTAGGGACAATTTAGAGTTATCAATCAGTCTAACATACATGTTTTTATTCTGTGGGAGGAAACTGGAGTACCCGGATAAAACCCATGCATGCACGGAGAGAACATGCAAACTCCACCCAAAAAGGCCCCCCGACCGGGATTTGACCCAGCAACCTGCTTGTTGAGAGGCGGCAGCTCTACCAACTGCGCCATCGTGCTGCCGTTCACAAATTCAGTTACAATAAAACATTTGTTAAAGTGCTGTAGTATGACATATACTGAGATATATATGATCCTAAGGTCATTGATTTGACATCAGGTCAAGTTCACTACAGTGCCGATTAAAACTTTAGCTAGTAGGATTTTCCTATTTCTAGCTAGCATTTTGCTGCTATCATTCTGCTTCTTTTAGCTTGTAGCTAGCATTTTGCTGCTATCATTCTGCTTCTTTTA
>NC_056508.1:47203236-47205105 GCF_014905685.2 Nematolebias whitei | reverse complement strand
GCATTTTGCTGCTATCATTCTGCTTCTTTTAGCTTGTAGCTAGCATTTTGCTGCTATCATTCTGCTTCTTTTAGCAACAATTCCAACTTGGAGTTTTGGCTTGTGTTTGTTAGCTTCAGCCAACGTTAACTTTACTAGCGTTTTGATGCTATTATGAGTTTCTTTTAGCTTTTATTATTTTAGCTTTTAATGTTTTGCCACTTTAAGCTTTTGTGAATTAACATGTTACTACTTATATTTGTTTTTATTCTAATTTAATTACCATTAAAATTAAGTACCCATTTAGCTTTTAGTTAGCATTTTGCTCCTTTTAGCTTTTAGCTACTGTTTTGCTCCTCTCAGATTGTTCTGTTTGTTTTATCTTAACACATTTATTCTCTCAACATTCAAACTTCCGAGTTTCTCTAATTGTTTTTATTATTATTTGTCTTAAATGATCCTGGATTGTAAAATGCACAAATGATCAGCTTAACAGAAGAGAATCAAAAATCGGTTGTTTAAACTACAAGACGAACAGGACCAACCGAAGAGGAACCAGGAGAAGAAGATGAGCAGCAGGCCGATGAAGACCAGGGTCCAGACGGCTGGACGAGAAGAACCCGGACAGAGGAGCTTCGGCAGAAAAAACACGGCTGTGGTCAGCAGAGTCCAGATCCCGAGCACCATCACGTAGACTGGGATGAGTGGTGCAACTGGACACTCGTAGAAGTAGACGGCTCCTGTTGACGAGCACCCATCAGAAAACTCATCACAGAGCCTTATTTACCAACACGAGTGGGTCGAAATCAACAAAACAACAACAAATTTTTAAATTAAAAATGAATGTTTGAAGACTTTAACTTCCCGATTTGACTTTAACATCCGGTTCAAAACTCCTGTTTTAAAAAGACCTGCCTGACAGTTTAGAGAGGAAAATTAATGGCACTAAAGTCAACAAAAATTACACTTTTGACTTTAAAATGTACTAATTTATAGTTCTAACGAGGAGGACCGGCAAGAGCACACACGATGCACATCATCACAAGTTCATGTGAAAGTCAGAGCTTTGGAGACTTGGAGTCGTGCAGTCTGACTGGTGTCGGCACCAAACCATCGAGGACGACAAACGTTCAGTCACAGATTGGAAAAAGACATTTTAACAGATTTTAATCTGAATTAAAGTCCAGTTCGAATGATTTAACTGAAATTAACTGGCATGTGCTGACCACTCTCTCCTACACCGAGTAAAATATTCTCCGAACATTTCATATCCGAGGCACCGAGAGGAATCGATTCTCCTGTAAAACTGGGAGGAAAAGGTAATCATCAATCTTCACTTTGCTGAAGACGTAGAACTCATAACTGGTTCTACCAAAGATCAAACCAGTCAAAAGAACCCGGACTCTTTGAGCCGTCGTCATCTCATGGAGAGAAACCCACTGAACCCGTCACAATGGACAGCAAGGGGACAGAAGTGGACAAAGTTGGAGACCTTGGGTCTTTGCTCATGTCAGAGGCGAACAAAGAGGTCAAGACAAGGACAGACGAACCTGCCGGTGTCCTCACAAGACTTGTGTGAAAGGACAGATCGGTGTCTCTGGCTACCAACGCTAGACTCCTGCGTCCGTTTGTCGTATCGTTCACCAGGTTTTAAACATCTGAATAAAAAGGTTTTAGGTTTGAAAAGGCCCAGATCAGTGATGGAGGACCAGTCCTGAGGTAGATGGTTCCAGAGTCTGGTCCGGTCACTCCAACATTTGAAACTTTGGGACAAACAGTAAAGAAGTATTAGTTGATCTAAAGGTAAACAGGGCTGACGTGCTCACGTCTGGGGCGTTGGTTAAAAGATGCCGCAGCATAATGGACCAGTTGAGGGCGTCTGATGGGGGA
>NC_056508.1:47199588-47203136 GCF_014905685.2 Nematolebias whitei | reverse complement strand
CTGTCCCTCCTCTGGACATGTCCAAACACTGTCCCTCCTCTGGACATATCCAAACCACTGTCCCTCCTCTGGACATGTCCAAACACTGTCCCTCGTCTGGACATGTCCAAACCACTGTCTCTCCTCTGGACTTGTCCAAACACTGTCCCTGCTTTAGACATGTCCAAACCATCTCAGTGTGTCCTCTCTAACTTTATCTCCCAGTTGTTCAACCTGTGCTGTCCCTCTGATGATCTCATTCCTGATCTTCTCCATCCTTGTCTCTCAGAAATTATAATTATTCTTTACACCTTTTGGAAAATCTCCTCAGAATCACTCGAGTCCAGGACTGTAGACAAAACACAAAAAGCTACTGGAGCGAGAGCGCCTACAGCGTGGACAACAACATGGACAACGTCTCTCTGACATCAACGCTCTGGGACAGTTTTTGATAAGAGCTGGACCAAGCTGAAGAACTTCCAGCTGCAGACGTTCAGTCATTACGTCGTGTTCAGCTGAAGCTTTTTCTGTCAAAACAAACCAGTCAGAGAAACTTACCTAAAGTGATCTGGACGATTGGGAAGGCTGACAAAAGGAGGACGGTGAATCCTGCAGGCAAATTTTTTTTTTAATCATTAAATTAAGTCGTGCCTAAATTGTCAAAGCTCTTTTTACCTGCGACACACACACACCTGCACCGAGCACGTCACAGAAACAGCTCCTCCTGAAACCTCCTGCCATCGTCTGGACGTTTCCCAGACTCGATTTAAGAACTCTTGAAGATAAAATCAGATTCCTGCGGTGAGAAGGAAGAAGTCTCATCGACTGTTTCTCTGTCAGATCAAGAGAAGATGGTTTCAGCGATCAACGTGTCTCAACTCCCTTCAAGGAAAGTTTTAAAATGTTTGATTACAAAACGCCTGCAGAACAGAGGTTTCCTGTGTTTCACCAGCGGCCGCTGGGGATTATCCAGGCTGATGCTGATGACGTCATCATTACTAATGGCACAAAGGTGACTTCAAACAGAAAAACTGAAGATTTTTTAAAACATTCACCTGGAAATATCCTGATGCATGCTCAATAATCCAGGTAGATTGAGTCACCAGGTCACCTGAAACAATCAAAGACTGGTCCATATTTGTACATTTCTTCCAAATAGGTTTCAGCTTTTACCTTTAACGCAGCTAACGTCAAAAATTAAGCCCCCGAGTCCATCCGTCGATGTCGCCCGCTGCCATAAAGAGGCGGGCGAGCATGTAACTTCCTGCACCCGTGTTCACTTGTTTGTCTGTTAGCCAAATATTTTATGAAGTAGTCAGTAGATTTTAATAAAAAATTCTGAAAGTTATCTTTGGGTGTCCATCTCTGAACATCTTGAGCCTGTGAAAACTTTATGTTTTTCACAGGCTGAGCTGCAGAAGAGGAAACAAAAAGTTTTAAACTGAAAGGAAGGAGGCTGACGACCAGTATGACAGAGGTCAGAGGTCACCGGAGGTTGACGACCGGTTTGAGCAAGGTCAGAGGTCACCGGAGGCTGATGACCAGTATGAGAGAGGTCAGAGGTCACCGGAGGCTGACGACAAGTATGAAAGAGGTCAGAGGTCACCGGAGGCTGACGACCGGTTTGAGCAAGGTCAGAGGTCACCGGAGGCCGATGACCGGTTTGAGCGAGGTTAGAGGTCACCGGAGGCTGACGACCGGTTTGAGCGTGGTCAGAGGTCACCGGAAGTTGACGACCGGTTTGAGCAAGGTCAGAGGTCACCGGAGGCTGATGATCAGTTTGAGCGAGGTCAGAGGTCACTGGAGGTTGACAACCAGTTTGAGCAAGATCAGAGGTCACCGGAGGCTGACGACAAGTATGAAAGAGGTCAGAGGTCACCGGAGGCTGACGAAAGGTTTGAGCGAGGTCAGAGGTCACCGGAGGCTGACGACCAGTTTGAGCAAGGTCAGAGGTCACCAGAGGCTGAAGAACGGTTTGAGCGAGGTCAGAGGTCACCGGAGGCTGATGACCAGTTTGAGCAAGGTCAGAGGTCACCGGAGGCTGACGAATGATTTGAGCGAGGTCAGAGGTCACCGGAGGAATCTGCAAGAAATGAGCTGCAGTTTGAAGGTTAGTTCAGTAGAGGAGCGTTCAAAGCAAAGAAAGACATGACTGAATAACAAACTTATGAAATAGATCGTAGAGAATTATCATCTTGAAACACATACAGCATGACCCCTTTTTAAAAACAAATTTAAAGATATTTGTGGCAACGTTATTAAAAACTGGACAAAAGAAACTCCTAGGGTAATACAATGTTCTCATGTCGATGAGTAACGTGTCCTTACATTAACATTTAGTAACGTTTACAGCTGGATGCCAGCTACGACACATTTGTTTACCGGTGGAAACATTTGCCAACAAACATCGACTGATGTACGTCGAAAACTTGTCTAAAACTTTAAGACACGGTTTGATTCAGCCGAGTGCTTTGTTTACATCCAGTGAGTACCCGCATGAAGTAACAAAATAAACCGTACACTACCTTCTGATGAAGTTCAAGAAACTTCATGTTTGATTTTACAGTTTGACCTAGGATATTTAATGTTTTGTACTTTGTTTTTACTTTATTTGTGTTGTTTAATTTTTAGGAATTTGTAGTAAAAATATCTTGCCAAGAGCATATCAACCCTTCGGATGCCTACCTGCTACTGACCTTCAGAAATCCTCACACGACACACTTTACTTACAAGTAACAACATAAACATTGTGTTTAATGTAGATATACAGTATACACAACACAATCCAGAAAACACCTGGCTGTCCTCACAGGTGATCCAGTTTTATCCAATTATTACTGCACTCAGTTGTAAAAAGACTTTGCTCTGTGAGAGAGAATTTTATAAAAATAATAATAATAATAATCTGTAAAACTTGAGTTGTAACAAACAAAAAAACAACACAAAACAAAACCTCCTTTATTGGAAGAAAGTTTTACGCTTTATAATGTAGCGCTTTTTGTTTGGTTTTTATTTCATTTCTTTTTTTTACTTTTTCATTTGATATTAAACTATCTAAAAAAGTTAAATCTGGACCAGAGGACCAGATTTAACTTTTTTAGATTTTTCTACCTGGATTATTCTGCAAGCATCATGATATTAACCTATTAACCTATATTTATTTATATGCTTTTTATATTATTTATATTATTGTGTGTTGTTGTTTGTTCATCTTTTGTGCTTTTATTTGAACCAGGTCTCTCTTGTAAACGAGTCCTCGAGGCTCAATGAGACTAACTTGCAGAAATAAAGGTTTAATTAATTATTTAATGTAGCGAACATGTAGTTAACAGATTGGATCAGCGGGAGGGCAGCTCCGCTCTGATTGGCTGATGGGGTTTGTTCACTTCCTGCTTTGGTCACGTGACCGCAGAGCCGTCGGATCCTCGGCTCTCTGGGTCCGCAGGTAAAAACTGGAGCTCCGTAATAAACAGTTGGATTCAACGGGTTTTGTTCTGCTCCGGACTCGAAACGCTTCGACTCGAACCGACCACGGTTCCGCCACGTCTGGTGAGTAAAAACAGGAAGAA
>NC_056508.1:47198287-47199488 GCF_014905685.2 Nematolebias whitei | reverse complement strand
AGGTCACCGGAGGCTGACGAAAGGTTTGAGCGAGGTCAGAGGTCACCAGAGGCTGACGACCGGTTTGAGCAAGGTCAAAGATCACCGGAGGCTGACGACCAGTTTGAGCAAGGTCAGAGGTCACCAGAGGCTGAAGAACGGTTTGAGCGAGGTCAGAGGTCACCGGAGGCTGATGACCAGTTTGAGCGAGGTCAGAGATCACCGGAGGCTGACGACCAGTTTGAGCAAGATCAGAGGTCACCGGAGGCTGACGAATGATTTGAGCGAGGTCAGAGGTCACCGGAGGAATCTGCAAGAAATGAGCTGCAGTTTGAAGGTTAGTTCAGTAGAGGAACGTTCAAAGCAAAGAAAGACATGTCTGACTGAATAACAAATTTATGAAATAGATCGTAGAGAATTATCATCTTGAAACACATACAGCATGACCCCTTTTTAAAAACAAATTTAAAGATATTTGTGGCAACGTTATAAAAACTGGACAAAAGAAACTCCTAGGGTAATACAATGTTCTCATGTCGATGGGTAACGTGTCCTTACATTAACATTTAGTAACGTTTACAGCTGGATGCCAGCTACGACACATTTGTTTACCGACGGAAACAGCCGAAGTGATAAAAACAGCTCGAATGTTAAACTTACCGTCTACATTTGCCAACAAACATCGACTGATGTACGTCGAAAACTTGTCTCAAACTTGTCTCAAACTTGTCTCAAACTTGTCTCAAACTTGTCTCAAACTTTAAGACACGGTTTGATTCAGCCGAGTGCTTTGTTTACATCCAGTGCGTACCTGCATGACGTAACAAAATAAACCGTACACTACCTTCTGATGAAGTTCAAGAAAAACTTCATGTTTGATTTTACAGTTTGACCTAGGATATTTAATGTTTTGTACTTTGTTTTTACTTTATTTGTGTTGTTTAATTTTTAGGAATTTGTAGTAAAAATATCTTGCCAACAGCATATCAACCCTTCGGATGCCTACCTGCTACTGACCTTCAGAAATCCTCACACGACACACTTTACTTACAAGTAACAACATAAATATTGTGTTTAATGTAGATATACAGTATACACAACACAATCCAGAAAACACCTGGCTGTCCTCACAGGTGATCCAGTTTTATCCAATTATTACTGCACTCAGTTGTAATAAGACTTTGCTCTGTGAGAGAGAATTTTATAAAAATAATAATAATAA
>NC_056508.1:47197169-47198187 GCF_014905685.2 Nematolebias whitei | reverse complement strand
TCACAGGTGATCCAGTTTTATCCAATTATTACTGCACTCAGTTGTAAAAAGACTTTGCTCTGTGAGAGAGAATTTTATAAAAATAATAATAATAATAATCTGTAAAACTTGAGTTGTAACAAACAAAAAAACAACACAAAACAAAACCTCCTTTATTGGAAGAAAGTTTTACGCTTTATAATGTAGCGCTTTTTGTTTGGTTTTTATTTCATTTCTTTTTTTTACTTTTTCATTTGATATTAAACTATCTAAAAAAGTTAAATCTGGACCAGAGGACCAGATTTAACATTTTTAGATTTTTCTACCTGGATTATTCTGCAAGCATCATGATATTAACCTATTAACCTATATTTATTTATATGCTTTTTATATTATTTATATTATTGTGTGTTGTTGTTTGTTCATCTTTTGTGCTTTTATTTGAACCAGGTCTCTCTTGTAAACGAGTCCTCGAGGCTCAATGAGACTAACTTGCAGAAATAAAGGTTTAATTAATTATTTAATGTAGCGAACATGTAGTTAACAGATTGGATCAGCGGGAGGGCAGCTCCGCTCTGATTGGCTGATGGGGTTTGTTCACTTCCTGCTTTGGTCACGTGACCGCAGAGCGGTCGGATCCTCCGCTCTCTGGGTCCGCAGGTAAAAACTGGAGCTCCGTAATAAACAGTTGGATTCAACGGGTTTTGTTCTGATCCGGACTCGAAACGCTTCGACTCGAACCGACCACGGTTCCGCCACGTCTGGTGAGTAAAAACAGGAAGAACTTAATCTCGTTTTAACGCAGGAAAACCGAAGAAAAGTGACGAATTCTTCACGGGATTGGGATTTAATCCAAAAAGATTCAGTTTGGATTAAAAATGGGTCGAAGTAAAAGATATTTGAACAAAAAAAGCCTCCGTTTTTATTTAACGAGTTATTAAAAAAATGACTCCTTCACACATTAGCACGCTGTAATAAACATTTTTAAAGTGATTATATATATATATATATATATATATATATATACATATATATACAT
>NC_056508.1:47193846-47197069 GCF_014905685.2 Nematolebias whitei | reverse complement strand
ATATATATATATATACATATATATACATATATATATATAAATATATATATATATATATTTAAACACTTCTGTTTATGAAAACAGAAATGCAAAAATATTTATTGTGATATAATACTTAATTTTGTGAAATTTGCCTTTATTAGGTGAGTTTATTGACCTTTTTATGTTAGTTAAAATTACAATTAGAACTAAATTGTTGTTATTAAATTGAATTTTTATTAATTTAATAATTAACTAATAACCAATTAATTAATTAATACTTAATAATTTACAACAATAAGTAATTAATTAATTAAAATTTGAATGCAATCAAAGATCTTCCACCAATAAGATGACTCACTACCAACCTTTTTAAATTCCATTTAGGGACCCGGGGATGATTTGTGCAAAGGTCCTGGTCCAGTCCTTTTTATCTCCTGCCACTGAAAGACGGGCAATAATGTTTTTGCCTTTGTACGGTTGTTTGATTAACTGTTAGTAAAATATTTCTTGAATCACTGGAGGAATTTTAATGAAAGCTTCAGAACGTTCAAAGCAAACTTAGCCAGCACATTAATGGCTCTCAGTCAGTTTTACAAATGAGCTCAGATTTGGTGTGGTAGTAGCCAAGAGTCAGTTGAGGTGCTTCGGGCATGTGGTAAGGATGCTCCCTGGATGTTTCCCTAGGGAGGTGCTTCAGGCATGTCCGACTGGCAGGAGACCCCGGGGAAGACCCAGGACACGCTGGAGAGACTACATCTTGGTTGGTCTGGGAACGCCTTTGAGTCCTCCCAGAAGAGCTGGAAGAAGTGGCTGGACCTCCCTGCTCAAGATGATGCCCCGAGACCCGACTTCAGAACAAGCAGAATATGACGGACTGACTGACGGACGCATGTTTTGTAAAATCTGAATTTTGCTGGTCCTTCTTGTCTCGTTTTGAAGGAATCATGTCTGCGGTGAAGCTGGAGGAGTGTCGGCAGCACATCCGAGCACAGCTGGACAACGTCGTGAACTTCTGGCTCCAACACTCCCATGACACCGTCCACGGGTACGACACTCACACGCCCGCTCGTTGCCGTTAGCTTGGATAGTGGACGATAACCAAGACAGACTTCGGCCTTTGCTCCTGCACACTTTGTTCTTTTTTAGCCGTTCATACATCAAAACCTTTGGCTCATCCTGGAGATGGACGCTGGGACTCGTGGTGTTTGTAACTTTTAAACTTTTCAAAATATTTAACTTTAATTACAAAGATGTTCCCTACAGAATGAAGATCTGTACGGTTCCATCGAAATCCTTGTTCTCTTGAAATTCAGTAAACTTCTTCTGTTTTTGTTTTTTCTTTAGTCACGTTTGTTTTTGTAACCTCCGTGTTATTAGCATTTTGCTACTTTTAGCTTTGTTTTAAGTTACTTTTAGCTAATGTTTAGCTTCTTTTAGCCAGCTTTTTTTCCTACCCATGGCTTCAAGATATCTTTTTACGTCTTTAGTTTTTAGAGTTATATATATATATATATATATATATATTTAGCTTTTAGCTAATGTTTTACTTCTATTAGCTTTAGGATATCTTTTACTTCTTTTAGCTTAGCCTTTTGTTACTTTTAACCTAAAAGGACCTTTTTCCAATTGTTGCTTTTAGCTATATATTTGCAACTTGCGCTTTTGGCTAGTGTTCTGCTTCTTTTAGCTTTTAGCCAGTTTTCACACTGCATTTGTTTACGTGAAGGGGCGGAGCTTAAACTTGTACTCCAACCATCCATTAGGGGGTCGCTCATTCCTTGCGGCTTCAGTTTCCGCGTTCCGGTGCTTTCTTTAATTTTAATGTACCTTGATGGTTGTGACGGGTGTACAGGAAGTAAACCTGTTTACTTCCTGTTTCAGAGGCTTCTTCACGTGTCTCGGGAGGGACGGGGGCGTTTACGATGAGCTGAAGTACGTCTGGCTGCAGGGCAGACAGGTCGGTCTCTGATCCAAAGTAACATTGGTTCCATGAAACCGGTCCTGAGGGAAGGTTTGTCTCACAGGTGTGGATGTACTGCCGCCTCTATCGAACCGTGGATCGATTCAGAAGACCTGAAGTCCTCGAGGCGGCTAAAACCGGTGAGTTTCAACCACTTTTATGTTTGAGTTCATAAAAAAACGCAACTCTTGGAGTCAGTCTAGTTCAAGATGGCTGCTATGGAAAATTATCCTTCACAAAACAGAACCTAACTCGTTTAATTTTATAGACATTGACCTAAAATGTGTTGTGGTAGTAGCTGAGACTGATCCCTAACACATACTCTGAAGGCTCTCAGCTTAAGCACGACTTTTGTTTAGATTTTAATCAACTCTCAGAAATTACTTTAATTCATCCATTCAACCTTTATTTATCCAGGTTAGTCTCTTTGAGCCTCGTTTACAAGAGAGACCTGATTTCAACAAAGAACAGACGAGGAACAGACACGGTCATAAAAAAATCATATAAAATTAAAAGTAAAGTAAAAAAATGAAATAAAAACAAAACAAAAAACCAGCTACATCATAAAGCGATGTAAAATACTAAAAACAGGAATGAATGTTGGTCTACAGCTGTGGACCTGCGTGTGGTAGTAGCTGAGAGTCGTGGCTCGAGCGTAGTCTGAGATGAGACGCAGTGTTTTGACTTTTAATCTCGTTTTATCTCAACAGACTCAGACTGTTCGAGTCACGTCTTCAAAGATCAGGATTTTTTGTCCTGAGCTCCTGTCTGATAAAACTCTGCAGGACGTGACAAAAGATTCATCGTTCGTTCGTTCATTCATTCATTCATTCATTCGTTCATTCATTCATTCATTCATTCATTCATTCATTCATTCATTCATTCATTCAGCCTTTATTTCTACAGGTTAGTGTCATTGAGTCACGAGGACTCATTTACAACAGAGACCTGTTTTAACAAAGATCAACCAGCGAACAGGTCAATCATTGACTACAATCAGATTTTATCATCCGGTAATTTTATTCCTCCTCCGTCATATTTCTGCTCCTCCAGTGAAAAGAAACGACAAAGATCAAAGAAACTGTTTCATCCATTCATCTATCATCCATTCATTATCTATTTATCCATCCATCCATCATCCATTCATCATCCATCAATCATCAACCATGCATCCATCATTCATTCATTATCCATCCATTCATCCACCATCCATTCGTCTATCATCCATTCATTATCTATTTATCCATCCATCTATCATCCATTCATCTATCATCCATTCAT
>NC_056508.1:47187233-47193746 GCF_014905685.2 Nematolebias whitei | reverse complement strand
AAGACAAAACTAACTTCAGTCTGAGTGAAGACAAAACTAACTTCAGTGGATCAAAACTTTCCAGGGAAAGCTTGAAAAGTGCCTCTGAAGAGAGAGCTTGTACATTTTAGGTCCACAGCAGGTTAGACGTGTGTGTTTTTGTGTGATTTTTCTGTTCAAGTCAAAGGTCACCAGAGTAAATGACATCCCCTCAGAGCTGTGGTTTCCAACCGTGGTCCTCAAGGAACACTACCCTGCATGGTTTAGTTGTTTCTCTGCTCCAACACACCTGATTCAATGATTTAATTACTTCCTCACGTTCTGCAGAAGCCTGCTAATCACAGATTCATTCAAACCAAGTGTGTCAAAACAAGAAAACAACTAAAATATGCAGGATGGTGTTCCTCAAGGACCACGGTTGGGAACCCCTGCATCAGAAGACAGATCGTTGCATTCCTGATCCGTTCTGCTCCAACATGGCTGCAGAGTTTCTCTGTTTCTCATGTTGTGTTTGTCTTGTGGCAACAAAAGTTTGAACATGGGCACTCGGAGGACTTCTGAGGTTTAAATGTTCCATGTGCATCAGAGAAATCTGTAGACTGAAGAAGACACGCCGAGTCGTCACTATGGTCCCAAATGATCCACGTGTCTCAGCACGAGCGCCTTTGGAGTGGACCGTGCAAAGGTCTGTCTGGGACTTCTGATTCAGCACAATCACTCTGCGTCTTTCAGCTTCTGCTATCTTTGTTTATTTTTGATTTCAGCCTCTTCAGCTAATTTCACGGCGTTTTCACAGAACACCAGTTTCTACAAGCTGCTCGCACAAAAGGAAATGTTTAGGGTGGTTTATTAAACAGAAATTCAGTTGAAATGGCAAAAAACTAAAATGTTGTACGGTTGTAGTTCTGGTTGGACCAGCTTTGTTCTGAAACACTCTTCCCAAGTCCTCCACTGGTGGGTCACGATGAGGACTGGATCAAGCTTAGGCATCGCAACAGTGATATGTGAAGGGGCCGTGTCCTACTCGCATTAAAAAATATATTCATTTGGACCCCCCCCCCCCCCCCCCCCACACACACACACATAAACCATGAAATATTAGTTCACCCAGCGCTGTTTCTAGTTCTTCGTGAACAAATCCATTCCACTTGATTAATGGGAGAATACTCAAACCACTAAAAGTCCACTCCGGGTTTTTCTGGTTACCTACAACAACTCCAGACCAGGTTTCCCTGAAGTCACTAGATGGGGGAGGGGGTGGGGAGTTAGGATGTGTGAGAGAAGTGGAGCACCACATCTGTAGCATCTTAGCTAGCTCATCTGTATTACGCGTCGCTAGCTTAGCGCTACATTAGTGTTGGCAGAGCATTGTTCAAGTTTATTGTCGTTCACATCACGTGGTACACGAGGTGGAACGAAATTATGTACTCAGGGTCCCAGTTACACCCAAAAATAGCAAAATATAAATTATAACAAGAAACAGTATATAAGGACCTGATGCTAAACGAACGCCAAACGCTAAAAGATCTAAATGTACAGTACGTTTTTGTGCCGTGCTCTCTAAAATAGTTGAATCAGGTGTTTACTTGTGTAGGTAAACGTAGATGTTTAACAACCTGTTAAAATTACACCAGAATGCAGGAAATGGCATCTACTTTATTCAAAATTTTCTGGGGATGGACCCCCAGACCCCCCCACCAGTGTGTCCCCCCTACATTAGAAATGCTTCCGACGCCTGTGGGATCTAGATTTTTGCCTAAAACTGTATGAAAGATTCTCCCGTCTGGTAAAAACCTGAAGTTTTTTGTCCGTTTGACACATTTCACCCTGAGTGTTTTTCTGACCCGCGGCAGAGAGAAGGAGCAGCCATCTTGGAGAACGTGTCTGCAGACGGAGCAGAGCTGCCCGGTTGTTCGGGTCGGCTGCAGAACCCGGGTAACCCTTCACCAGACAACGCTCATGTGCACTTCCCGTCAGTTGCTGACCTCAGCGTTTGTTTTTGGTTCCTCCTGCTGACTCAGGACATGCCCTGGAAGCAGGCTGGTTCCTGCTGCAGCTCGCTGCAGAAACCGGAAACACAGACATCCAGAAAACCGCCGTGGAGAAGTTCGTGGAGCTTCCGTACGACAGCGGCTGGGACGAGGAGCACGGCGGCCTCTTCTACTTCCTGGATGTGGACGGTCGCTGCCCCACGCAGGTGAACCACCCACCTGTTGTGACTTGGTGCTACTGTAGATAAAAAAACTAAACTGGAACTGAACTGTCCACACGTGGACGCTGCTGATGTCCACGTTTAACAGAAGCGTTTGTTTGTGAGCAGCTGGAGTGGAGCATGAAGCTCTGGTGGCCTCACTGCGAGGCTCTGGTCGCCGTCCTCCTGGCCTACAGTCAGACCCAGAAACCCGAGCTGCTCCGCAGGTTCTTCCAGGTTTATGATTACACTTTCAGCCACGTGAGTCCACTGCTCCCCCCACGTCCCACTGAACCACAACCTGCACCCATCTGACCCCAGACCCGTGTGAGATTATAATCCAGCACAGAAATGTGTTCTTGTGTCTGGTTCTGTGCAGTTTCCTGACCCGACGAGCGGCGAGTGGTTTGGATATCTGACCCGGGAAGGAAAAGTGGCGTTGGATTTTAAAGGTGGCCCGTTCAAAGGTGAGAGCGTTCAGGGAGTTTTCTAAAAACAGACGAGACGGAGAGAAAATGTGCCGTTCACCAGAAAGTTCTCTTCTCAAAGATGGCTTCCTGAAGATGTTCACATCCATGATCGAGAGGAACGATGGTTTGAGAGAGGAGTGAAGGAGGCCATCTTTGTGAAGAGAACCCGTCCATCATTAAACAGAGGAGGCCTCCGTGTTCAACCGTCCTCCTCTTATAATGCTGTTATTGTTAGTATCACTCAGCCCCCTGTGAATAGCAAGCGACACTAACGATCTGTCATTAGGCTGATGGTCCTCCTGGATCATGTGAGCAGCTGGTTCTGGATGTCGACAACAAACTGGTTGATCCACCAAGAGAAGGTGCTGTTTATAAGACTGAGTTTGTTGCAGCTCCTCAGACTGAAGAAGTCCTTTGGATAAAAGATGAAACGTTTCAACAAGAAGAATCTGTCCAGAGGAGCTGACTCAACCTGGTTAGACATGAAACAAAACGTTCGGCTCGTTCAGCACATTCCTGCTGGGACTTTTGGTGCTTGTGCTTCTAGAAATATTTAGCTTGGTCAGCCATGTTTCTCTCCTTGAAAATGAACGAGCTCTCTTCACATCCTTCAAACACTTTGAGCTGTTTAAACCTTTTACTGCTCATTTCAGATTTTTTTTGTGAGTTTTTTTTAGCTAAATTCGTCTTTTTCAACTACTGTTTTGGTATTTTTCTCCTACTTTAAACTTTTTTCTGATAATTTCTACCTTTCACGATTCTTTCTAATAATTTCAGATCGTATGCTTTTTTGAGCCTCTCTGCCCATTTCAGCTTATTCTGCTCATTTCTGCTTTTTCGGCTTATCTCAGCTTTTATTTTGCTGCTTTCGGGAAACGTCAGCTGTTCAAGTTCAGCTCACACGAACAGAGACGAAACATTTTTAGCGTTCACAGGAAATGACCTTTGTCTGGTTTAGTTTTAAATCCGTACGTTTCTGTAAATCAATTACTTCAGCTCTCGTTACACTGTAACTGTTTTATTTTAATATAAATGTTTTAAATGTTTAAAAATCTGAGCTGAGAGCTGATTTGCTGATCAAGCTGAAACTGAGTTGGTAAAGTTGAAAGAAGCAGAACTAGCTGGAAGCTAGAAGTAGCTAACCACTAGCTAAAAGTAGCAAAACATCAGAGTAGCAAAAAGCTTGTTTGAAGCTAATTATGGCAAAAAGCTACTGTATATAAAAAGTGTGACATCATTTACATAAAGTAACAAAATACTAGCTAGAAGCTAAAAGTAGCAAAATATGGGCTAAAAGCTAACAGTAGCATAAGAAGAGCCCATAGCTGAAGCAGATTTCAAAGATGGCAACGTTTTAAAGGAGCTGAAAAGATCTTTGTGTGTTTTCATGTGAAAATCTTAGTAAAGAAAGCTAAACAGACAACGACTAAAAGCTAAAAGCAGCAGAAATGTAGCTAAATGATAAAAACAGCTAAATGTAGCTGAAAGATCAAAGTAGCAGAATAAAGCTAAAAGGAGTAAAATGGTAGCGGAAAATAAAATGAGGCTAAATGTCATTTAATAGCTTAAAGTAGTTAAACAGTAGCTAAAGCTAAAAGTAGCAGAACGATAGCTGAAAGTAGCATAAGAAGACAAAACTGGAGCCAGCAGCTGAAGCTAATCTCAAAGAGAACAAGAATTTCTGACCAGGTCTGTTTGTTTCTTTGTGGAAAGTTATTGTAAAGTTACATATTTTAGTAGAAATTGAGTGTAAAAGTTTACAAAAAAACAAAAGTCTCAGCAGCCATCCCCTGAATGAGCCGAAGGCTGTGATTTATGAACGGCTAACACAGCCCAAAGGCGAAGACGTCATTAGACTGCAGAAAAGTTCTTCATTGTTGGAGTGAGCCTGATTAAAGATGGCCGCCACAGCTAATTTTTTTCTCATAAAGTACTTTATGTCGAGCAAACGACTTTACATATAAAGATCTTCAACACAATAACATCAAATTACCTTAAAATAAATAAACAAAGGAATAATGATGTTTAAATAATAACCACAAACGTTGGCAGTATTGGTGTAAAGGTCTTGCAATCTACAAAGTAAACTAATAAGTTAGGTTAAAAAAAAGAGTTAAATACATTTATACATAAATGAGTCAAATAAAATCTTGTGTACCTTTTAATCTCTACAAATTCTACTATTTTCTTAATAAATGTGCAAAATGCATTAAAATTCTTATAATAAATGGTCTGTTACAACAAAAATAAAAATAAAAAGATAACAAAGGGGTCTGTTTATGAAATGAAGTTAAATTTCTTAAGAAGAGTTATTGTTTTTACAAGTTTCTGATTATTTAAATTAAGTTTTTCCACAGAGGTAATATATGTTTTTAAGTCAGCTTCTTTAAAAATATTAAACGACGGGATTTTTTCACTCCATTTCATCTTGTGGACGTAATATTTTGCCAGGATTATAATTAGATTAATTTAATCTGAAGAAAAGGCTGAATTGTTAAAGATGAGCAATATTTTGAAACGTTCTTTCCAACGTTCTCTGTGAGGAGTCTTTGCAAATCTGACCAGAACATATGAGATCATTCCAGAAATAAATGTTCAATACTTTCGCCCTCACGCCGACAGAGAGAGCAGCTCTTGCTGACATTTGTGTCCTGAATGGTGCTTTTTAGAAAATGATGATTATTATTATTATTTGGAAAGAAGCGACAAATATTATCTTTAACAGGATAATACATATGTAAAATCTTAAATAAAAATTATTTGATTCTATTAATAATTTATGAGGCAAAGTTAAATGACCCACGCAGATAGATGATGGCATCATTTTGACAGACAGCTTTAGCTCCGCCTCCTCGTCACGAGCTCAGCTTGAGCCTCGACGGGCGGCGGGTGATTCCTCTGAACCAGCTTGAATGTTCTGTTTGGGTTCTTGGAGAACCCGTGGGCTGTTCTGTAACCTGTTTGTCCTCTTCAGGGTTTTTCCACGTTCCTCGCTGCCTCTTCATGTGTGAACGACTCCTGGACGATCTGCTGAACGAAGGCTGCAGATCTGCGTGACGACCCAAACTGCAAACAACCCCACCCTGAAGGGAAACCTGGAGCCGGAGCTGCAGAACTTCCCGCTTCGTTCTGTTTATCTGAGTTGACCAGGAAACTGCCGGGAGGATTTCATTTAGATCACTTAACTGATTCTTTGTTTAACGTGGAGAAAACATTTCTAATCTTGTTTTATTTTCTTACAGAGCTCATGAGGGGACAGTGGTGAACAATAAATATTATATATATATATATATAAGTGTGGTTTTAAAAATAAATCATTGTTGCACGAGAGAGTTATCTCGTATGATTCAGCGTCCGTGTTCTCCGTGTGGACGGAGAACGGAGAGGTTTCAGTAGATTTTGTTATTTTAGCTGTTCATCAGTGAAAACATTCGGCTCTTTCAGTATGGCTGTTGACAGATTTGAATTTACAGCCTTTAAACTTTTCAAAATATTTTATTTCATTTACTTTGAGCTACAGTTCTGCTACTTTTACTTCTGGCTCTGTACCTACTGTTCTGCTACTCAAAGCTTTCAGGGTATATGTATCCTGTTTCCTGGAATAACTTGTAAAAAGAGCTGAAGCTCTCGACCTTTGACCTCTCCAAGTGGCTTCAAACATCTGCTAAGTTCATGGCGAGAACCAACGCAGACATGTTCCTGTTTTTAGTTTTTACATCACTTTATAATGTAGCTGTTGTTTTAGCTTCTTTTTTTAATTTCTTCTATTTTCTTTTTCATTTTATATGTTTTTTATATGATTGTCCAGTGTTGTCATCATTATTTCCTTAAACCAGGTCTCTCTTGTAAATGAGTCCCCGAGGCTCAATGAGA
>NC_056508.1:47186345-47187133 GCF_014905685.2 Nematolebias whitei | reverse complement strand
AAAAAAAAGATTTACATGTTTTGTTTTCATCATAAACACATAAAGCTTGAAAATAAAAAATTAAAATCATACAGACGGTGAGTGGAGTGATGAAAACATCAAGTCTGATGAACAACTGTCCATTCTGGACGTGTTTGGACATTTAAGTTCCAGAAAAGCTCAGAAAATTCCTTTGTGGAAGGAACACAAATAAATTCACAGCGTAGGAAAAAATTTATATTTTTAATGAGAAGAAATAAAATGTTAAACAGGTCAGAAGACATCAGAGACCCTGAGAGGACGTGAATAAAAAAACATGTCCAAACGTTCTGGTGTCCAGCAGGTAACCCTCTCTGTGGGACAAATGTCCGGTAGTCAAACCAAAGAGACCAGAAGACAATACGTCCAACGTCCTGAAAACACAAAGTGTCCCTGGTTGTCCAAAAACGTCAGGCAGACAAACTAAAAACACGACTCGGAGAAAAAAACAGATGCTGAAGAAGCTGAAGCGTTAAAGCTATAAAGGCAAAACATGAGCTAAAATTATCAAAACGGTTGTAAAAATCAGCAAAGCTGTAGCTAAAAGTAGCTAAACTCATTCTAAAGTTAAAATTACTAAAACTGTAGCTAAAAGCTTAAAGTAGCAGAACAGTAGCTAAAGCTTAAAGTAGCAGAACAGTAGCTAAAGGTTAAAGTAGGCCAGTGGTAGCTAAAGCTAAAAGTAGCAGAAGAATATCTAAAATTCAATTCAACCTTTATTTCTACAGGTTATTCTCATTGAGCCTCGGGGACTCATTTACAAGAGAGAC
>NC_056508.1:47185836-47186245 GCF_014905685.2 Nematolebias whitei | reverse complement strand
CTGTAGCTAAAAGTAGCTAAACTCATTCTAAAGTTAAAATTACTAAAACTGTAGCTAAAAGCTTAAAGTAGCAGAACAGTAGCTAAAGCTTAAAGTAGCAGAACAGTAGCTAAAGGTTAAAGTAGCAGAACAGTAGCTAAAGGTTAAAGTAGGCCAGTGGTAGCTAAAGCTTAAAGTAGCAGAACAGTATCTAAAATCTTTGAGTAGTGGTACAGTAGCTAAAGTTAAAAGTAGCACAAATATAGCTAAAGCTTAAAGTAGCAGAACAGTAGCTAAAGGTTAAAGTAGGCCAGTGGTAGCTAAAGCTTAAAGTAGCAGAAGAATATCTAAAATTAAATTCAACCTTTATTTCTACAGGTTAGTCTCATTGAGCCTCGGGGACTCATTTACAAGAGAGACCTGGTTTAAG
>NC_056508.1:47185477-47185736 GCF_014905685.2 Nematolebias whitei | reverse complement strand
TACATCCATCAGTCCATCTATCAGCCATCATCCATTCATCATCCATCCATCTATCCATTCATCATCCATCCATCCATCCATCCATCATACATCCATCAGTACATCTATCATCCATCATCCATTCATCATCCATCCATCATACATCCATCAGTACATCTATCCATCCATTCATCATACATCCATCAGTCCATCCATCATCCATCTATCCATCTATCCATCCATCCATCAGTCCATCTATCATCCATCCATCATCTATTAT
>NC_056508.1:47182790-47185377 GCF_014905685.2 Nematolebias whitei | reverse complement strand
TCCATCCATCATCCATCCATCTATCCATTCATCATCCATCCATCCATTCATCCATCCATCAGTCCATCATCCATCCATCCATTCATCATCTTTACCCACTTCTTCCTTTTTGGGTTGCGGGGGTCACTGGTGTCCATATCCAGCCCTCACTGTGCAAGGCAGGGGACACCTGGACAGACCTCCAGTCCAATTTATGTTTATATGAAATGTCATTTTGTGTTTGACTTTTTGAAACTTAATAAACAATAAATGATGCTAAAAGAAAATAGAAGATCCATCTTCCATCCAGCCATCAATCCATACATCCATCATCCATCAATCATCCATCCATCATCCATCCATTATCTGGCTCTGGACTCAGGTCTCGGGGCAGCATCTTGATCAGGGAGGTCCAGCCGCCTCTTCCAGCTCCTCTAGAAGGACTCCAAGGTGTTCCAGACCAGCTGGGAGACACAGTCTCTACAGGGTGTCCTGGGTCGTCCTCAGGGTCTCCTCCCAGTTGGACTTGTCCATCCTTACCAGATGAACCTCCTCACCTGTCTCCTCTGGATGTGGAGGTGCAGTGGTTCTTCTCCGAGTCTCTCCTGGAGAACTGAACTTCTCACCTGATCTCTGCAGAGAGAACTCATCTAGACCCCCTGGATCCAAGATCTGGTTCTGGTCTTAACCCATGTGGCCCAGAAGGACTCTGAATATTATTAAAAACTAAAGAACTAATAAACCTTTATTCATCCAACGTTAATAAAGTTTGTTACCACATAAATATATATTGTATTTAGCCAACTTTTATTATTATTATTATTATGTTGTTGTTGTTGTTGTTGTTGTTGTTGTTGTTGTTGTTGTTGTTGTTGTTGTTGTTGTTGTTGTTGTTGTTGTTGTTGTTGTTATCTGGTGTGGATTTTGAACCCAGACAGGACTTGAGGAGCTGGAAGGATAAAATAAAAAATAATATTTATTTAACAAAAAGGCAGAAAAACTGACATGTTGAGACACGCAGGAGACAGAGCATGATGTCTTCACAGGACAGTCCATGGACAGGAGACAACGAGACACAGAACTTACAGGGACACTGACGAGGGGACAATCACAAACACCTGGACAGGGACAACGAGGGACAGCTGAGCTGACAGAGGCTGATTACATGAAGGAAGAACACAGAGGAAACAGAACCTCTCAACTATTATTTTATTATTATATTTTATTTTTATTTTATTATTATTTTATTTTATTATTATATTTTATTTTTATTTTATTCACTCCAGTTTCCTCCCACAGACCAAAAACCTGCATGTTAGACTGTTTGTCTCGTTTGTCTCTATGTCCCTGTGATGGACTGGAGACCTGTCCAGGTGGATCAGATCTGGATCAGATCAGGATCAGATCTGGATCAGATCAGGTTCAGATCTGGATCAGATCAGGTTCAGATCTGGTTCAGATCTGGATCAGATCTGGATCAGATCAAGTTCAGATCAGGATCAGATCTGGTTCAGATCTGGATCAGATCAGGTTCAGATCTGGTTCAGATCAGGATCAGATCTGGTTCAGACCTGGATCAGATCTGGATCAGATCAGGTTCAGATCTGGATCAGATCAGTTCTTTAGCTCAGACCTGGAGGTCTCCTGCCTCTGGGTCATTCAGCGGATCTTCCGGGAAACCTGCAGAACCGGTTCCTTTGTCTCGGAGCGGCTCTTTGATCCAGCAGGAGGACCAGATCCTCCATGGTCCCACCTCAGACCTGCTCAGGTCTTGTTACCGCCGCGGCTCCGGACTCTCGGACCAGGAAGCAGCACTTTGCTCCTCAGGTGAGGGGGCGGAGCCACGGAGCCTCCTTACCTGCACACTGTTCGGTCGCTGCAGAGTTTGGATCGAACCGACACCGAGCGCTCCGGGATCGTCCAGGTACAGACACAACCCGGGTCCTGGTCTTCAGGTGTGTGGGGTTCTCAGCCCTCTGGATGAGGTCCAGAAGAAACCTGGACCCACGATGTTTCCAGAACCTGAAAGAGGTTCTGATGAGGAAACCAGAACCATGAAGTGACTCCGGAGCTCCACCATCCGGTCAGGTAACAAGTTCATGTTTTACTTCAAACCTGAGAGGAGCCGCCGCGGGATGCTTGTCGCCCGCCCTCATATGGCCGCCTCAGAGCGCGTGCTGGGGAGGACTCTCAGCTACTCCAAGTCTGTTACTGTTGTGTTCATTAGCTGTGGCAGCCATCTTGTTTTAGACATAAATCTGGTGATTAGTGGACTCGTTCAGGGGTTTGAGTTATTTCGCTAACAGAACAGAAAACATGATCCTCCATAAAACCATCAGGAGGTCCTGAAAGACTCCAAGACCCCCAGAACATCTGGGAGGAAGGAGAGGAGCCAAGACGGGAAGAAGTCTGGACTGTCTGAAACATCTGCTTCAGAGCTGGGTCACAGCTGAGTCACAGCCGGGTCACAGCTGAGTCACAGCCGGGTCACAGCCGGGTCACAGCTGGGTCACAGCCGGGTCACAGCCGGGTCACAGCCGGGTCACAGCTGGGTCACAGCTGGGTCACAGCCGGGTCACAGCTGGGTCACAGCTGAGTCACAGCTGAG
>NC_056508.1:47180346-47182690 GCF_014905685.2 Nematolebias whitei | reverse complement strand
GACAGTTGAACCCGGAGGCTCCACCCCTGTTTAATGATGGACGGTTTCTTTTCACAAAGATGGCCTCCTTTACTCCTCTCTCAAACCATCGTTCACATCCTGGACAGAAAGGAACGATGGTTTGAGAGAGGAGTAAAGGAGGCCATCTTTGTGAAAAGAGCAGTAAAAGGTTTTAAACAGAGCTAAAGATTTAAAAGATGTAAAATGAGCTCAATTCATTTTCTATGAGAAACAAAATGGCAGAAAAGGCTAAATATTTCAAAAAGCTAAAGTTGCACCAAGAACAAAAGTCACAGCAGGATTGTCCTGAAAGAGCCGAACGTTTTGATTCATGATTTGTTGAAACGGGTGAAAACTGCAGGACGAGGTAGATGCAGAGAAACGTACAGATGAAAACTGGATGCTTCATGAACATTCACACTTTGAGCTCCTGACTCATGTTTTCACTTTTCCTGACGGGAACAACTTTGGAAACGCGTCTTGGGTCAGTGTTTCGCCGCTCGTTGTTTCCTCAGTTGTGTTTGTGCTCGTCAGAAACGAATCCGCCGCTCGGAACACGCCAGAAAAGAGACGGAGTTTCTGCGTTTGAAGCGCACTCGGCTGGGGCTGGAGGACTTCGAGTCCCTGAAGGTGATCGGCCGCGGAGCGTTCGGAGAGGTAAAAATACTCCGGTTGATCGTGAACGATTCTTTACGTGTAGGTTTCTGTTCCTTTAATGACCTGCAAGAACACGAAGAGCTGACGGGTGCTCGTCAGACGTCTCGGTTTTCATGTGGTGTGTTGGGCCTGCCTGCAGGTCCGTTTGGTTCAGAAGAAGGACACGGGTCACGTCTACGCCATGAAAATACTCCGGAAAACCGACATGCTGGAGAAGGAGCAGGTCAGACGGATTAACGCTCGCTCGATGGTTCGCTTGATGTGTTGCGGGGTTTGAACCCGTCTCCGTCTGCAGGTGGGACACATCCGCGCCGAGCGGGACATCCTGGTCGAGGCGGACAGTCTGTGGGTCGTCAAAATGTTCTACAGCTTCCAGGACAAGATGAACCTCTACCTCATCATGGAGTTCCTTCCAGGAGGTGAGGAACCGCCGTTGGTGTGACCCATCTCATGTAATCTGGGATTAAAGCAGATTAGGTCAGATCAAGTTTTGATCTTTAGATCAACCTGAGATCATGATTTGTTTTAATCGGGCAGGGTTCCAAAAAACTCTGAAAATCAGGGAGAAGACTCCGAATGAACCTTTCTCAGGTTTTAACGTGTTTGTGTATTTGTACTAGTACTTTAGTACCACTGAGCCCATGTTCTGCTTCTACAGAGTACATGTACACGTATACTCACTGAGTGTACTTTCTGATGTTTTTACAATATAATTAACTATTAGGAATGATTGTTGTACGCACGTACTGTCATCTCTGAATGTGACTGCTCCACCTAACACGTTAAGTTCTGAACATTTCCTGTGACTGAAACATCTCCAGGACTTACTCAGGAAATATCAGAGAGCATTCTGGGAGTTTTGTTTTCATGAAATGCTGGGGGCCTGTAGGATAACCCCAGAAAAATGTCTCTGAATCAGTTTTTTTGTGTCCTGTCCTGCCTGTTTGTCTCTGCAGGAGACATGATGACGCTGCTGATGAAGAAGGACACGCTGACTGAAGAGGCCACTCAGTTCTACATCGCAGAGACGGTTCTGGCCATCGACTCCATCCACCAGCTGGGCTTCATCCACAGAGACATCAAACCTGACAACCTGCTGCTGGACGCCAGGGTGAGACATCTGCTTTCACCAACTCTTCAGGTTTTATTTCACCAGAATACACCTTCACAAAGATTCTCAACGAGTCTGACGGACCTCCTTATTGGTCCTCAACTGGGCAACCTGACCCAGTTCTTCTTCTACCGTCTGGGTAGGAGGAACTGTTTGGTGGATGATCTCTTTGTAACGTTGTTGAGGATCATTCACTGCAGCCCAGTGGTGTAGTCTACGTGATATTCTGGTATACGGAGTACACCCACTGGAAAAGCTGAAGAATTTCAGTCTCCCCACTTAAAAGTGCTCAATGATACATGACATCATTAGGCACGTGTCATTGATGCGTTAAACAACCGTTTAAACAACGTTTTGATACTGTTTTATAAATTCTATAGCATGTTTTTAATACAGATCCACTGTTGTACAAAGTTTGTTGTTCATTTATTAAAATATGAGCATCAGAGAAATTTGGAAATGTTCAATACGCTTAAAAATCAAAATAAATTGACGATTACTTTGTACTAACCAGTGTACTTTGGTTTCTAAGTACAGTATACCTGCTACAAAACTGTAGACTACACCACTGCTGCA
>NC_056508.1:47179731-47180246 GCF_014905685.2 Nematolebias whitei | reverse complement strand
AAAAAAAGCTGAAATTAGAAGAAAAATGGCTGAAAAGTAGCTGAAAAGCAGAAAGAAGCTTAAACTACCAGAAGGATACGGAAAGAGCTGAAATGAGCTAAAAAAAATGTGGAATTGGCTGAAAAAGCTAAAATTTGCATAAAACTGCTAAATAGTAGCTGAAGTAGCTGAAACTACCAGCAGCTTTAGGCTGAAATGAGCATAATAAGCTGAAATTAGCCGAAAGAGTTAATTAGGCTGAAAGTAGCAGAAATGACCATGAAAACTTTGATTTATCTGAAAAGAGCTTAAAAAATGCAAAAAAAAAAAAAAAAAAGCTGAGAAAGTAGAATGTATGCATTCATCTAAAGTACTTTAGGAAAAGCACTTTACTTTCATCAGAAAAGAGGAAAGAGGAACCCGACAGTTGTAGTCCATCTCCTGGATGAGTCTGAATGTGGTGGTTGTTGAAGCTGTGACTCCGCCTCGTTCCACTCTTTCTGGATCTCTGACAGATTCTGGATCTTCTCTGTTTG
>NC_056508.1:47176151-47179631 GCF_014905685.2 Nematolebias whitei | reverse complement strand
AGAAATGACCATGAAAACTTTGATTTATCTGAAAAGAGCTTAAAAAATGCAAAAAAAAAAAAAAAAAAGCTGAGAAAGTAGAATGTATGCATTCATCTAAAGTACTTTAGGAAAAGCACTTTACTTTCATCAGAAAAGAGGAAAGAGGAACCCGACAGTTGTAGTCCATCTCCCGGATGAGTCTGAATGTGGTGGTTTTTGAAGCTGTGACTCCGCCTCGTTCCACTCTTTCTGGATCTCTGACAGATTCTGGATCTTCTCTGTTTGATGATCCTCTGAAGCCCACGGTCATCTCTGTTGCTGGTGCATCTTCTCCTGCCACATGTTGTCCTTCCACTAGACTTTCCATTGAGATGCTTGGACACAGCGCTCTATGAACAGCCAGCCTCCTTAGCTATGAACTTTTGTGTCTTACCCATCCTATGGAGGGTTCACTGATGGTCTTCTGACCAGATGTTCTGTCTGCAGTCTTCTCCATATTGAACCAAACTGAGACAGTTGACTGACACCTGGGGAAACCTGTGCAGGTGATTTGAGTTTAGTAGATGATTCGTGTCACACTCAGTTTTAAACATTCATGTCCTGCAACATTTGGACTGATGTCTTCACAGTATTCTAATATTTTTTTATCATTTTTTTCGTGGGTTTCATGAGCTGGAAGCTCAAGTTATTTAAAAATAAACCAATAAATAGTTGAAATAGTTTAAATTGTGGGCCCTGAGTCTATCATCTATTGAAGATGAACTGTTTGAATGAGTTATGGAAGTTAAACAACTTTTCCATGATGTTCTAACGTTTTGGAAAGGGTCTGTATGTATAACAGACCGAGACGTTCCGTCTTTCTGTTCGTTCTTCAGGATCCTGCGAGTGACGGCAGACAGAAGATGAAACGTGTCGCAGAGGAAGAGGAGGAGGACGTTCTGAAAGGAAGAGCCGTGTCTCCGCCGTGGGACACGCATCTCCTCCCTCCGTCCTCTGACGGGGAGCGCGGGCCGGACGGTCCGGGTGTTGCAGTTCCTGAACCAGAACCGGTCCCAGAAGTGGCTCTGCAGCTCAGAAGCGTGACCGACGACGGGGATTACGAGGCTCTCCACGATGGTGCAGCGGGCAGCGCCTGGAGCGTGGCTTGTGATTCGGAGCAGAGCAGTCCGGACCGGAGCCTGGAGCAGACCTGGGCGGTGAGGGAGACTCTGGGTGCAGCTTCATCTCTGAGCAGAGAGTTTGACTTTAAGGAGCTGGAGAACGAGGAGAAGCTCGCTCAGCTGAAGGCCAAGTTCATGCAGGATCGTGCTGCTCTCAACAACCTGCTGTGTTGATCCCTGCAGCTCAGCCGTGACGCCAAACTCGGCTCACTGCGTCCCACTAAACTTTGTACAGACCAAAACCAGTCGGTAAGTTCCTTTACTGACTGTTTGCTGCTCAGTGAGTCGGGTCTTTATGGACGAAAAATGCAGATAAATTTGTTGGAGACCTTCCATGATGATGAATAACTTCCAGCTAACGTGAGTTTTGTCTCAGAAACTTCGGTTCTTGTCAACGCACAGTTTGGTGACTTGCTGCCGGACTGGTCGCCAGCGGTGGACTCTCCGTGTGACGATGACCTCGGAGTCGAGTTTGAAGTTTGAGTTGGTTTCTTCCGCTTTTTTTCTACCGACCACATCGTCCGTCTGATTCACGCTGGGCCGCATTTCCTCTTGCGTCCACGTCCTCGGACATTAGCTTCAGTCCTGTGAACCTGACGCGTAGCTGTGTTCAGGGGAACATGAAGCTACTTCTAGATGGTTTTTCAATTTCTAGTTTTTTTCTGAGAGCGAGCCGAGTAATTTAAAAACAAGGATCAGCCGAGTCCGGCATTTGCACAATTTAGCCTCTGCTACTTGGAAAAGGCTCAAGTGCTGTGTTCTGGCAGATGTGGTGTTGGATGAGATCTGTGCAGCCGCTCCGGTATCAGTAAGTGAACATGCCTGTGTCCGTCCTTCGATACGATGCTTGTGATCGGTCCACTTTGCTCTCTCCGCTCCGCGTTCATCAGAGCGGCCACCAGAACCAGAACGACCCGGAAGTCGTTTGTTTCCTTTAACTGGCCGAAGGAGCTCGAAGGCTCCTGCGATGCTCGCCGCGCTCAAACACGACTTTAACACAAATCTGTTCCCAATTTGAGTTTTTCTTTGTGCAATTAACAATAAATTTGACTTCCTTTTGTTTACTCGGACACTAAAGGTTTGCACGAGACAATTCCTTTACCCGAATCAATTTTCAGGAGGCACCGCAGCGTTGCTTCACTAAGCTGTAACGGACCGACACCTCAGAGACTGTAGCGTTCTAAAAACGTATTTTTTATTTACTGTTTGTTTCACTAAAAGGCCTGAAAAATTAAATATTCAGACCAGAAATTTAAAAAAAGTTCTGCTACATCTTATTTAAGCTAATAAATAGGAACAAATGTTCGGCTGCTAATGTTTCAGAGGATCTAAATCGCAGCAGCGCGAGCACGGTAATATAATTTACTACCCAAAAAGTCACGTTGTAATAAACAAAGTGGAATAAATTGTTTTTTATTTGCTGAATAAACACGTTGAAGTAATAACTGAGCATAATGACTCGTTATTATTTATGTTTGTTTGTTTGTTGTTTGACCGCTCCACCTGCAGGGGGCAGTAGTCACATTCCTGTCGTTTACACTGCACGTGCACACAAGAGCTTGTTAGCTACAGCGGCCATCTTGAATTGGGCTGACTCCAAAAGTCGCTGATGAAAAGTTTGTGAGAAAGTATCTTTCCTTAAGATTTGTTCCTGTGGCTCAATCCTGACCCGAACAAAACCGGTACCTGACCCTGAACTCATCTCACCTCAGCATTAAACAGAACACGTTCTGCCCTATCAGAACCGGGCTTTGGTCCACATGAGGACTAGCTGTTTAATTGATAGGAACAAATGTTCAGCTGCTAATGTTTCAGAGGATCTAAATCGCAGCAGCGCGAGTAATAACATTTACTGCACAACAACAAGTCACGTTGGAATAAAAGAAGTGGAATAAAGAGGACGGGGACTGTCCCAGAGAATGTCCTGAAGAGGGGACAAGACACACCTTTTTGATTCAGGTTACCTTGTGAGGACCAATTTTACTAAAATAATGCATTGTGGGAACCAAAGCCTGGACCCCATGAGGAGCAGTCTCGTTGGTGGGGGGTGTCAGGGGTTAGGACTATGATGTGAATTGCAGATGGTTTAGGTTTAGGAGTGTACTAGTAATGGTTAGGAGTGTACTAGTAATGGTCAGGGTCAGGATGTAGAAATGAATGAAAAAATGAATGGAAGTCAATGCAAAGTCTCCACAAAGATAGAAAGACAAATGTGTGTATGTGTGTTCTTGTAAATGTACTTTGTGGGGACTTTGCATTGACTTCCATTCATTTTCTACATCCTGACCCTGACCATTACTAGTACACTCCTAACCATTACTAGTACACTCCTAACCAT
>NC_056508.1:47173767-47176051 GCF_014905685.2 Nematolebias whitei | reverse complement strand
AAATCCCATTGAGCCTCGAGGACTCATTTACAAGAGAGACCTGATTTAACAAAGAAATAATAATAATAATAAATAATAATAAACTAATAATGATAATAACTGAAGAATTAATAAAAAGCATTTAAAACATAAGGTCACAGATTAAAAAACACTAGATCAATTTACACTGAGTGAAATGCCTGAGAGAACAGATTTGTTTTTAGCAGAGATTTGAAGTGAGGAGGGGAGGTGGCCTGCCTGATGTTGGGGGGCAGGTTGAAGGGAGGTGGCCTGCCTGATGTTGGGGGGGCAGGTTGTTCCAGAGTTTGGGGCCCATGACTGAAAAAGCCCGATCTCCTCTGAGCTTCTTGTTTTTGGAACAGCCAAAAGCAGCTGATCAGATGATCTCAGGGCCCGAGAGGGAACGTAAGGTTCCAGAAGCTCAGAGAGGTAAAGGGGTGCGAGGCCATTTAGGCATTTGAAGGTCAACAGAAGAATTTTAAAGACTATCCTTGTACGAACAGGGAGCCAGTGAAGGGAGGACAGAACTGGAATAATATGTTCAGACCTACGAGTTCTGGTTAAAAGCTGAGCAGCAGCTTTCTGAACAAGCTGAAGACGTGAGATGGAGGCCTGGCTGACCCCAGCATAGAGTGCGTTGCAATAGTCCAATCAAGTCGTGACAAAGGCGTGGACTAGTTTCTCAAGGTCGGGTCTGGACAACACTGGCTTGAGCTTAGCTACCTGTCTGAGTAGGAAGAAGCTTTTCTGCAGAACAGAGTTGATTTGTTTGTCAAACTTGAAGTCAGAGTCTAAAACCATCCCGAGATTTTTACCAGACTGCTTCAGATATGGCTGAAGAGAGTCCAGGTTGACAGGATCAGTGGTGGCAGTTGAGCTAGGGCTAAAAACAATGACTTCAGTCTTCTCATCGTTAAAACTGAAGAAATTTGAAGCCATCCAGGCCTTAATGTCGTCCAGACATTTTAACAGAGGGTGAATGGAGCAAACACTTGCTGGTTTCACAGGCAGGTAGATCTGACAGTCATCAGCATAGCAATGGAATGAAAGACCGTGTTTCCTCAGGATGGACCCCAGTGGGAGCAAATAAAGTGAGAACAGAAGGGGTCCAAGAATCGAACCCTGTGGGACCCCACATGAAAGAGGTAATGAGGCAGATACATTATTACCAACCTTGACACAGAAGCTCCTGCCACTGAGGTATGAGCGGAACCATTCTAATGCAGCACCTGTGATCCCAACCCACTGTTCCAGCCGTGATATAAGGATACTGTGGTCAACAGTATCTAAAGCAGCAGTAAGGTCCAGGAGCACAAGTACCACAAACTGACCAGAATCATTTGATATCATAATGTCGTTACAAACCCTCACTAATTCTGTTTCAGTGCTGTGGAGTTGCTTAAAACCAGATTGAAAAATCTTGAAGATTCTGTTCTCATTCAAAAACTTGTTTAATTGAATGAAAACTTATTTTCTCCAGGATTTTGGACAGGAAGGGAAGTTTTGAGATTGGTCTGAAACTTGAGCAGGTCGAAGGATCAAGTCCAGGTTTCTTAATTAATGGATGAACTACTGCATGTTTGAAAACATAGAGAACCACACTTGTCACAATACTACTATTTATAATAGTAAGAACAGAGGGTCCAATCGTGGGTAGAACTTGTTTGAAAAACGATGCAGGAATGGGGTCAGCGGGGGAACCAGAGGGTTTCATCTGACCAACGACTTTGTTTAGAAATGGGAGTGAAATGGGTTCAAACTGTTTAAAGACAGCTGAGCAAGGGACAAAGACAGAGGGGTCAGTTGTGGACTGGAGGATGGATGACCTAATCAACTCTACCTTATCAGCAAAGTATCTGGTAAAGTTGTTGCAGATGTCAACAGAGGCCTCCATGCTGGCAGACCGAGGCGCGTTTAAAATGGAATTTACAGTATTAAAAAGAACACGGGGATTATGAGTGTTCGAAGCGATGATTTGGGAGAAGTATTTGTTCTTTTCAGATTTAACGATGCTCTGATAATCTTTCAAACATGTTTTTAACATAATAAAAGAAACCTGTAGTTTGTCCTTCTTCCACTTGTGTTCAGCTCTCCTGCATAGACGTTTGGCCGCTCGAGTGGTCGCGCTCACCCAGGGGTGTGGTGCCCGCTTTGGTCGCCTGGTTTTTAGCGGGGCCACGAGGTCTAAGATCTTAGAGCAGGTCGCATCATGTCTACTGAGCAGCTCCTGCGTACTGATACAGGCAGAGGTTTCAGGGACTGAAGCAGCATCAGTAATGATGCA
>NC_056508.1:47147914-47173667 GCF_014905685.2 Nematolebias whitei | reverse complement strand
ATTGAAAGCGCCCGGGAGGCATTTTGGGGATGAGGTGTGCTGCCCAAAGACACCACGTGATGTGCAGTGACTGGGGATCGAACCTGGGACTTTTGGGTCCCAAGCCGGCTGCCCTGCCTCTACACCATCTCGGCCCCCATATGGGTTTGTGATCTGAAACAATAGCATCCCCAACTTCCATATTAACCACAGATAAACCGTGAGTCAGAACTAAATGAAGTGTATGGCCCTGTTGATGAGTTGGACCAACAACATTCTGCACAAGGTTGAAAGATTGGATCAGATTTAAAAACTCCTGCACCAGAGGCTTGTCAGGACAACAAACATGTACATTAAAGTCCCCCAGAATCAAGACCCTGTCGTGGTTGAGCAGTATTCCAGTCAGAAAGTCAGAAAATTCACTTGTGAAGTTTTTGTTGTACGAGGGTGGTCTGTAGATCAGGCTGCACAGTGTTGGGTTGGAGCGGCCCAGCTCAAAGTACAGGGCACTGAACAGAAACATTCATATATAAAAAATTAACAATATTTATTTCTGAAATAGTTAGAAAAATAACATTTTATTGAATAGCAGCAAAGTTTTGGTCATTCAGAAACCAAACAATGAGTAAGTCCAATGAGTTGATATTGAGTGGAGTAAGTTTTCGTCCGTGTGTCTGTTAGCAAAATATCTCATGAAAAGGATGAGCTTTAATGAAACCTTCAAAAAAAAAAACCCACACAATTCAAGATGGCCGCCACAGCCAGGTGACCTTAGAAAACAAAAACTACAATAACTCAGTCAGTTTGACTGATGTTGAGCTAAACGTTGAAGTGGTAGCTGAGACTGATCCCCAACACACTTTCTGAGTGCCATCAGTTCACACAAGATCTCTGTTAGCAAAATATCTCATGAACCTCAAGGTTCGTGCTCAGTAATCCAGGTCAAAAATCCAACAGTTTCTTTTGTTTGTTGGGAGACGTTTCGCTCTTCATCCAACGGGCTTCATCAGTCTGAGGAGTCACAAACAAACTGTTTCTCCACCAAGCGCACGCTCCTGTAGGGGACTGGTGAGGATGGTTTCTGGGGGCCGTCCTCTCCCCCATTGACTCCCCCCAGGCAGCCAGAGTGGTGACTGAACAGGTTGGATCTCATGAACCATCACACAGATCGTAAAATCGTCATAATCACAAAACATAAAAGCGTTAAAAGTTATTTTAAATTATTTTAGAACTTCTTTGTTCACTTGTTTCAGTGTAAATGATCAAGAAGTTCATTTCTGTTCCGTGCTGCAGAGCTGAAGCTGTGACACGTGCTGCACTTCTCTACAATTTAAATACTGTAACATTTTAAGGTCGTTTTCACACCTGATAGTCCGGTAGACTCGATTCGGTTCTGGACCGATATTCATGAGCTTTTGTTACATTTGAGCTGGTGCGTTTGCATTCACACTGCACTGTGCAGTCGAGTCAACCTGTTGAACCAACCTGTTCCCCCGCTCGCCTGTGGGGGCGCTGCACCAAGAACTACTGAAAGAAACGACACAAAACCTCTGAAGACACGTCTTCTTCTTCTTCTGGAAATAAAAATAAAAACGAAGTGGCATCAAGTTTTAGCAGTTTTAGGAGTTATATTTAGTCATTTTTCAAAAATGGACTCAGCATGAGCAGAAGATGAGACAGAAGACCATGGAGAATGTTGTTTTTCACACAAGTCAGCTGACGGCTCCATATAAGGTCAGAGAAATGCGTGTTTGTTTACCCTGCAGAGCGGGGCTCGGTCTGTTTACATTCACACTGTACTGGAACCGCGCTGGAGTTCGCTTCTACCGGACCCAGACCTAGGTTTTAGCCCGGGCCAGAGTTCGCCTTTTTGTTCCGTGACAGAGTTCGATGGTGCGTTCACACCTCCCTAAAGGAACCGGACTTTCTAGGAAAACGAGCTGGAGTTGGATTAAAGTGGACTAAACAGGGCTGGTGTGAATGCACCCTAAATGAACACTCCATGCTGCATGGATAGTTTATTTAAAATGTTACAGTAATTAAATTTAAATTGTTTATTTAAGGAGGGAGATTGGGAGTAAGAGGTGGTGAGTGTGATTACAGCCTGGCACATGTCATGACAAAGTTTACTGAACTTGAACTTGGACTACTGTCTCCCTACTTCACGTTTTTTCACATATCGCAGGTGGGCGTGGCCTCTACCACCAGCGATAAACGAGGGACCACTGCACAGGAAATCTAACTGAATGCCTTTTATTGACAACAATAAAACATCCATTGGTTAAAAAGTAATTAATATTTTGAGTAGTTTTTGAGAAGAGTCCATCCATCCATTATCTTTACCCGCTTATTCCATTTTGGGTCACGGGGGTCGCTGGTGCCCATGTCCAGCAGTCACTGTGCGAGGGGCGGGGTACACCCTGGACATGTCTCCAGTCCATCACAGGGACACATAGAGACAAACGAGACAAACAACCATTCACTCTCTCTCTCTCTCTCACCTAGGGACAATTCAGAGTTTCCAATCAGTCTAACATGCATGTTTTTGGTCTGTGGGAGGAAACTGGAGCACCCGGAGAAAACCCACGCATGCACGGAGAGAACATGCAAACTCCACCCAGAAAGGCCCCTGGACCGGGGTTTGAACCAGGGACCTGCTCACTGAGAGGCAGCAGCTCTACCAGTTGCACCACCGTGCTGCCCTTTTGAGAAGAGTATCTTGTACTTTTACTGAAGTATTTTTATAACACCAGTACTTTTACTTGTAATTGAGTACAATTTAAGCAGTGTAACAGTACTTGTATTTGAGTACAAATTTTCAGTACTTCTTTCCACCTCTGCCATTTACCCGGGCTTGGGACGGCACCAGAGATACTCTGGCTTGTGCTCCCTAGGGGCTGACAGTTTAAACCCAAACCACCTCCAAGTAGCAGGTTTTTCTGTTTGCTCAGCAGTTTGATTCCCCAATCTGTTACCGAACCTGATCCGTAGAGAAGCTCATTTGCGTATGCGCTAAAAGCAATACTTCCGGGTCGCACGGATCGCCTTTGAATTTGCTGGATTAAGGAGGATGTACTGGTATAATTCCGTTTACGAGTAAGAACTGTCTTAATTTACTTAGAAAAGTATGTGATCTATCTCCGCTGATTTTCATGTTGCTTATTTACGTCACTCATATTTATTTCCGTTAAAATCACTGACATATTTACGTCATGGTTAAAATGATATGCAGCTTCACCGCTGAGCGGCGCTGTTTCACCATGGAATTTTATTTATTTTTAAATTAAACATATACAAACAACATCAAAAAAGGTACCATAATATATACATTGTGTTCACACTACGTCTTTACGAATTTACATCTAGCAAACAAATCTAACCCAATAAGAAGAATACAAAATAAAATAAATAAAACCGTACAAACAAAAATCCAAAATTAATAATAAAACAATCTAAAGGGGCATATTGTATTTACAACATAAAAGTCCAGGGCATACGTTACACATTAAATGTTTTTTAAAAAAAAGACGTCAACTAGAAGCATTTTTTGACTTCACCAAAAACAAAGACTTATAAAACAAATGTAACTCGTTCTTCCACTGTATAAAGTTAGAGATGTTTTAATGAAGCCACATTTGTGTATGTGATGTTTGGCTAACAGCAGAGCATTATTTATACCGTAGTCAATGTTAGGATCATGCATGAGGGAAGAGGCACCTTTAGCTTTTTAGCTAGAGCACCTGTATTGCGCGCTGCTAGCTTAGCACGACACGTTTGAGTTGTGCACCGTTTATAGAGACAGTTTTTGAGTATGTGTGGGGGGGTGGGGGTTCAGCTTGAGAGAAGAGGCAACATGAGCACTGACTTTAGCTTTTTAGCTAGAGAGCTTGTATTTTGCACCGCTAGCTTAGTGCTATGTCAGTGCTGGGTGTGGGGGGGGTGAGTTTGGTTTGGTAGGCGGGGTGCTCAGTTCTATTGACGGGGTGGGGCACCCCGCCTGTATAATGGTAGTGGAAACGCTGCAGTGATATGAGTTTTAAGCACATTTTCGATATTTTGATATGATTACAGCGTTTCACTGATGTATTTCTTTTTCTGTTTGGGTTTTCCAAACAGAAAAAGCCACGACACACAACTAGATAAGTGCGTGGTGACGTAGATGTTACGCAGAGCTCGAGTCCAGAAGGTATTAGCGGTAGCAGGCTAGGCTAAGCTCCAACGCGCTGTATGTTTTTGCTTCCAAATGAGCTCTGACTGAACAAGCTTTCGCAAGTGAAGAGAAAGCAGATGACATCATTGATAAGAGAGGGAAGACTAATTCGGCGGTGTGGAAGTGGTTCGGCTTTCTAAGATCCGATAAACTGCAGGTTTCAGTGCTGCAAAATGTGACGGAGAGTCGTTCCAACTAGCGGTGGGAACACATCGAACTTGTTCCACTTGATAAAATCTGCTGAGGGTCACAAGATGAAGCACAATAACAGTTTGAGCCAACGTGTCCCAACTTTTAAAAGGTGAACATTGATTTATTTGTACAGTTTTTCTGAGGCATATTGTTTATATCAATATCGGAATTATATTGTTATCGATCGAAATTAAGAAATATATTGTGATAACATTTTTGGTCATGTCATCCAGCCCTAATTTATATATATATTAAGGCTTTCTAAACCCTTCCCACACTCTTGAAATGTTCTAAACTCTTAAACCTACTAATTTTAGCAACATGCGTATATGTACTCACCGTACTGCAAAATTTTACTCATCAGTTCTGCAGACCAGCAGCTTGGTTCTGGTCCGGCTCGGTTCCTGTTCTGCAGACCTACCCTGCAGCGACGCAGCCCACCACCCCGTCCAGGTTGATGTGCACGTGGATAATTGAGCTTCACGAAGCTTCAGGAGTCTTTACGACTTTCCTGCCAGTTCTGAACTTAATAGATAGATCATGAGGCTCAATGGGATTAACCTGTTTAAATAAAGGTTGAATGAATTCTGACTTTGCATTGCAAAACTTTCTCTCCATTTGACAGAAAGCAGCAGCTGGAAGCACTGTTGGCTCCTGGGTAATGTAGTTCTTTTGACTGGCATTACAATATAGGCTTATTTAAAGAAAACTACAAAATGGTTGCACCGGTCCAAAGTATTTTTTCGTTAACTTTTTATCCCTTACCGTCCCAATCACGTGAGTAATGTTAAAGTTGACAATCGCTGAAAAACCGCAAAAGAGCGAGTCCACGAAAGTCGAACTGCAAAGTAGCGAGGGACTACTGTAGTTCATAGCTCTGCAGCGTGCAGGTCGTACGGCGGTATTCATCCCACGAAGATCTAACCGCTGAAATTCTGATTGGTGAGCAACCTCACAAACAAGAACTTTACCTGTCAGGTGAAACATGTGGAATTAAATCTGCTTCTGATGTTCCCAGTTCTGTCCTCACATTTCAGTGTTTTGTTGGTTTCTGTTTCAGTCAGACCAGCATCTTCTACCAGGCGATGCCGGCCGTTTTGGCTGATGGTAAGAAGATCATGAAGCTGATTCCTGTCAGAAGGGTCAACGGACAGTTTTTTCAGATGGACACGTCCCAGAGAGACGTCGCTGCCTATAACCGCTTATTGTCGGTCAACGTGGCTGATAAGGCGGCTGTGAATCCATCGAACAATCAGCGGATTATCAGGAAGCAGGTTTCTGCTGCGAACGTCTCGTCCAATCGGGTCCATCCTGCTCAGAGAGACTCGGAGGGCCCACCTCAGCAGCGAAGCGTAAATTTACCGACCAGAGTTCCTCAGACCGCTTCTCCCTCGACGAGACTGTCAGGACAGTTTCCTGTGACGGTGAAATCTCCGGTCCTTCCCAGAGGACAGCTGCTGACGATCCCCCCCGATGCGCAGGTCCAGAGGGTCCCAGCATCTGAGCTCCCCCCAGTCATCAAAGACCAGATCTTTACGTCTTTAATCAGCAGCTCTGCCTCACCAACGGTGGTCTACGTGTCCCCCGTCACCACCATGGATCAAGGTGTGACCAGACAAATCCCCCCACTTAAACTCCCATCAAACACTAATGCAGGTGGACCGCCTCCAACAGGAGCTAAACCGCAACTGAAACTGGTCCCAAAGTTCTCAGAAAGGCCCAGCAGTCCCATCAGGTGGGTGATAGAAGAGACGGGGAGTCCAAAACGTCTCGGTCTTCCCTCGCTGACCTCAGAGGTTCCTCGGTCTGGAGCTCAGACTCTGAAACGAACAGAAGACGCTCTGGTCGTCTTCGACGGAAGGGTGTTTTTTGTGGCCAATAAGAACCGCTCGTCCTTAAAGTCCACCGCGGCTGTTCCTCAAACAAGGCAGAACCAGAACGGCCCGAGCCACATGAACGAAGTGATTGATCTGTGCGATGACGATGACACCCTGAAAGACTTTCCTCAACAAGCTCCTCCCCCTTATCCGGACGAAGACAACGTCATCTTTGTGTCCTACATTCCCCCCAAAACTGAGTCCGGCTCCTCGCCGACGGTTCCAGCTGAGGTTCTGGCTCCGAAGAGAGGACAGCAGAGGACATCTGTCCGCAAAGAGACAGATCTTTGTGGTTCAGCGGTGAAGGACGTGACCGACAGTCAGGAAGTCGCAGCAGAAACAGGAAGTCCTGCAGGTCACAGCAGCAGGAAGGAGTCTGCTCCAACAGATCAGGTGAGGACACTTCCAATACTCCAGTTTTACTTTTATAATTTTATTTATGCATTTTTGACCAGAAGGTTAACTGTTAATTATGGCTACTGCTTTAAGCAATTTACAACCACCATCTTATCTGCCATTACTCAGCCAGACTGTTCACAAACACACCAACCAATGCAGCAGTTCTGCTTACAGCCAGAGGTAAAAGAAAGTCCACCTTCTTTTAATTCTAAAGTTTTCTGACTCAGATAATCCTAATAAAACTGATCGCTTATTATTACCATGTTCTAAAATAATTCAAATCCAACCTCAAGTGAACAAAAAACACACAACCGATTCCACCAAGTCATTACTTTATCAACAACAATGAAGAAAATAAGAAAAGATATCAACAGCTGTTGCTGAGTCTGTGAGGGGTCAAAGGCCATTTTCAAACTGTCTGGAGTCCATCGTTCCACAGAAGGATTTACAAGTGGAAAACATTTAAGACAGCTGACAATCTTCCCGGCAGATTCACCCAGAAGGTCAGACCATGCAGTCTACAAGCCTCAGTTAGCAGGTCAAAGGTCATGGCAGAACAGTTACTAAAAAGTCCGTCTTACGTTTGAAGCAATCAGGGCGATGAGGTGAGTGAGTTGTAATTCACTGCAAGTCCCGACCATGAGGACGTGGAACAGAGACATGCTACTAGTCCTACAAGCTGTGGGTCTTTATTCCTTCATTTTTACTGGACCAACAAATTGTATGGACCAGGAACTCCTCTGTAGGCCAAAGGGTTCTCGAGTTAAATGTGAGTCCATCAGTCTAAAGCAGGGGTGCTCACACTTTTTCATCATGCAGCTCCTTTTAAAATGACCAAGTCAAAGTGATCTACCTGCTATAAGGCCCCGTTTACACGACAGCAACCTCTGGAAATGAGCAGGTTTACACGAAAACGCTGTAATTTCCATGTAAGTCGAGTTGCCAGATAAGAAATGATGAACTATAAATGGACTGTACTTATACAGCGCCTTTCTATCTGATCAAAACACTCAAAGCACTTTACAACAATCTGTGCCTCATTTCCCCATTCATACAGCTCTATACTAGATCTATACAAAGATAATTGAACAAATCATTCTAGAGACTAATCAGAGCTTTATTACATTCATACACTGATGGGACACACATCAGAGGCTATGAGGGGTTCAGTATCTTGCCCGAGGACACTTCAACATGTGACTGCTGGTGGATTTGAACCCCCAACTCTTGCATTGATGGACAACTGCTCTAACCACTCAGCCACAGCCGCCCATACGTGCTGAGTAAAGATATTCTAAGATGAGGTGTTATGTTTGTTGAACGTGCACAGAAAAGGAGGGGGTAAATAAGACATTTTACATTTATCTGGCAACCCTCGATGCACGTACAGCATCTGCATGACAGTTAGTCCAAACTGGTGAATACATAACCGTCTCTTTGGAGCCTGGATTGTATTAGTTTTGTTCCAACATGCTAAACATGTTGAGCAACACAAAAACACTCTGCTCTCTGACATTTATTATAACTGTTGTTATTTATTATAACTTATTTATTATAACTGTTGCTATATTTATTAGAACTGTTGTTATTTATTACAACTATTGTTATATTTATTACAACTGTTATTTGTTATAACTGTTGTTATATTTATTATAACTGTTGTTATTTATTACAACTATTGTTATATTTATTACAACTGTTATTTATTATAACTGTTGTTATTTATTATAACTGTTGTTATTTATTATAAATGTTATTTATTATAACTGTTGTTATTTATTATAACTGTTGTTATTTATTATAAATGTTATTTATTATAACTGTTGTTATTTATTACAACTATTGTTATATTTATTACAACTATTGTTATATTTATTACAACTGTTATTTATTATAACTGTTGTTATTTATTATAACTGTTGTTATTTATTACAACTATTGTTATATTTATTACAACTATTGTTATATTTATTACAACTGTTATTTATTATAACTGTTGTTATTTATTATAACTGTTGTTATTTATTACAACTATTGTTATATTTATTACAACTATTGTTATATTTATTACAACTTTTATTTATTATAACTGTTGTTATTTATTACAACTATTGTTATATTTATTACAACTGTAATTTATTATAACTGTTGTTATTTATTACAACTATTGTTATATTGATTACAACTGTTATTTGTTATAACTGTTGTTATATTTATTATAACTGTTGTTATTTATTACAACTATTGTTATATTTATTACAACTGTTATTTTATTATAACTGTTGTTATATTTATTATAACTGTTGTTATTTATTACAACTATTGTTATATTTATTACAACTGTTATTTATTATAACTGTTGGCATATTTATTATAACTGTTGTTATATTTATTATAACTGTTGTTATATTTATTACAACTATTGTTATATTTATTACAACTGTTATTTATTATAACTGTTGGTATATTTATTATAACAGTTGTTATTTATTACAACTATTGTTATATTTATTACAACAGTTATTTATTATAACTTGGTATATTTATTATAACTGTTGTTATATTTATTATAACTGTTGTTATATTTATTATAACTGTTGTTATATTTATTACAACTGTTATTTATTATAACTGTTGTTATATTTATTACAACTGTTATTTATTATAACTGTTGGTATATTTATTATAACTGTTGTTATTTATTACAACTATTGTTATATTTATTACAACTGTTATTTATTATAACTTGGTATATTTATTATAACTGTTGTTATATTTATTATAACTGTTGTTATATTTATTACAACTGTTGTTATATTTATTACAACTGTTATTTATTATAACTGTTGTTATATTTATTATAACCGTTGTTATTTATTACAACTGTTATTTATTATAACTGTTGTTAGAGCAGAAAATCTTTAAACTGTTGCCTCTTGGAGTGTGCATGTGCCACTTCACTTGCAGAGGATTTCACTCCTCCGTGGGGGGTTCCCCAAAAAATCTCCGTTCTGAGACCTGGATTCCGAAACCTTCAGTTTCGGAGAGGATGAGGTTGTCGTCTGTAAATGAACGAATGTTTCACGTGGTGTAAACGTGGCCTCAGACTGGCTGCCCTGTCTGTCAATCAAGAGACAAGTTTCATAGATGACGATCGGCTGACAGATGTTTTTTAATGCCATGACATCTACCCAGAATACCTCTGAGATCGACATATTGGGCACCCATGGTCTAAAAGCTGAAGCTTGGTCCAAACTGGGTTCAACAGGACCATGATCCCAAACACAGCCACTATTCTATAACAGAACGGGTCAAAGAGAACAGAACCAAGGTGCTGCAAAGGTCCAGAACCTCAACCTGATTGAAACGCTGTGGTGGACCTTCAGAGAGCTGAGCAGAAACCAGCGATGGAAAGAAGAGTGGACCAGAACTCCTCCAGGACCATGGGACTGATAAAGTCCTACAGAAAACCGCTGAAGGAGATTCTACAAGCTGGATCGGGTCCAGAACCAGGTTTTGTTTAGTAAATAATGACTTGGTGGACTCTGTCTGTTCATTTGAGGTTCGATTTGTCAGTCTTGAGTTCTCAGTCTTCCTAAATTTTTTTATTTTTTTTGTTGCAGAGCTCTGAACTTGCTGCACGCAGCAGGGCATCTTCAGCAGCACCAGAACCCTGTCAAATATCGGACCACCAGCTGAGGAAGATGTTTGGGATTACAGCTGATGTGAAAATTTACCTACAGAAGCTCGTAGAAGCAGCTGTGTCCAAAACACCTGAAGACGAAGAGCAAGAACCGTCTCCCCAGGACTCCAGCAGCCCAAAATTACTTCTTGAACATGAACTGTCTGATACTTTTCACACGAGGACCACGCCTCTGAACGGGTCAGAATTCAAACTGAACCCAAAACCTCCTTCTGCCCTGATGGAGAGCTTCTGCTCCGCTCAGACACGTCTCTCCGGCCCCGAGCCTGTGATTGGTTATGTGGAGCCAATCGATGAAGATATCTCTGAAACGGACGTCTGGTCCAAACCGAAGGAAACGCCCATCCATCTGCAGACGCAGACATGCGTGGACACAAACACGAGGAGGATGGGACGGACCAGGAAACGCACCTTGTGTCCCTGCTGCGTCCCTGCCGCTCTCCATCCGGCTGTTAAGTCCGGCTTACGTCTGGAGGAGCTGGAGGCGTGGATGTTGATCGCAGAGCAGACGGGAAAGAAAGCTGCCCGGACTAAAGCTGCCAGGAAAGATGGACCTCTGCAGAGATCAGCTGCAGGAACCATAAAATCCACAAAGCTCCAGCCAGCGATGGTTTGTCCTCAACATCTGTGGACTCGTTAAAAAGAAGATCAGGACGAGAACTCGTCACAAATAAGATCTGATAAGAGGTGGTGAATTAAATGGTAAATGGACTGTACTTATCCATCCATTCATCCATCTATCCATCTTCCTCTTGTTCTGAAGTCAGGTGGAGCAGCAGCTTGAGCAGGGAGGTGCAGACATCTCTCTCTATAGTCACCTCTTCCAGCTCTTCTGGGAGGACTCCAAGGTGTTCCCAGGCCAACCGAGAGACGTAGTCTCTCCAGCGTGTCCTGGGTCTTCCCCGGGGTCTCCTCCCAGTCGGACATGTCCGAAGCACCTTCCTAAGGAGGCGCCTAGGAAGTATCTTTACTAGATGCCTGAACCACCTCAACTGGCTCCTGTCAATGTGGAGGAGCAGTGGTTCTAGTCCGAGTCTCTCCTGATAACTGAACTTCTCACCCTGTCTCTAAGGGAGAGTCCAGCTACCCTGCAGAGGAAACTTATTTCAACCTCCTGTATCCACGATCTCATTCTTTCAGTCTCTACCAGAGTTCATGACCAGAGGTGAGGGGAGGAACGTAGACTGACTGGTAAACAGAGAGCGTCTTACAGTTCAGCTCCCTCTTCACCACAACGGACCGGTACAGAGTCTGCAATACTGCAGACGCTGCACCAATCAGTCTGTCAGTCTCGTGCTCCATTCTTCCCTCTCTCGTGAACAAAACCTTGAGATACTTGAACTCCTCCACTTGAGGCAGAACCTCACCCTCGACCTGAAGAGAACAATCCACCCTTTTCTGACTGAGGACCATGGCCTCAGATTCGGAGGTGCTGATTCTTGTCCCAGCTGCTTCACACTCGGCTGTGAACCACTCCAGTCAGAGTTAAAGATCACGGCACGATGACGCCAACAGGACCACATCATCTTCAAAAAGCAGAGATGAATCCTGAGGCCACCGAACCTGACTCCATCCACCCTCTGGCTGCACCAAGAAATTCTGTCCATAAGTTATGAACAGAATCCATGACAATGGGCAGCCCTGGTGGAGTCCAACTCCCACCCTGAAGGGGTCCGACTTATTACCAGTAATGTGAACCAACTCTCGCACCGCTTGTATAGGTACCCCCGACTGGGGGACTTTGGGGTTGGTCCCCGGGGTTCGGGGATATCTGATCCAACTCACTACCAGGTGGTGATCAGTTGACAGCTCAGATCCTCTCTTCACCCGAGTGTCCAAAACAAACGGCCGCAAATCAGATGACACAACTAAGAAGTCTTATCATTGATCTACAACCTAGGGCGTCCTGGTGCCAAGTGCACTTATGGACACCAGTGTTTCGGGGGTGCTTGGTTCTGTTGACGGGGCGGGGCGCCCCACATGTATAATGATGGTAGGGGAAACACTGGACACCCTTATGTTCAAACATGGTTTTCGTGACGGACAACCTATGACACCATGGGCAACTCCCGAGTGGAATAAGGTCCAGCCCCTCTCAAGGAGATCGGTTCCAGAGCCCATGCTGTGCGTCGAGGTGAGCCCAACTATATCTAATCGGTACCTCTCAACCTTGCGCACAAGCTCAGGCTCCTTCCCCGCCAGAGAGGTTACATTCCATGTCCCAAGAGCGGCTTTGGTAAGCCAAGGTCAGAGCGCCAAAGTCCCCGCCTTCGGCCACTGCCCATGGCATCATGCACGCGACTCATATGGCCCCTCCTGCAGGTGGTGGGCCCACAGGAAGACAAATCCATGTTGCTCATTCGGGCTGAGCCCGACCGGGCCCCATGGGTAGAGATCCAGACACCATGCGCTCGCTGACAAACCCGCCCCCAGGCCTGGCTCCAGGATGGGGACCACGTCTGGGTGAAGGACATTGGTCTCCTTGTTCTGTTTTGTCCATCAGAAGTCTTTGGAATCGCTCTGTGTCTGGCCTGTCACCTAGAAACAATCTGCCTTGAGAGACCCTACCAGGGTCAATTACAATTGCCCCCGACAGCTTAACTCCAAGGATCATTCAGGCGCACAAACTCCTCCACCATGATAAGGTGGTGATTCAAGGTGCTGTACTTACACAGCACCTTTCTGTCTAGTCAAGATACTCAAAGTGCTTTACAACACAACCTGTGTCCTCATTTACCTCCACACACATTCATACAGTACTCTACTGCATCTCTGCAAAGACTAATCAGAGCTTTATCACATTCATACACCCGTGGGACACGCATCGGAGGCAACGAGGGGTTCGGCGTCTTGCCCAGGGACACTTCAACATGTGGCTGCAAAGTGGTGGAATCAAACCCCCAACTCTCCCACTGGAGGACGACTGCTCTAACCACTCGGCCACAGCCGCCCACAAAAAAAAAAAGTAAAAATCCTCACACCCTTTTTGTCTTGTTTAAAGAAACCCAATGAGTTTTAAATCTCTGATTGGTCTGAAAGCTACGACGGAGCTTTATGGCCACGCAATTTTTTTTATATAAATTTAATAAAATAAAAAGCCATAAAATTACAAGAATAAAGTCTTAATATTACGAGAATAAAGTCGTACGAGACTCTTTTTTTTTTTTTTTTTTTTTTTTTTTTTTTTTACAGCTGTCGTAAAAAAAAATTTCCACGAGTCGGATCCACAACACAACCTGTCAATCAATTCAGTAGGCGTGTCAGAAAATGACCAAAACTAAATGAGTCGTAATATTATTTGAACTCCGACACGATAAAGCAGGTTTATGCATTTTAACTGTGATAAAATGAAGAACGTTTGTTACTGACGCTCTTACTCAAAGCGTGCTGCAGTACGGCCACCTGCTGTTGTTTGTTCGCTGCTTCTGGGATGCATGTACGTGACGTCATTACGTAATGACTCGTTTTATTTCCGTTTGTGAGCGACACTGTAATCTGTCAGCACATCGGCATCAGATTATTATCAATATCACGACTTTGGACCTGTTTGCAGTAAAGTGGTACGTTCCAGCTCTCTGCAGGTGAGGAGCATTCAGCTTCGGATTGGTCATTTGCTGACACGCCTACTGCGTTGATTGACAGGTCGCGTCATGGATCCGACTCGTGGAGAAGAAAAATTAACGACAGCTTTTAAAAAAAAGTCTCTTACGACTTTATTCTTGTAAATTTTATGACGTTTTAATTTATTAATTAATTTTTTTTTTTTTGTGAGGCTCTAAAGCTCCGTCGTAAAAAGCAGATAAAGCTCAAACAGGAGATTAGCTTTTCAGATTTATTACGTTTTAAACTATAGACATACAGTATTGAGAGTTTTAAACCCTCCCTAAAATTCCTACTTCCAGATTCTGACTGAAGGAAAATATCAAGAACTGAGCGAAGACCTAAATGTTTGCACGTCTCAAGTTTTGTTTGTGGAAGGAAATCTTGTGCAACTCTTAATATGTGCTTAAATTATAAGTTACTCTAACCCTAAAGCAAAATGTATTTTTCTATTTTACTCAGTATCAGAGGTTTCATAAAACTAACCTCCTGAAGAACATCTAAACTGTATTTAAGATCGTAAATGTATTACAAAAATACAACCCCCCCCCAGTGGTCGTTTCCTGCTGTACGTTTAAAGAAAAAGATCAAAATCATTCAGAAATGTGGAAAATACTTGATTTTTAAAACAAATGTAAGAACTTTGAAATAATCGCGTGCCTTCATCGTTGTTCTTGAAACGCTCTTTACCTCGTTTTTAAATGGCTCTACAGTTGCCATGCTTCTATTTTATAAAGAACATGTTAATGTTTAGGAGTTAGACCATAGATTTATTCTGTAGTTTTTTTTATTCTAAATGTTTTTGTTTCAAAACTAGACCTTTACTGACTTCAGTGTTGTGTAATACAACAAAATATTTGCTTGTTTTAAACCCACAAAGGTGACAAATAAAGATAGTTTGAAGAGATTTTTAGTTAATAGCATCATGTTTTTTGGGGTCAAACATAAATAAATAAAATATAAAACAGGTGTCTTGGTGGTAAATTGTGTACTTTGACCTTTGGTAGCATCTGTACAACAAAAATTGAACAACTTTGCCGAACACAACAGGACAGAGCATTCTTTTATAATGCTACTTTCATTAAGGCCCCCCACCAAAAAGCAAAGCAGCGATAATATTTTTGCATGTAGTGTTAGCAAAATATCCCATAAATCAGTGGATGTGTGAGGATGGAAGTCTGCAACTGATTATTGGCACAGACCCGGTTCAAGATGGCCACCAAAGCCTCAGCAAACACAAAAATGGCTCAAGCTTGGTTTTAGCTATTGAAACTTGGTGTGGTAGTAGCTGAGAGTCATCCCCATTACACACAAAGTTCAAATTGAGCAACTTTTGTCGACGTTGTCTATTAGCAAAATATCTCTTGTTAATACATCTAGAGGCCAAAGCAGAAACTTTTGAGTTCGTGACATCAGAACCAGCTTACGGAACAGAACCTACATGCTCTTAAGCTTCGTCAAGTCAGACTTATGGGAAGGAAGCCAGACTTTATTAAACTTGCTTTGTAGTTACACCCCTCGGGAAGAAGATTGACTTTTGACATTCAAGCATAAAACATTCTCCTAAACTATCCACCTTATTCCAAGCCCCCATGATGCCTTGCATGAATTATGGGCATGACTACCGGCATGGGCCAGAACCGGCGTTTATTTCAATTCAAAAATACTTTATTAATCCCAGAGGGAAATTATTTGTTGTTGTAACTCGTTATCCTCATTTCATTAAGAGATGTTATAGATGCTGATGCTGTAGACAGGAAGGATCTCTTGTAAAGGTCCATCCCACAGTGGATCCTAAGAAACTGGCTGCAGATGCTGTCTGATCCGTCCACCCAGACTCGGCTGGCCTCCCGATTCCCCCGGGCTGTAGGACCGCCTGAATGCTGGGAAGAACTCCTCCCAGAGCGATGGCCACGCCTCCCAGCAGTCTGCCGAGCTCCTCGTCACTGCGGACAGCCAACTGTAGGTGTCGGGGGACGATCCTGTCCTTCTGCTGTCATGAGCCGTGTTTCCTGCTAGTTCCAGGATCTCAGTGATCAGGCACTCGAGCACAGCTGGCAAGTAGATGAGAATGCATCCACAGAACATCCTTTTCAACTCATTTGAGATTTGGGGCTGTAGTTGAGATATTATTTGAGCTTTTGAGATGTTAATCAGCTGCTGTTGGTTGTAGAAAACTGCCTTGTTGCCATGGTTACGCATCATAACAAACGTCCAAAACTAAAAAAGTTTCAGTAAAAATCCTTCCGGCTGCACAGCATCTGATACCAGAGGAAACAATCATCCAAAAAATGTGATTTACATCCAGAAAACCAGGAATTAAAGTTTCCAAAAGCAAAATCTCAGAATGAAAGTAACAGAGCTGCTCCAACATGCAGCCACCTGGAGCGGCGCAATTCTAGAACATTTGCGAACATTACGAGCTAATGTAGTTTCTCTGAGCATTGTGGAATTTAAACATGTAGGAACACCACCTGTCAGAGCTCAAACAGGACAATATAATCATACCGCTGCTGCTGAGGACGAGGAGTGGAGGATGAGCTGAAGTCCCTGCAGCTTACATCTACTAGCATATTTAGCTACATCTACTAGCATATTTAGCTACATCTACTAGCATATTAAGCTACATCTACTAGCATATTTAGCTACATCTACTAGCATAATTAGCTACTTATACTAGCATATTTAGCTACATCTACTAGCACATTTAGCTACATCTATTAGCATAATTAGCTACATCTACTAGCATAATTAGCTGCTTCGCTGACTCAGTTCTTCTGACGGTGAAGCGATGAACAACCTGAAAAGCTCTGAGGTGTATCAATATCTCCACAGTAATAAGGTTGGTGGCGTTTTGTTAAGAGGTGGGGTACAGTCTTCTTGACCTTAAAGCAGATACAGAGCCAAAGTCTTAAAGTCCTCCATCACTGAGCTTGGGTTAATTACAGAGAAAATCATAAAACTAACGATGAACAAATATATAAAGCTGTGACTTTGACTGAAGCAATGCCCACATTACTGAGGACGAAGTCCTGATCCATCCACTCTACACCACACAAACTCCTCCACCTGCGGCTGAAACGCGTCCACGACCCATTTTGCCTTTGACCAGTTGAGAAAAATATAGCTATATACACAAATACTGTAAATAAAAACTACTGTTGTTCTTTTCAAAACATATTATCAAACTACAACTGTGTGGTTTCACTTCAGTAATAAACTCCTGGTTTTTGGTACTTGTCTCAGTAACAAAGCTAACAGCGTCCCCTCCTGCATGGATTCTCATGCGTGTGTTTAAATGAGACTTTTGCCTGAACTTTTGTTCACACACCAAACAAACATATGGTTTCTGTCTGGTGTGGCATCTGTTTATTTAAATCTGACTTTTGGATAAACCTCTGTTGACAAAGCTCACAAACAAATCAAATGGTTTATGTCCTGTGTGGATGCTCATGTGTGTTTAAATTTGCCTTTTGGCCAAACCTTTGCCTGCAAACATCACAAACAAATGGTTTCTGTCCCGTGTGAACTTTCTTGTGTCTGTTTTGTCTTGTGGCTAAACCTTTGTCCACAAACCTCACAATCAAACGGCTTCTTCCCTGTGTGGACATTCATGTGGGCATTCAGATTTGACTTTTGGACAAACTTCTGTCCACAAAATTCACAAACAAATGGTTTCTCTCCAGTGTGGACTCTCATGAATATTTAAATTTATCTTTTGGTTAAAACTTTGCTCACAAACATCACACTGAAAGTTTTTCTCCTGTGTGGACTTGTGTCTGTTAAGTTGTGTTTTACTGTTAATTTTTTTTTACCACATTCAACACAACTAAAGAGCTTGTTAACAGAGTCTCCACCTGACTCTGGAGTCCGGCTCTCCTTCCAGTCTTTGTCCCTGTCCTCAGTTGACCATTCAGGATAGTTAATATCCTCATCCTCTTCATCATCCTCACTGTCTTCAGCCTCTGAAGAACTGGAAACATCTCCATAAGGATTTAGATCTGGGTTCCTGCTAGTTCCTGCTCCTCCACAGTCCTCTTCATCAGCTTCTACTTTCATCTGGTCAGTTGAGTTGCTGGTTGGAAAATCTCTGTCCTCCATTTGGTGCTGATGAAGCTGTAAGAACAGAGGCTTCTCTTCTTCATCCTCACTTTTCAGGGTAATCACCAGGATCACATCGAGCTGCTGCTCCTCCAGACTGGTCCAGACTTCCTCCTTTATGTGGAAGGACTCGGAGTCCTTCTGGTCAGACCTTGGATCTCAGGAGCTTCTTTGTTAATCTGCACGGAGTGCTGAACACCAGCAGGAAACACCTTATGTAGCTGCAAATCATGCTATGCTACAAACAAACCACAGTTATGCTAAGCTACAATCTGACCTCAGTTATAATGCTAAGCTAAAAACAAACCTCAGCTTTCATGCTAAAATACAAACAGACCTGTTAGCATGCTAAGATACAAACAAAACTGCGACCCCTGAAGAGGGAAAAGTCCAAAGAAGATCTTTTTTTGAGATTCTCCTATAATCCTTGGATGTACATCTATAAAAGATGAACTTTCACTGACAGCTGCAGCAGAGGGACAAGAGGTGCAGGTATGGCAAGTAGTTGCATCATGTAAGCAAAATTTAAAGTATTGTAACAAGCCTTTAAAGATTTCTACATTATTGCTGATGTCGTCATTTACTCACTCTGAGCTGGATCAGAAGTCTGAGAGCTTCTCGTTTAATTTGTATTTTCACATTGAGAAACGTTACTCTCTTTTCTGCTTTTCAAATGATTGAAACAAAACATATTTTGAATTATTTCAGTTTTTAATAATACCTTTGTGGCGTTCATTAAACTCTGTTTGACACACAGCTAGTGGCTTTAAAACAAAAGAAAAAACATGCTTTTTCTTCTGGTTGACCCTCAAACCGAGGTCTGAACTGTGGCTTTGGCGTACCAAATGTTTACATTGGTCAGAAGTTCCCATACACTCATCTGGGGCGAACTTTAGTTGATTTAATTGGACTGGTCTTTTTCCGTGGGGAAACAATAACATAAACAATGTCAACAGTTTTGACTAACATGTTTAAATTTATAATATTGTTGTCTCTAACCCACACAGCGTCAGAATTATACAAACGTCTCAGCCGGTCTCACCTGGATGTAGAACTCCGGCTAACATCGGACCACGTTTCTTCCTCTAAACTGGTTGGTTTCTCGTACGAACTCCAATTTAATTCAGAGTCCACAAACTCTCACGAGGCTGAAGTCGGGGCATTGGGAAGGCCGTTCCAGTAACGTTCACCTTATTTATCCATTCAGAACTCAGTTCTGAAGCGTGTCTGGGATCACCGTCCTGCTAGATCAAACCGAGTCCAAGTGTCAACTTTCCAGCTGCTGGTCTGAGTTGAATGTGAAGAATTTGGAGGTAGTCCTCCTCCATTATTCCTTCCACCCTCTTCAACAAACCAGCCCCACAGCATGATGCTCCTTGCTCGACAACTGCTACAAACCTGTGCACCTAACTCTTCTTTTTAAAAAACCCATTGAAGTTACATCATCATCAACATCATTCCTCGCTGTAAAAAGAACAGTTCAAATAATAAAAAGACTAAAGTTAATCTGACATCTATAGCCATGATGAGTGGACGGAAACTTCTAACACAGTGTTTCCTCTACCATTTTTCAAGGAGGGTGCCCCGCCCTGTCAACAGAACCGAGCGCCCTGCCAACCAAATCCACCCCCCCCCCCAAAGGGCGCACAACACTGTGCCCCCCCACCCTCCCCCGCCTTTACAAAAATCACGGAAGAGATGAGCGCCCTGCGTGACAGGTGAAACACTGTAACATGTATTAAAAATACTCGGACTACAGAACAGACAAAGTCTGAAACGTACAGTATTTTCAAAAAGCTTTAACAAAATACGAATTCCAACACAAAGAAAGAGCAAGAACAAGAGAAGTAGACCTATAAACGCATAATGTAAATAAAAAAAAGAACAGGTTATTTCAAAACACCTGTGCCGTTTCATTTCAGTGACACCTTTCCGGTGGTTTCTTTAGGACTTTCAGAATTCACAGCCAAAGTTTCCCCGCTCCCTGTGTGGATTCTCATGTGTGTGTTTAAATTTTGTTTTGTGCTAAATTTTCGTCCACAGCCCTCACAAACGTAGTCCTTCTGTCCCGTGTGGACTTTCAAGTGTCTGTTTAAAGTTGTCTTTTGGCTGAATCTTTTCCTACAGACCTCACAAGCAAACGGTTTCTGTCCCGTGTGGATTCGTATGTGCGAGTTTAAATCTTTCTTTTGCCTAAATTTGTGTCCGCAAGCGTCACAAGCAAATGATTTCTGTCCCGTGTGGATTCTCATGTGAGAGTTTAAAGTTGTCTTTTGCGTAAACCTTCGTCCACAAACTTCACATTCAAATGGTTTATGTCCTGTGTGAACTCTAATGTGTGTGTTCAAATACGTCTTTTGGCTAAATCTTTGTGCACAAAATTCACATTCAAACGGTTTCTCTCCGGTGTGAACACTCATGTGTGCATTTAAATTAGTTTTTTGTCTAAATGTTTGACCGCAGACGTCACACTGAAACAGTTTCTGTTCTGTGTGGATTCTCATGTGTGTGTTCAAATTTGTCTTTCGACTAAATCTTTGTCCACAAACATCACAACTAAACTCCTTCTCTCCTGTGTGGACATACATGTGTGTGTTTAAATGTGCTTTTTGGCTGAACCCTCGTGCACAAACATCACAAGTAAACGGTTTCTCTCCTGTGTGGACTCTCATGTGGACAATCAATTTTGTATTACTGTTAAATATCTTCTCGCATTCATCACAGTTAAAAGATTTTGGTCCTGCCTGGACTCTCCTGTGTGGCTCTACATCTTTCTTCGCTCCATCATTGATCTTATGACTCAAACAGCTGGAGGACTTTACTGCTGAGTGACAGGTCATGTGTCTCTGAAGAGAGCGGCTGTGGAGGAATTGTTTCCCACATTCAGAGCAGTTGAAAGGTTTGCTGATCGAGTCTCCCCCTGATTCTTGAGCCCTGCTCTCCTTCCAGTCTTTGTCCCAGTCTTCAGTTGTTGACCCAGACTCTGATAAGGGTCCCTCATCCTCTTCGTCATCCTCACTGACTTCAGTCTCTGAGGAGATGGAAACATCTCCATGAGTATTTAGATTTGAGTTTGTGCTAGTTCCTTCTGCTCCACAATCCTCTCCATCAGTTTCTGTTTTCATCTGATCAGCTGAGCTGCTGGTTGGAACTCCTCTGTCCTCCATTTGGTGCTGATGAAGCTGTGAGTACAGAGGCTTCTCTTCTTCTTCATCCTCACTCTTCAGAGGGATCACCATGATCACATTGAGCTTCTCCTCTTCCACACTGGTCCAGACTTCATCCTCTTCCTCCTTTATATGGAGGGACTCTGGGTCCTGCTGATCCACATCACAACTCTGGTCTTTAGCAGCTTCTTCTTTAGTCTGCAGTGAACGCTGAACACCTGCAGGGAACAGTGGAACACAAACTTTATGGACAACTGTAGACCAGATCTGGACTTTGTCACTTTGTGAAACAAGAACCACACTTCACTGCCTGTGTTAATGTTTACGTTGTGTTCTTTTTTCTCCGTGTTCGTAAAAAAAAGGACATTCAATAACTGAACAATAACTGAAGTATATGTACATAATAAATATGTTGCTGAATGTCAATGAAAAGTAATAAAAAATTGACTTTGTTTACAGCTTAATTTGGTGGAGGTACAGAAATTCTCCCATTGGGTTCAAAATATCCAGACAGTGCATTTGCAATCGATCTTAGCTCCAACTCTCTCATGCTCAATTACCTTCCAGAAATGACAACTTCTGTCGACTCCCATCCTTGCAGCTCTTAGTTGCAATTTCTTTTCAAAAGGACAACAAAGAACTTTACCTTTACTGTTTGGACCTGGTGTCTCTGATTCGGTACTTCTCTCCCGGACTGTTTACAGCCAGGGATTATTTTAACGACTTGATAGCCAAAAGGTTCTCGTCAACGTTTGAATGTAAACAAACAACTTGCTATTGTTGGCAACAAAAGCAGACTGCTGATTTTAATGATTTATTACGGATTATGCTGTAGAATTTTGGTAATGAATGATGCATATTTTGTGTTTATCACAACCTACACATATCCACCATATTCCTGGGGTCTCTACTATACACACTGCCAAGCCAAAAAAAAAAGTTGCCATCCCCAAAAAAAAGGTCACGTTAATATTTCGTTGGACCGCCTTTAGCTTTGATGACAGCATGCATTCGCTGTGGCATTGTTTCGATAAGCTTCTGCAATGTCACAAGATCTATTTCCATCAGGTGTTGCATTAATTTTTCACCAAGATCAAGATTCACAAATTCCTATCAGACACCGGAAGTAGCAGTCAGCATTGGTTAACCATGGTAGCTGGAGCGCGAACCGCAGTTTATTTGAAAGTAATTTGCATTCAGTTTAGTAGATAAAACACAGCTTTAGTTTTGTTTACATTTATTTAACAGCCATAAAGTTTACTAAAATAGCCGTGCTGAGTTCAGATAGCTGTTGTGTTCGCGAATGCACGAACAACCAGACCAAACTGAATCAGTGGCTACAACAACAAAGTTTTGAACATGAACCCAAAACAAAAAAAGTGTTCCTGTGAAAAGAGGTAGTTTCATCTCCTACCTACAGATGAGGAATTAAGAAAAATGTGGTTGAAAAATGTGAACTTCAAGAGACCACCCAAAACTCTGTCTGTGAGCTCATTTCACTTTGTTGACATATGACCGACGGAGGAAAACCTGCGTCCTACTTTGTGTCTGGACCAAAATAAACCACCGGAGAAGAGACGCTGGATCCTCAGAAGAACTGAAAACAGTGACAAGAACATCAGGGATGATTTCAGGTGTATGGAGGTCACAGCTTTATATTTGTTCACCTTCAGTTTATGATTTTCTCTGTAATTAACTCAAGCTCAGTGATGGAGGACTTTAAGGCTTTGTCTGGACTCTGTGTCTGATTTAAGGTCAGTAAGATTGTGTCCCACCTCTTTTAACAAAACACACCGACCTTATTACTGTGGAGACACTGATACACCTCAGAGCTGTTCAGGTTGTTCATCACTTCACCGTCAGAAGAACTGAGTCAATGAAGTAGCTAAATGTGCTACAATAAGTAGCTAAATGTGCTAGTAGATGTAGCTAAATATGCTAGTAGATGTAGCTAAATATGCTAGTAGATGTAGCTAAATATGCTAGTAGATGTAGCTAAATATGCTAGTAGATGTAGCTAAATATGCTAGTAGATTTAGCTAAATGTGCTAGTAGATGTAGCTAAATGTGCTAGTAGATGTAGCTAAATGTGCTAGTAGATGTAGCTAAATGTGCTAGTAGATGTAGCTAAATGTGCTAGTAGATGTAGCTAAATGTGCTAGTAGATGTAATCTGCAGGCACTTCTTCAGCTCGTCCTCAGCAGCAGTGGTATGATTATATCATGTTTGAGCTCTGACAGCTGGTGTTCCTACAGGTTTAAATTAAATCCACAACGCTCGGAGAAACTACATTAGCTCGTACTGTTCCACATAAAGTTCTGCCAGTTCTGCTCTGTGTCAGAAGTCATGCCCATAATTCACGCAAGGCAGCGTGGGGGCGAGGAATAAGGTGGATACAAAGAATTCAAACCAAAAACATTGAAAAATCCCATATTTTGACAGCAGTTATGGTTTTAAGCTTGTTTTATTGTGTAGCTTGGAAACAGCTTGTTCAGAAAGTATTTGGACCATCTTCAGTTTTCTGTACCGTTAATGTGTTGCTATCTGCTAATCAATAAAATGTATTTTACATGTACTTGTTACACTGCACTCAGTATCTCATAATAAAGTGAAAACACAACTTAAAACTAGTGGTCAAGCATTCCTTGCAGGAGCACACATCAACCGTTGTTTTTCACACCAGAGTTTTAATCTATATCTATAATCTAAGATCATCTGATGTTGAGAAACAAAGGGTTTCAGCTGCTTTGATCCTATATTAAAGACAGTGTTATGAACGAGCAGTTAGAGCACAGAGTATGTGTTGTGGAATGACTCTCAGCTACCTCTACATCAAACTTTAGCTCTCTAGCTGGAAACCTGACAGAGTTATAGCCATTTTATGTTTTATGGTAGTCAAGGGCCACAGTCCTGCAGGTTTTAGAGGTTTCTCTGCTCTCATGAAGAGGTGATTTAACCACTGAATTGGGGAAACAGAGTCAGAGATTCTTTATTGTCGTTCCACCTCATGTGGTACATGTGGTGGAACGACAATATGTACAGTGTCCCAGTTACATCCAACAATAAAATGTAAAAGAAAAACAATAATAACATCTAAGATATGAACTAAGAAAAACATCAACTAAAAATACACAACGCACTAATAGATAAAAACATTACGTCGAACAGCAGCACGAACATGAGCATGAGTCTGTGAGAGCAGATGAGCACGCATGAACACATCAACATGAAACAGATCAGCAGCAACATGAAACAGATCAGCAGCAACATGATGTGATTTTTCAAACAGGTAATCAAGGACCAGGATTACCCTTGGTTTAGATGAACATCCAGTAATCACTATTTGGGGGTTTCATTAAAATCCATCCAGTGGTTGATGAGATGTTTTGCTAACAGACAAAAAAGGTTGACTCTGGTAATTTTAAACAAAGATGTCGTGCAATGTGTGGCACTCAGAGTATGTGTTGGGGACGACTCTCAGCTACAACCACATTAAGTACGAGCTCAACATCTCTGAACTTGACTGAGGTCAAGCCATGTCTGTGCTTGCAAAGTTTGATTAGGCTAACCATTAGCTGTGGTGGTCAGCAGTTAAAGCCAGAAGAGTGATAATAAACGAATAAAAAGGGACAGTTTGTGAGAGAGGTGGCAGCTCTGACACCAACAACCTTTAAAACAAGTGGCTGTAATTTTGAGTTTTCAGTTGTTTATGTTTAAGAGGAAAAATCCAATTAAATTGCAGTTAGCATCCAGTTAGCATGTTAGGCTACAAACATACAGCTGCAAATGTTCTTCTAAGCTAACTCGATACTCGAACCATCATCACCACCACCACCACACGTGAGAGGCAGAATTAAAATATTCAAACCTGATATGTTCAGTTGATCCCTGGGCTCGTAAACATCCATTTCTCCACCAGAGCCTGCTCACAGCTAGCTGTAAGCTAGCGATGAACCCAACCGCTCCGAGCAGATGGACCATAGATATAAAACACCTAGACGTCTCTTATCACTGCTGGAACTACAGAAATATGCCCACACGTTTCTCTCAGTAACATTGCCAGTCGAAGGCCTCCTAAATGTGTGTCTGCAGCCGGACTCCTCGGCTCGGTTCTCTTGTCTGTCCCTGTGCTCAGCGTTCGGAAAGCATCGGTTCCTGTCCAGAGTCCCATCGCTAGTTTACAGCTAACCGTTAGCAGGTTCGGTTGGACAAATGAGCAAAATCCAGGAGGCTGGTTTCAAGCCCTGCACTGAACTGATCATATCAGGTGTGTAGTTTGTTATTATTTCGCTTTTATGTGTGATGGTGTTAGAGTTTTGAGGTGATAACTGGTTCTTAGCAATAATCTGTGTCACTGAGGTCTGGTCTGTTTGTAATTTAGCATGCTAACTGTATTCTGTTTGTAGCTTAGCCTGCTAGCTGTGGTCTGTTTTGTAGCTTAGCATGTTAACTGTGGTTTGTAGCTTAGCATATCAACAGTATTCTGTTTGTAGCTTAGCATGCTAACTGTATTCTGTTTGTAGCT
>NC_056508.1:47147522-47147904 GCF_014905685.2 Nematolebias whitei | reverse complement strand
CTGTTTGTAGCTTAGCATGCTAACTGTATTCTGTTTGTAGCTTAGCATGCTAACTGTATTCTGCTTGTAGCTTAGCATGCTAACTGTATTTTGTTTGTAGCTTAGCATGCTAACTGTGGTCTGTTTGTAGCTTAGCAAGTTAACTGTTGTCTGTAACTTAGCATGTTAACTGTGGTATGTAACTGAGCATGCTAAATGTGGTCTGTTTGTAGCTTAGCATGTTTACTGTGGTCTGTTTGTAACTTAGCATGTTTACTATGGTTTGTAACTTAGCATGCTAACTGTATTCTGTTTGTAACTTAGCATGTTAACTGTGGTCTGTTTGTAACTTAGCCTGTTTACTATGGTTTGTAACTTAGCATGCTAACTGTATTCTGTTTGT
>NC_056508.1:47132657-47147512 GCF_014905685.2 Nematolebias whitei | reverse complement strand
GTTTGTAGCTTAGCATGTTAACTGTTGTCTGTTTGTAGCTTAGCATGCGCACTGTAACTTCTCATGCTAACTTGTTTTTAGTAGCTTAGTACAATAACTGCAGGATGCTAGCTGCTGTTTGTTAAATCATGGGAAGATTTTGGTTTACACTGAAACATAAATACCTAAAAATATAAATTACAACCACAATGATTTTAAAGTTTGTTCGCATCAGAGATGAAGACTCTCACCTAATCTTATAGGGGGAATGGTGGTGCAGAGGTTGGAGAGGGTGGGCCTGTAATTGGAGGGTCGTCAGTTAACTCCCCGGACCGACAACATCAAAATCCGGGTGGAAAAGGTGAAACACCCACACCTATCTCCACCCTCATGTACCCCATACTGGGCTCATGAGCAAGGCCCTTAACTTTCCAGTTGCTCCCCAAGCACCCTAGATGGCAGCCCACTGCCTCACGTATGTGCTCACATGTGCAATTAGAAAAATGCTGAGAATTAATTTTCCTATTGGGGATTAATAGAGTACAAAAAAAAAGTAAAATGTTCATGTTTACCATTTATTTATCTGGTTTTGTTAACTTCTGAATGCTAATGATTACACAAACCCAGAGCACTAACAGATCGCCTAACATTTTTGATGGAAACTTTGGCATTAATTATTGGAGTTAACAGGTTCAGACATCACACAAAAAGTTAAGTCAGGTAATCTGGACAGATTATCATGGATTCTTCTTGGGTTCAGACATCCAGCAGCTCAGCAAGATGAAATAACAATGATCACACAATGACAACTGGTTTTAGGTGTAACTTTGCACACAAAAAGCAGCACAATGTATTGGAAGACTAGTAAATCCAGGGTTACATACTGTATGTCCCATATGATAGTCCTTATAAAATTACAACCGTTGGAAAAATAAGGCACAAAATTAGTCTCAACTCTGTTTTTAGTGAACCTTCTTTACAGTCTCTTTCACCCACGTTGGGTTTTAATGGCAACATAAAGAATCCTGGAGAAGTTTGAGAGAATATGATTTCCATTTTCATTTTTGCACGATTTATTACATCATGCGTTTCTAATGTGATTTCAGTTTTATTGGGATTTAATACTCTTAAGCGCTAATAATTGCACAAAATTTTAGTTTAAAATTATTGTTGCATTAACAATTGAAATCAACCCCGTTAGGCGTTAATTTGAGCCGGATCCTGCCAGAACAAGATCCGGGAACTCTCTTATTTTGACGGGCTGTGTTCCGGCAAGTCTTTGCTCGGATCTGACAACTCAAATCTTCGCCCCTAAAAGTCCAAAGTCATCACATTTTTATTTTGATTATTTATTAAAAATACAAGAGGAGACGTTGCCCTTAGCCCGGTGGACCCAGTCTGTGGAGTGGATGTTCCAGCCGCAGAGCGTGCGGTGCACCAGCTCGCTCACATGCTCCTTCCCAGGCTGGGAGGAACAGGAGGAGCCTGGAGTAGGCGGGGGGGTGAGGACGGAAGGACAGATGGTCACATTAACGCACGGAGGTGCCGTGCGGAGTTCTTCTTTCCTCTTCTCCAATTATTGTCCGTCCTCAGCGGTGCTGCACACTGAAAACACCCCTCTCCTCTCAGACCCCCGATCACTTTGGGGGGGGGGGGGGGGAGCTCACATGAAGCTGCTGTCGTGATCTGTTCAGCAACAGAAACGATCATTTATTCAACAGAATAAATAAATGCCCTGCAGACAGTGCACGTTATGCACAGCGTCTCCAGACAGCTGTACACAGCGCGTGCACAACTGCTAATGTGTCTGAACTCCTGCTACATTTCAGACACAATGAATAAAAAAAAGCTTACTGTTAAAAAACAAATTAAAAATACAACAAGAGAAATGTTTGATGTTATTCACATTACCTCACGTTTCAAAACAACGGCGCTAATTTGTCAAAATAACAGCGATGAAAGTGTCAAAAAGACAGTCCATTTTACTTAAATAAAATAAATGCATGGATTGTCCTTAGTTGGACAACAAAGAATTGAAGCCAGGTGCTTCACAAGGTGCCGTGAGACTGGAGCAGGAGCAACAAGTTCAGTGTTGAAGAGTTCAGCTCTGAACTGTGAAGTGAGGAGAGGAGGGGGGGTTAGAACACCTGACAGACTCGGAGCTGCTCTATTCACACACGACCTGCTGTTGATCTACAAAATAGTAATTTAATCAAGCGTTTACAAATGTAGGTAAATGTAAATGTTAACCCGTTAAAATACACCAGAATGCAGGAAATGGCATCTCTGTTATTCAACATTTTCTGTGGAAGGACACCCCCCCCCCCCCCCCCCCCCCGGCTGTTCTGGCATCAATCAGTTTACTAATTAAGCCCTGGGTGTTAGAAGAATATTTCAGTAAACAGTTAACAAACTATAGTTAAACTTTGAGGAATGATCAACTGAATTTACATCTGCAAAGGATTTAGTTTTAGAGTTAACCCGATTCAATAGGCTCCAAGCAGCCGATCAGCTTTAGTGAACAAAAGTATGACACTTTTCTTTTGTAATGTTTGTGTTCCACTGTTCCCTGCAGATGTTCAGCACTCAGTGCAGATTAAAGAAGAACCTGCTGAAGACCAGAGTCCTGGTATGGACCAGCAGGACCCAGGGCCCCTCCACATAAAGGAGGAAGTCTGGACCAGTGTGGAGGAGGAGGAGCTCAATGTGAAGAAGAGCAACACCGCCTGGGTTCCCAGCATGACGATTCCTCTGAAGAGTGAGGATGAAGAAGAAGAGAAGCCTCTGTTCTCACACCTTCATCAGCACCAAATGGAGGACAGAGAAGTTCCAACCAGCAGCTCAGCTGATCAGATGAAAGTAGAAGCTGATGGAGAGGACTGTGGAGGTGCAGGAGCTAGCAGGAACCCAGATCTGAATCCTCATGGAGATGCTTCCAGCTCTTCAGAGACTGAAGTCAGTGAGGATGAGGGACATTTATCAGAGTCTGGGTCAACAACTGAAGATCGGGACAAAGACTGGAAGGAGAGCAGGGCTCCTGAGTCAGATGGAGACTCTGTCAACAAACCTTTCAGCTGCTCTGAGTGTGGGAAACGATTCCTCCATGGCCGCTCTCTTCAGAGACACATGACCTGTCACTCAGCAGTAAAGTCCTCCAGCTATTTGAGTCATCAGATCAGTGATGGAGCAAAGAAAGATGTAGAGCCAGACAGGAGAGTCCAGGCAGGACCAAAACCTTTTAGCTGTGATGAATGCGAGAAGATATTTAACAGTAAAGCTAAACTAATCAGACATACAAGAGTCCACACAGGAGAGAAACCGTTTGGTTGTGAGCATTGTGAACAAAAGTTTAGCCAAAAGACAAACCTAAACGCACACATGAGAGTCCACACAGGAGAGAGAGAGTTTGAATGTGATGTTTGTAAACAAAGATTTAGTAATAAAAAAAATTTAAACAGACACTTGAGGGTCCACACAGGAGAGAAACCTTTTGCTTGTACTTTTTGTGAACTAAGGTTTAACCAAAAGACAAATTTAAACCGACACATAAAAATCCACACAGGACAGAAGGAGTTTGAATGTGAAGTTTGTGGGAAGAAAATGAGCAATAAACAAAATTTGAACACACATATGAGAGTCCACACAGGAGAGAAACTGTTTGAGTGTGAGGTCTGTGGACAAAGATTTAGCCATAAATCCAATTTAAACTCGCACCTAAGAGTCCATACAGGACAGAAATTGTTTAAATGTGAAGTTTGTGGACGAGGGTTCAACAAAAGATCTAATTTAAACACACACATGAAAATTCACACAGAAGGGGAAACATTTAGCTGTGAACATTGAGACGAGCCTTAAAGAAAACAGGAGTGCCCGCTGAAGTGAAAATGCACAGTTGCAGTTTGTCGGGAATAACTCGAAGGTTTCTGTTTACAGTTTGTGTGCATAGTTGGGTTTTTGTCTGTTTTGGATGTGTGGTGTAACTTTTCTCAATTATTGTCAATAAACCTGAGTGAAAAGATCAGGAGTCTGAATGTTCCACAGCTGGTTCATGGGAGCTGGACTCACTGAGTACCTTAGCAGACTGAAGGTACAGCTCAGAGCTTTTCCTCCTGATTTGAGATCATCTGATCAGCTGCTGTTGGTTGTACCAAAAAGCTCAGAGGAGATCGAGCTTTTCAGTCGTTGGCCCTAAACTTTGGAACAATCTGCCCCCAACATTAGACGGACCACTTCAGTCCCTGCTTTTAAATCTCTCCTGAAAACACTTTCACTGACATTTATCACAGTATGATCTGATTTATTATCTCATTGTTTCTCATTGTGTTTGTGTTTTTTATGCTTGTTTCTCTGTGGACAACCCACAACTTCCATCTGGTTTCCCCACTCTTTCCTGTTTGGGTCGCTGCAGCAGCCACCGTGTGAGAGGCGGGGGGCACCTGGTCCATCAAGTCCATCACAGGGCTGTAACGCAACATTTAAAAATCAATGATGCTGCACCTTCCCCTCTTCTCTACCTACAAGCCCAGCAGATCCACAGATTACCTGCTTGATGTGGAGCTGCAGACTAGTTTCCCAACAGACTACAGTAAAACTCATTTATTGTTTTACTTCAATGAACAGACGAGGCTGATGGACAGTAACAAATGCAGAAGAAAATAATAATACCGAGGAATATATATATATATATAATATATTAATATATATATATATATTAACTCATTAAATTATGGAATCAAGAGTTCCACAATTTCAAGAACCAAGAACTCACCTGGGTTGACATGGAGCACGACACAAAGATGGTGACACTTTACCACTGTCTTAACTCTCGTTGGTTCTGCACGACATGGCACCAGTTAAAGACCTGCTCACTGCCAGTATCCAACCCACTCAGCTCGGTTTATGGGACCAGTTTGTTCGTGGTTCCAAGCAGACTGCTCCCAGGAGCCAGTGCATCTGAACCTTCATTACCTCATCGTGTTGACGGATGGTGCCACGAGAAATGAGTGCATTTAGTGAGAAATATCGGAGATTGGCGGTGCCGAAATAAGCTAAATCAATTCTGATTATAGATCGATTAAGGACCAAAACGAGCAGAATGACTCAAACACAAGAAAGATCAGTTGCGATCCTGCCCACAGAGCGGTGAAACAAGTCAGAGTGGTAAATCATGTCCATGTGAGAAGTGAAGAGAGCTGAGGAGCTGAGCTTACCAGTGACAAGCGGCATTAGACGGACGACTCCCTCATATTGTTTTCAAAAGATAATTTCACTCTGTTCAACGATAATTTATTTTGGTTAACTCAATATTTAAACTAAATACAAAGCTGTCCTGATGCATGCTCAATAATTCAAGTAGATTCGTAAATCTAATAAGGTAGAGTCAGGTCCTCTGGACAAATTCTTCTTATTGAAGCTTTTCGTCCTTTATTCAAAAAACTTCTTCAGTCTGAAGCAGTGCAATAAACTCAGTCTTGTAAACAGCACCTTCTCATAGTGGATCAACCAGTTTGCTGGTGACATCCAGAACTAGCTGCTCACATGTAAAAAGGAGGACCATCAGCCTAATGACCGATCGTTAGCACCTGATGGCCGCTTGCTATTCACAGAGGGTTGAGTGATACTAGCAATAACAGCACTGGAAGAGGGGACAGTTAGTTACAAAGCTGATCTTCATCACCATCAATCTTCTCTGTAATTAATCTTTGTTTTTTGGTGGTTGCACAGGACACGTGTCAGAACTTCAAACAGAGTCACATGGCAGCTAAGAAAAGTTTTTGCAGACTATCACTTTTCTACACAACACTTATTTATCTTTTCACTTGTGAACAGTGCAGCTGGATCCGAACTTTCTTATTTTGACAGGGTGTGTTCCGGTAACTGTTTGCTTGGATCTGTCTTGGATCCGGTAACTCTCAGGATTACTAATATAGTAGTCCCTCACTACTTTGTGGTTCGTTTATCGCGGACTCGCTCTATCACGGCTTTTCAAAATAAGACTGGACATGACACAATTAGCTGATTGATGGATGAGCCACATGATCGGCATGGATTTTTTAATTTAAAATAAATTATTTTAAATGATTTAGCACCTGTGTGCAGTTGATCAGCTGATCTCAGCTCTGCATGGAGAGCAGCAGTAGAGAAGTGGGCGTGGCCAAGAGAGCAGCAGAGGCAGAGAGCTCAAATCATGACATTCTGCTCTTTTAGAGCGTTTAGAAACATTGTTTAAAATATTGCAAGAGTGTGTGAAGGGTTTAAAACACCCTAATAAATGTATATAAACTACTACTTACTACTTGTACCGTACTACAATTCCTATTTCACGGTTTTTCAGTTATCGTGGTTCTTCAGGGTACGGATCCCCCACAATAAACGAGGAACTATTGTAATAAAGTTATAAACAAATATGACTGACTTGAATGAATAAAACTTATTTTGGATATGTAAACTGAAACTAATTACATAAACACTAATTTTAAACACAATAGTGTATGATTTGTGTTTTCCAGTAGCATTTCCCTGTCTACCTTTAAAAAAAAAAAATCCTCCGCCCCTAAAACAGTGGTGGGTGTGAGTGCCGAGCTAACCAGGCAGTTTTATGTGGTAGTGTTCTTCGATACCAGGATTTCTGGTCCGATACTGATACTGGGTAAAACTCAGGTTAGTATCGGCAGTATATACTTTTGCGAATACGCCTAATGTGTCAGGTAAACCTAAAAAAAGCAGTGTATTCAAATCAAAGCTGCATTAAAAAATGCAAGACATCAAAGTAATTTATTTATTTTATACTCAGGAGTAAGTTGAGGTAGTGGCCTCATCAGCTGAGCTTATGGTGTTTCAAACACTAAAAACAAGAAAATAAGGATAATCATAAAACTATTTAAATACATTATTAAATGATAATAATAAATATCTATTAAATAATAATAGATGTTATATTTTTATCCATATTTTGTATCTTTGTATGTTTGATATTTCGTATCTTTTTTTTAAGAATCTTTTTTGTCCATGTGAGATTATCTCAGCGATACAAATATTATTACTCCAAACTGAACTCATGCAACTAGTTGTTGAAGCATGAATTTATTTTGTTACTTATTTCATAACCTTATAGCATTGATGTGACCAACTCTAACAGTTCTTAGCATCACTTGAAGCTCCACATTCCCTACCTCTGTACCTGGATAGTTCTGCAGCCCTGAGGGACTCCTCCAGAGCAGCACCTGACTCTTTGCTCTCCTCCTCTGTCCGCCTCATCACTGCCTCGTATTGTGTTGTGATTTAACAGGAAGTGTTTTACAAGGTTTGTTGTGTTGCCACAGCTCTTTACAGATTTTCCACAAACCACTACTTGGCTGTTCCGTTCATGCTCCGCCATTGAGTTTACAGACTGGGACTGAGCAGCGTGCCACTGCCCTTACATGCATTACGCACAGGCGGAAGAAAAAGTAGTTCCCACCAACCACGGGTCATTTAGTCAAGATCTCAATAGTTTATTTACTTTCCACCATCTTCCTGTTAATTATATGCATTACATGAAATGACTGAAGTGTCAACGTATCGATAGTTTGATTTAAGAATCGATGCTAGAGCGAAAAGCTCTGGTATCGAGAGGATCGATCCGCACATCACTAGTATGTGGGCAGGAGTTCACAGGCAGATGCATGAAGGTTTCACATGTGGAGTCAGGCAGCAACGAGCAGGGACAGAGTCGGGCTTGGTTCTGAGCCCGACTTACTTGATGGTTCCGTCAAGTAAGAGGGAGATGCTTGACGGAAGCAGAGTGTTTACAAATGTAGGAAAACTTAGATGTTTAACTTTTTTCCTTCTTTCAGCTGCTCCTCCTTCAGGGGTCGCCACAGTGAACTGACTCGCACGAAGACTTGGTGATTGTTTCTACACCAGATGTTCTTCCTGATCAACCACCGAGCGACCACAGCCTCTGTGGAGCAGAGCTGCATCTAGGGCACCCGGTGGAGCCGATGGTGGGGGTGAAGGGCCTTGCTCAAGGGTCAGAGTAGGGCAAATGAAGGTGGAGGCAGGTGTGTGTGCTTCACCTTTCCCACACACATTTTGATGTCGGTCCGTGGAGCTGAACCAGTGGTGCCACCCTTCTCCAACCTCTGCGCCACCACTCCCTTAGTAAAAATATTTAATGCCACTGAGATTTTATTTTATTGCTTTGGAAAGTAATTTAAGGCCTTAAAATTTGCTAAATCAATTTGACTTGCCCGGCAGATACCCACCCCCGTGTTGCCGTCATCAAATTCAACATTACCACAGAATTTTATAAAAATTATACAATTTCTTAGTTTAACTATTTTTTAATATATTTTGTCAATAAAATAATGATTTATGAGATTTGTAAATCATTGCATTGTTTTTATTTATATTTACACATCAATTTAACTTTTTTAAGATAAGGGTTAGAATATAAATATAGAAATTTGAAATGTTTTTATGTTTGTTTTAAACAACATTGAACTCACTAGGTAGCAAAAAATGAAAAGTAAGTACTTTTAAAAAACTGAATGTAAGGACAAAAAATGAACTCCAAAGCAAAGAAAGAGTTAAAAACTATTTAAAAAGCAGCACCACACACACATAATGTAAAGTAAAACCACAGTGGTTATTCCCAACAATCACATTTACTAATAAACTTTGCATCTTTTCTACATACCGGCGGTAACTTCTCTCTGTATTCACAGCTAAATTTTCAAACCATGTGGATTTTCACGTGTTTGTTTAAATTGGTCTTCTTGCTAAACCTTCCTCCACAAATATCACATTCAAACGGTTTCTGTCCGGTGTGGACCCTCCTGTGGTTATTTAGAGTCGTCTTTTCTGTAAACCTTCGTCCACAAACATCACATTGAAATGGTTTCTGCCCTGTGTGGATTCTCATGTGAGACTCTAAAGTTATTTTGTAGCTGAAACTTTGCCCACAAAGCTCACAATCAAACTCTCTCAGTCCTGTGTGGATTTTCATGTGTGTGTTTAAATGTGGAATTTGGCTAAATCTTTGACCACAAACATCGCAAACAACTGGTTTCTCTCCTGTGTGAACGCTCATGTGTCTGTTTAAAGTCGCTTTCTTGTTGAACATGCGTTCACAAATGTCACATTCAAATGGTTTCTCCCCTGTGTGGACTCTATTGTGTGTGGTTAAATTAGACTTTTGGTTAAACCTTTTCCCACAAACATCACATTGAAATGGTTTCTCTCCAGTGTGAACTCTTGTGTGTATGTTTAGTTTAGTTTTATTAAATCTTTTACCACATTTATCACAACTAAATAGTTTGTTGAGTGAGTCTCCAGTTGACTCAGGAGCCCTGCTTTCCTTCCAGTCTTTGGCCAGGTCTTCAGTTGTTGACCCAGAGTTCGATAAGGGTCCATCGTCCTCTTCATCACCCTCACTGACTTCAACTTCTGAAAACCTGGAAGTGTCTTGATGAGAATTTAAATTTGGGTTCCTGCTAGTTCCTGCTCCTCCACAGTCCTCTCCATCAGCTTCTACTTTCATCTGATCAGCTGAGCTGCTGGTTGGAACTCCTCTGTCCTCCATGTGGTGCTGATGAAGCTGTGAGAACAGAGGCTTCTCTTCTTCTTCATCCTCACTCTTCAGAGGAATCACCATGATCACACTGAGCTGCTCCTCCTCCACACTGGTCCAGACTTCCTCCTCTTCTTTCTTTGTGTGGAGGGGCTCTGGGTCCTGCTGGTCCACATCACAACTCTGGTCTTCAGCAGCTTCTTTATTAATCTGCCCTGAATGCTGAACACCTGCAGGGAAACGTGGAACATAAACTTTATGGACAAGTGTAGCTTTATATTCACACACAGTTCACTAATTAACTGTTGATTAAATTATAATTGTTTCTGTAAAATCTGGTGATGGTGTCGGGCACAATCTGTTAGCGCTGTTATGTGTTGGCAATGACTCTCGGCCACTACCGCATCAATTTTACTACTACTACTTTAATTTAACACTTTAATACAACCACAGCAGCAACAAAATGCTGTACATGTAAAATCAAGAACAATTAAAAACATAAAACTAAGAATAAAAACAGCTCAATAAAAGCATCAAAAACAGTAGTAAAATAAACCAAAGCAGATCTCAGGTCATGCCTAAAGTCAGGGAATAAAAATGCATCGTACAAAAGACTGTTGTTTACTTGTTTTCAGCCCTGTGGTTTAGTATGTTTGTGGTTTAGAATTGTTTTTGTAGTTCTTATTTCTGCCACTAGGTTCAGCTGTCTTCACAATATGAGCGAGGAAAATAAACAACTACGCAGAGATGTCTACGCAGATCATGTCTTACAGATATGATCCAGAAATCGCCTGAGCAGGTCTCAACCCCAACCACGATCCAAATGCAGAGAAGAGGACACATCCACATCACCAGCACCTGCACATAAGCTGACGACATCCAGTGGTCATAGAGATCCACATCAGCCATTAAGTGTTCCCTCAGTGAGGACTGAACTAGGCAAAAGGGCCTTCTCCTACTCTGCTCCCGTTTCCTGGAATATCTTGCAAAAAGACCTGAAGCTCTCGACCTTTGACCTCTCTAGGTGGCTTTAAGAATCTGTTGGACTCCTGGCAGGGACCAACGCAGACATGTTCCTGTTTTTAGTTTTCTACATTCGCCTTAGAATCTAGCTGTTTTTGCTACTTTTTTGCCATTTTATTTTAATTTGTAAAAAAAATCAAAAAAATCTGTACGCCTCTTTTATAACTGTCTATTGTTGTCGCTGTTGTCCATTGTTGTCATAATTCTGTTGAAATCAGGTCTCTCTTGTAAATAAGTCCTCGAGGCTAAATGAGATTAACCTGTCTAAATAAAGGTTGAATGAATGAAAAAAGTGCCCCACCAGTGTCCATTGATGCCCCTTCATCTCCACAACGTCATCGCTGTCATCTCATCTGCTCACACAGACTCATGTTCGTGCTGATGTTCGACGTAACGTGTTTATGCTATTAGTGCTTAGTGTATATTTAGCAGATGTTTTTCTTAGTTCATATCTTAGATCTTATGACCGTTTTTCTTTTACATTTTATTGTTGGATGTAACTGGAACCCTGTGAACATAATCTCGTTCCGCCACATGTACCACATGAGGTGCGAATGACAAATAAATCTCTCTGACTCCACTGAAGATCTTGATTGCCGTTTGCAGGAAGTAGGACTGATTACTAAAAATTAAATCTCTCCATTAACATCTCGAAGCTCATCTCCCTGTTCCCAAGTCCAGCATCTGGACTTAAATATTAGTGAATGTCCTGAGACAAAGCCGTCAAGCCACAAGGATGACTAAGCCACTCGGTAAAGCTTGTGATAAATCAAGTGATAATGTCTGTCCAAACAGGTCCCACTTGTAAATGAGACTTCGAGGCTCCATGTGATTTAGTTGTTTAAATAAAGGTTGAATGAATGAATGATAATCAGTGGCAACACCCCAAAGCATCAGACCTGATGACAATTTTCATCCCAAATATGAGGAATACGACGATCGCTATGACGAGCCCTAGCACCGTGACAACAGGATCCCTCCAACTAGTCATCAAGACTACAGTGATGAATATGGTATACATCCATCCATTATCTTTACGCAATTCTTCCTTTTCGGGTCGCAGGCGTCACTGGTACCCATATCCAGTAATCACTGTATGAAAGGTGGGGGACACATGTTAAGCCTCAAACAAACCACTAGCATAAGCTACAAACAACAGTTAGCATGCTAAGCTACAAACAGAACATAGTTAGCATGCTAAGCTACAAACAGAACACAGTTAGCATGCTAAACTACAAACAGAACACAGTTAGCATGCTAATCTACAAATAGAACACAGTTAGCATGCAAAGCTACAAACAGAACACAGTTAGCATGCTAAGCTACAAACAGAACACAGTTAGCATGCTAAGCTACAAACAGAACACAGTTAGCATGTTAAGCTACAAACAGAACACAGTTAGCATGTTAAGCTCCAGGCAGACCACAAGTTCTTGTTAAAGAGCTAAAATTATTAGCAAGCTAAAACCTTGAACTAACCATGAATCACGACAGACGGATATAAACGACAAACCTGACAGTGATTTGTTCATGTGACCGTTGGGGTTGTAAACAGCATCTTCTTGGATTTTTGTGTCTCTTTCGCTCATTTCTCCAACAGAACCGGAACACAAAGAACTGGAGGCTCGCAGAGCTTCATATAAAAAAACAAAAGTTTCCGCCTCCTCCCGCTGTTTAAAATGATTGAAGCCAAAATAGCCGCTTCACGGGCGCCGCCATGTTGTCTTGTTGAGGTGGAGCTTTAAGCCCCGCCCATATTTCCATCGCCAATAATCATAGTGTTACTTATTAACCTTTAATAATAATAAGGCATCAAACTAAACGTATAAGACATTTTTTTAATTAAAACGTTTAATTAGTCATAAACGACCGATTATTGTTTTCTAATTATCCTGAAAGTTACAATGTTTAGCTAGGAAACAAATCATAAATAGAACAACACCCAGCAGGTCATGGATAGACCGGGATCAGAGTGTTTACATGAAGTTTGTGAGATATCTACACACGTTTTGGTTTTTAATAAGTTCAGAACTGTGTAGATGTTCATCACCGGTAGTTTTTAAGTCCGGTAGCCGTAAACATCTTGTTCAGGGTTGCCATAAAAGCAAAAAAAAAGCATTAAAACTGTGTGGTTATTATCAGAGCCCTGTAAAGAGATCTCTTTACAGGGCTCTGGTTATTATGGAACGTTCCACCGGAAGTGACGTATTGTTTCCGGATCAAGGAAAGGAAGAAGCGTCGCTCCACCACAAGTGTTCTCGTGAAGGTATGGAACCTAAATTCAAACGTTATTTATTTAAATATTCACGGTGTTTAGTCAATTTACGGTTTCCAGACCGGAAGCCGTTAGCTTGACGCTACTTTCGGGTTAGAAGTTGTTGTTTATTCTGGGGGCGTCTGAAAAAATGTCTCCGTCCGTGACCTTTAAAAAAAAAAAAAAAGCGCCCCACGAAGAACAAGAAGACAGTTAAAGTCTTAAAATGTGAACAAAACGGCTGAGGCCACGTTTGTTCTTTTTAACTTATCAAAGTAAAACAAACAGTTCGATGCGTCACGTCAGTTGCTTCACAGCTTTTTGTTGAGTCTGTTCCAAATGCCATAAAAATTCAAAATGAGCCTTTTTGTTCAACTTAACATGTTCTCACCGTAAACCTTTGAATTGTTGGTGGAAATGATCCTGGTTGAAGAGATTTGTGATTCAGTGCATTTTGTTTGCACTTTGCCAGAACCGGGGTTTGATTTTAACCAATAAACGTTCTTGTTCACACAGTAAACCCAGACACGATGGACGTCTGCGAAGAGCTGGACATCTACATTCCAAAGGAGGCTGAAGTCAGAAGCATCCCTCTGAACCGTTTACCAAGACCAGTGCTCAGAAAAATGGGCGTCCCCCTCCCCGACAGGACGTCTGCAGACTCTCCAGATGTTATATGGATCTGTCCCGCCGTCATGAAGACCAGAGGTCAGGGACCGGCCTCCCACAGAGACGGTTATTTGTTAGAAAAGTTACGGATCAGGTCAAATCCCCTGCAGATGTCTTTTGTCTCCTCCAACCAAACGGCCTGGGAGCTGCTCAAAGACGTCTCCTCTGGGGCCAGGTCATTCAAAACCCAAGTTGCGCGTCAGGACTCGGTACCGGAAGCTGACCAAAACGTAGTGGTCATCTACCAGGGGCGCATTTATCTGTGCATGAAGAGGTCCACAAGAAACCAGGGTCAACCAAAGACCTGCAAACTGCAGCCGACCTGCAGACCTGCTGGTCCTTCGACGTCTGAGCTGTGGTCTCCGAGCCCGGAGCAGGTAACCGAGTCACCAGTTCCTCGTGTTCGTCCTCGTTTAACTTGACTCCAACGTGCACAAAGTTCCATCTGTGAGTCAGTTTCATGTGTTTGTAGTTTATCATAAATATAAAGGAAAAATCTCAGTGTAGCAAATAGAAAATGGCAGTTTTAAGTTTAGTACTGAGCAGAAGACTACCTGTGCCTTGATTTTTAAAAATATGTCAATTTTTTCAGTACAACAAAGTTTAATAAAGGCTAAATCATCCTTTCAGCATCCAGCTTTAGGAGTTTTAACCGTAATCACATTATGACGGTTGTTGTTTAAAACCTCCAGTTTATGAACGTTCTTGTCGCTGAAAGAACTCGAGCAATAACAGGCGCACACAAAACAAGACAAACAAAACTAGACCGATTGCATTTCCTGCAAAAATACAGTGAATGTTTATTGCAGAAGAACTTGCTGAAATTGGCTAAAAGATGCTAAAATATAGTTGAAATGGAAGAACAAGCCTAAATTAGCAGAAGAAATTAGAAAGAGCTCATTTGCTGAAATTGGTTTAAATATTCAGAAATAATAAGAAAAATGAGGAAAGTAGCTAAAAAAAAGCTGAAATTAGAAGAAAAATGGCTGAAAAGTAGCTGAAAAGCAGAAAGAAGCTTAAACTACCAGAAGGATACGGAAAGAGCTGAAATGAGCTAAAAAAATGTGGAATTGGCTGAAAAAGCTAAAATTTGCATAAAACTGCTAAATAGTAGCTGAAGTAGCTGAAACTACCAGCAGCTTTAGGCTGAAATGAGCATAATAAGCTGAAATTAGCCGAAAGAGTTAATTAGGCTGAAAGTAGCAGAAATGACCATGAAAACTTTGATTTATCTGAAAAGAGCTTAAAAAATGCAAAAAAAAAAAAAAAAAAGCTGAGAAAGTAGAATGTATGCATTCATCTAAAGTACTTTAGGAAAAGCACTTTACTTTCATCAGAAAAGAGGAAAGAGGAACCCGACAGTTGTAGTCCATCTCC
>NC_056508.1:47118871-47127657 GCF_014905685.2 Nematolebias whitei | reverse complement strand
AGGACCATCAGCCTAACGACAGATCGTTAGTGCCATGATGGACACTTGTTATTCACAGAGAGTTGAGTGATACTAGTAATAACAGCATTATAAGAGGGGGACAGTGGGACATGGAGGCTCCGCCCCTGTTTAACGATGGGCGGGTTCTCTTCACAAAGATGTCTCTGTGAACGGAACTGACTCTGGTCTACACTCACCTGCAGGTCAGAGGTCACTCGTTCAGGGATGAAGATGTTCACATCCTTCATAGAGAGGAACGATGGTTTGAGAGGCGTGAAGGAGGCCATCTTTGTGAAAAGAACCCGTCCATCAGTGAACAGGGGCGGAGCCTCCGTCCCCCTCTTACAATGCTGTAATTACTAGCATCACTCAGCCCCCTGTGAATAGCAAGCGGCTGTCAGGGCACTAACGATCTGTCATTAGGCTGATGGTCGTTCATCATGTGAGCAGCTGGTTCTGGATGTCAGCAACAAACTGGTTGATCCACCATGAGAAGGTGATGTTTATAAGACTGAGTTTATTGCAGCTCCTCAGACTGAAGAAGTCCTTTGGATAAAAGATGAAACATTTCAAGAAGAAGAATCATCCAGAGGAGCTGACTGAACTTTGTTAGATGTTCCTGTTTTATCAGACCAGAGAACAAGAATGAAACTTCTTCGTTAATCTCTGCAGATTATATATTCTGCCTTGGCTTGAGAAAAGTTCTTTACTCCCTGCAGAGTCGTAGTTTTCAGGTAGCGTAAAAAACAAAACGTATTTTTGACCTAAAACGTTTCGTTTGTTTTCGTTAGTTTGGAACAAAAAAATGTAAAAAAATAAAAACTTGTTTTCATTTTATTTGTGTATAAAAGTCAAAAGCTGCAGAAAACAAAACGTTCAGGAAGAAGGTTTTCTTCTGGAGGACAAACATCTGAGCGAATTATCGTTAATCTGAAACTGAATGCTTGTCGCCCGCCGCCTCGTACGCCACAGTTGTAAACGAAGATCTCACCTGAGCTGTCGGCGCTCAGAGTACCTGTTGAAGATGACTCTCAGCCACTACCACTCCAAGTTTGAGCTCAGTGTAAAAATGTCTGCCTTGCTTTTATTTTTGTGTTTGATAAGGATGAGTGGGTGTGGCGGCCATCTTGAATCAGGCTGACTCTGAAAGTTAATCTGATGTAGACGTACTTCCAAAGATTATTTTCTAAGAGTTTCATTAAAATCTGTCCAGTTGCTCATGAGATATTTTGCTAACAGACAAACCAACACACTCACTGGCAGTTCTAGATAGATAGTTAAGTTATCTTCAAATGTGGTTCTGTGGAAATAATAAAAACAGTATCTTACCTGATGTGGATGCCCTCAGGTTTTTTTATTGTTTAATTCTGACTGGACTGACGAGCAAAGGGCTAGTCAGGACCAGAACCAAAGGGGATCTCTTTCTTGGAACAGCTCCAATCTAAAAACACAATTTATAAACATTTACGTTTTTGTCATTTTCGTTTATTTTCAAAGAAAAAAGCCAATTATCCCACAGGAAGTGACCTCGACCTGCACAGGAAGTGCTACTGCTAGCTGCCTCTGGTGTTCGTGCATGCTAACAGCCGCAGAGTCCAGAGTACAGAACCGTAATGAGAAAATGGCGGCGGCGTAAAGATTTATGAAGCAGCGTTCCCGTAGACCTTTAGAGTTGCTTTAGAGTCGACGGAGAGTCGCGCTCCGATCGGCCTTCAGCTCATCAGTCTGGTCAGATTAAACGTTTTTCTCCAAGTTGTTGTTTTGTTTGGGCAGAGGTCGTTCAAAGGGCGATCTGCGACAGGTAAGATACTGTTTATAACCTCACAGAACTCCACCGTAGAAGTTTTCAACTATCCCTTTAAGTTCCTGAGCATCCCGCTCCGCCTCCGTCCTGCAGCTGAGACAAACATGAACTAAATATTTACAGGAATGATGCTCCTCCACCTCCTCCACCTCCACCTCCACCACACCTGAGCGCTGTCCCTCTGTTCTCAGGTGCTGTGTGTTCGGATCTGCACGTTCTACTCCAGCATGTGTCTGGCAGGTTGGCCCATCTCGTCGGAGGCGGCCCGGCTCCGCTGCGGGTCAGAACTCCTCAGTGACCTCATCTTCGTCTGCGGGGATCGAGGGATCTACTTAGGTGAGTCCGCCGGCGTCCGGGTCGGTGTTTTTTCTTCCAAACACCAGAGCGCTCAAAAACAAAACGACCAAAGTCAGAAATTAAATCGGCCAAGAACTCCGAGTTTAATAAAAATGATGAAGCAGAACCAGAAACAAGTCGGTTTAAAACATAAAACCAACGTGATTTAAAGACACACATGATGATGCTGCCTCCACCGTGCTTCACTGCTGGGACGTGCCGGCTGCTTGTTTCAAACGTCTCAGCACTTTGAGATGTAGAAAAATATAGAGAATGTTGCTGTGGTCGTGTCCTTAATGTCCATAGTGTCCTTAGTGTCCATCATGTCTTTAATGTCCATCATGTCCTTAGTGTCCACCGTGTTCTTAGTGTCCATCATGTCTTTAATGTCCATCATGTTCTTAGTGTCCTTAATGTCCATAGTGTCCTTAGTGTCCATCATGTCTTTAATGTCCACCATGTCTTTAATGTCCATTGTGTCCTTAGTGTCCATCTTGTCTTTAGTGTTCATGTCCTTATTGTCCATCGTTTCTTCAGTGTTCATCATGTCCTTAATGTCCACAATGTCCTTAGTGTCCACCATGTTCTTAGTGTCCACCATGTCTTTAGTGTCCACCATGTCTTTAATGTCCATCATGTCCTTAGTGTCCACTGTGTTCTTAGTGTCCATCTTGTCTTTAGTGTTCATGTCCTTATTGTCCATCGTTTTTTCAGTGTTCATCATGTCCACAATGTCCATAGTGTCCTTGGTCTCCTTAGTGCCTACCATGTCCTTAATGTCCACCAAGTATTTAATGTCCATTGTGTCCTTAATGTCCATCTTGTCTTTAGTGTTCATGTCCTTATTGTCCATCGTTTCTTCAATGTCCATCATGTTCTTAATGTCCACCATGTCCTTAGTGTCCACGTTGTCCTTAGTGTCCACCATGTTCTTAGTGTCCACCATGTCCTTAGTGTCCACCATGTCCTTAGTGTCTGTCATGTTCTTAATGTCCACTATGTCTTTAATGTCCATCATGTCCCTAGTGATCCTTGTGTCCACCTTGTCCTTAGTGTCCACCCTGTCCTCAGTGTCCTCATGGTTTCATGCAGGAAGTGAAGACAGACGTTTGTAAAGACATTGTGATTGTTTGAACGTTCTGTATCGAGACGCCTGCAGGAAGTTGATGTTCTCTTCAAATGTCACATGATTCACAGCAGAACCTGGAAATAAATTCTTTGACGTGACATTGGACGTCTTTAAGCCCCGACATGATTCTGAGCGAACACGGACCGTGTCCACGTGGACGCACCTGCCGTGGGTCCGAGCGCCGCCACGACACAAACACCAGCGCTCCACCCTCCAGCCTCCACTTCCTGCTCGGGGAAAGATTATTACGCCACAGTTCTTCTTACAGAACGTCGTGCACCGCTTGGAGTATTGTTTGTCGACCGACTTCACACGCACAATTACCCAGAAGGCCTTTCACCTGATTCCCTTTGGCCCCGCTCCCACCAAGGCCACGTCGCTCATCTATCAGCCCGATGGCAATCCACCGAATCAGCTGCAGAACGCTGTGCCTCCTGCGATACGCTTGTTGTTAAAACACTCGTTATCCGAGACGCTCAGTGTTCTCACTGAAAACAAAGAAAAGGTGCAGCGAGGGGGCGGGGCATGGTGGGGAGGGGGAGGGGCATGGATTCGTGGGTCAGTGGAATGAAGCGCTGCTTTAAAACAAGTTTTGTGTTTGCTTCACGTTCAGGAGTTTTTCCAGGAGAGAACCTCCTGCTTTCATGTTCCTGGATGATCCCGTCGTGGAGCTCTCCTTTCAGTCTCCGGAGCTGGACCTGCTTACGTGGGTCGGACTGGAAACAAACACCGGGTCTCGATTCCACCCAAACCTTCACGGTGACGGTTTGTGAACCGGGTCTGGCCTCGCTGCTTCTGGAGGATCTCAGAGGTTCAGGATGAGCCAGGAGCAGCTGATTAACTGATCATCATCAGAACCACCTCTGATGTGGAGCGTACAGGTGTGTGCTGACACAGTGACAGGGCGGAAAGACATCAACAATGACCTCAGAGCAGCAGGGAAGGGTCAAAGGTCATTTCCAAACAATCCAGAGTCCCTCGTTCTACATAGAGAAGGTTATTAACTAGTGGAAAACCTTTCAGACAGCTGACCATCTTCACAGCTGGTTCACCCTGAAGGTCAGACCGTGCAGTGACTCTACAGGCCTCAGTCAGCAGGTCAAAGGTCGTTGCTCCTTCTCTCTTTAAACACCATGACAGCACGACTTAGGTTTGTAAAGTTTCATCTGAAGGAACCACAAGACTTCTGGACCAGAACCAGACCAGAGGACAGATATTTACCCAGAATGCACTGCAGCAAACGGCTCCTCCCAGCTGTCAGCACGGTGGTGGAGGCTGATGGTTCGGGCTTGAAAAAGAAACCAGTATCAGACGACGATGGCGTGAACGTTTGAGGTTAGCAGCTCGTGGCGGTTCTGTTGACGCGTTCTGTCTGTCCTCCAGGTAAAGGTTCCTGGTCGGGCTACGGTCCTCGGCCCCGGGGGAAGGGAATAGTGGACCAGTGCTGCAAGTCCTCCGGCTGTGACCTTCAGTACCTGGAGATGTACTGCGCCAAACCCAAGCTCAAGAATCCCCCTGCAGCAGCAGCAGCAACAACAACAACAACAACAACAACTCACACCACCACAAAGAGAGACCTGGTACGAGCGACACGTCCCGAAACGTTTTGTCTTCACGTCCAGAGTTCCTCATGTTCCTCACGTCTCCTTGTTGTCTTGCAGTTCCGGGCCGTGTTCCAGAAGAGGCTCCTGGAGAACGTCGGAGCTCCTGACAGTCCGCAGAGAGACGCCTACAGAAAGAAAAGGCAGCCGACGTTCCCACGGAAGAGCAAAGCTTCATCTCCACGCAGAAGGACCAACGTGCAGATCTCCTCCAGCCCGGCCCCGTCGGCCTCCCTCAGACCCCTCTGAGGTTCTCCACGAGACGAGAACCTGGACCCGTTAGGACTTGGAGGTCAGAAAGAGCCAGAGAACAGAACAGCCCAGCAGAACCCGATGGTTCCTCTGGCTCTGTTCGCTCCTCGGAGACGTGGGATGAAGTTTTTGGACGTCGTGGAAACGATGGACGTTTGGCGTTTCTGCTGCTTCGCTCCGTTCTGTCGGTTTGCTCACGTTCGGCACCGTGGACGTTTGGACTCTGAGCTCTTAAAGCTTCGTTTCAACACTTTGCTGTTTGTTCAGAGCGGAATGAGTTTTTTATAAAACGACTTTAATCTTTTTTAAGAAACGGTCCGACAGTTTGGATTTATTGTCTCCTGTAAATAATTCACCTCCACGATGAAATGTGTCCCACTAACGGTTGTCCAAACGTCCCTCACTAAGTGTCTCCTGGCAGGACGCTGGCTTTGTGTAGCACACTGACCCCACAGCATGATGCTGCCGCCGCCGTGCCTGACAGCTGCTCGGTGAAGCCTCGTCCAAACGGCTCCGTCTGTGTCTCGGACCATCAGACTTCTCTCCAGAAGACACTTGTCTCATGGACAGCTGCACGGTTCGGTCCAGCTTTTGTGTCCTTTAGGGGCGGAGCTTCTGTCTGTCTTCACCGTGGACAGGGACGATGGTGTTCCAGCAGAGCAGGATCGAGTCTTGGTGGTTCTTCTGAATCCGTCCCTTTTGTCCAGCCTGATCACTGACGGGGACTTGGAGTCCACGTCCTCTCGGACAAGTCTGTCCTCTCGGGCAGGACGTGCTGTCCGTGGGTCCGGTCAACGTTGGTTCTGTTTTTCTGTATTTCACCTCTTTGGACCGAGCGTCTGTTCAGAGACTCAGACGTTTGTTTTCCTGCTTCTCGTTTGTTTCGTATGAAAATGTTTATTTATTGTTATTTATTTCTCAGAAACCAGAATGAAGCCGACAGTTTGGGGTCACGCTGCGACGGTCTCGTCTCGCTCCAGGTTCGGCCCGTCGTGACGTTTCCACGCCGACCTTGAAGCGTTCATCTCGGTGACGGACCTCCGAAGGTCGTCGGCCGATAAAAACGCCGCGCGGCTCGTTAAAGATTAGTTCTTGGTTTTCTTGTTCCTCCGCCGCGCAGGAAGTGAACGACGAAGCTTCGAGTCCTCACGTTTAGAAAACGACGTTCTCTCGTGAGAACAAACGACCTTGAGAGAAGTTTGTGTGATAATCGAAGCGATTCGACAAACGTTTAAATCTGGTTTCAGGAGGAAAACAAGATAAGGCCTCGAGATAAAGACGGTGTAAATTAAACGAATCGTAACGTTTATCTTCTCGCTCTCGTTCGGTTTCTTCCTGTCGACGACGAGAAGTTTCTGCGCTGAAACGAAAACTAAATGTTTCAAGAGACTTTCTGCTGCAGGAACCAGAAAAACTCTTTGATGTTCGGGCTCCTCGCCCGTTCTCGTCACACAGTCCTGTTGGGAACAACTCTCAGCTACTACCACACCGAGCGTCGGCTCATTTCCTGCAAAACTCACTGAGCTGGAGACTCTTTGATATTTGCTGTGGCGGCCATCTTTAATCAGGTTGACTGATCAGTTGTCTTTATTCCCAGTTTCATTTAAATCTGTTCAGTGGTGCACGAGATATTTTACTAACAGACAAATGGACGCTGGCTGAAACGTCCTCGGTTATGAAGGTTTTTATGTTAAAATAAAAATATTTTATTCCTGATCAACGGTTTCTCTTGAGTTTTTATTCAAGTCGTAAAAACTCAGTTCCGTTTTTCTTCCAGATGTTTTCCAGCTCGTGCCTCCATCTTTGATCTGTTTCAACTTTTAATGCTCCTTTTAGCCTCTTTTTACCAATTTCAACTTTTTTCTTCTCATTTTTAAGTTATTTTTTAAATTAATTTCAGCTTTTTTTGTAATTTTTCGGCCTCTTTCTGCATATTTCAGCTTATTCTGCTCATTTCTGCTGCTTTCAGCAAACAGCTGTTCAGATTCAGCTCGTGTAGCGATGAAACCGTTTCAGCAGAAATCATCTTTGTCTTTTCACAGGAAACAATATTTCTCTAGTTTGTTTTCTTACACTTGAAAATAAAATAAAGACAGGAAACAGAAAAATAAAAGTTTGTTGTTGTTTTTAACGAGTTCAGGATGTAAATTAGTTTTTTTTACATCTGAAGGTAAAAAAAATCCTCTGGATTCACAGTTTTTGTAAAAATCGTTGCAGTTTGACACAAAGTTTTGATCCAGTTGAAAAATGGTGCAGAATTTGTTGCCATGGCAACCTGAACTCGGCCGATGGACGTTTGCTGCAGGTAGGATGTTCGTTACTCTTACGGCTCAGACCCTGGTTGAACCCTTCACTGAGCTGGTGTCGCCCGCCGGCAGAGGGGCGATCATGTGCAGGTTCATTAGTCTGGACCAGAACCGTTTGGACTCTGACTCAACCGGTTCTCTCGGCTGAAGCGGAGCAGAACTTTAGGGCCTGGAAGGATCTGGACCTCGAGCAACAGAACCAGCGGTCGTCTCTGACCCGAGCGCCTCTGGGTTGGAAACAAACGTGTCGCTTCTGGAAACGGTTCTGACCCAAAGGATCAGAGAGTTGGCAGCTCCCGGGTCGGGCCGATAAGGCTCGGAGGGAGGCCTGCGTCACTCCAGATAAAAACTTCACGGCCCGCACGTTTGATTCCCATGGCCGTGAGCAGCGCGTGTTTTCTGCAACACAAAGGCAACAATCTGAAGCAGCGACGAGTTTTTACTGCAGAGTTCCTCTGGTGCGTCATCGGGTTTACAACCGGGTCAGAACCGCCAGGACAGGCCAGCAGGAAGTCCAGGTTTACAACTGGGTCAGAGTTGTTTGAGCTCTGGTGAACTTTGACCCCTGCAGCAGGTGAACTTTGACCCCATGCAGCCGGTGAACTTTGACCCCTGCAGCCGGTGAACTTTGACCCCTGCAGCTGGTGAACTTTGACCCCTGCAGCTGTTGAACTTTGACCCCTGCAGCTGGGCGGCGCCTCCTGCAGCTCCTGACATGGTGGCTGTTTGAAGTGATGGAAACTGATCAGCAGAACCACGTTTGGGTCCTCGGGGCACCGGGACCACCAAAACCACTTCTTTACTTCCTGCTCCTTCAGGATTTTATAATTTCACGTCTCCTCGGCTGTTTTCTCTGGGGGGTTGGTTCATTCCTCCCTCACCTTATTTAACCATCTTCTCTCTTTTAGTGATTTGTATGAAAATCTGGGATCAAAATGCTGAAATTAAACCGATAAAGTCTTAAAGTTTATCGGCGCTCACCTCAAACTGGAACAGGAAGTTTGAAGGAGTTTTATAAACGCTCTGAAACGCGGGAACGCGCTCAACGTAAACAAAACGTTGATCTACAGAAACCACGAGGACGTTCGAGTCACGTGACCGACCTGCACCAGGCTGGACTCGGAGCTACAGAAAGATTTTAGTACTTCCTGTTTTAATTATGTCTACATGGACTGGAGACTCCACCAGTGTCCCTGACCAGCAGTGTCCCTGACCATCAGCGTCCCAGTATCCCCTGACCAGCAGTGTCCCTGTCCAGCAGTGTCCCTGTCCACCAGTGTCCCTGACCATCAGCGTCCCAGTATCCCCTGACCAGCAGCGTCCCAGTGTCCCTGACCACCAGTGTCCCTGACCAGCAG
>NC_056508.1:47112834-47118861 GCF_014905685.2 Nematolebias whitei | reverse complement strand
CCAGCAGCGTCCCAGTGTCCCTGACCACCAGTGTCCCTGACCAGCAGCGTCCCTGACCAGCAGCGTCCCTGACCAGCAGTGTCCCTGACCACCAGTGTCCCTGACCAGCAGCGTCCCTGACCAGCAGTGTCCCTGACCAGCAGCGTCCCTGACCAGCAGTGTCCCAGTGTCCCTGACCACCAGTGTCCCTGACCAGCAGCGTCCCTGTCCACCAGTGTCCCTGTCCACCACTGTCCCTTTCCTCCAGTTAAACAGCTGCTTGTGGCTCAGAACCCGGTTGAGCCCTTCGATGAACTGGTGTTGGCTTCCGCCGGTCGAGGGGCGATCATGTCTTCGTGTATGTTCATTAGTCGGGACCTGAATCCATTTGGATTTTGATCCCAGTGTCCCTGTCCACCAGTGTCCCTGACCACCAGTAAAGACAGTTTTTCATCATGGACTAAGAGGACCAAAACCTTCAAGCTGGACTGAACCCTGCAGCCGTCCTCATGGACGAGACAAAGACTGAGCTGTTTGGACTCAAAGACAAGAAGGACGTCTGGAGGAGACGAAGCTTTCAGACCTGAGAACACTGAACCAGCTGTCGGGCACGGTGGTGGCAGCATCATGCTGTGGTACCAGAGTGAGGAGGACTTCCTCAGCTGGACACCTGAAACCTGGACACAGTTGGGTCCAGGACGACTGTGACCCCAAACACTTCAGAACTGGTTTCTGGCCTTCTCAAAGCTTGATCCGATCTAAAAACCCGTGGACTCAAATCATGAAACTAATCACTTAAAACTTTACAGATAAGAAGTTCTGCCAGAAGCTCGTCGATGGAGACAAAATGTCCCCGTGAGACATTTAACCGAACCTTAGCGGTCTGTGGACGTGTTTAAATCCAGAATGAATTCGACCTTTAAGCTAACAGCTTTAGCCTTTCTGAAACTCTTCGGCTGCTGGTTTGTTGTGAGTTTCTGCAGCTGGTGTTCTGAAGCTTCAGCACATTCACGCTCATCTGAAGTATCTATTTATCTGGACCTGTGGTCCAACCAACGCCGGAGCACCGACACAATGTTGACAAGCCCGATTCTCAGAATCTCTTGTTGCAGTTTCAGAGTCAGCGGGTCCACCTGTCCTCAGCCGTCCACCGAGTCCCGTATCTGTCTCTGTCAAGGCTGCCGGGGGGAGCCGGGCGCCCCCCTCTTCCTGCAGCCGTATCAGCAGGGTCACATCTGCAGCACCGCAGCTGCAAGCCCAGCAGAACTCCGGCACAAAGCTTCAACACAGAACCAGAACCGGGCCGCTCCGAGGCCACAGGGTTCAGAACAAAGGTCTGTTTGAGTCGTACAAAATCAAACTTTAATATGAATGTAAACAAAACAAGTTCAGCTGAAAGTGAGTTCTTCGGCTGTTCTGAACACCTGGAATCAAACATCATTCGCCTTGTTATTATTATTACTCTCCAAGGATCTGAACGAAACCTCCCAGTTGAAGCTTTTAGCTGAATCACAACTCAGTTTTCTGTGTTTTGTAACTTCTGCAAACTTTCTGCTATTTTAGCTGTTTATAAACAGCAAAACTTCAGCTTGTTCAGGAGATAGGTGCTATGACATTTAGTTTTAAAAACACCAATTTCTTAGAAATCTTTACACCTTTTAGCTAACTTCTGCTGTTATTAATCATTTTCTTTAAGCTGCTGTGTTACGTTTAGCTTTTATCTACAATTTTGATACTTTTAGCTTCTAGTGAGTTTTTTTTAGCTACCTGCTTAATGCTTTTGCTACCTTTTACCTTTTAGCCTTTTACGTTTTAACAGCTTCTGACCCACAAAAGACCATCAGCCGAGACTTCCTGCTCCAGCTGCTTTTGATTCAAATGATGCCAATGAGCCGAAAATAGAGACAAGTACAAAAACATAAAACATTTTAGCTGACCTTCTGTTACTTTTAACTTTTTTCTTTCAGCTTTCAGTGATTGTTTAGCTACTTTTAGCTTTTATCTACATATTTGTCTATATTAGCTTCTAGCTAGCTTTTTGACCCATTTAGCTAACCCCTTAACAAAAAGTAGTACATTTGAAGTTTGTTTTTGCAAGAATATTTTAAGTTAAGTATATCAAGTGTACTACACACCCTACATGTAGTGTACTAGAAGTATACTGATTTAATACTTGTTTGGACTAAATTGGGACATTTTTATGCTATTTGTAAGTATATCAAATAAAGTTTATAAAAAGTAAACTTCAAGTACACGTCCTCATTTTAAAACAAGTATACTTGTAGTACACTTAAATAAACTACTTGTTGCTTAGGGACTATTTGCTGCTTTGAGACTGTTTTTTTATTTTAGCTAACATTTTGATACTTTTAGCTTCTAGATACCTTTTATACTTGTAGTTGCCTCTTGCTGCTTGCAGCTGTCATGTAGCAAATTTTAGATTTTAGCTACCCTTTTGCAGTTTTAGCTTTCGGCTTGTGATTTGTTTAACTTGTGTTTTGGTTCCTTTAGCTGACATCTGACTTCTTTTAGCTAACATGTTTATTTGTGCTAGAATTTTGCTCCTTTTAGCTAGTCTTCTTTTCCTTTTAGTGTTTTGCTGTTTTTAGCTTAATGCTAATGTTTTGTTTATATGAGAAATTATCTTTTATCTAGCATTTTGCTGTTTTAAACTATTAGCCAACATTTTCACACGCACACACATATACAGTATATATACACACACACACACACACACACACATATATATATATATATATATATATATATATATATATATATATATATATATATAATTAGCTTGTAGTTAGTTTTAACTAAGCTTTTTAGCTTATCAAGCTTTTTGATACTTTTTTTCTAGCCTTTCTCTGCTTTTAATAACTAACTTAATAACCTTATGCTACTTTTAGCTTTTATTTATTTATTTTTGTCACTTTCAGCTTTTGCGATAAACTTCTAGTTTTAACTGGTTTTGCTACATTTAGCTCTACACTTGATACTCTGAGCTAGCTGTTTTTCTACTTTTGACTGTTATCCAGCATTCTGCTCTTTTTTAGCATCTAGCTAGTATTTTCATTCTTTTAGCTTGTCTTTTGCTTCTTTTGGTTGTTAGTAAGTCTTCTGCTACTTGCAGCACCTTTAAGCTGCTGTTTAAAGGAGCAGTCGTGGTAAAACGTGCTTCATTTTTACGCTCTATTGACCCCGACTTGTTGTTTCACGACCAAAAGTGTGGTTCTGACCCAAACATTGGAAACCAGTGGTATCCAAACTAAGAGATTTGTTTTTTTAAAGCTTTTTGCTGCGGGTTTCCTCGCGGTTCCTAAAGTTCTGAGCGGTCGTAGCTGAACTTTTCCTCCTTGTGAGTCATAAAATCAGATTTCGGTGACGTCGTTGGAGAAACAGACCGATCCGATCTCAGTTATGTAAGGGATTTATCAGAACATGTGGAACAAGGACTCTGTGATTAGTTCTTGTCTCTGACCCGGTTCTCTGACGGTCCAGACTGTTTGGTGTTCTGATCTGATCCATGAGTTATCACATGAGAGACAGGAGGAGAATGATACCACCATCTTTACTGCTTAATTTATTTATTTTATCATCCGCAGTATCTGCTCATGACTTACTGACCCGCTGTGGTTCTGATCCACTTTGACCCGGTTACTTTGTTTAATCTGCAGAAAACGAGAGTTAAAAACAAACAACCTTCACGCGTGTGCTTCAGCACATGTATGATCACACTGAAAGTTTAAAGTAGATTGATGGCATTGTTTTGCTGTTTGTTTATTTGATGAAGTGATTTTATTTTATGAATATTACTTTTTTTAACCCCTAAAACTTTTTATAAGATAGTTCTGACATTTTAAAGTGGGGTTCTGAACAGCTAGTATCTTACTTGCTGTAGACAGATTTGTAAATGAAAATAAAATAATTTTATTTGATTAATAAATTACATTAAAAAGGATTCTTGATGTTTTAAAACGATTCCTGTCTCAAAGTCTGATGATGGCCTTTCTCTACTAGTTAGTTTTATCATCTTTGTTTTTACCCATTTATTTTATTGATAAATCTTTTTTTTCCTGCTTTGTTTAAAAGTTTCTGTGAAGCGTAAACCACAAATACAAAATCTGTAAAATAAATGTCTTAATATTTAAGAAATGTGGTTTAATACACGTGATTTGACTGGTTTTGTTACATAACTGTATATTTTCTCTGGAACTTGGAGGAGCCAAAGTGAAACAGGAAGTGACATCAAAGGGGAACTTCCTGTAACCTACCCACCGATGGTTTTGAGATGCTGGGAAAACTGGTGAAAACACGGGAACCCAACAGTGGATCAGCCCCGGTACCGTTTTGTAGTTTGTATTTGCTTTTGATACTCTTTAGCTACCGTTTTGCTACATTTAACTTTTAGCTACCCTTTTTATTTTTTTTTTAAATCAAAGTTCATGCTCAATAATCCAGGTAAAAATGTTTTGAACCACTTTGGCCATGGCTGCCTCAGAGGAGTCGACAGGGGAGAGGACGGGCCCCAGAAACCATCTTATCACCAGCAAACTGGCTGGTCCCCTATGGGAGTGTGCTGCTTGTGGGACAGAGTTTGTTTATGGCTCCTCGGACTGATGAAGTCCTTTGGATGAAGGACGAAGCATCTTAATAACAACAACACGTCCAGATGACCTGGCTGAACTTTGTTGTTTTTCTACTTGAAGCCTTTTGTTGATTTTAACTGTTACCCACACTTTTGCTACTTGAACTGGTCTTGTTCTATGTTTAGCTTTTAGATGACCTTCTGCGGCTTTAAGGCAGCCTTTTGGGCAGCGCGGTGGCGCAGTTGGTAGAGCTGCCACCTCTCTGCGAGAAGGTCGCTGGTTCAAATCCAGGTCCAGGGGCCTTTCTGGGTGGAGTTTGCATGTTCTCTCCGTGCATGCGTGGGTTTTCTCTGGGTGTTCCGGTTTCCTCCCACAGACCAAAAACATGCATGTTAGGCTGATTGGTAACTCTAAATTGTCTCTAGGTGAGAGAGAGAGTGAATGGTTGTTTGTCTCATTTGTCTCTGTGTGTCCCTGTGATGGACTGGAGACCTGTCCAGGTGTCCCCCACCTTTCGCACAGGGACTGCTGGACATGGGCACCAGTGACCCCTGCGACCCAGAAAGGAAGAAGCAGGTAAAGATGATGGATTGATTCATGTTTTCTCCTCCAACCTGAGGAGGTGACCAGCAGGGGGCGCTATTTTAACCTTTATCTTCTGACATGACCAACAGTTTCATCTTTGCAGCATCTCTGAGGCCTTCAGGGTAAAAAGTAAAAAAAAAATTGCGTTTGTAAAATCTCTGAAACAAGAAGAAAGAAAAACTGGACGACGGTTGGAGGACTTTCAGTTAAAACTTTGAGGTAAACGTTCTGAACCTTGTTTACGGGGTAAACACTTTTGTTTACTCCAGAATCTGTTTGCGCCGCTGAAACCTTCTGGTTTGGAGACGTTCTGCAAAATCACACAAATCAAAACGTAGATTCAGGCAAACGTCACAGCTCAGCTCTGGATTTCTACAAAAAGAAGCTGCTTTAATTCAGGCACAGACGTTTCTGGTTGAAACTGGATTTTCTGCAGTTTGACACGTTTTCCTTGTGCAGCCGCCGGTGTTCTGCTTCCCGCTGTCTGCTGGCCCAACGGGCCTCCAGCAGCTCGCAGCTTTCATTCAGCTCTTCAGTCATTTGAGGCCGAACCGTCACGTCTGTCTCCTCTGCGTCCATCCTGCTGGTGTCCAGCTCGAGCTGCGTAGTGAAGATCTTCACCTCCTCCACAAACGCACCCTGCTGACAGAAACATCTGATCTGAACCAGGAGCTGCTCGTCAGAGACGTTTGTTAAACAAACAAACAAACAAACAAAAAACACCTCCAGACTCAGGCTGACTAACCCAAAAGAAGTTCAGTAAACTCAGAGAGCAGCAGGAAGTGACGACACGAAGCGCTGAGAGCAGCAGGAAGTGACGACACGAAGCTCTGAGAGCAGCAGGAAGTGACGACACGAAGCTCTGAGAGCAGCA
>NC_056508.1:47112591-47112734 GCF_014905685.2 Nematolebias whitei | reverse complement strand
GCTCTGAGAGCAGCAGGAAGTGACGACACGAAGCTCTGAGAGCAGCAGGAAGTGACGACACGAAGCTCTGAGAGCAGCAGGAAGTGACGACACGAGGCTCTGAGAGCAGCAGGAAGTGACGACACGAAGCTCTGAGAGCAGCA
>NC_056508.1:47107774-47112581 GCF_014905685.2 Nematolebias whitei | reverse complement strand
GCAGCAGGAAGTGACGACACGAAGCTCTGAGAGCAGCAGGAAGTGACTACATGAAGCTCAGAGCAGCAAGAAGCTAACTAAAATCTAAAGGTATCCAAAGGCTAGCTAAAAGCTAAAAGTAGTGACTTTTAGCCATATTCCTGATATGTTCGGAGCTCCAGTTGCAGACACACTGTCGTCAAAAACAACCTGTGTGTACTGAAATATTTAAACATCAAGGTGGAAATAATGTATTTTAGCTGCTAATCAGGTTCTTTTATCAACCACTAAGAGATCATTTGTGGTTTCTGAGCATTAGCTTGCAGCTTCATCACCTCCAACCAACCAGGAAGTTGGTGTTTATTACTATGATAGTCAATATGAATGTATTGATTAACTGATCAGGAGTTTGTGCTGCTCTAGAGCATACAGGTGTGTGGCAGCACAATGCCAAGACAGAAAGACTATCAGCAATGACCTCAGAGAAGTAGCTGCTGTTGCCCATCAATCTGGTAAAGGTCAAAGGTCATTTAGAGTCCGTCGTTCCACAGAGAGTAACATTGATCACAAGTGGAAAATATTTCAGATGGCTGACAGTCTGCCCAGGAGATGCACCCTGAAGGTCAGACCATGCAATGCTCAGAGAAATGAGCTCCATCTCAGACTCCACAGGCCTCAGCAGGTCAAAGGTCAAAAACAACGACTAAGTTTGGCCAGTTTCATCTGAATGAACCACCAGACTTCTGGACCAGAACCAGACCAAAGGACAGCTGTTTACCCAGAATGCACTGCAGCAAACAGCTCAGCTGTCAGCATGGTGGTGGAGGGCTGATGGCGTGGGCTCCTGTCAGTCACTTAAGTGGACCAAGAACTCCTCTGTAGACCAAAAGGTTCTGGAGTCAAACATGGGTCCTGGTCCTCCTCGACCACATGAGAGGCTGAAAACAGAAAACGAAGTTACAGCTGCTAAAAAAGCGCTGCTGGAATCAGTTAGTCCACACACGCCTTCTGTGTCTTCTTCTGTCCGGCCTCATAAAGACCAGATTTGTTTATGTCCTGAAATCTAAAACCTCTGAGGTGACAGAGAGCGCTTCACAGTGGCTGACTCAGAGGCCTAAAGAGTCCGGAGCTCCAGGGCCGCTTTGTTTGAGTCCAAACAAAAACCTGCTCGGGGTTGTGGCATGAGCACGCATCAATAACGGCTGTTTGTAAGGCTGATGGACCGGTTTTACCTCACGGCCCGCTCCTGGATCACACCCACACTGAGCCGTACGCGGCACCGCCGCTTGGTTTAACATTAAAGGAGGAAATCCAGCATCGGGCTGAAGTCCGCTAACAGCAGCTGCACTTCCTCATACACGTGCACTTGCTGCCACGTTACCGTTGGAGACGGTAGTTTCTGCGCTGCCTGACCCATGACTGCTCAAAGTCAAGCCCAGCGGAGGCCGTGACCTCATCACCGGACCCGGTGGACCTGTTCTGACCAGGCGGCACCGCTGCAGGCTCAGGTGGTGAGTGTTTCAATCCACACGGCCGTTTGAGGCTCAAGGTCACTCTGACCCACAGCTGGACCCTCTGGACGCAGCAGAAGGTTCCTGCGGGTCAACATTTCAGCCCGGTTCTGGCTCTCGTAGCAGAACCTGACATTTTAACTCTGCTGTTAGAAAATCATTTCCTGCCAGAGGCGAGGAACACAGAACTTTGATCTCAACAACTTTTACTTCCTGTGGTGAGAATTATTGCACGGGTGTTGCAGAGATTGGGGGGGGGCAGTTTGACACAAAGACACGAAACGTTGATCGTTTGTGTCAAACGCAGAAAACATGGAAACTACAACTGAACATGTTAGATAACAGTTTAGATAAAAACTCACCAGAGGAGGTGAAAGTTACTTTAAATACAATGTCAGGGTCTGTCTCTTCACTAAAGACATATCTGAGATATTTATGAGTCATTTGAATAAATTTAGGACATCAAACTTTTTAATTTTCCTTCCAATGATCCAGACGTTCCTGTAATCCCTTAACATTCTTGGGACTTTCTCTTTGGACTCAATTGTTCAAATGTTCTGATCAGACCTCAACTTCTCCAGGTTCTCTTCCACCTGCTCCCTACTCTCACATCAGTGTCATCTGCAAACCAACGGATGAACTTTGACCTCTGAGTCTTTCATAGCAGACAACTTTGTTTTTTTGCTATGACCGCCACAGCCTGTCAACATCCCCAAACACAAAAATGTCTCTAACTCGTTCAGCTTTGCAGCTGTGGAGCTATAATTTGTGGTGGTAGTAGCTGAGAGTCATCCCTAACCCACACTTTGAAAGCGAACGTGGGATGTTTGTGTCAGACGTTGCCATGGACAGTCGGAGCTCTTCAGTCTGGCTCTGATCTAAACTCTGTGGTCTCTCTCTAAAATGGCTCAGGTAAGATATTAACTGTTCACATTCTGTCCACGGGGCCCCACTTCACAAGAATCAAATCTAGTTTAGTTTTTGAACTTTGATTCAAAGGACTGAAAATGTTTTACATCCTTGAAGGAATATTTATGCCTGACTGAATGATTTTAATTAGATTATACTGGAAACCAACCAGTTTGTTTATTTAACAGGAGTTATGTTCAAAGGTTGAATTAAAACTTTTTACTTTGGTTATTTCATTATTAAAGCATTGAAAGAGGCGGCACGATGGAGCAGCTGGTAGAGCTGCTGCCTCTCAGCGAGCAGGTCCCTGGTTCAAACCCCGGTCCGGGGGCCTTTCTGGGTGGAGTTTGCATGTTCTCTCTGTGCATGCGTGGGTTTTCTCAGAGTGCTCCAGTTTCCTCCCACAGACCAAAAACATGCATGTTAGACTGATTAGTGACTCTAAACTCTCCCTTGGTGAGTGAGAGAGTGAATGGTTGTTGGTCTTGTTTGTCTCTGTGTGTCCCTGTGATGGACTGGAGACCTGTCCAGGGTGTCCCCCGTCTCTCGCACAGTAACTGCTGGACATGGACACCAGTGACCTCTGTGACCCAAAAAGGAAAAAGCTGGTAAAAGATGATGGATGGAAACTTTGAAAGAGAAATGTTTACAGTGACTGATGAGGATCATCCATCCATGAACTGTCATGTGCACCAAAGAGGGGTCTCATCTCTCTCCACAGCCACCTCTTCAGCTCTTCTTGAAGATTCCAAGGTGTTCCCAGACCAGGTGAGAGACATGATCTCTCCAGGGTGTCCTGGGTCTTCCCTGGGGTCTCTTCCTAGTTGGACATGTCCAGAACACCTCCCTAGGGAGGGGTCCAGGGTCCATCCTGACCACATGTCTGAACCACCTCAACTGGCTCCTCTGGATGTGGAGGAGCAGTGGTTCTACTCTGAGTCTCTCCTGATAACTGAACTTCTCACCTGATCTCTGAGGGAGAGTCCAGTTACCCTGCAGTGGAAACTCATTTAGACCTCCTGGATCCAGGATCTGGTTCTTTCAGTCTATATCCCGAGTTCAGGTCCAGAGGTGAGGGTAGGAACGCAGACCAACCAGTGAACAGAAAGCTTCCCCTTACAGCTCAGCTCCTTCTTCACCACAACGGACCGGCTCAGAGTCCACAGTACTGCAGAAGCTGCACTGATCTGTTGACCGCTTCTACCTTGAAAACCCAGAGATACTCGAACTCCTCTTCCAGCTGTCCAAGCCTATAAACGTGAAGGTTTTATGTTGATGGAGCAGAGGACTCGTTGGTTGGATGAGTGAGGACGTCCTGCTTCATCTCCTCACAAACAATGACGCCGACTGCAGTCACAACCCGCCCACTCTGTAATTTATTCAACACAAACAAGAAACACAATACTCATCCCTTCCTGTGGACACAACATTTCCCAGGAGTGAAGTGACGGATTAAAAACAACAAATCCTAAAGCTTTCAAAGTGGAATATAAGTACTAGGTTTTACCCAAATAACACTTTAGTTTTGTCTGTGTTCCACTAACCCGTCATCACCGTGTTCCTCCTGTGAACTGGTAGTTTACGTAGCAGAGGACTTCTACCCGAGGACATGTCCTGTCATTTTGCTCGTCTATAAATAGTTTCTGCTGTCCCAAACGAGACTCGTCCACAGCACAGCCACGGTGAGCCCTCACACTGTTGAAACATGCTCTGGGGACAAAGCTTCATATGCAATAAAGCAAAACTATGAAAGTTGATTACCAGTATGTTCAATAAACTACTAGTTTTAACGATTACCTGCGAAACCATGGATAGCAGGGTATATGATGCCGAACATCTGAACAAGTGTCATAAAAAGTTGCAATGATGCAGTGAATAGAGCTCTAAAATGCTTTATATGACTAGTGAAAGTTGTGCATATTGTTATTTTTGGAGGCTCGCCAGAATAAACAAACAAAATATCCAAGTTATGAGGGATGAAAATTCTTTCAAAACCTCGGCCTGATGAGTTGATTGTATGAAAACACGAAGCAAAACCTTTCAAATTAATTTAAGAATGGTTTAGTTCATTTTAACAACATGTGAGTTTGCTGAGCTAACGCTGCTAACGGTTGTTCTCATTTTAACAACATGTGAGTTAGCTGAGCTAACGCTGCTAATGGTTGTTCTCATTTTAACAACATGTGAGTAAGCTGAGCTAACGCTGCTAACGATTGTTCTCATTTTAACAACATGCGTCAGTTGAACTAACGGTGCTAATGGTTCTTCTCATTTTAACAACATGAATCAGCTGAGCTCACGCTGATAATGGTTGTTCTCATTTTAACAACATGAGTCAGCTGAGCTAACGCCGCTAACAGATGTTCTCATTTTAACATGTGAATCAGCTGAGCTAATGCTGCTAACGG
>NC_056508.1:47101551-47107764 GCF_014905685.2 Nematolebias whitei | reverse complement strand
GCTGCTAACGGTTGTTCTCATTTTAACAACATGAGTCAGCTGAGCTAACTAATTAGCGGTTGTTCTCCACCACCAAACATCAGATTTGGTCTCCGCCTTGCCCAGCTTGAAACAAAGACGTGGTGCGTTCAGTTTGTGCTCAGATGTGTTGTGACAGATACACACAGGCAGTTATGATCCCCTCCCTGCCTGTCACGGTGGCAAGTGTTAAGAAGTAAAAAACATTTTATTTCTGACTGTATTTTTTTCTTTATTTACCCTTTATTTACCCAGGTAGTCTCATTGAGCCACGAGAACTCATTTTCAAGAGAGACCTGTTTTTGGGGAGCAGATGAGGGTCAAGGGCCTTGCTCATGGGCCCTGGGTGGGGCGAATGAGGGTGGGGGCAGATGTGGGTGCTTCACCTACCCCACCACATTTTTGATGTTGTTGGTACCGGGGCTTGAACCTGCGATCTTCCAGTCACAGGCCCACCTTCTCTAACCTCTGCGCCACCACTCCCCCAAATCATTCAGATCAAACAATAAATAAAAACAGAACACGTAAAACATCATGATCAGCTGTGGAGAAAGCTGCCAGACAGTTTCTGCTGTTTCCCTTTTCTGCTTCGGCTGTTTCTGTGGGATAACAAAGCCCTCAGTGGTCAAAAAGGCCACAGCTATTCGGCACTAACAAAAACAAAACAAAACCAAGATGGAGACACAAAGCAGATGGGCGGGATTGTCCTCGTTAGCCTGCCACTGTCTGGGTGCATCAAGAGGTTGCAGCAGGGTTAGTCCTAAACTGAAAATAATAAAGTACATAAAATTAGAAAACAGACACAATGAAGGCAGACTGAAGTTAAAAATGAAAACAAACAAAAACAGCCACGCTCCTCTGATGGATCTGAACAAGATGAATTCTTGTTGCTTTTCAGGAAAGACGTTTTTTACCAACCAATAAACAGATTCGGTGTTGGACCTCATCGATGACACGTTAGGTTAATTAAACGTTCTTCAAAATAAAAGCCTTGGGCCAAAGAGAGAAGGTAAACACAAACAAAGAGACAAAAGTGTTTTCTGACAAGAGTCAATGAGATGCTGAGATCTGAATGACTGGTTAATAATCCTGACCGAGGCAAAACACTAGCTAAAAGCCAAAAGTAACAAAAATACTAGCGACAAAATAAAAGACGAAAATGTTCGGTTGAAAGCCAAAACGATCAAAATGCTAGCCAAAAGTTAAAAGAAGCAAAATGTCAGAAATAGCTAATCGCCTCCTAAAAATAGCAAACCGCTAGCTAAAAGATAAAAGTAGAAAATGGCTAGCTAAAAGCAGAAATGATGATTAAAAAACTAAAAGTAGCAAAAGGTTATCTATAAGCTAAAGTAGCAAAAGGTTATCTATAAGCTAAAGTAGCAAAAGGGTTTCTACAATAAGACGCTAGTTTAAAACAGTAGCTAGAAGCTAAAAGTAGCAACTGGCTTGTTAAATGCTAAAAGAGGTAGGACATAAGCTAAACACTACAAACATATAAAAACACTAGCTAAAATATAAAAGTAGTAAACGACTGGATAAAAGCTGTTCAGTGTCCTGAGACGACTTCTGTTGTGACTTGGCGCTACTTTACAAATAAACTGAACTAAAAGAATAAATAAGAAACAAAAAATAAGACAGAACTTTATTGATCCCACAGGAAATTGTTGAAAAGGAGAACACTAGCTGAAAGCTACAAAAGCTAAATTCTAGCTATAAGTAGTAAAATGCTAGCTAAAAGATGGTAAATACCAGCTAAAAGTAACGGAACAGTAGCTAAAAAAAAGCATCATAAGAAGCTAAAAACTGAACATTTTTGAAGGATTCAAACTATATCTATATGTTTCTATGGGAGAATATTTGTAATTATAATTAAATATTTTGAAAAATATAAAAGCTACAAAATCTGCAAGTCCCAGCACCCATAATCAGTTTCTGATCTTTTCTGATTGTTTCTTTCAGGTTATGGAGCAAAATCTGTCTCCGAACGCTCGGAGGAGTTTCAGCTTCTCATCTCTGCGCATCAAAAGTAAGAGTCAGCTTTAATGACACGTTGGTCTCTGTGATTTACTTTTAAAACGTCTTATTTAAGTGATAACTCCTGATGTAAATCTGAATTTCTCACAGAAAGGCATAACAGTGAAGACGAGAGTGGGTTTACACGAAGGAGGGGGTTACGTTCCTTTTCATCGAACCGAGAAACGACCAGAAAAGGTTTTATTATTTCACTTCACTCCAAAGTCTATTATAATATAAAATCTTCGGCTGTTGATGTCTCGCTATTTCTGCTGCAAATGCTAATATCAAAAACTGATTAAATTTCCTTTGGGCTAACATTTAAAATCTCAGTTTTGTATTCAGGCATTCTGTTAGCGCGTTAGATTTAGCATCTTGCTAGTCAAGTCGTCAAGTCAACTTTATTTATAAAGCACTTTTAAAACAGCAGGCGTTACCAAAGTGTTTAACAATAAAAATCAATGGGAGTAATTTTATGGAAAAATATAAAATAAAATGTATATATATTTAATAATAAACAAAAAAAATGATAGTACTGAAACAAATGAATTAAAAGCATCCAAATAAAAACAGAAAAACACGTAAAAAGCACAATCACAACAGACAGAGGAGGACGGCAGGCCATGTGCACCGGCGCCATCTTCCCCGAAGTTGTTTGCTAGTTTTAACTTCCTGCGACCAAATTCTAGCTTTAGCATCGCGCTAGCGTTGTAGTTTTAGCAACTTGTTTGGACTCTAGATTTAGCTAGAAAAGCTATGTGAATTCTTGCAAACAGTATTTTCCATTTTGTACTCGAAATTAGAAAATTACTAATTCAAAGTTCTTAAAATAAATAAATAAAAAAACTTCCCGAAAGTTGGTTTTCTTATTTGGGAAGTGAACTTAAATTAAAATATGGCTTCTCTGCACATTGGTGTTATAACCTCAGAGACTGATGAAGCCCTTTGGATGGAGGGCAAAACGTCTCAACAAAAAAAGAAACTATCCAGATGACGTGACTGAACATCGTTGGATTTTTACCTGGATTACTGAGCATGAACCTTGATGCGGTGACAAGTTCTTTGAATTAAGAAAGCTCCTCGGATGAGAAGGAAACGTCTTCAATTACAAAATAAAGTCCACTTGTTTTTGTCTTGAACTTTTTTTGGTTTGTCCATGTCCTGGATGACTGCGACCACGACGAGCTTTATTTGACCTTCTGTCAGTTTATATCCTTATCAATTAGAGGCGCTCAGCTTCGATCGGTGAACGAGTTAGCATCCGAAGGCCCAAACGGCAGCTAAATACACAGTTTTTATCAGCAGGTACCGCTAATATCAGTTAGCCTGGTCACAACAGTGATCCAACTGCACAGGTTTTCCTTCCTGCATCTGAAACAGTTTTGTGCCGGAGGTTCGGATGTTCTGATTCTGACATTTTAAAATAAATGTGCTTTTCATCATTTGTGTGCTAAACAGTTCCAGCGTACAACTCATTAACTTTGGAGTAAGGTGGCCTCCGCTAATCGACCTTAGCAAACACAGAAGTGGCCACAGCTCAGTCACGTTTACAGAAACTGAGCTGTAATTTGGTGTGGTAGTAGCTGAGAGTCATCTCCATCAAACACTCAGAGCACTCACTGACCTACGTTTGTTGCATTCAATATGTATTCATTCACTGAAGACTTGAGCATTATTTTCTGATCTTGAAGACAACATGAAGCAGCGGGTTTAATTCTGACAGATGTGTCTTTTTTTTAGTTTAAACAAACTTAAAGACGTTAAAGTTTCATCCTGCAGGAGTCAGCAAAGCTTTTCCTAAATGAGAAAATTCCTCATGAAGGGAACATTTATTTCAGATTTTCTTTCTTTGCGCGTGTGTGAACGTTTATGAAGATTAGATGTATGCTGAGAAACACATTTAAAGGAACCCCAACAGGATATGAATCAAACATCTGCAATTTTCTGTCGTTGTTTACCGTAGCCCCAGACAGAGACGGAGCCCCAGAAACACATCTGGTCCGCGACCTGGTGAAGAAGCTTCACGTGTCTGAAGGTAGAGCAGCCTGTATGACGGCACTGACATGAACCCACTGTTTCTGTAAACTTGATCTTATCTGTGGTGGAAACAGCAACTAACTCTGAGAAGTGTCCAGGTTTGATAAATGCCTGCTCAACCTCCACCCAACTTCTGTGGAAACACATTTATTGAGTCAGCAGTCACACTATCGTTTTCCTTTTTATAGTTTTTATCTATATGTTTTTATGGACTCAAACCATACACATCAGCTATTTTAAACATTAATTTATCAAAACGTCTAACTGGATAAACAATAGTGTACTATTTTGGGTTTTGTTCTTTTTACACTTTTCAAAATATTTCAACTTTCAAAATGTTCCAGAGAAAAGACGTTTTAGTTTCTTTAAAACATTTTAGCTATGAAGTTCTCTTCAGCACATGTGCTTGATTTTTCTCTTCTTGAGCTACTTTTAGCTTTTAGCTATCATTTTGGTAGTTTTAGTTCATGTTCAGCAAAATTTAGATTTTAGCTACCATTTTGCTAATTTTACATTTTAGCTATGTTTCTGCAACATTTAACTTTAAGTTTTGCATTTGTAACTTATAGCTACCATTCTTCTACTGTTCTTTTTAGCTATGTTTTTAAAACTCATTTTAGCTTTTAGCTACAGTTTTGCTAGTAGCCATTCTGCTCTTTTTGTACTTGAAGCAACAACGGTGCTACTTATAGCCGAAAGCGAAGGGCGTGAGCCTAATCATTACTGGGACCAGCCAACAGAGAAGATGGTCCTGTTCCGACTTCAGCTTCCAAGTTCTTGTCTGAAATTAGTGGTTCCTAAATTTTTCAGCTCCTGGCCCACAGAGAAACAACAGCAGAGACTTGTGACCCCATGCAACACTGGCTGAAGTACACTATTATTGCTAAAAACATAAACAAGAGGAATAACAACACAAAGAGTTTTAATTTAATTTAATTAATTTCCAACCACCGTTTTTATCCCTTGCGTAGTGAAAATGTGCCAGGATCATTTTTAATGGAAGTTCATATCTGGAGATTATTCCCCACTTGGTGTTTTTTGACCCACACAGTGATCTCAGCACCACCATTGGAACCACTGATCTACATCTAGTCTGGGGTTGAGCATGACTCTTAGCTACTTCCCCATCAAATAGCACCTAATATTTGTAAAAATGACTGCATTATAGCTTGTGTTAGCTAAGGTGGATTAGCTGTGGCAGCCATCTTCAGTATTGTCTCCAAAAGCTAGCCAGTGGTAGATTTACATCCAATAATTACTTTCAGGGAATTTGAATAAAACCCTTTTCACACAGGTTCATGAGGTATCACTAATGAACAGACAAACACTCTGCTTTTTGTGGTGGCAGGCTACTCAACCAGTGTTTACATAAGTTTGTATACAGATCAATAGAGATCATTGATTGGCAGTGAGATAGTCTGAAGGTCAAACTAAAGCGATATTATGTATGTACTGACATTTTATTACTAGCAAAAGCCTCAGAATTTGCGATGACATCCGTCAAAATCTAGGGATGTTTCTCCCAAAAAGGGGCGGGAACAATTCGAATTTCTATGTACCCGGAAGTTAAGTTTACTTCAATAACAATAGCCACTTTTGGGTCTCAGCACCTTCCCTAATTTTCTGTTACTTCCTATCAGTGAGTTTTATGTAAACAAAAAGTTATTCCATCCAATCACGTCTTGTGACTGGGTTAAACAAACAACCAACACCCACTCTGACTTAGAAAAGCCAACAAACATCCTGCTCAGCGGACACAGTAGGTGTTGTCTTTTCCGGGCTTACCTTGAACGCAGCACCGTGCTCCTGCGGGTGACCCGCCGATTCTCTCCGCCTCGCCGAGCCGCACGGATGCGTCGTGTTTGCGGGGATGGAGACGTTGAAGTCCCGCGGTGGAGTTTCAGAAAGCAGCCGGTGAGAGGAGCACGGAGCGCCGGAGGAGCCCAGCAGCGATGGGCGAGGCGGTGACGAGGAGGGAGAAACGAACCATCCTGACGAACTTTAAGCAAAGATGGAGTGAGTTTATAACCGTTCCCGCCTCCAACCTGCTCGTTAAAGAAATCAAACTTCACAGACGAGTTTTTATCCGCCTGCTCAACTCTGCTAATCGAATAAGTAGTGTACCTGTCGGAACGGGCTGCGGGT
>NC_056508.1:47099117-47101451 GCF_014905685.2 Nematolebias whitei | reverse complement strand
CTTAACGTCTGTAGTTCTCTTAACATCTGTAGTTCTCTTAACATCTGTAGTTCTCTTAACATCTGTAGTTCTCTTCACATCTGTAGTTCTCTTCACATCTGTAGTTCTCTTCACGTCTGTAGTTCTCTTCACGTCTGTAGTTCTCTTCACGTCTGTAGTTCTCTTAACATCTGTAGTTCTCTTAACATCTGTAGTTCTCTTCACGTCTGTAGTTCCCTTCACGTCTGTAGTTCTCTTCACATCTGTAGTTCTCTTCACATCTGTAGCTGCTAGTTATCTAAACTTTAGGCCTCAGGTACTGAAAATCACAGGTTAGTGTTTAGTTTAGGCTTCATGAGCCCCAGAACACTTTAGCAGTTTTAAACAAGTTTTTGACCTGTTAAAAAAATAAAAGCTTTTCATTTTTTGCAAGGCTTTTTATCCCAGAGCTTCAAATTAAAATCATCTTGCCCTGAGTTATATCATGAGATCTCACTGGACGCAGTGGGGATGACTCTCAGCTACCACCACGCCGAATTTTAGCTCAGTATCTGTAAAGCTGCTGATTCGTGGCCTATTTTTCTGCTTGTCAAGTCGGCTGTGTCCGCCATCTTTAATCAGGCTCTAAATGTTAATTAGCTGTGCACGTTCGTCGTGTGATTTGTGTCTGAAAGTTTTGTTAAACTCGATCCGAACGGAGCTGAGCTCAGCGTGAGCGTTGGGGGTGACTCTCAACTACCACCACACCAAATCTGAACTCCGTTTTAGTAAAATTGATCGAGTTATAGCTGTTTTTGTGTTTGATAGGATCAATCAGTTGTGGCGGCCATATTGAATTGGATTAAACCTTAAAAAGCTGTTGATGCACGTCTGATGATTCTATGAACGTTTCATTAAAATCTAGTGGTTTGTGAGATGTTTTGCTAACAGACACTTCCTCCCACCTTTTATCCTTTCTCCGTTGAGTGATGTTGATACCCTCAGACAGACGGCTTCGGCTGTCCCTCAGACAGACGGCTTCGGCTGTGCGCTCCACACAGTTTGTTGGAGCGCTGAGGAGGAACCGTCCTGATCGAGAGGTTTCGTGTTGTTGAAACACGCCGAGGAGCCCGAGGGCCCGACGCCGTGATCACCACCCACCTCCACCAGAGCTGAAGGGGGAAGCAGCGTAAACAAACGTTCCCTCTGTTAAACACGAACACCTGAAGCCAGAACTGAGCCAGAGAATTTATGATTGTCTGCTGTGTTAGCAAAATATCCCATGAACCGCTGGATGGATTTCAATGGAAGTCAACAGTGCACGCACATCTGTGGCTGACTAACTCTTTGAGTCAGTCCAATTCAAGATGGCTGCCACAGCTGGTGTGTAAACACAATGGCTCTAACTCAGTCAGCTTTATAGCTATTGAGCTAAAACGTGGTGTGGTAGTAGCTGAGAGTCCTCCCCAGCACACACTACAGGCGCTGACATGTTGAAGTCATCTCTAAAGTTTCACACATTATTTTTCCTGCTTTGCAAACTGAAGATGAAGTTGTGTAAGTGAGCAGCTCCGCCGCTGTTGACTCGTCGCAACGCTGAGCAAACACCGCGGTTATAAAAACCACAGGGCATGCTGGGTAAAGTGACACCTGGACGACTTCCTGTTGGGTTTTTCTTTTAATTTCCCTCGTGTTTTCTGTTTCACTTCTGTTTGTGTGTTCCCAGCTGGATCTTTGATGGTGTAACAATCTGAAGGTTAGACAGAAGACTCACCAAACTAGCCCAGAGTGCAGTTTTTGAGCTGTACTTCCTGTTCCGTGACCTTTGGACCATTTTCCCTCTCTCGGTCGCTACCTGTTTCCATGAACCTGTTTGGATTTTATTTGCTCCTCTGTGAGGGTTATTTATTTACTTCAACCAGTATTTGTTGCTTATTAATCCGTTTGTGGTAATCTGTGAATATGAGGCTTCAAAAAGGTCAAAAGGAGTTAATATTTCTTAGATTGAAGAGACCGAAGAGCCTTTTTAACCAAAACAACAAGAGTTGAGTTCACAAGTCAGAATTTATGGATTTTCTCAATTAAATTATACATACAGGCTCAGATTTATACATGCGTTTATCTGAGGGGGCTCAACACAGGAGCCCCCCAGGGCTGTGTGCTAAGCCTCCTGCTCTATGCCCTATACACACACAACTGCTCAACACAGCAACACCATAGTCAAATTGGCAGATGACACTACGGGGGGTGTTGTCCAGTGGGGGTCGATGAGCCCATCTACAGGGACGAGATGGAACAACTGACCGCGTGGTGCAGGAGAACCATCTATTCCTCAAGAACTCGTTTTATTTTTTCCCAAAATTGCTTTGTACTCGG
>NC_056508.1:47098721-47099017 GCF_014905685.2 Nematolebias whitei | reverse complement strand
TCCTCAAGAACTCGTTTTATTTTTTCCCAAAATTGCTTTGTACTCGGGTGCAATGACAGTAAAGGTCTATCCATCCATCCATCCATCCATCCATCCATCCATCCATTTTCTTTACCCGCTTATTCCATTTTGGGTCATGGGGGTCGCTGGTGCCCATGTCCAGCAATCACTGCGAGGGGCGGGGTACACCCTGGACGGGTCTCCAGTCCATCACAGGGACACATAGAGACAAACGAGACAAACAACCATTCACTCTCTCACTCACACCTAGTGACAATTTAGAGTTACCAATCAGC
>NC_056508.1:47070589-47093721 GCF_014905685.2 Nematolebias whitei | reverse complement strand
GTAGTTCTCTTCACATCTGTAGCTGCTAGTTATCTAAACTTTAGGCCTCAGGTACTGAAAATCACAGGTTAGTGTTTAGTTTAGGCTTCATGAGCCCCAGAACACTTTAGCAGTTTTAAACAAGTTTTTGACCTGTTAAAAAAATAAAAGCTTTTCATTTTTTGCAAGGCTTTTTATCCCAGAGCTTCAAATTAAAATCATCTTGCCCTGAGTTATATCATGAGATCTCACTGGACGCAGTGGGGATGACTCTCAGCTACCACCACGCCGAATTTTAGCTCAGTATCTGTAAAGCTGCTGATTCGTGGCCTATTTTTCTGCTTGTCAAGTTGGCTGTGTCCGCCATCTTTAATCAGGCTCTAAATGTTAATTAGCTGTGCACGTTCGTCGTGTGATTTGTGTCTGAAAGTTTTGTTAAACTCGATCCGAACGGAGCTGAGCTCAGCGTGAGCGTTGGGGGTGACTCTCAACTACCACCACACCAAATCTGAACTCCGTTTTAGTAAAATTGATCGAGTTATAGCTGTTTTTGTGTTTGATAGGATCAATCAGTTGTGGCGGCCATATTGAATTGGATTAAACCTTAAAAAGCTGTTGATGCACGTCTGATGATTCTATGAACGTTTCATTAAAATCTAGTGGTTTGTGAGATGTTTTGCTAACAGACACTTCCTCCCACCTTTTATCCTTTCTCCGTTGAGTGATGTTGATACCCTCAGACAGACGGCTTCGGCTGTCCCTCAGACAGACGGCTTCGGCTGTGCGCTCCACACAGTTTGTTGGAGCGCTGAGGAGGAACCGTCCTGATCGAGAGGTTTCGTGTTGTTGAAACACGCCGAGGAGCCCGAGGGCCCGACGCCGTGATCACCACCCACCTCCACCAGAGCTGAAGGGGGAAGCAGCGTAAACAAACGTTCCCTCTGTTAAACACGAACACCTGAAGCCAGAACTGAGCCAGAGAATTTATGATTGTCTGCTGTGTTAGCAAAATATCCCATGAACCGCTGGATGGATTTCAATGGAAGTCAACAGTGCACGCACATCTGTGGCTGACTAACTCTTTGAGTCAGTCCAATTCAAGATGGCTGCCACAGCTGGTGTGTAAACACAATGGCTCTAACTCAGTCAGCTTTATAGCTATTGAGCTAAAACGTGGTGTGGTAGTAGCTGAGAGTCCTCCCCAGCACACACTACAGGCGCTGACATGTTGAAGTCATCTCTAAAGTTTCACACATTATTTTTCCTGCTTTGCAAACTGAAGATGAAGTTGTGTAAGTGAGCAGCTCCGCCGCTGTTGACTCGTCGCAACGCTGAGCAAACACCGCGGTTATAAAAACCACAGGGCATGCTGGGTAAAGTGACACCTGGACGACTTCCTGTTGGGTTTTTCTTTTAATTTCCCTCGTGTTTTCTGTTTCACTTCTGTTTGTGTGTTCCCAGCTGGATCTTTGATGGTGTAACAATCTGAAGGTTAGACAGAAGACTCACCAAACTAGCCCAGAGTGCAGTTTTTGAGCTGTACTTCCTGTTCCGTGACCTTTGGACCATTTTCCCTCTCTCGGTCGCTACCTGTTTCCATGAACCTGTTTGGATTTTATTTGCTCCTCTGTGAGGGTTATTTATTTACTTCAACCAGTATTTGTTGCTTATTAATCCGTTTGTGGTAATCTGTGAATATGAGGCTTCAAAAAGGTCAAAAGGAGTTAATATTTCTTAGATTGAAGAGACCGAAGAACCTTTTTAACCAAAACAACAAGAGTTGAGTTCACAAGTCAGAATTTATGGATTTTCTCAATTAAATTATACATACAGGCTCAGATTTATACATGCGTTTATCTGAGGGGGCTCAACACAGGAGCCCCCCAGGGCTGTGTGCTAAGCCTCCTGCTCTATGCCCTATACACACATAACTGCTCAACACAGCAACACCATAGTCAAATTGGCAGATGACACTACGGGGGGGTCCAGTGGGGGTCGATGAGCCCATCTACAGGGACGAGATGGAACAACTGACCGCGTGGTGCAGGAGAACCATCTAGTCCTCAAGAACTCGTTTTATTTTTTCCCAAAATTGCTTTGTACTCGGGTGCAATGACAGTAAAGGTCTATCCATCCATCCATCCATTATCTTTACCCGCTTATTCCATTTTGGGTCATGGGGGTCGCCGGTGCCCATGTCCAGCAATCACTGCGAGGGGCGGGGTACACCCTGGACGGGTCTCCAGTCCATCACAGGGACACATAGAGACAAGCGAGACAAACAAACATTCACTCTCTCTCTCACCTCGGGACAATTTAAAGTTACCAATCAGTCTAACATGCATGTTTTTGGTCTGTGGGAGGAAACCGGAGTACCTGGAGAAAACACACTCATGCACGGAGAGAACATGCAAACTCCACCCAGAAAGGCCCCTGGACCGGGGTTTGAACCAGGGACCTGCTCGCTGAGAGGCAGTAAAGGTCTATTCTATTCAAAATCTTTTTCCAGGTGGTGCTGAAGGTTCTAGAAGGTCCTTTGACTTGACGAGGCCACGGTCCGTTAACTTCCTGTTAGGGATCGTGACTGACTGCAGCTCGTAGGTTCTCTTCGTCAGCATGAAGCTGATTGGACTGACCAAAACTCAGAAAGACGGGAAAGTCCAAAGAACTCAGTGAAGATGTAAGGAGGTAAATTATAGATTTAGTCAAGCTGGGAACATGAACCAGAACTGCTGGAACACCAGTGTCCTTGTCCACCACCACCAGTGTCTCTGCCCACAGTGGAGACAGTTTTACATCATCATGAACTAAGAGGACCAAGAGAGAAGCTCCAGAACCTTCAGGCTGGACTGAAACCTGCAACTGTGCACGTGGACAAGACAAATGTCTTCTGGAGACAAGTTTTGATGGTCAAACGAGACAAAGACTGAGCTGCTTCCCAAAGCCCCGACCTGAAATCAGATTTAAAAATTATGGACTCGATTAAAAGACCGAGTCAGGAAACCTTCAGATTAAAATAAACTTCATCAGTTCTGCCAAGAAGAATAAGAACAACAAGAACAAGAGGGGGATGAGAAGAAGAAGAAGATGATGATGAAGAACAACAAACAAGAAGAGCAAGAAGAAGAACAAGGAGGATGAGAAGAAGATCAACAATATAAATTAAATGAAGAACAAGAAGAAGGTTTTTGATTTTTAACAAAACTTTATTTACACAGATAGTTAACACAACAGTGTTAAAAAAGGTGATCAGGACAAGCTTCAAATAAAATATTTACACGAGGAGCTTGTTGTATTGTAGTTCTCTCTGATCAGAATTGGTCCATAAAACCTTGTTAAATCCACAGTTTCACAAAGTTCTCCAGGTGTCCAGTGTCTCTGTGGAAGCAAAACTCCAGCACCAGCCTGGCCTTGACGTTGCACCTCCACAGAGCCACGGCATCAAGCTGAGGTCCAGCCTGCGTTCTGTCCCTGCGAGACAAGTAAACAGCTGAGGTCCAGCCTGCTGTCTGTCCCTGCGAGACAAGTAAACAGCTGAGGTCCAGCCTGCGGTCTGTCCCTGCGAGACAAGTAAACAGCTGAGGTCCAGCCTGCGTTCTGTCCCTGCGAGACAAGTAAACAGACATTTTGCTTCGGCCACTACAAAGTTTAAAGTTTGGGATTTAAACTTCGTGTCTTTGCTGAGATGTTCTCCATTAATAAAAACAGATTTGGTGAAAACTGTCAAAAAGGTCCTCGTAAAGATCCTCGTCATTAGACTGGACAGAGCCGTCAGCCGTGCACAATCTGTAAAAACATGAAAAACACTCTCAGACAAACTGCAGACAGGACACTCGTTTAAAACATCAGGACTGATGACCGACAAAAAAGAGTTTGTTGAAGAAGAAGAAGAAGAAGAAGAAGTCATTTAACCAAACATTAACAGAGGTGTATGGATATATTTGAGCCTGTGAGGATCAGATAGAATGATTACATTTAAACCCACTTCTTGTTTTCAAAGGAAGAAGCAAGTAAAGATGATGGATGGATGGATGTTATAGTATTTACTGTTTAATCATTCCAGCCTGGAAAAAGTTGTTCAAATAAATCTTCCAAAGCTCCAGTTGTTCTAACATCGCTTCTATTTTTAACATCACGGTAGTTTTAGTTTTGCCCCGGAGGCAGCGGTATCTTTACATTTCATTTCTAGCCTGTAAAAACCAGAGAAACTGGTTTAATTCCCTGTGAGCTGCTCTGCAGTGCAGTGTATACTGGTTTCCCACGTCACCTGAATGCACCACAGGGGTACAGATTCTTTCCTTGAAGCGAACAGATGATCCAGCGCTCGTTGGTGCTGCAGTTCGCTCAGACGATCAACGGTAAAGGAGTTGTGTTGACGGGCAACGGCGAGTTGCTACTAATGGTTGCTCGTGTGCGTTGCACCTGTTAATCTACAGAAATGGGCTCAATCCAGAGTTGGCTGTCGTTTCTTTCTTTCATTCATCTGGGGCCTGACTGCGACAGAGGAATGCTTCTGTTTGTTTGGACTCTTAACTCTGACCTATGAGTCGTTCAGGCATAAAAAGAAGATCCAGGTCGTGTCGACACACAAAACAGATGTAATGTCTGTCCTTTGTTAGCAGAGACACACTTCAGTCTAATTTAATCTGAACAAATTACAGTTTGACAGGAAGTAGGATTGTAGGTGGTTCTTGAGAAGCTTCAGCTGATGAGCTAAATGTTGTCAGGTGTTGGATTATTTTCTGACTTCCAGATTATGCTCATTGTTTCAGTTCAGCAACTTCTCCTTTTGTCCCCACCTGTCCAGTTTCCTCAAACGAAAGAGCGCCGCGTGCGCCACACAAAGGTTTCCTTTAATGGAGCCGGACTCAGGCGGAGGTTAAAAGGTGCCGAAGCAAAAAACAAAACAAAAAAAACTCTAAATGAACTTTAGAAAGTCTGGAGAAATGTTGATCAAGACAAGAGTGCAAGAAAGTATGTCTGCTCCGAAGGAAACGGCTAAAATAAAATGACCAAAACAGTAGCTAGAAGCTAAAGTTACCAAAACTGTAGCTGTAAACTAATAGTAGCTGAAGCTAAATGTAGCAGGAGTGTAGCTAAAAGCCAAATGTTGCAAAATTGTAAGTAAAAGCTAAAGTAGCAAGACGAAATAAAAGCTACAAAAGCCAAAATAATAAAATTAGCAAAAAGGTAGCTGGAAGCTGAATTTAGCAAAATCGTAGCTAAAAGCTAAACTAAGCTAAATATTTGCTACAAAAGCCAAAATGATGATTGTAGCTAAAATTAACAAAACTGTAAGAACTAAAACAGGCAAAATAGTAAAATTAGCAAAAATGCAGCAGGTATGTGAATGTAGCAAAATTTTAGCTGTTTGATAAAATCAGGAAAATAGATGCTAAAAGCTAAAATTTGTATAATTATAGCTAAAATAAGCAAACTCTGCATAAACCTAACTGAAAGCTATTTGTAGCATTACCGTAGGTAAAAGATAAAAGTAGCCAGACTTAAGTGGTCACGAAGCTAAAACTAGCTAAACAGTAGCTAAAAGCAGCCAAAGAAACAAAAACAGAGCAGTGAGCTGAGGTAGACGTCAGAGAATCATGTTTTAAAGGATCTGACGTGATTTTATTGTTTCTGTGGGCATCACGTTGTAAATAACATTTAACAATTCAAAACGTTTAAAGTTATAAATCCTAAAAGTCTCAGCACACGGATCCTGGTCGAGCCAATAAGGAGCTATTTATACGACAGACCTCGGTGGCAGGCCTCAGACTCACGACGTCTTTCCGATGAAAGACGAAACGTTTCTTCCAAAAAGAATCGTCCAGAGGACCTGATTTAACCTTTTCTTTTGTTGTTTTGTTAAACGAACGGTTCGAGTAGCTCAAAGTGCGCAGGAGTTTAAAACACGCGCAGAACAAACTACAAACAGGAAAACAATCGGGTGAACGCTGGGCGGTTGAGGACTTTTGCACAGAACCGCATCATGACAAGACTGCGTTTATGAGGATCGAGCAAGTCGAGCCACGCAGAGCTCTACATCTCAGAGCAGCTGTTTACATCTGGTTCAGCTTGTTTGTCGGGGGAGGGGGCATGACTCACGGTGGAGGTTGATGAGTGCCTGTTGTCGTACCTGAGGGGGGTTCAGGAGGCCAAACTTAATTAAATCAAGCCTTTATTCATTTAGAAACCTGCATGGAAACAAAGTTCTCCAAATAAGCCTGATCCGGGTCAGATTGGATCTGAGACCAGCTCCACGAAGACGGACCTCTGTTAAAGTCCTGCTGAAGGATTTCATAATAAAAGCTACTCCATGACCAGTGGTTGTATGAGCTAGCTGCACATCTGGAGCAGCTCGGAGCTCTTCTCCAGTCTCGTATTAAAGTTTAATTGGATTTAAATGTGAAATAAAAGTGGAAGCAGTTAATAAATGTTGAATATTGTCTGTGCTGTGCAGGTGAGCCGCCCAAAGACCACCTCGTTATCCCGGATGCCTTTGGGAACCACGGTGAGTAAAAAAACATCTACTCCACAAAACACGCTGATGATAATAATAATAAGAAGAATATTTTTCTTGGGGTTTAAACTAAAGAGTTATTTACTGATAAACACTGCAGGTGAACAGGTAGAACAGAGAACTGGAGATGGTTCATCTCAGACGATGTGAGACAAACAGTCCAAGTCTTTAACCTGAACAACTAAAGCTTCTGTACTTTATTACAACTTGTGAGTAAACTGAACTGGAAACGCTTGGATTAAAAACACAAAAGTATTCTGTTGAATATCCAGGTCCATGCTCAGTAATCCAGGTAGAAACATTCAACAAAGTTAATTCAGGTCCTCTGGACGGATTATTTTTTGTTGAAGCGTCTCGTCCTGGTTCTGCTGGAGGTTTCTTCCTGTTTAAAGGGAGTTTTTCTTCCCACTGTCTCCTTTGTGCTCGCTCAGGATGAGACTGACGAAGTGAAGATTCAACACGATCTGCTGCTTCCTCAGATCGAGAACTTTTACCTACTGGATTTTTAATGTCCAGTATGTGAATGTTTCTGTTCAGGCCCGGGACGACTTCTGTTGTGACTCGGAGCTACAGAAATAAACTGAAGTGAATTAAAACGAGACCCGACCGTTCGGACTGAAAAACATTTGGGCTGGTCCTGTGAGCTGTGATTTGTACCACAGATGAAAATGTCCTGGGTCGATAATGCGCCTTGTTGCTTACCATACAAAGGACAATTAATGACCAGTTTGGCTTGCCATACTCGGACCTCCTGTTGCTCTCCACTGCTTCTTTCCCAAAACCTTTTCCTTTAGCTGATTTAAAACAAACGTTTTCTCATTTAAAGCAGACACTTTGGGCGTGTACACGTATTATTGCGCCACAAAAAACAAAAATCTATTTATCTTTAAATACATTTCTCTTTAGTTCTTTTCAGTCGACCGTTCCTCACGTTGTAGAAGGAGTTTCATGAAGATATGCCGACGATTTTAGTTTTAACATTGGTTCACACCGAATCGGTCTTACAGGGAGTCGGCGTGTGTTTTTGGAGGTTTGCGGTTGTTTTTGCAGAGATCTTCTGCACCTTCTGATGAAGAGAGGAGCCGCAGGTTCCTCCTCTGCGTCGGTTAGATTCATTCCTGCACACGGCGTGCAGACGTTTTCTACCGGCGGAGGAAGCGGCTTCGTGGTTTCATCCCTGAAAGTAATTGATTTATTTGTTCTGGCAGGTGTGGCCCCGCCAGGTGAAGATGATGAACATAAAGGGGTCTTCAGGAGGCTCAGCTCCATGTTGCCCTCCATCCGCAAAGGCAGAAGAGACAGTGAGTGTCACGTTGGGTCATGTGACCTGCATGTTTGGTTGCTAAGGAAACGGGTGGTTTTCATTTCACCGCAGCGACTTAACAAAAAAAAATACAAGTCTTAACTTGTTTTTCTGTCACAATACAGGAAGTAAAATCTGAAAAACAAAACTGAATAAGAGTTAGAGCTTTTCAAACACAACGTGCTCGACGGGACGGGGCTGCGGCCGTTACGGTAGATTACAGCAGATCTCCCACAAAAACAAGAGCAAGTTTATGGTGTAAACAAAAAGAGCAACAACCCTCAAAGGATTCGCCCTCAGCAAGATTCATTTGAAGCGAGTGATCAGAGCCGGTCCTCGGACTTCAGAACATCATTCAGAGTCTGAACAGGCCACTTTGTTCAGCTTGTTAATTTTTCACATTAAACTCTTAAACCCGAAGCCGTCTGCTTCTGGGACAGTTTATACATCAGAACGTCTTCTTGCACCTGGTGGGACTCTCAAAGCTCACGCAGGACACGGGGGGGTCCAAACTTTTTCACACGTGAGCCAAAAGTCAAAATGAAAGGAGTCACAGACCTCAAAAATTATATTAACATTTTTAAAAAAGCAAAAGCTTCAGTGTTTTGTCTTCTTGTTTTTTCAGTTTGAAGCGCTCAGCAAACACATGAACAACATTTTGGAGAAGGGATTAACGTTTACTCGTTTTGGTGTAGAAGGATTTCTACATTGCGGTCAAGGTCGAGGTTTCTTTATTGTCGTTCTCCTTTTAGATCCAAACCTTTAAAAACCTCAACATTAACCTTTTTTTTTTGTTGGTCCACTGTTGCAAAGTGAAAAGTGACAATTGTAAAAAAGAATTACCGTATTTTTCGGCCTATAAGTCGCGTTTTTTTGCATAATTTTCACGCCCTGTGACTTATATGCCGAGGTGACTCATTCATGGATTTTCCATATTTATGAAAAATTTTTGGCTGCAATATGACAGTTTTCATTTATTCTGACTAAAAATATTGAACACTGCAATTTTCAGCCACTAGATAGCCCATGTAATAGATAAAAGTGGCTATTAATGACACAATCGGCTTGCCATAGCCTGCGACCTTCGTCCAGCTCGTTGCTTGGTACAACCGTCAAATCAGCTTCATTTCGCTGCACCGCCCCGACGATATGCAGCTGATTTGACCATTAAAGTGCATTCATTAAGTAAAAGTTCAACTGATGTGTATATATGTGTGTGTGTGTGTGTGTGTGTATATGTCAAGATCGGACGCTTTGTCCCTCAAGATTTAATCATTTTCCTCACAGCTTGTAGTTATCACACAGGGACTGTTTGTAGTCGGCCTGCCTTCTTAGGAGAACTGTCAGGGAGTGACAGACGCAGGTTTGTGGTTACCACGGTGACCCTAATGAGCCACTGGCAGCAGATTTAACGTTTATTTTATACGCCCGTCAAAGGCGGACGTATTATGGTAAAGTCTCCGTGTCTAAACTTTCTGTTGTCTGGGCCACAACTTCTGATCTGCTCAAGCTCCAAGATCAAGGTCACAAATCAAGGTCAAAGTTTATACAATGTCTTTGCTTGCCTGGTCCATCACTATAGATTGCTGTTTGTCAACGAGCGTACAATGTGCCGTGTGCAGTACTCGTGTTATCGTTTCCTTTACTCTTCTTCTACAGTTCTCCAGAGTGTCGGATGGTTTGCAGCTCACATTATTACCAAGTCGATCCCAAATCACATTTGAGCTTTAGAGAAGAAAAATAATGAATGTTTAGACAGTTGCTGCGTTTGAGCCCTTCTAAATACTGTATCCTGATATTTTCTACCTCATAGCTGAAAACAGTGTTTTAGTTTGTTAGTAAAAAAAAACCTCCGAAGTCCGTCAGATTTATGTTGCTCGTAAATTATTTTCAGTTTTTGCACCTCCTTTTTCTGTCCTCCTAGCACTCGTAAATTATCCGTTGTGCCTTTAAAAGTCTAGTTAAAGGCTTTAAACAGCTCCTTAAAAGGGAAGAGTTTCAGCATGTGCACGCTCAGTGATCACACACCCTCTTCACGTGCACGCTCAGTGATCACATACACAAACTGAACCGTTCAGAGAAAAGTCTCAGCTGTAGCTTCTGCACCGCAACAGCTCAGGCAGTTGTTTTAACATGTTTTAACACATAAAAAAACAATATTTATACTGAAAATGTTTCTTTTTTAGTTTCATGGGGTCTACAATTACTCAGCTTAGTGTCTTTACACTGAGCTGTAAGTGGCTTCAGGGCTGTGTGCTGGCATCAGAAGTTTAGTTGTGTTGGTTGAGGGGACGTCAACGTTTCATGGTGAGCTCTGCAGCTCACCATCGTCTTTTTGGGCAGCTGTGACTGAGTGGTTAGAGCCATGTCCTTCAATGGGAGAGTTGGGGGTTCAATTCCAAGAGCAGTCACATGCATGAAGTGTCCCTGGGGAAGACACCGAACCCCTCATCGCCTCCGTTGTGTCCCATTGGTGCATGAATGTGATAAATCGGAACCACCACCTCAGTCTTCCACTCCACAGGATTGTCCCAGTTCTCCATGCAACATTGAAGAGACATGTCAACCATGACAGCCCCACAACATCCAGGCCCTTCAGCATCTTGGGGCGAATCTCGTCTACCACTGATGCCCTGCCACCAAGGACCTCAGAGACCTCTGCCATAGTAATGGACTGGTAGACTCTGCCTCCTCAAAGATATACATCTTGGTGGATTAACTTAAGGAGAGCTTTGAAATGCTCCTTCCACCGCTCAACAATATATTTAGTTTGGGTCAGTAGTCCCCCGCCCAAACAAGCACAGCCTGGGATAGGGTCTTCTTTCCTTTTCTGAGTCGCTGAACCGTTTGCTAGAACTTCTTTGAGGCAGACTGAAAGTCCTTCTCCCCAAATTCCTCCCATGCTCGAGTTTTTGTTTCTGCAACACCAAACTGCAATCCTTCTGGCCACCCTGTACCTGTCAGCTGCTTCAGGAGTCCTCTGGAACATCCAAGTCCCCAAGGCCTCCTTCTTCACCTTGATGGCCGCCGTCACTGCTGGTCTCTACCAGCGGGTCATTTGGTTCTCCCCCCTCGCCCCACAGGCACCAGTGACCTTCAGGACGCAGGTTCTGGAAGCTGCATCTGCAATAGAGGCCCTGAACATGGCCCATTTGGATTCCATGTCCTCACGCTCCCCTGGGACATGTTAAAAACTCTCCCGGATGTGTGAGTTGAAGATTCCATGGACTGGGGGCTCCACCAGACACTCCCAGTTCACCTATGTTTGGGTTTACCAGATCTGTCCAACAGCCTCCCGGCCACCGGATCCAACTCACCACCAGGTGGTGATCAGTTGACAGCTCTTCCCCTCTCTTCACCTGAGTGTCCAATGATACGATTACAAAATCGCTCATCAACCTCAGACCTAAGGTGGCCTGGTACCAGTAACACTTATGAAGCACCCTCTGCTCAAACATGGTGTTTGTTATGGACAGCCCATGCCTAGCAACAGTACAATAAATGAACCTGAGGTTCAGATCAGGGAGGCCGTTCCTCCCAATCACCCCCTTCCAGATAACTTCATCATTGCCCACATGGGCATTGAAGTCAACCAGTAGCACAAAGGAAGACAGCACCCCTTCCAGGACACCATTCAGAGACTCCAAAAAACCTGTATAATCTGAACTGATGTTTGGTGCACATGTCAGAACCTTCTCTCCTCCAGCCCAAAGCCGCAGAGAGGCAACCCTTTTGTTCACCGGGGAAAAAGGCCGAGGGCTTGTGAGTGTCTCCACACCCGCCCAACATCTCTCTCCCTGTGGATCTCCGGAGTAGGAAAGTGTCCATCCCCTCTCTAGGAGTTGAGTCACAGAGACCAAGCTGTGCAAAGAGGTGAGTCCAAGAACATCTGGTTGGTACCTCTCAACCTCACACACAAGCTCTGGCTTCTTACCCACCAGTGACCTGACGTTCCATGTCCCTAGAGCTAGTCTATGCTACCAGGAATTCAAATGGCCAGGAACCCCCCCTCGCCTGCTGCCCTACGTGCACAGCACCCAACCTTGACGGACCTCACCACAGGTGGTGGGTCCACGTGGAGGTAGCTTCCTGTTATGTTTTTAGGATTGGCCCATCTGAGCCCCAGGAGCCAAGGCTCGATCACGAGCACCCCCCCACCACTGAACCTGGCTCCGGGGAGGTGACCCGGTTTTCCTTTTCCGGGCAAGGTTTTCTGACATTACTGTTGCTTTTCCTTCAAGACTTTGAATGTTTTCACCGTTTAGTTTTTATAGAGGATATAAGTTTGTTTCTAGGTGGTCTTTAAAGGTTTATCGTTGAACTTCTGTCAGGGCAGACATGTGCCACGTTCACTAGTCTCGTTCAGCAGGTCACTACTTAATGTTGAACAAGTCCTTGTAAATTACAGTAGCAGGGAGGTTTCCTACAGTCTTGAGTATCTGCTAGCTGATTTATTTAACCACGTTAAAGGTTTTGCAACTAGATGTCTTCAGTCAGGTTTGGATTTCAGGCTGACTCACTCTGGAGGCTGAGTCAGCCTGAAATCCAAACCGTTGTGACACTGAGACAAAGTTCTGATCCAACCCAGTTCTTCAGCTGGTAAAACGTATGAGCAGCTGTGAACTTGCCTTTGTTTATAACCCGGTCAATAAGGTCTGGGTGAGGTAACATGTGGTTTAAAACTCAAATTACAAAATACAAACTCAGTGATTTCAAGTGGATCAAATACTAATTAGACCCCACCAGTCAAATTTGTGTATTAAATGCATTCAGTAGTTTGTTGCCATTGGATGAAGACAAATGTCCTTATTAGTTATAAACACTTGTTTGATTGTGTTTTTTAAGAAGAAAATTCCAGAACAAAGAATAAATCAAGACATGGTCAACCATTTTGACACTTGTTGTAGAGCAAAGCGGGGAATTGGAAATGCTGTCCATCAGTGTCGAGAGCATGACAACTTAAGAAACAAGTGAGATACCGACTTCCATTTTGATGCGTGGCTGCATCTCAACGTAAAAATGTTCTCCATCGAAACTGGGTTGCCACGTCAAAATACAAGATGGCTGCCGTCATATACAGACCCCTTCCAAACAATTTGAATATCATGGAAAAGTTGTTTAACTTCCATAATTCCATTCAAAAAGTTAATATTTAGTAGATGATAGATTCAGGGCCCACAATTTAAACAATTTCAAGTATTTATTGGTTCATTTTTACATAATTTGGGCTTCCAGCTCATAAAACCCATGAAAACAGGATTTCAAAACATTAAAATACTGTGAAGACATCAGTCCACACGTCTCAGTTGTTGCAGAAAAAAAGAAATAAATCACAACAAATCAATCAAAATATGGTTCTTTCAAATCAATATATCAATCTTCAATACTTGGTTGTGAACCTCTTTGTCTTAATCTCTGCCTCGATGTGGAATTGAGACAGTCAGCCTGTGGCATTGACTGGGAGTTATGGAATTGAGACAATCAGCCTGTGGCATTGACTGGGAGTTATGGAAGCCCAGATTTCCTTCATGCTGTCAGATCTTCTTTGTTGTTGCTCTGGTGCTCCTCATGTTCCTCTTGAGAAGACCCCATAGATTCTCTATTGGGTTTAGGTCCGGCCAGTTGGCTGGCCAGTCAAGCACTGTGGCATCAAACCAGGTTCTGGTGCTTCTGGCAGCATGGGCAGGGGCCAGGTCCTGCTGGAAGATGAACTCTGCATCTCCATACAGATCCTCAGCAGAAGGAATCATGAAGTCCTCTAAAACATTCTGGTAGACTGTTGCTGTGACCTTGGATTTAAGAAAGCAGAGTTTACAAACACCTGCACCGGACATTGCACCCCAGATCATGACTGACTGTGGATGTTTCACACTGGACCTCAACCAGTATGGGTTCTGTTCCTCACCCTTCTTCCTCCAAACCCTTGGACCTTGATTTCTGAATGAAAGACACTTTACTTTCATCAGAAAAGAGGACCAAGGAACCCGACAGTTGTAGTCCATCTCCTGGATGAGTCTGAATGTGGTGGTTTTTGAAGCTGTGACTCCGCCTCATTCCACTCTTTCTGGATCTCTGACAGATTCTGGATCTTCTCTGTTTGATGATCCGCTGAAGCCCACGGTCATCTCTTTTGCTGGTGCATCTTCTCCTGCTACATTTTGTCCTTCCACTAGACTTTCCATTGAGATGCTTGGACACAGCGCTCTATGAACAGCCAGCCTCCTTAGCTATGAACTGTTGTGTCTTACCCATCCCATGGAGGGTATCACTGATGGTCTTCTGGACAGTAATGTCTGCAGTCTTCTCCATATTGAAACAAACTGAGACAATTGAACCAAACTGAAGCAATTTAATGACACCTGGGGAACCCTGTGCAGGTGCTTTGAGTTTAGTAGATGATTAGTGTCACACTCAGTTTAAAACATTCATGTCCTGCAACATTTGGACTGATTTCTTCACAGTATTCTAATATTTTTAAATCCTGTTTTCATGAGTTTCATGAGCTGGAAGCTCAAATTATGTAAAAATAAACAAAGAAATACCTAAAAATCATTTAAATTGTGGGCCCTGAATCTATCATCTATTGAAGATTAATGTTTTGAATGGAATTATGGAAGTTAAACAACTTTTCCATGATATTCTAATTTTTTGGAAAGGGTCTATACATGTAAACCAACCACCCCAATCATTTACGAAAACTATGCTTTCTAGTTTTTATATTGCTTAAAATTAGAGTTTTCTCAAATGATTGAGGTGGCCGAAGAATAATCTATGGGGGGCCAAGGCCACCTTTGGCCACCCCCTGGCTCCTCCATTGCTCCTGGTGATGGATAAAATGGCTCCCTCCTCTCCAGGGTCTGTCGCTCTGCACCTCAGACAAGAAAAAATAAATAAATAAAACTGTTCTTCTCCACGGTGTAACTCCTGCCCACTTGAATGTCTGGCACCAAGAACATTTAGGTTTACTTACATTCTCTGTTCAACTCCAGTCCAGAAAAACACTCATCTCAAAAACTACAAACATTCACTTTTCAGATTCCTCAGCGAGGGGGATGTTGGCGTACAGCTTGTTTGTTTGTACCTTTATAATCTACCTCATCTGTTATTTTTTTATTCCATCAGATGAGCCCAGCCTTTGTTAATAACAACTTGTATATTTGTGTATTTTTGTGTAGAGGCCAAAGCCCCTGAGCCTCTGGAGGCGCTGCAGACCCCGCCGTCAGAGGAAAGACTGCCCCGCTGCGTTAGCGGGCAGTACTTCTTTGAGTATCTGGTGGTAGTCAGCCTCAAGATGACCAAAGTCGGCACCTATGAACCTCAGATCACCTACCAGTTTCCCAAGGTCAGTCTGTTGGAGAACCCGAGTTAAACACACTACGCTGAGGTTGTCACGGTTTTTTAAAGATTTTAAACTAAGATTCATAACATAACCTAAGAACCACCTACAAATAACCACAACATGTTAAACAACCCCCTGGATTCTGCTTTGGACTGGTTGAAGTCATACCAGTGAACAATTTTCTCAGGGGTTCCACAGGGTTCTGAACTTGGTCTCTAATCTATTTTTCTTTATAAGCCATGGAAGTTCAATTAAGAGGTTCAGTTAATAACTGAGAAAGCTCACTAGATGAAAAGTTAAACATTTTCAAATCCAAAATGGAGTCCATTTGCCTCCGTTGGCCCTGGATGACCGAGAACCTTCGCCTTCAGGTCTTCTCCATACGAGATTCTTTGAGACAAAATAAAATCTTCTGACTCAAACTGAATTCTGTGAGCTGCAGAGTGGATTCAAAAATATAATTTCATTTGTTCTTAATATGTTAGCTGGACAAACCATAAATTATTTACTTTTTGAGATGGAGGTCTGTTTTGACCAGTTCTCTGCTCTCGGCTTCATTGCTGCTTTATCCACGTCAAAGGTAAAAAAAAAAAAATCAGCCGAAGGGTAGAAATGAAGCAGAACTAGAAATGTGAAACCAGTTTTGCTCAAACATGTGCACAGTTCCTCAGAAACATAACTTCATTTTGACCTGGAGCTAGTAAAAAAAGAACTGACTCAGCATTTTTAACATTTTTTTAACCTTTTTGTACATTTCTGTTACCTAACTGCCGCCGCGTTCTTTCTGCAGCTGTTCGTAAATCAAAACGTTCAGCTCATTCAGGAGATGAGTGCCTCTGTGACTTTTGGCTTTTGTTACTTTGATTCTTTCCAGAACGTTTAACTTTATTTACCAACAACTTTGTTCTCTTTGAACTCAGCTCAAGTTTCTGCCTCTGTTTTTGTCTTCTTATCCTACTTTAAGCTTTTAGTTAGGGTTTGGCTCCTTTTAGCTATTTGCTAGTGTTTTCCCTCTTTTAGTTGGCATTTCATTACTTTTGGCTACTAATTAAGAGTTTTGCTTTCTTTGGATTTTAACCAGTATTTCCTTACTTTTAGCTGGCTTTTTGCTACTTTTAAGCTTGTAGTTACAGTTAGCTTTATTTAGCTTTTAGCTAGTATTTTCTTACTTTTAGCTAGTATTAGTTCCTTTTAGCTTTTTGTTAGCGTTTTCTTCATTTTGCTTTTAACTAGTATTTTCCAGCTTTTAGCTAGCATTATTCCACTTTTGGTTTTTAGTTGGGTTTTACCACTTTTAGCTTTTAGCAAGTGTTTTCCAACTTTTAGCTAGCATTTAGCGACTTTGGGCTTTTCATTGTTTTTTTTTTTTCCTTTAGCTATTTGCTTATCAACTTTAAGCTGGCAATTGTTCAATTTTACCTTTTAGTGTTTTTCCACTTTTAGTTAGTATTTTTGTTCTTTTTGGATTTTAGTGTTCTTACATTTTTATAAGGTATTAGTTCTTTTTAGCTTTTAGCTGGTATTTAGCTTCTTTTAGCTCTAATAGTTCAGTTTCAGTAGTCCTTTAGCTCTCAGCTGTATTTTAGCAGAAATACATTTCTCCAGTGTTTTTCTGACTCGAGCTGAACTCTTTATTTTTATTTTTATTATTAAACTTCTGCTTTTAATTTGTCACATTCTTCATGAAGGACGTTACTGTAGTCTTACAAGCTGAAGCTCGTTAGTGGAGTAACGACCTGCAGGTTAGGTTCAGGTTTCTGTAGCTGATCTATAAATTATCAGGAGACTCTGAAGGAAACTTGTTGTCTCTTCTGTCAGCGAAATATTTGGGCCAGGCTGGGATGAGCTGCGTGTTTCTAACGGCAGCCATGTTTGTTTTCAGAGAGACATGATGGCGAGGTTTCAGAAAGAGGAGGAGGAGAAGACCTTGAAGGCCATCACCCTCTTTTGTTTCCCAGAAGGCATCAGCTGGGCTCCTTTAACAGAATACCACAGGTACGGGTCAGAACCACCTGCGCTGAGCTTCTCCTGCTTCGATACAAACTCTTTCTGTTTGTTTCAGTGAAACCTTCTCCTTCGTTCTGACTGAGATCGACGGCAGCAGAAGGAATGGATACTGCAGGAGGCTCCTGGTCCGTCCACTCATTAAACACAATAATAATAAAAAAAACATTTTTTACTCTTATTGTTTACAGAACTTTTCTTTTTCACTTTGACATTTTCAGCCAGGAGGAAAAGGAGCTCGACCACCAGAGGCGTACTGCATCATCAGCACTCTGGCTTGTTTCGGCCTCTTCTCTGAGGTGAGGACAACGCAGAAACATGCTCACCTGTTCACCTGTTCAGCTGTTCACCTGTTCAGCTGTTCACCTGTTCAGCTGCTCGTTAACACAAACCGATAATCAACCAATCGTACAGCAGCAACTCAGACGTGAAGACGAGTGGCCGAAGTTCAAACTGGGCATCAGAGCGGAGAGGAAAGGGGATTGAAGTGTTGGTCTGAGTATTTCAGGACCTGCTGGTCTGCTGGGATTTTTACCCTCAACCACCTCCAGGGTTTAACGAGACGGTCCAAAGTAGAAACTTTCCAGCGAGCAGCTGTTGACTGGACCAAACAGCCTTGTTCTGTTTCGTATAGGCTTCGCCCTTTAAGGCTATCGCTAGTGGTTTTACCTCGTGCGCAGCACTGAAATCTTTAGTCCACGCCCACCTGCTGTGTGGGCCCCGCCCCAGTCTTTGTAAATTGTCCTGAGACCAGGGACCCCTGTTCTCTTCAGCCAGCAAGCAGCACAAGGACTCTAAAGAGCAGAAGATGTCCAGTGGAGTCATTCGCCTGCAGGACGGGGAACATCCTCAGCTCCGACCTGCACGCCATCTGCGAAGGCTGCCTCGGCGCAGAACACGCAGGTAGGCCCTGACACCGCAGGCTTCCTGTCTGTCCTGCAAGCTTCTCCCGCTCGAGGAGAAGCAACACCGGGCGGCCAGCTTTGCTTCAGGTGAAGGGTATTCCCAGCTTCGTGGGAGATACCTGCTGGTATTAACAAACATCCCGATGTCAGCGACCACCCCCCTCCCAGCGATCGGTGTGCTCGTTCATGCTCCGCCTGAAATCGTTCAGAGGGTGGCGAGCGCTAAAGGCCCGATGGCGCCGGAGCTGCTAGCTCCGCCTCCTGCAGACAACTTGGCGGGAAAGTTTGCCGCCCCGCACTCCGGCCACCGAGACCCAGTCTGGCCTCATTTTCCAGCCTGTTTTGGCGGCGTGCAGCTCGTTAGCTCATCAGAAAAACAACATAAATGATCCGCAGCATCGTTTAAGCCGCGGAGTTCAAACGTGAAAAAGTAGCAGCTTCTACTCCACAATATCTTGAAGGAGGTTTAAACAGTCACGTTTCATTTGTTGGTGCTCACAGGACGTTTTGGGTATGACTCTCGGCTACCACCACACCAAGTTTTAGCTCAACGTCCGCCACATTGACCAAATACACGCCAAATACACGAACACCAGCAGTTACATGATCGCCCGCCTTTCACCCAGTGCATCGAATCAAACAGGAGGAACTGTCCAAACGTTCCTTTTTGTGTTCTTCAACAACATGAACGTGTTCAGCTTCCATGTGAGGTTTGGCTCAGAGCTGTGGTTCTGGGCGAGCGGCAGGTTAACGCTGCGTGTGACGTGTGTGCGTGTGTGTGTGTGTGTGTGTGCGCTCCGGTCCGTGCAGATATTCGACGAGGTGGAGAAGCGGCGGCAGATCTCCACGGCCTTGGTCTACCCGTTCATGCAGAAGCTGAGAGAAGCTCAGTTCCCGGCTCCCGGACACACCGTGGAGATTAAGAGCTTCATTCCAGAGTCGGGCACCGAGGTCAGAGCAACACACACATACGCACATGCACATACGCACACACGCACATGCACACACACACACACGCCTCGCAGCTGTTGCTTCACTTTAAATCTCCATGATCTGCTTCCAATCACAGAGTTTGTCTTTTTTCACGAGCTCGCTGCATTCTGCCGGTTTTTAAAGGAAAAGCACCTTATTTTTTTAGGTTTGCGGTTTTTTTTTTATCAGCCCTCAGATAACATTGTTCTGGTAGAGAGGCCCGGTACCAGAACAGAACCACATCCATGGGGCAGACAATCAGGTGGCTCAGAATAATAATAATAAAATAAAACTTGTGTGGAGGAGAAAGTGAAGCTGCAGACGCCTCGGAGCTGCTTTACTCTGGTAAACCTGAAGTCGCCTCATGTTTCACTTTATTTCTAGTTTTATCAGAATAAAACACAAAAATCAAAGAGTGAAATATTAGATTTGATTGTCTTTTATTTGCCTGGATGGTCCTGGGTTCATCATTATAGACCAGGACCATCAACTCAGTGATTCGTGACATCAGCTCTGTGAATCTAAACTAAAGTCTGAAGTTTCTGTGTTTTGCTCTGAATGTTTCTGGGACTGATTTTATTTTATTCAGACAAATAAAATCTGTTTAGTTTCTTCTGACTTGTGGAAACGGTCAAACCAGTTCTTCTGCTGTGAATGGTCCCACCACAGCAGAGCACGTCCAGTCTCCCACAGGTGAGAAGAGCAAGTTTAATGTTTAGGTTCACGAGGCGCGTGCGTCTCGGTTAAACATGATTAAAGCTGTGCTTCGTCGGTCGTTGGCAGAGACGGCTGAAGGCCTGCGAAGGTTTCAGCAGAGATTTGAACCCGACACGTGAAGAAAACGAGACTTTGTTCCGTGAAACGAGAAGAAAACATGAAGCGAGCAGGCGGAGACGTCCGGACAGAGCTGCTGTTGGTTTCTGCAGAACTGAACACAAAGTGTACATCAGATCGTCCAGCTGGGCGTGTTCGTGTGGATCTGCCCGGACACGTCCCCCGTTACACAACTCACCTCGGCAGGACCCAACACCTCCCATCAGGCCTTGCTCCGTGTCTCAGAAGCTCCCAGCCGCCTGAGGCGCTCGCTGTCGTCGGCCATCATGACAGAGGAGGACTCCCAGTCACGCTGGCTGCAAACGTGAAGCGAAACGAGGAGCGGCGCACAGACGCACCTGAACTCTCGTTACCTTCAATCAGCTGTTCATCGTGCACTCTTTAACGCTCGCAGCGAAGTGAAGGGAGGACCAGGCGAGCGTTGACGAGCAGCGATGAAGGAAGGAAACGTCAGCTTTTCAAGTTCTTACAAACAGTAACCAGGCGTGGGATTTATTAAAGGAATGCATATCGCCCGCCACTTTTCATGTTTTTGTTTTTGAGTCTTGTGTCTGACCTTACTTTGGACCTCAGAGTAAGTCGGACCCTTCAGGGCGGGAGTTGGACTCCGTCAGGGCTGCCCGTTTATTCCTCGGTGCAGATGGGCTTGGACCCCCTCTCCACCTGGATCCATTCACAAATCACACCCAGAAGGCGTCCCAGCTCGAGGTGTTTTGTGAAAGAGCCATGAATGTCCCTGTGATGGACCCCAAGTGGTCAGACACTCGAGCACAGCTGGCAGGTAGATGAGAATGCGTCCACAGAACATCCTTTTCAACTCATTTGAGATTTGGGGCTGTAGTTGAGATATTACTTGAGCTTTTGAGATGTTAATCAGCTGCTGATGGTTGTAGAAAACTGCCTCGTTGCCATGGTTACGCATCATAACAAATGTCCAAAACTTAAAATTTTCAGTAAAAATCCTTCCAGCTGCACAGCATCTGATACCAGAGGAAACAATCATCCAAAAAATTAGATTTACATCCAGAAAAAGAGGAATTAAAGTTTCCAAAAGCAAAATCTCAGAATGAATGTAGAGCTGCTCCAACATGCAGAATTGAGATTGTATCCCCACAGTCAGAGTTCTGTTCTGTGGCTCGGGTCCAACTCTGGCCGTTTGACGACGTGTCAGAACCGTAAGGTTTGTGTTCTCTCCACCAGATCATCCGTCTGACCCGACCGCTGGACTCCTGGCTGGAACACGTGAACTTCCACACGCTGTTCGACTGCCTGACGGACGCCGAGGTTCTGCTGGTGTTCGCAGCCGCGGTTCTGGAGAGGCGGATCATTTTCATCGCCGAGGAGCTGGGGTACGTTTCACCGTCCTGCCGAGGCCGTCCTGTGCTGCGACTGGACCCGTCACCTGTCAGAACCAAGCTTTATTTAACCGCATCTTCTTGAGGCTGCTATCCTGACTCAGGAAACTTTTATTTTGAAAGCTCCGTTAATGAAGAGTTTATCCGTTAAATGTTCCAGAAGAATGTTTTAATGTTGTTTCTTTCTGGGCTTTTTCTTCTCCGACATTAAAAGAGTTTTATTTAAAGGGTCAAAGATTTAAAGGAGTGAAGGTTCAGTGAGTGTGGGTCTGCGGCGCCACCCGGTGGATTAAAGATTTATTGAAGATGCTGTTCTGAAACTTTAAATGGTGTTTCTCCAGAACGTTTCACGACTTCAGTTTAAGTGAAAATATTGTAACAACCTAGAACACGTAGTTTTCCTGCATGTCGGGTTGTGAGCCTAAACTAAGTTCTGGACCGGTTCCTCTGTCGGTTCTGTCTGTCTGCAGGAAGTTGTCTCAGGTTCTTCACGCCGTCGCAGCCCTGCTCTATCCTTTCACCTGGCAGCACACCTTCATCTCCATCGTCCCAGAGATCCTGATTGACGTCGTCATGGCGCCCACCCCCTACCTGCTGGGGGTCCAGAAGCGCCTGCTGGACCAGGTCCTGCAGGACCAGAGCGACGTGAGTTCCAGATCTGAAGGAGCCACGTCTGTTTTTATTGGTTTAACTGCGACGTCAGCGATTTACAAATAACTGACCGTCAACTGGGGGCCACTTCCAGCCGGGGCGGGGGGTCCGGGTCCGGGTGGAGGATGTTCAGACTCATTAAAGCTGCAGTTTCCAGGTCAACGATGTTTCTAAAACTCCTGGGAGTGACACGTTTACCTTCCTACGTAACAGAAGTTGTTGTTGTTTACAAATGTTTACGTTCAGAGCTCTCACACACACACACACACACACGTCCTGCCACTCAGGAGCGTATTCTACTTTTATATTGTCGAACACGGGGCTGTTCAACTGGTGGTCCGGGGGCCAGGTCAGGCCCATGGATAGGCTCCGCTCGGTCCACCACTGGCTTCATCTTTAAATAAAACTCGATTTTAAACCATAAAACAACCTTCATGACAGTAACTGCGTGATCTGTTAGCACTCGGAGCTTGTGTCAGGGATGATGCTCAGCTACTACCACGACTAATTTTAGCTCAACGTCTGTAAAAGTGGCCGGATTTATCCATTTTCATTTTTTGCTAAGGTTAAGTAGCTGTGGCAGCCATCTTGGATCAGGTTAACTCATTTCCTGAAAGTTTTATACAAATCTGTCCAGTGGTTCATGAGATATTTTGCTAACAGACAGACATACAGTCAATTAGTTGCTGCATTTCATAACAGCAGATTAGTGAGGAAACAAAGATATAAAAATAATAAATAAAATAATAATTAATAATACTTTTGACGTCAAAGTTTGGAGCTCACCGTCTGTTCAGGAATATTTTGACCGTCAACTCGTTTTCTTTTACACTTTATTTAATTTCTAGTTTAAAATATATTTTTGGTAATATTTTTACTTTATGAGGAAATAAAACATTTTTCTCTTATTTTATTTATGTATTTTAAATGTATAACTAAAATGTGTTTTTAATTTATATTTAATTATATTCTTTTTTTTTATTTTTTATTTTGGGCTTGTTATTTTTATAAGCCAAACATTAAAAATATTTATTTGTTTAAATATATAACTAGAATATATTATTTATATTTAATTATATATAATAAAAAAAAGTTTCATTTTGGGCTTGTTATTTTTATTAGCCAAACATTAAAAATATTTATTTGTTTATTTAAATATATAACTAGAATATATTATTAAATTTATTTATTATAAATTATTTTTAATAAAAAATTTATTAGTCAATCACTAAAAATATTTTTATTTAAATATATAACTAAAATATATTATTTA